>NC_135505.1:116699238-117299238 GCF_052857255.1 Amblyomma americanum | reverse complement strand
GCCTTGTACAGGTGAGCTACACCCCCGTACATTGTGCCGTTTAACGGCACACCGTCCTGTCGTCTCGCCAGTGCTCTGCAAGTGCAGTTTCGAAACACAAGAAGCCGGTGACAACCGGTTCCCTCTGAGGTCTTGCTCTGAATAGTAATCACTTTCCTAGACTGGCTGCCATTTCAGGTGAATATAAACTTTTATTTTAAATTCTTTAAAATCTTAACGATACGCTCAAAATATTTATGTGTAGATACCTGCTCAATATAATTCGTTCTGATTGATAGATTTTTATGGCGCAAAGGCATCTGTGGCCAAAGAGCGCCATGGCACAAGGTATTTTCTTCTACTCAAGGTGGGGACGGCTCATTTTCCAAGTACTGCACTCTAAATAAGCCGAGCACCAGACCAGGGGAAAGTTTGTACCCGTAGTCCATGCGCTGTTCATACCTAAAACAGTATCACTGTTCGCTACAACACAATGTTTCTCACTAAAGCTTTTCGGCGTGTGTTCTTCATTAAACACATAATCAACACATAATCTTGTCCAACATTTTAGGACAAAATTTCTGAACATGGGGAATTGTAAGGTACTCTTATGGAAATGGTGCAGTATCTGTCTCATATATCGTTGGACACCTGAACCGCGCCGTAAGGAAAGGGATAAAGGAGGGAGTGAAAGAAGAAAGGAAGAAGAGGAGCCGTAGTGGAGGGCTCCGGAATAATTTCGACCACCTGGGGATCTTTAACGTGCACTGACATCGCACAGCACACGGGCGCCTTAGCGTTTTTCCTCCATAAAAACGCAGCCGCCGCGGTCGGGTTCGAACCCGGGAACTCCGGATCAGTAGTCGAGCGCCCTAACCACTGAGCCACCGCGGCGGGGATGGAAATATTGTAGACTCCATTATTCCGATATGTAGCAAACTCTTTCTTTTATTGAAGCTTTTCCATCGCTCGCATGGAGCATTTAAGTCTGCAGTAGAAAACCAATGGGGAACGCTTTTGACAATGACAAAAATGTTAATAGCAAAAAAATGCAAGCCTGAGGACAGAAGATCTGCGGGTACATTGATTGTTATATAAAATCTTACAATATATGAAAAAAAAATTCGCTCTTAAACTCCTTCCCGTTCAAATATGCTTTTGTCCAGAATTATTGGGTGTGATCCTTCATGTATATACAGGGCAAGGAGACGAGGGGCTCGTTGCGATATACATACTAAAGGAGCCAACACTCGTTGAGACCAAAGACAGCACCGGAAAATTTAAATTGTTATTTTAATTGGTATGATGATCATTAGGGAGGTACGTTCCACTGCCTCCGCTATGGTTCGGTGGCGCTGGTGAACACCTTCAAGTGCTCTAAAGGTTAGGCCACATGTATTACGGATAAGTTCTAGACTGGATGGGAGAGTCAGCTGCCGCCATAGAAAAGCTGGTGGAGCACAGAACGTTACATTTCGAAGGTTGTGGGTTCGGATTCCATCGATGGCGTGTTAGGTTATGTTAGATAATCTATTTCTGTTAGATCATCTTCAATCTAAGCGATTACGCAGCTAATTTTCCAGCTGAACGAGAACCGCCTTTGAAAAAGTTTCGTTTCATGTGTTGACATCTGTTTCAACAACTGTTGGCTTCTTTCACAAAACCACCTTCCATGTAATGCAGAACTGACCGTGCATGAGTTGTTGGATCCAGGCCGAGGCAGTTACATTCCGATGGTGGCGAAACGCCATAACCCTCGTTTTCTGAGGTCTTTGTGAACATTAAGGAACCACAGGAAGTCGATATCAGTTCGCAGTCCACCACAACTACTTGCTTCGTAGCTCACCGTGTTGTCTTGAGACGTTAAGCCCCATTGACCCATTGACCCGCAGAAGACTTCGCGGTTAGCTGCTACCCTTGTTATCTCCGTACAATATCGCCCTGTACTAGCGCCAGAGGTCAAGACTCAAAGCGCTTATGTATTAGGAGGACTATTACCGACATTTCTTTAATAATAATAATAATAATAATAATAATAATAATAATAATAATAATAATAATAATAATAATAATAATAATAATAATAATAATAATAATAATAATAATTTGTTTTTGGGGAAAAGAAATGGCGCAGTATCTGTCTCATATATCGTTGGACACCTAAACCGCGCAATAAGGGAAGGGATAACGGAAGGCGTGAAAGAAGAAAGGAAGAGAGAGGTGCCGTAGTGGAGGGCTCTGGAATAATTTCGACCATCTGGGGATCTTTAACGCGCACTGACATCGCACAGCACACGGGCGCCTTAGCGTTTTGCCTCCATAAAAACGCAGCCGCCGCGGTCGGGTTCGGACATTTCTTTCCTTGCTTCATTATTTTCCCCTTCTACCGTTGCTACTCGTGACGTCACCGCTGACAGCTAAACAATCAACGTCACTCACTGGCTCCAGTGTCAAAGACGAGGCCGACCAGTCGCAAGCATGAAAAACAACAAGTCACAAAAAGGGTTGTTGCAAAGTTCCCCAGGATCCTTAGATGGATCAATGCACGAACGAGAAGATAGTATTGAGTTGTCGTTCGGGGGGGTTCATCCCAAGAGTAATGAACGCGGCGCCGAATGCGCTTCCTGTTCGTGCTTCTGCTTTCAGAGAGACGCGTGTGCCCACCGGGAAGTTAGTAGAGTGTTCGACTCCTGTTCACCCGCTGCCTTTTCTTTTCACGGGGCATCCTTTGAACGGAACGTGACCACCCACAAGACTACGCGGGGGTCTTGAATGGCGGGGAGAGAAGTCCCTTTGTGGACTGGTTTCAAGTAACACACTGTGCAGGGAAGGACGGTATTGTAGTACATGCAGGAGCTTGCTTTGTCAGGGGCTTCTCAAGCATGGGTGGTGGCAGTCGTCATGAAAACAAACCAAGTAACAAAAACAAGGTGCCTTAAGTATAGTTCTCGGTACCGAAACAACACCGTAGATACGTTGGGCGTCGCATTTGTAGACTGCTTCCTCGTCATTGTCTTCAGCTTCTATAGCTGTCATGCCTCAAGAGCGTTGCTTTTGTCGGTCCACTGAGACTTCACAGAAATGTGCCCGCCTTGCACAGTTGGAGTCGTTTCATATGAAACTTTGGACGGGACTTAATCATATATACCGCTAATATGTATTTCTTCGCCAAACATTCGTTTTGGGATTATCTTCTAATCAGGAGTTTGAAGATTTGCGGCTTGTGGAAGAGGCTCTCATCCGGGTGTTCATATGGATTACTCGCTTGATCGGTGTATCTGCACACTCGGTTAGCGAGGCGAGCTTTGTTCTTGAGCAGGAGCTTTCTTTAACTAGTGGCCAACGACGCTGTATAATTTCGATTAATTCTGCTGTGTCCAGCCTGACTGTAAAACATTTTATTCGCCGAAAAGAGCTTGGCAAGAGGTCGCGTTAAGTTGTGGAGAGTACATATAGCCATCGACGACTTTGTCAGCCCACTCCACTGCCAGAAATTGCGGGGGTCAGAGCTAGCCAGCACGGCCTCCCACTGCTCGAGAGAGGGAGCGGTAACTAGATCACCTGGAGGTGGCTGTATTTTACAATCCCACACGATGTGATAGTAGCTGACCTGCCTTGCGTTCTCTGGTGCCATAGGCTTTAACGTCACAGCGGTCTCATTCTTTTACCTCTTGTATTTTTGTGAGAACGCGATGGCATTTTTATAGAATAATAAGTGCGCGCAGTTATGACACGGTTCGCCTCGTAAACTATGTCCAGGAACGGGTGTCGATCAGTAGAGAGGCTTTCTCTAAACATTGAAGCACCCCATCGGCAAGGATTGTGGGATGCTGCAGGCAGGTCATTATAGTTCGTTACTTAGAGCTTTGCATCGTGAGGTGAGTGCTGTTAACTGCAGTCCGAATGAACGTCGCCTAAAAGAAAGATTTGAACTACATTGTCAAGGCTGCAGAATACAGTTCGAATCTCTCGTATCACGCGAGGATTAGTAAAACCTCTTTTTAAGGTGTTTGATGCATGGCTTTGGGAAATACTATAGCTCAACGGGAGTGGACACAAATGGAACGAAGACGCAGGACAAAGCGATTGTTTTTTCTCAGATGTGTGAGTATATGTGGTACCACGCATGCGAACACGGTTCGCAGTAGGGAAGATATCGACAGATGGCGTGTTTGTGGTGCCAAATCTATTTGTTTATCTTTTCTGAGAATTAATAAGCTGCTGGTAGCGCTTTGTACTACTGCCATTATTCCGAGCCGTTTCACATATCGCTGTATTTTTTTCTTCCTGGTGGCAAGGAGAAAAATATTCAAGTCCCCAAATCTCAGCCTTACGTCAGCTTGCGTTTGCCTGCGGAGGAAGTGTTGGAGGTGTCCGAGCCATGGTACTGTACTGAAGAGGGCACCACATAACTACAACTTATAACAGGATCGACATGCTAGCATCCGGTAGAATTCGTGGCCCTTATCTCTGCAAATGTATTGTGAATAGTTTGTATTCTTCAAACAAGTCGCATAAAATTATGAGGGGAACTAGTGATGACTGTTGTTTTTCCACAGCGAACAAACCGTACAATGCCTCAATGAAAGAGAAGCTACTCTGGCAGCTGCTATCTTAATTTTTATACGCGTACCAGTTGTGCGCAGAATATGTGTTGTGCCTGCAGAATTTTCTCACTCGAAACTCAGTGTGTAAAGCGTTGCGAATTTGAGGACCAGGTATCATGATCTGATAAACGTTTTTTCTCTTGTAAATGAAGGAAACACTCAAGAGCAGGTCTTAATTTAGGGGCCCGTTTTATTTCATTCTTTGAAATTTGGCAGCGCGAACAAATACTCGTGGACTCCGGTCGATTCGGTGTAGGAGAGTGCACTACGTGAATTCCATGGCTATCGGCTGCGAGAACATGACGAAAACATGCGTGATCACGTGGGCAGGAGAAAGGCGCCTTTGACAAAACAGTACTTAGCTTCTTTATTTTGAATCACACTATTCTGCTTGCAGCATTGCACGCAGTACTGAGTAGGTACGCGAAGCACTTTTGAAATAAAAAAGTTGGGAAGAAAACGGGTTCTTCGAACAACGAGAACCCTATATGCAGCGAATAGGCGCAGTTTTGTTTGGGTTTAAGGCATTGCCGACTTTTCCTCTTATCCAGCCGTGTTATAAAGCTGACTTTAAGGTAAAGAGTGAAAAACAAATTGTGCCAAAACACTCACTCAGCGGAAACTCGGGACACAGTTTTAATGAGTAGAGCTGACATTCGACAGGCTAAGCTTGCGGCAAGTCTTCGGTTGACAGCGACAGCCGGAAAACACTTGCACTTTAATGAGAACGAAATTTTACCCGCGTCAAAGCATACGCTGTTTTTCAAAGGCTTAATCGTAAGTCGCATTTTTGTATCGTCTGACTTCGGCAGTTTCCACAGTTCTGAATGACGCGAGGCGGCACAAAAGTCAACTAATTGACGCTCTGCCCAGCGATAATTTATGCGCTTCACTGTCGTACGTCACTGCACGTAGGAGCCGTAAGCGTTTAATTTATACGCAAAACGTGGGTGTAACAGAGCGGGTAAAGTGAATAAGGCTCGCGCGACAGATTAATTATGCAGTCGCCCTACTTTCAGAGTGAAGTACACATCGGGTCGCTAAAAAAAAAAATAAAGCCCAGAGAAGGCAAGTAATATCGCTTGTCCAGACGCTGGCTAAAGTAATTGCTTTTTCCAGCCTACAACACACGTGTATTTTTAGCATCACATACCCGTACTGAGAACCGACCGGCCCTTGAACAAGCACAGTGTGGAACCCTTTGTTCCAAAACTGCAGCGAGTAGAAGAATGCAGGTGACTTTTTGAAAAGTTTAATTCTTTTGAGCAGCGGCTCGCAAAAGTCATGATAGGGCAATATTAGGCGACTTCAGATGCGGGGAATTTATTAGTCGAAGCCTTAGTTTAATGTCAAAACTGCGGACTGCGGACTCGATTTAGTTAGCAGGGGTAACATTCAGGTTGCACCAGTAGGCGCTCGGTATAGAAAGAGTAGCAAATAGCCTTTGTCGATGAAAGTTTGCCGCGGCGAGTTCAAAAGAATGCTACCTAAATGCCGTCGTTAAAACAGACCTTTTATCATGAGTTCCGGCACCTAAATTGATCGCATTCACTCTATTTGCGTGGCACCTTTTGACATAACTTTAAAAGGCGGCAACTTAATTTCTAGAAAAAATTCCGCCGCTATCCAATGCTTTGATTATTCTGACAAGCGTGTTAAAATTTATTTCGCAATTTTGCGACGTACTATTGTTACATGCGCCTGACACTTCATCAGCTTCGAAACTGGCATATATTTTTGCTCAAAATAATATGTACAAGGAACTCAGCGTGTTCCTTATCTAACCTAAAACATTTGGATGCCTCTTGCCTTAACAATGATTACCACTGTAACAGACCACAGCATGCACCACATCTGAGGGGCAATAAATAGGCTGTGTCTTTGACAGCATGCCACTTAAGACATCATAAGGTTACGGCCTGCGGCCACGGTATAACGCACACATCTTACGTATAATCGCAAACTTACTTAAACAGAACACACAAGACGGTCCTCTGTCAACCTCATGAGACATACGCTGTAAAAGGCCAGCATTCTCCCAGTTTTAAAACGGCTTCACCTATTTCGCATGTGTGTGCTGGGTCTTCAACAGGAAACCCAAACTTTGTTTGCAGCACACAACAAGAAGGCGCTGCCTTCGCGCCAAGTGCATGAAAGACTGCACGTAAGGCATGCTCTTTATAACCGCAGTTCAAACAGACCTAAAAAGGTAGGCAAATTACAGCGGCATAATTTTAAAGTCAAACTTTGGCACACACTTCGGGTTCCTACACAAGCCACGGCTGGCAAAAGTCCATGAGTTCTGCATCTTCCGCTGCATAACAGTCCAAGGCACTCGTCGATGACTCGCACATTGTCATCGCCTGCTGCGATTCCGCCGGCGATGGGGCGTTGTCTCCGATGCGCGAGAAGTCGTAGAACCCGTCCGTGTCCTCGAAGGGTGCAGCTGTGACGAGTCGCTGTCGTTGGTCCGTGACCGCCTGGTACGGCACCTCGTGCACGTCATCATCCTCCGTGTCCCTTTCAGAGCCTCCGCTACTGCGTCTCTGTGGGGTGGCGCCGTGTTCCAGGAGCTCCTGGAGGGACTTGATGTAGTCCACCGCTGAACGCAGCGTATCCACTTTGCTCATCTTCTTGTTCTGTGTGAAGTTTGGCACGTGCTGCCTTAGGGCAGCGAAGCCCATGTTGACGAGTCTCACCCGGTTTCGTTCGCGTTCGTTCCTTCGTGCTACGGCTTGCGAGTAGCCGGATGACATGACCGGCGCCTGCTGGTAGGGAGCCCTCCTAGTGAACCGCAGGATGTCGCCTGCCTTAGCGTGGGGGTGGTGATGATGATGGTGGGCCGGCGCGCTACGTATCATCCTGTACGAACTCATATTCCGTAAACTTCCGTTTCTGGATTGTCACAGCGGGGAAACTGGACAGCGACACAGGATTACGCAACGTCACGAAATAGACCTGCATAGCGTCATGGTCAAGGACGCAGGTTTGTAGCAGGGTAATAATCTGAAGTGGCGTAGAGGTAGCGTTATAGTTGCACGGCAACTTCGGGCTTGACACACGTGGTTACAGTTCACACACTCAGAGGGAAGTCTTTCTTGGTGCGTCACGACAGAAAGGGTGGATTACCACCAAGTTATTTGATCGTAGTAATCTGAAGAAAACTAAGCTAGAAATACTGGTTGTGTTTAAATGAGAAAAAAAAAGATGCACAATACGAAGGAACCTTGTCGTCTTGTTGGAAACTCGGAAGGAGTCTTGTGTGCAGTCAGATAGTTGTCGATATATTCTACATTAGAAGCACCTTATATTTCTACACATTTTCGTCTTCTTATTTTCGTGAAGTTAGTAGACCACACGTCAACAAAGATATGAGAGACCACAGCTATCTTCGGGCTTCACCGATACTCTACAGGATGCACGGGCACAAATGAGCAGCACGTACCCAAAGGCTTGAGTACCATAGTGAGCGATCGACGAAAGGTCTGGAGTAGTGATAAAAATCGAGGCATTAAAAAGATAGAACGCACGTCACAGAGGTGTTCACACGTGCACGTACTGCGAAACACGACGGACGCACGTGGCCGTTGTAGAATCAGTCCTGGAAGGGGAGGACCTACTCAGCTCAGGCAAGGCGATGGCCACAGGAGTCAGCGGGGTGCGTCAGAAGACAAGTCGGCTTCCGTGCTGCGCGTGCCTACCGTTGCGGGGTGGTATAGAGGCCAGGTGATTGCGTCTCGTTGTCGATCCTGGCGGGCCCTGGAAGCACGCTGGGTCTCTGAGCACGCAAGGAGCCGCCGCTGCTTTCGGCTTCTGCCGTGTGCCAGCAGCACATGGCCTGTGCGGGTTCCGTGTGCATCTCCCCTCCCAGTCCCGATGGGTGGCCAATGGAAGTTGATCACGGAGACGAGAACAAGAGGAGGGGTCTACGAGAAACAAGCCCCCCACCAAGCCCCCCTCTTTGACTCCCTCTACCTGCCTGGTTACTCCCCCCCACACTCTCGCACCCCGACAACCCCCCGCAACGTGTTGCTGTCTATGCTGCCACGTTTTCACTCAGTGATCGCGCGCAGTTTTCTTTTGTTTCTGCTGAGCGGCGGTGGCGTCGTGCCTCGTGCCTGTTTTCTTTCGTGACTCTATGGTCCGTCTCCCGCCCCCTCCATCAGCAAGCTTGCGCATGCCCGGTTCGTGTGGAGGGGGATGCGGGCTCGCAAGCCAAGTCGTGAGTGAAAGGGGCGCCTGTGAGGGATTGAGAGGCAGGGGAAGGGAGGGAGGTTCGAGTGGGCATCAAAACGGGGCCTGTGCTGCTGCTGCTGCCTTGTTTGATGGAGACTGGAACGAAGCAAACATGCGGATGCTCAGATTGGGTCAAGCCGGCCGGCGTGAGGTTTCAGGAATGACGATGAACAATAAGCCCTGTCTTTAAGAGCCTGACTCTACGGTTACAGCGAAAATGACGAGAAAATAGAAACAAAAGTCGAAATATACCTAGCTAGTTCGTAGCAAGTTGGTTTGCTGGAATGATGATGTTGCATCAATAACACTTCTGTTGGGCCTAGTTGGTGCATGGTGATACATTTGAACGATGTGCGCAAAACATTCGACGAACCACATACACGGGAGAAACACAAGGACTAGCGCAACTCCTTGATGATGTTGCATGTTTTGTTTACAAAATCCACGTGAGAGCATGCACACAAGCATGCATGCATGTGTGTGTTTGTGATCTCCTGCTTTCCTGTCACTTGATCTGCGCCATTATTCCGTTAAGCATGCAAGTCCAACATTCCTGGACGTCAGTTTTAACTGAGGAGCAAGAAAAGTTTCTCCATAGCTCCCGCCGAGTTTTTAAGACTGCCATAGAAGCAAATAAGGAACGTTTTTGAGGATAGAAAAAACGCCAGTTGGAGAAAAATGTAAACCTTCCGAAGGAAGATCTGCCGATATATTGATTGTTATAGTAGAATCTTACAATGCATGAAAAAATTCTGTTCACAAATTATTTCCTGTTAAAAAAGCACTTGTCACAATTTATGGGTATTCATATTCTAAGCCTCGCGTGTTGCTTACATATAAAAGCGTTATATGAGATAAAAAAACAAGATCAAATTGGGTAGGACGCGGTGAGGAGATGATGAAGGCATGAAAACTTGCGATGAAAGTTCCGTGGCACTGGATGGAATACCTGATTCAAGGCCCTGTGTATGAAATTCCTTCATGTACCCCCGTGTGCAATATCAGATGAAATATAGTATGAGCGTTAATTTATTATTTACTCCCTAATTACACCTGCCGAGCAGAGCTGTTCCCGTTTCTTACTAGTTTTTCACTGAGCGTATAATATCTGAAAGTCGTTTTCAATTTTAGTGAAGAAATAACCAGAAAATAAGCACTTTGGTACAAATATATCGTTCCCTTACATGCATATTGCCCACAAGGGTACATGTAGCATTTGCGCTTCTTCTCTCATATTCGGTTTTACAAGTGTCCTACATTTTTCATGCACCGGAAGAGGACACCATAATCGTGATCACCTCCGTTGAACGCATTCGGGGTGCTTCTTATTCTATACGGATCATAGGTGCGTGCTTTTAGTTAGCATGAGCATCGCTTCCCTAGAGGAAGCAATGGAATTTTTTTAGCTTTCTCTCTAGCAGAGTGAAGTGAGTATAACCGTTGCCATTGTGCGAGGGAAGGCTGCTGCACTGCTAAGAACTTGTTATGTGGCTATGTGTTATGGTCGCCATGTGCGCAGCGCACCGCTACAGCATGTCGCAATTCAGCAGTGTCGTAATTGGGACGTTCTCGTGTTACCTCTTCGCATATTTACAATGATCAAAGTGCGATCGTTCTTGTCGGCCAGCACTGTATCTAGACCGTCTCGCTTTTTCTTAAGCCGCAAAGCTTTTTTTTATCGCTAAGAGCTTGCAGTTCTGTATTTCAGAATGAATCGTAGTTTTAGATCTGCTGCTAGGGTCTTGGACATAGTGGTAATGTCTCGCTTTGGGTTTAAAACAGATGCAACTGCTATGACTGTGTGGTTACAGAAAAACCACGCGTGAAATAAATTGCAAATTTGCGCCAGTGCCGTCGCCCTCATTGCCTGTATCTGTCTTTTATGTTTGTGCAATTTGTTGTCAATTTGAAACCGTGCGTTCGCTGCACCGGCAGTCCGGCTCACAAGCGCTCTCTTTTTCACTCCCCGAAGCCTTCGTATCCCGACCCTTTGTAGGATCAACACTGTGTCCTTCATCACAGAGTGTGGTTCCGCGCTTAACGAGCGAGACTTTACGCAAGGACGTCACATTCACCTGCGCTACCTTTGTGCCGACCAAATTCCCTCCGCCACAGCTGTTAAGCACGGTCCCGTATGCAAGACGGCGTAGTATTCTCTTAAAGGGGCTCTGAAACACCTTCCGAGGAGTGCACATTAACTCACTTAATCACTGAACTGTGTTGCCATGAAAACCAGAGCCAAATAATACTTTTCTACACGCAGCAGACGACCCACAATCACGCGTCAAAGTTGGCGAGCCCTTCCCGGCGACTTTTTCATGCTCGCACCCTCCTCCGTCCCCCGCATCTGCGTAGGCAAGTTGAGAGGTGGCCATTGGTTAGATTCTTGCAGACGTCAGGCAGCTACCGTGGCCGCGGTCAATAAGCCGCTATCTCCGGCGGGTAGGGAAGCTCCGCTCCCAGGGGGGGTCGGCGAAGGAGCCCCTACCTTCCAGCGTGCAAAAAAGTGACGAGAGGAGATGGAAAGGCGGGAAGACGCTGAAATTCAAATTTTAACTACATATAACTCAGCTTCTACAAAGCGCATTAAAAAATAAAATCCTTGATAGACACTATTCGTGAAGTGGCGTGCTTCATTATTCCAGGCATGCCGCAACTTAATTAGATCCCCCTTCACAGCCCCATTAACACTTTGAGCTCAAAAAAAAAAAATCCCTGCAGGATACATGCAATATTCACCCATGTGCAACATTTTTGGACAAAAATTTTGAACATTGCAATATTGTAAGGTGCTGGTAAGGAAATATCGGAGGTGACGGTCCATTCTTCCGATGTGTAGAAAAATCTTTCTTTTAAAGCTTTTCCATCGTGCGCATCGAGCACTTAAGACTGTAATAGAAAAACAACAGAAAACGCTTTTGACGATCGCAAAAAAGTTAATAGCAAAAAAAATGCAAGCTTGCCGACGGGAGAGCTACGGAGTATTGATTGTTGCGTCCATAAACTATTTTCTGTTGAAAAATGTCGTTGTCCAAAATTGTTGAGTAGGTTTTGAAATCACTTAAGGCTGCAGCATGGCAAGCCAACGCAGTAAAACAATCTTCAAAAAAAAATCAGGTCATTTTGCTTAATTAGGGCTTGATGACTTCTTGCGTAGGTTGCACTGTTCAAGAAGAGACAGGCTGCTTCGTCAGCATTTTTTTATTAGGAGTGAGAAATGTCATATATGAGGGAGAGTTGCAGTGTATCAGTTAGCTAAGCTGACGGAACTGCGGCAAGCGTGCCTTCGGTGGTTTGATATGTGGAACTTCTTCATCTTATAGACAACGTTCAAAAAGTTTATTCGATCCATATATTTTTTAGAATTTATCTCGAACGCTTTCTATATTTGTTAAAAGATGTTCTCTTTTTCTTCATGCGTTTCATAAATAAACTTCATACACTTCCTGCACTGCGAAATTTCCAAAAAGCTCAATAATAAACAACAACTCCAAGATAGGGAGCACGAAGAGCAGGGGAGAAGCGTTTCTTACAACGGTGCAAGGATGTGCTAGTAGACTTTTTATAGATCCAGCACCAGTGATACAAAGACTGTTACGTCACAAAATGAGCGCTTCGTAACAACTCGTTTCGGGACTTCTTCAAGCCTAGCTTTCATTCACATAAATACCTATTTACCGAAATTGACCTAAATACCTCTCTAACATGCTTGCATGGTGCCAGAAATGGGACATGGCCTTAAGCAAAGAAAAAAATATTCCTTCGCGTGACGCGTAAAAAAAAATTTTTGTCACAGGTATCATCTTGGGCAAACACCATTACATGAAGTTTCAAGCTTCGAATACCTAGGAGTAACATTAACTAACAATCTGTCCAGGAATTCACATTTGGGTTCGAACCCGGCCGCGGCGGCTGCGTTTTTATGGAGGAAAAACGCTAAGGCGCCCGTGTGCTGTGCGATGTCAGTGCACGTTAAAGATCCCCAGGTGGTCGAAATTATTCCGGAGCCCTCCACTACGGCACCTCTTCTTTCACTCCCTCTCTTATCCCTTCCCTTAAGGCGCGGTTCAGGTGTCCAAAGATATATGAGACAGATACTGCGCCATTTCCTTTCCCCAAAAAACCAATTATTATTATTATTAAAATATCTGCTCGTCGACCTTTCGTAAATGTGTTTTTTAAGAAATAAACTTTCCAAAGCCCCCGCTCATGTTATACTGCTCGCGTGTAACTCATTAATCACGCCTAACCTCAAATATGCATGCGTGGTGTGGGATCCTTATACTAATACCAATATTAAGAATCTTGAAAGAATCCAAAGAAAAGCCGTAAAATTTATTTATTCTAAATTTTCACCGTTTGATTATCTGTCTGAGCTAATGAAATCTAACCGTATCCAACCTCTTGAGGCCAGAAGGAAAAATATTTGACGAGAATTTCTTTCCTTGCTCATAAATAACAAATTGACTCTTGATCCTGCACGCTACTTATCATTTTTAGCTACACGCATCACACGTCACCATATCCCGGTTCACATACCTCGTACTTTGCTAGAACTGACACATTGAAATTTTCCTTTTTCCTGCGTACCATAAGCGAGTGGAATTCACCGACACGATGAATAGTCATTCTGCACTCCCTCCTTTATCCCTTCCCCTACGGCGCGGTTCAGGTGTCCAACGATATATGAGACAGATACTGCGCCATTTCCTTTCCCCCAAAACCAATTATTATTATTATGCCCTGTTGTTTTTCTTAGTTGATCTTTTTACTTGTTGCCGTCGTATCTGTAATACATATATATATGTATTTGTTCTGCTGGGATCTGTAAATTGATGTGAAGTAGGAAATAAATAAAATAAATAAATCAAGCGTTTAATAAATGTTGTTACTATTATGTATTTAATGAAGCTTGAAATTTTTTTTATTTTCTCAATACTAGTGTGTAGTACGTTCATAACTTATTTTAATCGTTTGCTAGGTGGCTTCATGGCCTTTCCCTACATCTACCTGTTGTAGCTTGCAGGTTTGTTTACGTTTCGACGAAAAAAAAGTGCAGCACACACAAATGCTCTGTTTAGTTTCTGTATTCCTTCCAGCTGCTCATACAAGCCCCTGCATTCTGATCATGCTATCTTCTTCCAGTTCATCATCTAATGCTCCTTCCTCCACTCCTTCGATACTCAACTGGATAACATAAAAAAAACCTACCCTCCTACCTGCACTGCCAACAATGTAACGCACACTAAGCGTGGCGATCTGTGCAGTAAGCGCTTTTAAAATAATTGATGACCTTTATTGTTATCCAAATGACCTTTAACACGGATTAACGTGTTAGAGAGCTCCACATTTCAATCGCAAATGTGGATTGAAAATTTGCGTAGGAGCTCCAGAACGTCTGTAAACGTTAAAAAGGACCACAGTCGTTAAACCTGCGCTGTGCACCCCCTGTGCATGTTCCCTTATTGCCTTGCGCTGTTTCTTACCTTTGCCACGTGTTTATTTTTGTTTCAGTACAGGGTAACCTAAATGAACTGAGAACTCCAAACAACGTGTAACAATAATTAATAATAATTGGTTTTTGGGGAAAGGAAATGGCGCAGTATCTGTCTCATATATCGTTGGGCACCTGAACCGCGCCGTAAGGGAAGGGATAAAGGAGGGAGTGAAAGAAAAAATAAAGGAAGAAAGAGGTGCCGTAGTGGAGGGCTCCGAAATAATTTCGACCACCTGGAGATCTTTAACGTGCATTGACATCGCACAGCACACGGGCGCCTTAGCGTTTTGCCTCCATAAAGACGCAGCCGCCGCGGTCGGGGTCGAACCCGGGAGCTCCGGATCAGTAGCCGAGCGCCCTAACCGCTGAGCCACCGCAGCGAGTTCAAACAATGTGTACAGTGCGAATTCATGCAGTCCACGTTGAGTTGAAACTGGTTCTTTATTTTTGTCTTGTTTCAGTACAGAGTGATGTAAATGAACTGAGAACACCAAGCAACGTGTACCGTGCGAATTCGTGCAGTCCACGCCGAGCCGGAAATGGATGTTTATTTTTGTCTTGTTTTAGTACAGGGTAATATAAATGAACTGAGAACACGAAACAGCGTGTACAGAGCGAATTCATGCAGTCCACGCCGAGCCGCAACTGGCATGCTGGACGGGGCCGGCTCGGTACGACACGCGAGGTAACCGATCGGGGCGGGCCAAGACCCAAACGGCCGAAGCGGACCCGATCGCTGAAGAACGATCGGGGAAGGAAAAAGAGCGGGGGAGGGGGTTCGGAGTGGTGTACGTGAAAGGCATTCGTCACGGACAGGCGTTTCAGTCGGGGCCGGACCCCATCTTCGAAGACCATGGCATCAGCCATCACGCTCCACCATATAGCCTCGGGCCCCTTCTGCTGCTTGCGAGCTATTGGAAAATGACCGCCGGTCTCGCTCGGGGCCTGGCGAGGTGCTTTGCGTCCGGCCGTTGTGGTGCTTTGTATTAGACGCGCGTGGCTGTGTGGGCACAAGGAGGGATTGCTCCTTCCTTTTTCTTTGCACGATAATTCATTTGCAAGTCCCGTCACCCGGTGCACGTTCGCGGATGCCTTAAGCCCCAACTCGATGGACACATCCTACGCGTACCGGCGGAGCCCCTACGCGCACGGGCGTACGCTGGATCCTGTCTGCGCATGCGCAAAGCGCGTCGCGCGCGCAGGCACGAGCAGGGGCAGATATCTGTCCATGTCAGATATCCGCGCCTGAGCGCGCGCGCTTGTGCGCGCGTCGGAAGCGGGGTCCGGTTTACAACATTAGGAGGACGGCGGGAGCTCTCGGGGACTCTTTTCTTTATGGCTTGAACCTATCCCAGGTTCCTGGAACTTTTCTTCGCGGTTTAAGTTGTCCTTTCAGCGCCCCCCAAATCCCCTTTCTTCACGCTTGAAATTCCTTCGGTCGGCTCGAGAGGGGGAACGCCCCAGCACAGGGAGCATGGAGGTGTATGACTTTTTTCGACGCTTGGCACGGCGCGGCGCTGGGCGCGTAGGCGCTCCGCCGTACGCCTAGGATGTGTGCATCGAGTTGGGGCTTTACGAGCCATTCTTAGGTCTTGTATGCGGTGTGCTTAGCGGTAGAAGTTTGGGCCAGCTGTCTGATGCTGACCGCTCAGCCTTCAGTGCACTCTAAACGGGCGTCTCTTGTGTACAGCACATGCAGGTAGAGTTTAAGCACACTGTCTAATATTGGGCATACTGTGTATTATTGAGGTGCACTCAGGACACGGTCGTTTTTATTTCTTTTTGTGTTGCCCAATCTAGCTAATGTCTATTACTGAGGGGGCGGCCAGGGCGTTGTTATTTTTCATTATTTGTCTTGGCATTTCTAACTTATGCGTAATACTGACCGCTCGATCTTGGGTGCTCCCTAAACAGGCGTCGTCTGTGTCAAGTAAATGCAATGGGGGTGGTGTAAATGCACAAGCGGGATTAGCCTTACAGTGGCCTGTGGGCAAGTGCTCCATCTAAGTCATTGATTTAACTGACTGTGCCTCTTCCACTGTTTCATGGCACAAGCATATCACGCAGTTTCTGTCCTCCACTAGCTTTTTATTTTTGTTTGTTTGTCTGGAAACTTGTGCAACAAGAGACTCCAATGGACATTTTACTGGTCAGGAAACATAGTCAATTCTGTTCGACACAGCTGTAAGCTTCTTGCATACAAATATGGTCTGCTGCTCAGCCTAAGCACAAGGCGCCTTTTAACGGACAGATGGCGAAACATATGCTATACACACAACAATTATAAAAAGCAGGAACAGACACCATCTGCATCGTCTTGACATGATCTTTGTCCTCAAAGGGCTAAAATTATACAAAAGTTGAACAAGTTGTCCAGAGAGCAAGCAATACTTGATCATTTCAGAAAATAACTCTGTAATTTCTTGAAAAAAACCTGGGTGTGGCATTCTATTCCCTGTGCCTACGGGTACCCACCGGTTATACAATGGCCATAAGATTTCCCCTGCCTGATGCTCGGCTTCTTTACGGTGAAATTCTTGGGAAACAGGTCTTTGACCTCACCTTGAGTAGAAGAAAACAACCTGGTGCCATGGCGCTCTTTGACCACTGATGCCCTTGCGACACAAAAATTCATCACCATCATCATCTGTCAAAAACATCTTCTACGTAGGCTTGAAATTTGTTAAAGGTATATAGACCATGATGGTCTCGTTATTAATGCATCACTTGTCGCTTTGCTCTTGGAGAAGCTACTAACGTCGAGATCAGGGTATGCTGCAGCTAAGCAACCTCTGTATGATACCCAGGTGTGGCTACCATCATCTATGTGCCGAAGTGTGCTGCGCAGCCATATGGTTGCGTTCGGTTAGATGCCAATGAGTAATTGCTCCCTTATTGCAATGTGCTACGCACTTCCCTGCAGTGGATTTCATGATTACATATGTTCTCAACGATGAGATTTTAGAAAATTTTAATGTAGAAATGTGTTTTACGGGTTCCTCGCCACAATGTTTCATTATGACTGCATGTCTTTATTTCCCGACCGTTCCATGAGCTTGTCGCCATACCTTTCATAAAAATGCCAAGTTATAATTTTGTTTGTCTCTGTATATTTCTGTATATTTTTTTTCTGTACATTTGTTTCTGGATTGTGTTGCTTCGTTGCCGTCAATGCCAGGGGGGACCAAGATTTTTTTTTCAAGCCGTAAAGGAACGGCTTTTTTTCTTGGCCCCTTTCACAATGTGTACGTCATGTTGTGAAGAACAAATAAAAATGAAAAAATGAATGAATGAATTTCAGGGACCCATCACCAATGCGCAGCTTTCCCATATAACAATCCAAATCCCAAATCCCCGGGATTGCAGTAAAGAGCACCCATGCTAAGGCGATAACTGTTAAAGGCTCGTTCTTTGGGCTAAGCGTTGTTGTGATAGTAGTAGCTGGCATAACCGGAGGGTGGTTATCATGGAATGAGAAGGAAGAGGGTTGCACTGACGTCACTGATGACGTTACATGTTACGCGCCATGGCTATTCACCACGCTGAGTGGTCCGAACGCAGTGAAGTCACACGCGACAGCATAGTTTCTTTCACTCTTAACTCCTTCCATTGCTGTGACGACCTCCCAAAACACGCGTTTCAACTTCAGCTTTAAGAATCCCTCAACCATATCTCCCCGAACACATATCCTGCCCCTTCTGAGATCACAAGGCTTCCTTTATGATTACCAAGAACTGACAGTGTCTAAAAAATAAAAAGAGAGCGGTTGCAGCAGTATAATACGCATGTATAATGCAGTGTAATACTCATATTACACAGCGGTAACCATCCTGTGAGTTTTTTTTATTATAAGCGTACGCTGCATACGTGATCGCGTTTAGGGACGTTAGGTTATGCGTCTTATTCAGTTGAGGTTGGAAGAAGATCAAGAAGATAGTGTTGATAGAAAAAAAATTCGATCTGATGAATTGTAAAGCATAGAAACTGTATCGCTTTTGGCGGACACCTCAGCGATGCTACGAGGGAACGGAGAAAAGTGGGAGCTGAAGAAGGAAGACAAAGAGCTGTCGTAGTGGAAGGCTCCGGAATAACTTTGACTATCTGGGGCCCTTTAGCGTGCACCGAAATCGTAAAGCACCAGGACGACTTTTTTTTCTCGTTCCTTTTTTTTTCTATGTTTGAGAGCTTCTGAGAAATATATAAATAGAAAAATAAAAGTTGCGACAACCCGCACCTGACGCAGTTATGGCGGGCTTAATCCAATTAAATATTAAACAATCGATTTATACCGTTTGTGGAGGAAAAACGCTAAGGCGCTCGTGTGCTGTGCGATGTGAGTGCACGTTAAAGATCCCCAGGTGGTCGAAATTATTCCGGAGCCCTCCACTACGGCACCTCTTCTTCCTTTCATCTTTCACTCCTTCTTTTATCCCTTCCCTTACGGCGCGGTTCAGGTGTGCAACGAATATATGAGACAGATATTGCGCCATTTCCTTTCCCCAAAAAAACAATTATTATTATTATACCGTTTGTGGGGGCTTAATATCCCAGAGTGACTCTGTCTATGACGGACACCGTAGTGAAGGGCACCGGAAATTTCGACCCCCTGACATCGCACAGTACACGGGTCTGTAGAATTTCGCCTCCATCGAAATTCGACCGCGGCGGCCGGGATCGAACTAGGACCTGAAAATGACCAAAGCGGCACGCTGCCGCCACGACCACGATTTGATTCTGTGTCTTCAGGCTTTGCAGCTGAACGCCATAACCACTTAGCCACGACGGTGGGTCTTTGAAAGAATACTTTGACTTCTATGGGAGCTGCGACCGCAGTCGGCGCAATCGGTGGGAATGCGTCTTTGCCGCTGCGCCCAATAATAATAATAATAATAATAATAATAATAATAATAATAATAATAATAATAATAATAATAATAATAATAATAATAATAATAATAATAATAATAATAATAATAATAATTCGTTTTTGGGGAAAGGAAATGGCACAGTATGTGTCTCATATATCGTTGGACACCTGAACCGCGCCGTAAGGGAAGGGATAAAGGAGCGGGTGAAAGAAGAAAGGAAGAAAGAGGTGTCGTAGTGGAGGGCTCCGGAATAATTTCGACCACCTGAGTATCTTTAACGTGCACTGACATCGCACAGCACATGGGCGCCTTAGCGTTTTTCATCCATAAAAGCATACCGCTTTTCAAGAAAGTTTTTGTGCGATAGCACCACTAAAGAAATTGAAAATTGATTTTTCGGGGAGTGAGTGAGTGAAAACTTTTATTGATCCAGTCAAGAGATTCGCGGATTCGAAAGCTCCGTCGTCTTCGTTCTTGGCGCTGGCGATCGGGGTCTTCTCTTCAGCATGGGTGGGCCCCTATTCCAGGGCTCCACTGAGCCGTGCTGCATCGCCCGCGTGCCTCACTAAGGCCCGTTGGGCCGTGAGCTCGCTGCTGGTGAGACGGCTCTCCCATTGCTCCGCACTCGGGTGTTCGTGTTTGTGGAATGCTTTGTTGCGTTCGCACTCCCAAGTAATGTGATAAAGTGTGGGTGTGGCTCCGCACCACGGGTAGTTGGCCCTGTATTGTGATGGGAACATTTAGTTGAGTATGTGTAGGTTGGAGAAGGTGTTTGTCTGTAGTCTACGCCAGGTGGTGGCCTCCTCCTTTGTCAGAGCTTTGTGTGGTGGTGAATATTTGATTCTGATCCCCTTGTGTAAGTTTAAGCGTTCTGCGTATCCCCCCTCGCAGGCTTGCAGATGGAACTCCGGGGTAGTAGTAGTAGAAAACATTTATTCCAAAAAGGTAGGATAGAGAGGCGAAAATACAGATTTTGGGTGGTGTCCTTATTTCAGGACCCCAATGTCCACTGCAGTTGCTCTTGCTTGGGATATCAGCTTTCGCTGCGTCGCCAAGTCAGAGCTGAGCAGGGCAGACTCCCACTGTTCCTCGGAGTGATGTTTGTCTAGTTCGGGGGGCTTGGGACCGGAGCAGCCCCATGTTACATATGTTGTTGGAATTCCGCCACACCAGGGGCAGTTGCTGTCATATCTGTCGGGGAAGATGATGTGGTACTTGTGCAGGTTAGGAAAGGTGTTCGTCTGTAGTGGTCGCCATTCCCTCGCCTCTGCCGCCGTTAGCTTACGATGTGGTGGGGGATAGACTTGTATTTGCGTTCGGAGAAGGAGAGGGACGTAGAGGGGAGAGGGGTGAGGTCGGGGAGGTTAGTCGTTCGGTTAGTATATCCTCGAGCTAGACTGTCCGCGGCCTCGTTTCCCTCGAGCCCCTCGTGCCCAGGAGTCCAAGTGATTTGGTGCTTGCATGTGGAATTTTGAACTTGTGGGGTAGTCAGAATGCGTTAGACTGTCCTGCTCGGATTGCTTCGCCTCGAGCTAGGCTGTCTGCCCTTTCGTTTCCCTCTACCCCCGCGTGGCCTGGGATCCAAATCAGATTGTGTCTGGGTTTGTTTAACTCGGTAGGGGCTACACCGCTGAGTATCCTGAGGGCCGTTTTGCTAATTCTGCCCTTCGTGTAGTTTTTGCACGTTTCTTTAGAATCTGTTAGAATTTTTAGGGGGCGGCCGGTCCTATAGCCTTCTGCTGCCGCCAGCGCGACGGCAATTTCCTCGGCCTCCGCTGCGCCAGCGACTTTCGCCGTGGCGCTCGTCACTAGGTTTCCTTCGTTGTCTACTACCACCATTGCGGCTGCATGTTCTGCTCCACATGGATAGACGGCAGCGTCTGTGTAGACAGTGTTGTCTTTTGGGGCTAGCGTTCGTTTGACGTATTCTGCTCTAGCCTTGCGTCGGTTTGCGTGGAGTTAGGGTCCATGTTCTTTGGCATAGGCCCTATGTTAAAGGATTTTCTGAGGTGGTCCGGAACCTCCGCGTATCTAACGACTAGTCCGCGCGTGTCCCGACCCAGCCTTTTCAGGAGCGCCTGTCCTGCAGGGGTGCCTCCTAGTATGATGGTCCGTGCACCCAGCAACGCTTCCGCGAGTTCGCTGAAGGTGTTGCTGACGCCCAACTGCAGGAGTTTCTCGTTGGACGTGTTTCTGGGTAGGTGGAGGGCTGTCTTGTAAGCCTTTCTGAGGATGGTGTCGGCTTGCTCTCTTTCCGCCTTGGTGGTTGCGTGGTACGGCAGGGAGTACGTGACTCGGCTGACGATGAGGCTGTTGACGAGTTTGAGGGTGTCTTCCTCTCTCATTCCGTGTCTTTTCTGGGAGACTCGGTTGATCATGCGGCCCACCTGTTCCGCTGCCTTGCTCAGCAGGCTGATGGTGTGGCTGCACTTGCGGCTGCTTTGCAGCCACATTCCCAAAATTCTAATCATGTTCTTCTCGGGGATGTGTTGTCCCTCGAGGGTGACTTATAGTGTTGCCTGGGTGGGATGTTTGCCAATTCTGAGGAGTTCCCATTTTTCCGTCGAGCATCGTAGGCCCCGTTCTTTGGTGTAGTTTTCCACGCAGGTGGCAGCCTCTTGCAGCCTCTCTTGCTTTTCACCGAGTGATCCCTGAGTGGTCCAGATTGTGACGTCGTCGGCGTACATCGCGTGCTGGATACCTTGGATCTTCTTTAGTCTGTTTGCTAAGCCGATCATTGCCACGTTGAAGAGGACGGGCGATATGACGGATCCTTGGGGTGTGCCTTTGAAGGGGGTGTGAAAGACGTCGCTTCTCAGCTCGCCCAGGCCCACTGTTGCTGTTCTGTTTCGGGGAAAGGAAATGGCGCAGCATCTGTCTCACATATCGGAGGACACCTGAACCGCACCGTAAAGGAAGGGATAGAGGGAATGAGAAGAAAAAGGAAGAGGTGCCGTAAGTGGAGGGCTCCGGAATAATCTAGGCTCCCTGGGGATCTTTAACGTGCACTGACATCGCACAGCACACGGGCGCCTTAGCGTTTCGCCTCCATCGAAACGCGGATGCAGTGGTCGGGTTTGAGCCCGGGAACTCCGGATCAGTAGCCGAGCGCCCCGACCACTGAGCCACCACGGCGGGTAGCACTACTAGGCGCATTTTCCGATTGCGGGCATACGTACGTACATCCCTCGTCAAAAGTAAACAGGTCAAGGAGGGATTTGTTTCTAAGCTGTTTAGCGGAGCTCCCTAGCACACCTTGCAGCAAGAAGCTTGGGAGGACTTAGGACGCGAAGCCATTCCTCTTTCGAGAGATTATGGTCGCTGAGGGTGCATAACGAGGCACGCTACAGGCCTCACAAGCAAACCCCTTGGAGTGTATACTTTTGACGGGGGCTGTACGTACGCGTCTGAAGCCTTCTTTGTAAGAGTGGCAGATCGGGCTAGTTGGTAATTTTCCATAATGCGATACAGCGCGAATAAAGACGGGGACGAAGCGAGACAAGACACCACAGCGCTGTCTTCAACTGAATTTTTATTGCGGAAAGGGGATATTTATACAGGAAATGGAAGGGAACGCATGATGCCGCTACTGCTGGAATTGATACTCGGGATAAGATATTTACAGGCGAAAAGAAGAGGCTGCAACAGCGCACAAGGATGACTGCTAATAACAAACAACAACGCAGTGCAAGTCAATGATGAACGATAAGACAAGGCACCGGCATTTTGAAACAAAAACACAAAAACAAGAGCCAAAGGGCCTTAAACTGCAGTACAAGGCGAGGAATGAAACTAGGGAGCAAAAAGCAGGGCACTAACAATTTGCTAGGGGAAAATAAAGCAAAAAAAAGGGTAAAAAAGATCTAAAACCGTGCGAGAGAGACTAAAATTGCAGGGCCAAAAGGGGCAAATAAGAGGCTGCTCATGACATGGCGGCAAACACACCTGAAAACTACTAAGAGCCAAAAGGTTCTAAAATCGCTGAAAATCAAAACCGAATGAAGAAATCACCGAGATGACATCTGGCTCAAATAATCTACTTCTCGTTTCGTCAGGGCAATCGAGGGAGAGCTGACACAGTCCTCTCCTAGTTTCAAGATGTGCAATGCCTCCATGATTTCGCGAGTGCTTTGATGGGCATTTTTATCTAGAACAGTGCAATCTTGAAACAACGGCTTGCAAGGGCGAGACGGACACTTCAAGCAATGCACTCCCAGGTTCCTCTTTGCTGTGTTGCTGACGTCATTAGAGTGCTCCATCAGTCGCTCATTAAGGCACCGACCAGTTTGGCCTATGTAAGCCCTGCCACAACTCAAAGGAATTTTATACACGACACCGACTTTGCAGGATACAAACGGTGAACGGTGTTTGACCGGGCAGGCTGGTTTACGCTCTGCAGGGGCGTTTACTCTGTGGCAGAGCTTGGAGAGCTTGTCGGGAGCCGAAAACACCACTCTAACATCAGCCCGCTGGCCTATTCTCTTCAACCGGTGAGACACCGCGTGCAGGTAGGGAATCACAACAACCTTGTTGTGCTTGTCTGGAACCGCCACTTCGCGTATTCCTCCCTTAAGCTTCTTCAGGAGGCCTTCTGCTACCGAGATGAGAAGTGTCTTAGGGTAGCCTGCTCTTTCCAGCCTAGAAGACTGTTTGTTAAAGCTGTCACCCATAGAGTGCAGACAAGATTTCTTTAGAGCATTAGTAAAACACAGGTTCGCGATGCCGCGCTCAACAATCTTAGAGTGGGCAGAACTATAAAGAAGCAGGGACTTGCCCCCTCTCGGCTCATACCGCCAGCTCATACCGCCACTTGCCCACATGCCAGGTGCGTACACCTGGCAGGGCTTCACCTGAGTGAAGGCGCTCAAGCTAAATACCTTCCGGGCAGAGGCCTTTAGGAAGATAGCCTTTATGTTAAAGGTTTTAGGTCCAATGCCATTAGGTTAAATGCCTTTATGGTTAAGACCTTAATTGTAAAGGCCTTTAGGTCAAATGATGCTTTCTCATTTACAACACGTAAGGACGAAGTGCACAGTCACTCCTGAAGATGGAGCCGATCCGGCTTCGAAACGTTTGACTTTAAATTAAAAGTTTTGTTTGGAGATTTTTCAGAGCTTATTAGAAGTCACCCTAACTAGTGCTACCGCACAATATTCCGCGCCTTGCTATGCTAAACAGCCAGCCATTTTTGTTTGTCTCAAAGCGGGCCTCAAGATACTACTTAGCCTTCGGTGCATGATCAGCGAGCATCGGTCGTGCGTACGGTACGGGCGTTTCATTATTTGTGTCTCCCGTGGCTTGCACGTGTTGTACCCCCTTCCCAGAAACCGGTGCGAGCCACATCCTGATCAGGCAGCCTGCTTATGCAGCAGCCACCACGACGTCGTCCCGCGGGCCGTCCGGTTGGCGCTCCATCAATGAACGACGTCGATCGCGCAGCGGAACCGAACAACAATGAATGGCGTCTCAGCTGGGACGGGTGAGGAGAGGGCGACCGTTTGGCAGCAGCAGAAAGTGTGCCTTCCTGGCTCCCATGAATGGAGCCGCGCGACCTACATCGACAGATGAATGGCAGTATTGGCCTCGGGCCATTAATTCAACTCCTCGCCGCCTTTATTGTACGCGTGTGCGTAGTTTCGATCGCCTTCTTTCGTCTATACGACGGCCTCACGATGTTGGACCGTGGTCGGCAAGAGCGAATCGTGACCGGTGACAGCTCGCCCAACGCTGCCAACCTCATCGCGCCCGTACTAGATTCCGGATTAATTTGCATAGCGTAAAATAAATAAAAGACAAAGTTTTGTCATTATAACAGACACCTGAAGTAGTATTTTGGCACGTATGTGTTTTAACGAAAGTAATTGCAGTTTTTTTTCGAAATGAGCCAAATCCATAAACCGAAGCTAAATCAATTTTTGCTGTAATGGTAAGCTCATCCATAGGTTTTACAAGTCCAGCTCTCTCGGGCAAAATTTTTTGTAAATTGGAAACTTGTAAGACATTCTTATGAAAATAGTAAAGGTAATGCTATTACTCTATTACGCTATTACTCTGATATGTAGCGAAACCTTTCTTTTAAAACGTTTCTAACGATGACCTCGAACAGTTAAGGCTGCCATAGAAAACCAATGGGGAACGGTTTTGACGAAAGCAAAAACGTGAATAGAGAAGAAATACAAGACCGCCATCGGGTGATCTGTGGATATATTTATTGTTTTAGAGAAATCTTACATTATATAGAAAAATTGCGTTCTTAAACGGGTTCCCGCTCAGAAATGATTTCGTCCAGAATTGTTGGGTATGTTTTTGCACAAGGTGTGAGAACGGAAGGTGCCAAGTCACGCCTAGAAAACCTGCTCCCAAATCCTACGTCGAACTAAAAATGAGCCAGATCTTGCTCATCTACGGGTAATGAGTCAAATCCACTTGCGAAAGCTTTCATTCGCGAGTGGAACAGCCTCATAGGTCGGACTGTTTGGAATTTGACTTCATTCATTCCTTCCGCAGCGCTACTTTCTCACCGCCTGCGAAGAATATGAAGAGATCGGCGGAGGATCTGAACCTATAAGGCGACGATAACTGTGCGATCATTATCCTGGTCGCTGATGAAACAAGGGTGCGCGTCTGATAAAGTGAACATTGAAGCGTTAAGCTGGGCTAATTGGTTGTGGGTTTCTCAATTCATTACTAAAAGAGAAACAGCAAAGGCAAACAGGAAACGACCATACTAGCCGTTGGCTTGTCGTTTTGCGTCCTGTATACGCGCGCGTCTACCATTTCGTTACTACTGGTGACTTAAAATGCTACAGTGAAGTATACATTATATTCCAGATCCCATACACTCCATCTAGTATGAACGATTGAAAAGAAGGAACAAAAGAATTGAAAACCGGAAAAGATTTTAGAGCACCTCCTTTATTTTCCTCGCATCAAGCATAGGAGGTTCAGGAAGGTCGCCACTAATTTTCATACTACTACTACTACTACTACTACTACTACTACTACTACTACTACTACTACTACTACTACTACTACTACTACTACTACTACTACTACTACTAATAATAATAATAATAATAATAATAATAATAATAATAATTGGTTTTTGGGGAAGGGAAATGAAGCAGTATCTGTCTCATATATCGTTGGACACCTGAACCGCGCCGTAAGGGAAGGGATAAAGGAGGGAGTGAAAGAAGAAAGGAAGAAATAGGTGCCGTAGTGGAGGGCTCCGGAATAATTTCGACCACCTAGTGATCTTTAACGTGCACTGACATCACACAGCACACTGGCGCCTTAGCGTTCTGCCTCCATAAAAACGCAGCCGCCGCGGTCGGGTTCGAACCCGGGCCACTAATTTTAAAAAATTGACTTTTTGAGTTTGAATATGGCTCCTGCGGCACAATAGTACTAGCGTCGGCAGCTATCAGCCAACAGGTGGCAAGTTGATTAGTTAGCCGGTTAACCAAATACTGATAATTAACCTTTAGACAACTGGTTGCAAATAGATATTTGTAGCCGGCCGTTAATAATAGCCATATCAGTTCGATTACCCTCGGCAGCGTGGCACTACAGATTTGACTAAATCGTACCTAAATATATGAGCATTCGAAAGGCATGCAGGCAAATCAACCCCTCCACTGTGCGTAACTAGTCGAAATAGCCTAATTTTGCCGTGCCACAGCGCCTGGTGTAACCGCGTTTTAGAAATTTTAATACCTGGTATGGACACTACTAACGACCGGCTACAAATCTCTAATTGCCACCGCCAGGCATCTAGCTGTTGCAGTTAAAAAGTTAATTAGCAGAAATTAGTTAAGCAGCTAACTAGTTATCAATACTCACCTGTGGCTAACTAGTTATCAATCCTCACCTGTCGGTGCCAGTGCACGTTAAAGAACCCCAGGTGGTGGAAGGTTCCGAAGCCCTTCACTACGGTGACCCTTGTAGCCTGAGTCGCTTTGGGACGGTAAACCCCACAAACCAAACCAAACCAAACCAAACCACTGCTCACCTGTCTTCTGACGTCCGCCAACGCAGGTATTATCGCTGCGCAGAAGCCGCCCTCGTCACTAAAACAGCCTATTTTTAATAATTAGTGGGCAGCTGCCGCAGCCTGCCAAACAGTGATCACTCACTTTTGAGCGCAGTTTACTAAGAGCGGCGCCCTATATTTGTCTTTGGGTTGTCTTCTAGGACCTGCAGAGATGCGGGAGGTGCTGCTTAAATGAGTTGTGAAAATTATTTTATCCCGTTTCTTTTCAGTGTTTACGATATCGTCGAAGTTGGCAGCTACGCCTACGCATGAGCTTAAGTTACTGCTTTGTTGCTTGAATTCGCTGAGTGGTTGCAAGGTACAGTCGTCTCGTTTCAGCCTTTTAACCCTTCGGCGCATTCAAGCCACAGAGCAATGCAATACTAACCTCTTTTGTCGCCTCGATAGCTTAAGTTGTCACTTATTTAAAGTCCGTAAATATTTAAAGGCGCCAAGAAACACCCACGTAAAAAAGGAGACAGCGGGACAGGGCGCCATTCAAAATTGCCTTATTTTACAGGAAACACGTTAAATATATGCCCTCAGTCGGCGCAAGCGCAAAGAGCACATTCACGCATCAAGTGCGACATGATAAAAAACTCTAAAAAAAAACTTTTTTTCTTGGCCTTATACAGTGATATCGAAGTTTCATCAACACACATCCTACCTTACTTGTGTATGTAGATCGCTGCACTAAGTTCCCTGGCATTCGTAATATTACTTCTGGCAAGAAACCGCGCGTCAGAAAATATGGCTCACAAAAGCGTGGGGGGGCAGGTTCAGATATGCTTAGATAAATTCGGCTTCTGTTTATGAGTGTGAGTGGCGCTCGGTTCCGTTGCCTTCTCTTGTGCGCGTGTTTTTTATGGTGTCATTAAACATTGACAATGAACAGCTACCAACTAGTCCAACAAGAACTTCTAAGTTCTTAAAAAGATGTTTAGAAGGGATATACACAGAAAAGCGCAGAAATAATTTTATGGTGGTAACGTTAGGCAGTGGCAGTAATAATAATTTGCTTTGGGGGAAAGTAAATGGCGCAGTATCTGTCTCATATATCGTTGGACACCTGAACCGCGCCGTAAGGGAAGGGATAAAGGTGGGACTGAAAGAAGAAAGGAAGAAAGAGGTGCCGTAGTGGAGGGCTCCGGAATAATTTCAACAATATTCCTTTCAATACCAGTAGCGTGGAGGAGAGGAATGCAGTGGTATGAAAAACATTACTGACTTTTTACTCCCTCCCTTATCCCTACCCTAACGGCGCGGTTAAGGTGTCAAACGATATATGAGACAGATACTGCGCCATTTCCTTTCCCCCCAAAACCAATTATATTATTATACTCTAGACGGGTACCCGCCGCGGTGGCTCAGTGGTTAGGGCGCTCGACTACTGATCCGGAGTTCCCGGGTTCGAACCCGACCGCGGCGGCTGCGTTTTTATTGAGGAAAAACGCTAAGGCGCCAGTGTGCTGTGCGATGTCAGTGCACGTTAAAGATCCCCACGTGGTCGAAATTATACCGGAGCCCTCCACTACGGCCCCTCTTCTTCCTTTCTTCTTTCACTCCCTCCTTTATCCCTTCCCTTACGGCGCGGTCCAGGCGATCAACGATATATGAGACAGATACTGCGCCATTTCCTTTCCCCAAAAAACCAATTATATACTCTAGACGGCGTATAACCGTATGGTGCCCTTTAAGTGGTCGGTGTTCGAACAACGGGCTACGGGAGATGGAGAGGAGGGCGAGAGACGCGGAAAAGGAGATGAGGAAGGAAGTGCACCCCATAATCTTGCTATTGCGAGCGCATCTTAATTAGCTCGTCGATGTAATCTGAATATAATTAGCGACTTGCTATTTGCATCATTAAAGAGCGATAAGATTGAACCCCATGCAGGCATCCTAAACGCGTCTGTTCTTAAACGCATTCTTTCCATCCCTAATAAGGGTTCAAACCGTGGAAACATGCTGAAATCTTTCTGTGTGGAACATGTGGGGAAAAAGAAATAACGTCAGCCTTTGCAAACATTGTACACTAAAATTAGAAGCAGTGTTTTTCGGCGGCTTGTCGTGAAAAGTCCCGTTTCCGATTAACTTTTCAAAGTTCGAGGCAGACACAAATAGGCTAATCCTGTTAAGATCTGGAAGAACATAATCCTATATGTGTTGTTATTTTCAAGGGAAGAAGTTGCGGCAGTATGGCTCACCAAAAAAAAATAGCTTGTAATACGACTTTCCTGATTGCATGCCGCTATTGTTTTCGTTAACATTCTTAGAAGCGTGTTTACGCAGACGTCACAACAGTTTTTTTTCCTTTTTTTGTATTGCGGGCCATTCGTTCGAGACCTGAGCCTAGATTAAAGCTAATGCTTTTCGGGATTAATGTTTGCGGAGATTAGTGGGTGCTCCGTGGTGGCATGACGTCCCTAATTACACAAAAGTCAATTATAAAGTGCACTCAATATTTTTAGACGCGTCGAGAATGTTTTCTGGCGTGCTAACAGTGTTCTATGTCTGAAATTTTAATTTGCTTTCGCCCTGAAAAACAAAAGTACGTCTAGCTTAGCGCACTAGCGCGCCTGAATGGTTCATTCCTCAGATAACCCTTCCCTCCTCGCTCAGTCACTAGCCAGCCATTATACTGCATATTTATTTAATTTATTATTGCCAAATAGTTCTTTCCTGAAAATTGCATGATTCTGTGTTACGCGTTTTTAATGCGTGATTATTGAAAACTAGGTGGTCTATGAAGTTTATGAACTTGTGACATCACAGTGTAGTAAGTACATAGCAGTAAGAGGTTTTATTAAAATAATAATAAAAAGGAAGGAAAAGATTTTTGCTAACCCCGGCGTCTGCCATCGATACTGGAGCACCTGAGCTGGAGCAGTGGAAATAAAGGATAGCAGGCAGAATGGAGGAATGAAATGAAAGAGGTGAGGAGACAGGAATAATAATAATAATAATAATAATAATAATAATAATAATAATAATAATAATAATAATAATAATAATAATAATAATAATAATAATAATAATAATTGGTTTTGGGGTGAAGGAAATGGCGTAGTATCTGTCTCATAGATCGTTGTACACCTGAACCGCGCCTTAAGGGGAGGGATAAAGGAGGGAGTGAAAAAGAAAGGAAGAAAGAGGTGTCGTAGCGGAGGGCCCCGGAATAATTTCGACCACCCGGGGATCTTTAACGTGCACTGACATCGCACAGCACATGGGCGCCTTAGCGTTTCTCCTCCATAAAAACGCAGCCGCCGCGGTGGGGTTAGAACCCGGGAACTCCGGATCAGTAGCCGAGCGCCCTAACCATTGAGCCACCGCGGCGGGTTACGGGACAGGAACCCAAAATTGGCTTCTAGGAAAGGAATAGGCGCAGTATCTGTCTCACGTCTCCGTGGACACCTGAACCGCGCCGTAAGGGAAGCGATAAAGGAGGGAGTGAAAGAAGAAAGGAAGAAAGAGGTGCCGTAGTGGAGGTCTCTGGAATAATTTCGACCACCTGGGGAGATTTAACGTACACTGACATCGCACAGCACACGGGCGCCTTTTGCGTTTCGCCTTCGCGGCGGCCGTGGTCCATCCATCCATCCATCCATCCATCCATCCATCCATCCATCCATCCATCCATCCATCCATCCATCCATCCATCCATCCATCCATCCATCCATCCATCCATCCATCCATTCATCGATCCATCCGTCCGTCCGTCCGTCCGTCCATCCATCCATCCATCCATCCATCCATCCATCCATCCATCCATCCATCCATCCATCCATCCATCCATCCATCCATCCATCCATCCATCCATCCATCCATCCGTTCGTCCGTCCATCCGTCCATCCGTCCGTCCGTCGTTAGATGCACAGGGTGCCTACACATGGCCACGTCCAGAGTAAACTGCGTACATGGAGGCTTGACTTTTCATGCTAACTAGGTTAGCTTGGATGAGGAAGAGCAAGCAAATAAAGTAGACGACAGCCTGAATTTAACACAGGTGGCTCTAAAGGCGGTCGGTAGGAATGCGTTTAAGCAGCAGTTACAATCAGCAGTGGAACTGTGCATCAGCATCTAACTTTTCAACTGGAGATCATGGCGAGAGCATTTTTCTAGGATAAATGACATGAGAATCGTTAAGCGCCGTAAAGTTGATAGTATTAGAAAATGGTGCCTTCAGCATTTTCCCGTGAGGGAGTAATCTGGGCAGCTCCGGGCCTCGAGGGATATGTAAGTCTTGCAATGAACATTCTCGAAGATGTGTGATCGGTGCCACATGGTCTGTGTGGGAGGCGCAGAAAGGCTTTCACTCTCATTCTTTGCTTCGTGAAGTGGCATTAAATCTGTTTTTTTTATACAGAATAGAATGGTCTGTTTTCAGCGTAGAGAGCACATAGTGGCAACGTTAACACACGCTACTGGAGTATTATCCGAAGAGGATTGCTATGATTGTTTTGGTTTGGTTTTATGAGGTTTAACGTTTGAAAGCGAGTCAGGCTACGAGGACGTCGTAGCGGAAGGATCGGGGTAATTTCGACCACCTGGCGTTCTTTGAAGTGCACTGATATCGCACAATACGCGGGCCTCTAGCTTGCCGCATTAGTCGAAGTGCGACCGCTGCGGTCGGGATCGAGCCCGCATCTTTCGGGTCAGCAGCCGAACACCATAACCACTGAGCCACCGTGTTGGCTCCAGATTGTTATTATGGATCCATTACAGAAACGCAATATTGTTAGGTAATCGAATAAAGCAGTAACATGTGAACTGGCAATAGTCGCTTCAGTTGTACTGCTGACGTCGCTTTTCACGGCAGTAAGAATTTAATTAAAGCTGAGCTGTGCCGCGCTTTTGATAATCGCAGGTCTTTGGACATAACATTTTCCAAGCAATGTCTGCGCTTTTTGTCGGTCACGCGCAGTTAAAATTTCAGTGTTCATTGAAAGGTCAGGTGTCTTTCTCAGTACGTGTTACCTTCAATGCAGCTTTCATTTCCTATAAAGCCATTGATGACTTACTTTTTGCTAGACTGTTACTGCGCAACATTTTGCCTTTTGTCGACCGCGTATAGTTCGAGCTTCAAGCTGTATTGAGAGCTCCCGCAACTCTATTAGCTTCTACAATCTGCAATACAGCCTCCGTGGATCAAGATATTTGCCAATTTATTTCGTTTATTCATGAGTGCGTAGGTGGCCTAAGTAAAGGGGGCTCGGGCAGTGGGGGGGTGGTGCTCCCGTATATTAAGCTGTGGCAATCGCAATATCCCCCCTACTCCCCCCCCCCCCCCTTCCACCCGCCCCCTCTCGTATGCGACCCTTACCTGCCTCTCTCGTACACATCGTGGCAGCCATTAAACGCTTCATTCCAGCCCGTTTACGGCGGACCAACATCCGCTATCGCCGACGAGAGATCCGCTTCCAATACGGCGCTTCGAACCCTCTGGTCCACGGCGAAGGCTTTACGGAGGGAGGGCCGATACTGGCTCACTGCTACGCAGTCATATTCGGGGACACGCTGGGGCGCCGAATTAGCGTCCGCTGAGAATGGGCCGTCACGAGCACGGGTGGAGCCACGAGCGTTGTACGAGCCGATTGCTCGGGGGGTGCCTTACTCGTCGCCGTTGCATGTGATGCGCGAGACATGCGTCTCCGACACGGCCGGCGAACGTGTGCGGGCTCTGGCGATTTGCGTGCAGCGAGGTCGGTTACACGACGAGTCCTCATCCTTCTCCAGCTTGGAAGGTCTCTTCCTCCTGGAAGTCCCTTGAAAGTGCGGATAAGAACTATAACATTTTTTTTATTTGTCAGTGATCCGCCGTAGCAGCTTTTAGTGTTCCTCACGTTCAGCTGCCGAGCTCAAGAACGTTGCATTTCAATGCAGGCGAAAATGCGAAACGCCAGGGTGCTGTGTGATGTCAGTGCGCGTTTGAGAACCTCTGGTGGTCGAAACTGTATCCGGAGTCCTCCTCCACTACCGCGTCCTTCGTAGCTCGCGTGTAGCTTTGGGACGTCAAACCCCAGATACCATAACTCATCATTGCTTCCCGGTGAGAATGCTATCATTGGTGGCCTAGGGCATTTTGAACATGCAATTTTAGGAGTGAGTGCAAGCTATCTGGTACCTACTCCTCATAATGGTAGGAAGCAACGTAGACTCGCAAACGTCCATTACGAATATGCGTCAACCATGACCCAGTTTTCAGGTTTGTTACCATCTCTGCAGCCCATGGGACCCTGCCTCATGGTCATATAGAGTAGTAGATGACAGAGCTTAGGTGCCAGAGGGCGCCCTACTCTTGTTATCTGCTATTTAACACCTACTGCTCCATCTGGTCATGTGTACTGAGAAGGTAGACATCTGTGCATGGCCCTACGATGAAGGTGAGCCTGGGAAAGGTACGATAAATCTATCGGTAACCGTGCATTACCGGGTGAGGGAAATGTTTGGGATTTTTTTTTTGTATGTTCTAGTGTCAATCTGAACGAAGGACGCGTACGTTGACTACAACGTCTCTGTCCAGGAGTCCTGAGACTCCTGGACAGAGACGTTGTAGTCAGAAGACTCCACGCGAACTGCACGCGGAGTAGTGCTAAATAAGAAGGTGGTTCTTCTTTTTCAGCGCGGCCTACACTAGTCAAGAAAAACAGGTATGTCTCAGCCGTGCCCGGTGTGAACCCAACAAGAAGACAAAGTGTTTGTCTTTTCCGTTAGCTCTTTTATTAGCCTTATCACTTTCAGCACGTTCCCGAACAAAGACAAACTGACTTGATGAGTTCGACGCAGAGGCCGCAGTGTCAGCCGCACTACTGCACGCAACTGCTGCGGACCGAGTGGGGATGCTATATAGTCTCGTGCTGCACCGATCGCGGAGCCGTCTCGGTTTGTTTTCGCCGGGGCTTTGAACCCACCTGCGTGCCTTTATGCCTCGGCGGTTGAATCACTAGACCCGACCTGCGTACTCCGAATGGTCACGTGAGCGAGTCGAGGTTCGGCGTTCGAATCAGGCCAGATCCGCTTCCGTCATTTCGCGTATTTGCCGAATGGTGCCGTCGGTGAAAGCGCGGAGTCGTTAGCTGTTGCCCGATTACAATCCGCAAGCACTTCAAGTGGGTTTTCCTTCGTTGGGTTGATTGGTAGACGCTTCTCAGCACTCAGTCGCCGCCCCGTATATATATAATTATAATTGGTTTTGGGGGAAAGGAAATGACGCAGTATCTGTCTCATATATCGTTGGACACCTGAACCACGCCGTAAGGGAAGGGATAAAGGAGGGAGTGAAAGAAGAAAGGAAGAAGAGGTGCCGTAGTGGAGGGCTCCGGAATAATTTCGACCACCTGGGGATCTTTAACGTGCACTGACATCGCACAGCACACGGGCGCCTTAGCGTTTTTCCTCAATAAAAACGCAGCCGCCGCGGTCGGGTTCGAACCCGGGAACTCCGGATCAGTAGTCGAGCGCCCTAACCACTGAGCCACCGCGGCGGGTTCCGCCTCGTAGTGAAAACGGAAAATTCGCATGATTTTAAGAGCCAATTTGAACGAGCCGGAGTGATTGGAACACTTGAAGCGGGCTTTCAGGGACCTTGCTTCATGCGCCTGACAAATGCTTTGAAGAATATGGAAGAGGTGGAGCTTTAGTAATGAACAAGGTGACAAGTGGGCGCCCGAAGACCGCATAGTGCCAGAGAAAACGTCGTCACTGTAGAAAACAAACAGCTCGTGAAAACAGCGGACTCTGGGGACATTTGAGGACATTGAAGGGTCAAAAGGGATTGGTGTGGTATTACATAAATTGCAACAGGTTGGACTGTCCGCCGTGTCAGATATCATGCAGGGCCATTTTCAAGTCGGACATTTTACCTCGACGGGTACGTGTCATGCTTTGACGATTAAGCAAGGGAGCATTGGCGATGGGTGACCAGTGCGAAGCAATTACGATAATGTTTTTTGGCGCTAGGGCATTTATATCCACCGGACGCAAGACACATGCGTTAAGTGTAATCTAAGGTCTCGGAGAATGGGGTATTAAAGTGAAAATAAAAGTATGCTTATAGCAGCTTGAATAGTGCGAATTTTTACCGCAGGGACTCTGATTTAGCAGCGGCATACACAGGACAATGATGATGGTTTTGAGGTTCATTAACGTGCAGACCAAAACAGGAGGTGTTGTTTGGTGCCTTTAAAGGGTTCGTGACTGTTTTCCCACTAGCCTCATTTCAGACCTCATACATTGCAAGGGTGCTGAGGCTGCGGAATGTATCAGATCTTGTAGTCATGCCCCGAGCATTGAGTTACCGACTGGTGTGTGGTGCTGTATTGTGGTACACGACATGTGGAAGAAAATAGTTAATGCTTATAAGAGACAGTAGGTACCAGTTAAAAAATCCGAATGCGGGAGTAAGTTTAGATACATTCCATGAAGGCAGTTCTTGACTAGTTTCTATGTGGCAGGTGATGAGGCCTGGATACATGAGTGCAAGCTGGAGACGAGGCGCAAGCCGAAAGTATCAATTGTTCTCAGTGAAGATCCTGCATGCCAAGCAGCTCAAAAGTGAGCCAGCTCCTTTCTTCATCAACAGCGGTGGGGCCAGAATTGTTCTTCTGACGGAACAAGGGAAAGGTGCTGTTCAGCGGCCAGCCCAATTGTATGTACGTGAAATCTTGCCAAGCTATAAGAAGGACAGCCTATAACAGTACTGGGCGGATCATGATGCACCATGACAATGCGCCCGCGCTCATGGCCAACATTATCATTCAGTTCATAGAATCAAGAGATATTAAAATTATATCCAATCTACACTAGAGCCACGCTCTTACCACGAGTGATTATTTACCGTTTAATTTACACAGTAAAAATACGCATGCCTGATGAAAGCTTCTGAAGCCCTGAAGAGGCTTTTACAACATGCATAAACCAAAGTGAGCTTGCAGCACTGAAGGAAATGTAATGTAAATGGTGTTTTCAAATATAATTTGGAAGAGTCCATACGCGCATATATACAATCTCATGGTGAGTATGTACATTGAAAAAAAAAATGTGATGACCGACAAGATTTTGCGTTCCTTCATCTTCCCGTATCCTGAAAACTGTGCTAGCGCCCCTGATAGCAAAACGGACGGAACAATGTACCAGTGCTAGTCCCGAAATTCTGCCTCCTTTCAGTTTTCCTGATTACAGAAAACATTTCTTTATTCCCCACTTTCCAGTGCTTGTTTTATTTATTATTTTTATGATATCTATGATTCATTACTGTCCTGCTACTCGCTGAAAGCTCGGAAGGGTTGCAGCATTAAAAAAAAATATTGAACTTGCAGAAACTGCCTTTACTGCAGCGTTAAATCTACCATTGTCTAGTGTGCTGCCACAAAGGCTTGATATCTCCATTGCGCTACCTACACTATTGTTTCTGCGTTACCGCAGCCTTATCAGGCCCGTCAGCGGCAACGCAACCGTGTTTGTTTAAGATAACTAATTAGTGCTCCCAGACGGCTACACGGTGCGTCCAGCAGTTCACCGCCGCAAACAAGCGCACGCGAACTCGCAAGTCACGACCTCAAAAGATGCCGTCGAAAGATTCCGCTTCGGAAAACACAAGCTACACTGAGCTACAGTAAACTCTGCGCGCAAACAACCAGCATTCACGGCTTCCCGCCCCCATTGGTTTTTCTTATCTCGTTTTTTTCGTGAAGCTTCGATCCTGATTTCGATGGTTCGGTGGATAAGAAGCGTGGTAATTTATTTTGACCAAATCAAATCTCGACGCCACTGATCGCCGATCTCTTCGGCGCCCCGAGTGTTCTTCTCTCATGGAGCCGCTCGTTCCCGAGTTGATCCGAAGATCCACCCACTCACATGCATCGTGCACAGTGCGCTGTGTACACTGCCGCGCTGGGGAGGCATGACCAGCCACTGTGACTGGAGTGGCTGTGCGAGCTTTTTCAGTGCAGTTGGTGACCTTTAGGGTGATCCTTGTAAAACAGCGCCACGGCTCGAAGCCAAACAAGGAAGGGACAAAACACAGCGCTGAATTAACAACAGAATGGTTTATTCAGGACACCAGTGCTTAAGTGCACGCTGGTATCGCAGAAAAAAAAACAAAAATTATAGTAGAGAAAACATCAAGTTCCACAAGGCTAATCAATCTGAGCGTGCGGAAGCTTTCTCGATGCTCAATCACCGCGTGACTGTTCATGCCGACTGATGTTCGGGAAGAGCCAAATTCTAGCAAAACGCAAAGACCAGCTCTCCAGTGAGATAATTGAGGCGTCAGAGATTATGAGGCTAGGTACGGAAATGGCGTGAAAGAAAAAAATGAAGAACAAAACCAGGACCTAGAAACATTTGTGTCTAAAAAAATTTCGAGTGACATACTGCAGGTGTCTAACGTATCCATCGAGCGAATCCACCGAATTGGAAGGCCCACTGAAAATAAATGCCACCCAATATTCTTTAAGTTGTTGGACGGAAGGGACAAGGGTAGGATCCTTCAAAACTGCAGCAAACTGAGAAACACAGAATACAGCATCTCGGAAGATTTTTCGCCACGGGTTCAGTCGATACGCATGAAGCTTTGGGTCAGCGCTCAACAACAGAAAGCAAACGGTGATAACTCGGGCTGTTTTTTGACAAGATAAATATAAACGGAAAGCTGTTCAGATGGGACGAAATTTCTCGTGAGTAGAGGGTGTCTGTGAGTGGTGAATGACCAGCCTTACAGGTGTCTCGTAAACATGGCAGACATGCGCAGACATCGGGATTACCCAGCCAACGACTACATGTCCACCCCGATGCAGGCCCTCTCTTTATTTCTTTGTTGAATATCAGTGCCAGAAGCATATGGAATAAATGCGACGACCTAGACGCTCTCCTTATCACACACGACCCAGACGTCACAATCATAACTGAAACGTGGCTGAACGAAGAAATTCCAGATACAGAGGTAATACCCAACACCCACGAGATAGTACGGCATGACCGCAGCACAAGGGGAGGGGGGTGTAGCTATAGCGATAAAAAAGGAATTAGATAACACAGTTATTCCTCATAACACAGGCATCGAAATGGTATGGATATTGCTTCGGTTTTGTCATCTGAACATTTGTATTGGTTCTGTGTACAGGCCCCGCGATGCTGACATTTCGGTTCTTGAACGATTACACACGATTTTATGGAAGAACATCGTAGGCGTTACTCACATAATGATGTGTGGTGACTTTAACATGCGAAAAATTAGTTTGAAACTTCTGGCGGGTGTAACTTCATGTCAATATTCCGATCTTTTGCTTGACATTGCCTTTGCATTCGATTTAGAGCAAGTCGCGCAGGGGGGCCGACACGTATTGCATCAGGTACAAGCTCGCTTCTTGGTCTTGTGTTTATTAGCGATGACGTTGAGAGACTCGGTTTCTCTATTGATATCATCCGAGGCATTTTCTGACCACGAAGCAGTGCTCTTCAAAGGCAACGTGGTGCGGCCGCCTGTTCTTGAGTTATGAAAACCGTTTCTTGGCTTTAACATTGCCCAAGACGAAAGTATTTTAGATTTATTGGACCAAGGCTACGATCAATTCATCGAAAAACATGCGGCTGGTCTCATGAATGTCAATGACCTATGGGTGCACTTCAAGACTATTATTGTGCATGAATGTATCGCATGATACGTGCCGAAGATATATAGAAAAAATTAATCGCTTTAGTCCATGGAATACGCGTGAAGTGATCTAGCTTAAACGTCGCATTAGGCGCCGACGATCCACACGATTTAGAACAGGTCACGTTTCTTTGCATTCCCTTCGCATAGAGTTTCGCATGAAAATAAAACAATCTTAGTATAACTTTTTCAATGTTAAAATGCATAAGTTTCTCACTACAGACCCCGCAAAATTTTGGACACAACACAGAAGAAGGATCCAGTTAGTATAATTCGTTCGAATCACGGGGAAATTAATGGTCCTTATTGCATTGCATGAGCTTTCAATGATAACCTTTCTTCACTGTTTGCAATGGATAGTAGGTACACCCCTGAATTTCAGTCTGCGTGCCTTATCTTGCCAGACTTACTACTATCTGCAGAAGGAGTTGTTGCTGCCCTGCTCAAAATTAGGCGCAAGAAAGTCTCCTGGACGAGATGCCATCCCAAATACGTTTCTCTCCCGCTACGCAGAATGGCGTGCTAAATACTTTGTGGTGTTTTACAATGAAAGCCTTTTAAATTCTGAAGTTCCAGCTGACTGAAGGATCCAAAGGTCATCCCCATTCACAAATCAGGCGACAAAATTTGTGTAAGTAACTACAGGCCAGTTTCACTGTTATGTACTTCGGATAAGATTATAGGGAATTTCATTTTCAAGCACTTGAGTTCTTTTTTTAGAAAGTAGCAATTTCTTTTCTAGTAGCCAGCATGGGTTTCGGTTTGGCCTGTCTACTGTAACACAACTAATTCACACAACCAATGAATTCTTGGCATGCCTTGATAACGGTGGGCAAATAGACGCAGTATTTCTAGATTTCGCGAAGGCCTTTGATTGTGTTTCGCATTGTAAGCTGATGGTCAAACTCCGACATCTACTGCAAAATCAGCGTCTTGTTCAGTGGCTTGACTCCTGCTTTTCTGAACAGCACCAGTACGTCCAGATCTCTGGTTCCAATTTCCACCAGCTCCAGTTCTTTCGGGAGTCCCTCAAGGCTCCATGCTTGGTCCACTTCTGTTCCTCATTTATTTAAATGGCGAGTTTCGATTCCCCAGTGCGATGACGTTTTTTCACAGGCGACTGCGCGTTGTATACCTACCTATTCAAAATGCTGATGATCATTGTATACTAAACGACTGCCTGTCAGAGGTTTCGAAGTGGTGTCTGTCCTGGGAATTGTCTTTAAACACCTCAAAATGCGCAAAAATGACAATTACACGCAAGCAGCATGTTCATAATTACACATACAAAATCAATGGCACAGCCATTTCTCATGTAAATGAATACAGATACCTGGGGGTTGTATTTAGCAGTAACTTAAGCTGGAGCTCGCATATTGGGCATTTGGTTTCAAAAGCTTCCAACAGGCTTTGGCTGTTAAGAAATCGCCTAAAGCACTGCATAACTAAAACAAAATTAATAGCCTACACTGCATTAGTACGCCCATTGCTGGAATATACAGACGTTTTTTGGGATCCGCACACCCAAGTAACATCGAAGGCGTGCAGAAGAAAGCACTATGATTCATCTACAACGAATATGGTAGAAACGTGTCTATCACTAATCTACTAAGGCAATCTGAACTCCAGACGCTTCAATCCCGCCGCAAGTTACACCGTTTAAAACTGCTGCATGGTATTATTAATAATTTAACAAACACTCATTTTGACTCTTACATAGAATATAACACCTGCCACCCAACACGCGGCAAGCACAACTCGAAAATAGTAGTGCCACGATGCCGAACTAAAGCTTACCAGTTTTATTTCTTTCCAAAAACAATATAAGAATGGAACAGACTTCCGCGTGACGTGGTAAGCTTGACAAACCAAGATTCTTTCTTATCCGCTGTCGTGTCTCTGTTTAGGCGCAATGTGTTCGTTCATGCTCTTATTTTTTGAATTTTTTTAGAAACGCATATTATTTGTTCTTGCCTCTGTGCTCTGTTTTTATTTGTGTTTGCTTGCTTTGTTGCCTCGCGTTGTACAACGATGTATGTTTGTTCCACTCCTGCCTTGGCTACCAAATGGCGGCTGGCAGTATTGAATAAAAAAAAGAAAAAAAAAACAAGAATAAGATAAGCTCTCCTTTTGTTGCTATCTCAAAGAGCACGAATACTGGATATCCTAAATTACGTGCATCGACAAAGCTTCCGCACGCCCAGATTAATTGACCTTGTGAAACTTGTTGTTTTCTCAATTATATTGTTCTGTGTTTTTTTCTGCGATACCAGCTTGTAATTAGGCACTGGTGTCCTGAATAAAAGAATTCTGTTGTTAGTTGAGCGCTGTGTTTTGTCCCGTCCTTGTTTGGCTTCGAGCCGCTGCGCTGTTTCACAAGAACCATGCATGTCTGACCAACTCCCCGACCAGTTCATGTTGTACAGCTTTGGGGTGAGCTCTTGTACACTTCACTTTGTTCCTGACAAAAGAGCGCTTATGTACTTTGAACAATTCTTTTATTTCTCATAAGAAATTTTCTCCCTTTCCACACCAAGAAGCGGAAGAAAGCGAACAGGACAAGCAAGAATTAGGCTAAGTTACTGTTAGTCATTGTAGACCATTACTGGCAACCACGTGCTGTTGAGCATTACAGAAGTGAGTGATGTTTCAATTGAAAAGCCGTATATAGAGCCACAAAAGAACAGACAGAACAGTCATTATTGTTAGGGCAGCTTTACTAAAATCGTTCCCGAACCTGCGATAAAGACTGTACTCGAAGTTTTGATTAAAGAAAAAAGAATTGTGGAAAAACCCGAACGGATCACCTCTCGCAGAGATTTCGTTTGTCACTTAGAACACCTTGTATACGTGGCCTCTGGTTCAGCAAATGTTGCTGCTGTTTTTACGCGACAGCGTTTACAGCTCTTTCGGTTGAACCCGCCGCAGTGGCTCACTGGTTAGGGCGCTCGACTACTGACCCGGAGTTCCCGGGTTCTAACCCGACCGCGGCGGCTGCGTTTTTATGGAGGCAAAACGCTAAGGCGCCCGTGTGCTGTGCGATGTCAGTGCACGTTAAATATCTCCAGGTGGTCGAAATTATTCCGGAGCCCTCCACTACGGCACCTCTTCCTTTCTTCTTTCATTCCCTCCTTTATCCCTTCCCTTACGGAGCGGTTCAGGTGTCCAACGATATATGAGAGAGATACTGCGCCATTTCCTTTCCCCAAAAACCAATTATTATTATTATTATTATTATTATTATTATTATTATTATTATTATTATTATTATTGTTATTATTATTATTATTATTATCATCATCATCCGGTTGAAAAGCCGTCGGTTTAGTAGTAGTCGGCACCGCGTGTTGGAAACAATGGGGGGCTGCGTAAAAAAAATTGCACCATGGTAATTTGTGGTTCTAGTGAATGGTGACTGAGTGGTTTGTGATAGGCGATGACGAGTTCATGAAATGATTTTAATTGATCGATTAATTAAAGAAATGAAAAAATTGTAAAAAGGGAGTTCAAAGGTGTCAAAATGATCATAATGAAAAGCCAATGCTTGATGATGGTAATTAAGAAAATTTATAGTGTGTAATCGATCAACTACTTAAATGAAACAATTGATAAAAAAAATGAAAAAAATGCGTTGAAAGGTGTTTCCAACGGTCAAGGCGTCGCTCCGAACAGGCGATCACGTTCCATGGACTCCCTGGCAGCGCTGCAACACGCTGTCGCGTTCCACTCTTAAAAAGGCGAAGGCTTAAGCGTGCTACAATTTTCTTTTTAATATGGAAAAGAAGGATAGGAGTTGTCCACGCCACTTTCTTTGGGAAGCGCCAGAACTTAGTACGAAAGCTAGAACACCGCCTGTTAATTATGCTTCTTTAGAAAGCTGCCATTAGCTGACTTTGAATATGCGAACAAAGCAAACCAACTGCTTACGCGGGAGTACTGTACTTCATGCTGCTGACAGCACTACTAACTTCCTATGCCTGAGCTTAAAAGGAGACAAGAAATAACCCTTAGAGTCGGACCGTTTGTAAACTATAGCTTAAACTCAGATCCGTAGTCGCTGTACAAGCTGACCGCCGCCAAAGAAGCAGTCTCGTCGTGCCACCGCTCGACGTGATTGCATTATTGCTAAATGTATTTCAGTATTGCGCAAGTAACTTTTACGGTCCTTCTGAACCCTGACGGGAGATCTCACTGCAGCCAGTTTATGACCGCTTTCTTTTCATCGTAAAGAAAGGAATTCGATTTCTACAGAGTGAGGGCCCGTTGAAACCTTTATACATTGCTCCCCGTGTAGAAACTCATTCTTTATTAGTGTTTTTTTGTTTGCACTATCCTTCGCAACGTCTGCTCTGGGACCGCATTAGCGGGAACGATGGTGCCTATACGGGGAATAAAGTTCTTCGTCTTTTACGAATTGTAAACTGAACAGACGGATAGAAGAGTTGGATTACAGTACGCCAACTCGTGTCGCTGCATTTTGCTTGTTTGCCGAGGCCTCGGAACGTTCTACAACATGAACTGAGCAGAGCTCGCCTTTTGTAATCGTGAATAATTTCGACGCAGGGAATACGCGTCACTGAGGCTGCCGCACTATGGCTTTCGCGGGATAATGAAATGGGATTGCTATCAGTTCGCCGGATGTTTACGACACAAAGCTTCCTTGCGAAAACGCTGTGCCTTGGCTTCATGGCGTTTTAAACTAACCGAGACGCGAATGTCACCGGGGCCGTTTGCCAAATACTGTGAAAATATAAAAAGAGACTGGAATAAATGCGTGAGCACACAATAGTTTAATGATATATAACGAAGATAGGTTATTACAATCTGTACATACACTGACAGAGTGTCTTCAGAAAGTCCCTACATTTTTATGTTTTAAACTTAAAGAAGTTTCTCGCTTTAATATATCTTAAAATGAGCTTTAAACCGGGAGTTAAAGCGGAATACTCTGTTTTGTACTTCGTGATGTAATTTGCGATAATGGCATATATACTGATCTTGCGAAGGTACTGCTCACAAGACGTGCATTATCTCAAATTTACACACAAGAAGAGACATATACATACTTGACCCTGACGTACACACATGCGTCACCGGACGACCCATTCTGCAAATAAGAAAAAGACGCCACAAAAACTGATCTACCGTCTATATTGCACCAACTGGCAGTGTAACCAGAATGCAGTGGCAGTGCAATACTTAGATAGGTGTACATGTGTGCTCTGAAAAACAGGAACCATGGATTTGCAAAGATATACGTAGAAAGGTGCATTTATAGAAGAAGAGATGGTCGGACTCTCCAGAGATAAAGAGCTGGAAGATTGACTCATAAACAAGAGAAAACCAGAGAAGAAAACAGTGATCAGGTGACAGAAGCATCCCGAATTAACTAGAGAAACCGTAACACTTCACGGTCTTCCGGATCTGGCACTCAAGCAGCACTCAGAGGAGAAGGGCAAAAAGGGCTGTAACTATCAGCTTTTCAAAGCTCTCGGTGTTCTCTCCGTGGCTAAAACTCCAGCATGATGACATGCCACTGTCACTCATCAGCTGTCACTGTGAGCTGTCAGTGTCAAATTACCACCCTTCCACACGTCCACTCACTTCCTAGCCCACGTGGGTCACACAGCAGTGTACGGGTTATCGATTAGTTCACCGAGGCTGAAAGCCACCATCACAGTACTAACTTACAGTTTTAAAACATTCGACGCCGTTAATGCGAAGAACGCTCATAGAGCTTTAGCTTTTATGGATGCTGTGAGAATAGGTACAAGAGAATGTCTATAATGCAACTTAAAATCTAGTGCTAAGTATCCAGGATAGCTCTAAAACGCTTAAGCAAACAGAATTTCCTGGTACAAGTGCGGAATTGAGTAAATGGAGCACGCGGTTCTGCGCCAAGTGCAATCATGACTTACCTATCGGAAATGAAAAAAAAAGAAACATTGTTTGCCCATCAGGCAGCGCACTGGCGTCCCCTACCAGCATGCACACACCGTAGCTGGTAATTTCAGTTAGTCAATGCGTTAACAACGTCCAAAGGTAAAAGCCTGCTGCTTCGTTTACTTTTGTCCGTAACTATACATGCCGAAGAAGGGGGACGACGAAGTAAACCAGTTGGCGCGCGATAGAGGGCAATTTATGACAGATTTGGTGAGGGAAGTGTGAAGGACGAAAGCAATTAACCACGGAAAAGTTTGCAAGGAAAGTTCCCACGAAGAGTATCCGGTACACATCTGGTCCAGGAACATGCACAGAACCTCTCGAAAGCATGCACGCACACATCAAACTTGCCCCGCGCTGCGCCGGGCCGCCGGCTTTGGCTTGGCTTCGCTCGGCTCGGCTTCGGGCTTGCGCCTCGTGGTTGCGGCGGCAGCTCCCGGGCAACCTTATCCGTCCGCTCGATCTCTGCGGCGCAGGCGGCCTTCCAATTAACGCCCCCTAGAAAGGCGCGGGGGGTTGAGCGCACCCACGGGAAAGCAGGCAGGCCGGCGAGGCGTGCGAAGCTGTGCACGACTCTTCGTCCCGAGTCGGTATACAGCGCCACCACGCGAGAATCTTATCCCCTACACTAAGGGCCGACTCCTTTAGCGAGCCGTGCGCTGTTCCTTGGATGGGTGTGTGTATATATGGTTGGCTCCGCGTGGAATACACGCTCTGTGAACCCGTTAGCGCGCCAGTTTCTCTCGGGCTTCGAGGTCTTTATTTATCGCGGGTTTCGCGCGCCAAGTACCGAACCGGCGTGTGCATAGGAGGCTCCCTTCACGCCTTTAGCCTCGTGTTCGCGGGAGGCGATGACGTGAGGTCGAGGCGCGGCTGGAGGCGCTAATCGGTCCCGTGAATCTCTCACGAAGAGAGCTGTTTGCTTAAGGAGTTTGCTATAAGGGCTTCGTACTAGCATTTACGGAGGCTTAGCTACAGCGCCTTCGAATGAACTCTTTGATCTTTACTGTAAGCGTTCTATCTCGGTGCCCCAAACTTCCGTTTTAAAGCCTGGCTTCTGTGGGAATGAGGCGAGTTGTGGTGCGGTGAAAGAAAAAAATTAAAACAGGTCTTTGTACAGCATTCACAGGCACTATTAGAATTGGACAGGCTCTGCCTGAAAACCTCCGGTAACTTTCATGGTCCGGGGATTCCCGGCTCCGTGCTGGCTTGATCTTTATTACCAGAGATTTTGGACAACCACGCCTTGACGCAAGATGCTTAAACCTCTCTGGAATGCACATAAAGCTTTCTTTCTGGCGCCAAGCAAATGTGGCTTCCATGCTGCTTTAAAGTGACAGTGCTAATAACTACAATTTCACGAGTGACGCGGACGTTTCTTTTTCAACGGCTGACCGCGAAATGATCAAACTTTGCCGACGGGAACTAGAGGCGTTTAAAGTAAGCGAAAAGAAACGTGAATTTCGTCTAATCGACGAAGTCCAAGGCAAACGATCACATTCGAAGCTTGTGTCAGTGGACAGGAACAATATTTATGAACAGGTTTTAACCAGGACAGGGCTGTTGTGGACTTTATGGAAAACCATGGCTTTTTCTCAAAAAATGGGACAAAGTGCTTTAGATAGAGGGAAGGCAAGGAAGGAAAGATCCCTAAGAACTAGATCCTATTGCAAGCTTCCCACTTAGGATTGTAGAGCACAGGAAAATAAATAGGGTAACTTGTGCAAGTCCGCCGAAGAAACATCAAGCAGTCACAGGTAGTCACACGGGTCATTTGACTGCGAAAAACCGCACCGGCCTACGGGCGGCTTTCCAAATCGGTAAATGTCTTCGAGCTGGATTTCCGTGAACCTCTCTTCGAAGAACTGTTGGTTGTCGTCCGACTAAAGAAAATACACGCGAAAAGCGTTCTGGCAATGCGATCTAATGGCGCAGAAGAGGCCTAGTCGCCTATTCTCACTTTCGCAATAGCCAAGCGTTCTCGCTAAAAACTATCTGCCACTGCAAAACGAAGTTGAAGGGGGTAGCGAATGTAAATGTTCCCCGAAAGCAACATCTAAACCGAAGCAGCAAAGAAATACAAAAAAAAAAACAGGCAGTGAAACTCTTTCGGTTGGGACACGAACACCAGACATGAATCTACATAAGCGCACCTTAGTACGGGCTGGAACTGCTTCTTATTTTGTGGCATTTAAGATTGAAGACTAGTCTTTAGAAAGAAAAAAAAAAGCCAACTGTTCGCGAAGGAATCGATAGGCGCGTGCAATGGGTGTGTTCGTGTTAACTATGGCGCAGGCGGAGGCCGCATAGCTGAGCACCATTTGTAACCGAATCCTGACGGATGTGATCGCTGTTCTGGAAGAAACTCTGCGTGCCTGGTACCCCAGGAACATCCCGCGAAAAAAAGCAAAAATATACAGCGGAGAACTAAAGAAAGCAACTGCAATGCAGTGGAAGCCATGTTTGTTCGTTACCTGCATCGCTCTGGGCGATCTCTCATAGCTGCTGACCTGCATATACACACAGGCTGTTATACAACGTGGCCACAGGCGCCACGGGGCGAGGTGCTTGGAAGACAGATTGCGATCACGCGTTCGCCAAGCCACCTTGTAATAGCCCCCGGAGTGCACATAAAAGTGATCGTGTGAGGGAACCGAATCGACTGGACATTTACTTCGCGGCGCATAGGCGACCGCCATTACAATCATTGCTCTGTGTTAGTTGTGTGCAGTATACGGAGTGGAGGAGACCGCCATTACAATCATTGCTCTGTGTTAGTTGTGTGCAGTATACGGTGTGGAGGACGGCAGTGTGGTAGCGCGTTGCGGCATGACATCAGATTTCTCTAACCGGCTGAATATTTGTTCTGAGTAATGTCAAGGTGCCAATCGATTAGAAGCAGTGCCTGTGTAAAGGACTTCTGTAAATCACTCTTTGCAAGGTAAACGGTCTCCGTATCGTAATATGACGTGACAGAGAACAAAAACATTGAGATTGTTACCTGAACGGGCTGCACTGTAAAGCTCTCTAAAATTTAAACTCTTCCCCCCCCTCCCCCCCCCCCCCCCCGCCACCTTCTGCGTACTCTGCATGCGTAGTCGGCAATCTAGATATAAAGGTAATCTATGTAAACCGGGTGACCTTCGAAGTAATCTAAGGTGATGGAAAGTACCGTAAGAAGACGGAAGATATATCTTCGGTGGGATACATGGGCATCTTTGGGCGGTTGGTGGAGGCGCATTTTTGCGGTTGCAGTGCTCGAAATTGCAGTGGCGGTGCTTTAGGCAGTCAATTAAGCCGCAAAGGCGATATAACACCATCATTCCAAAACCACTTTATCGAGTTTTGACTACATTCCCTGCAAACTATGAGCGAAGATGAAGCACGTGTGACGCAATTACTTTAATGTAATTACTATTCTTAGTTCCGGACAGTGAAGCCACTTTAAGAGATCTGCGATTCGTATTTGCACGAGATCAATGTCTCAACTTGTGCGCTAATGGAAACATTACTATTTTTGGTTATGCATTATTTTAAATGATCTGAGCTCACGGGCCATAGGAACTGAGTGTTTTGGCACGTATACCATTTTTCTTTCACACTCATCTTTTCATCCGACTTATCTAATTGAGACCGAACATCAGAGCATCGACATCAATGCGTACAAAAGCTTTTCCAGTATTTAGTTTATGTACAAAACTAAAAGATGCAGAAAAACAGGAATGAATGAATAAAAACAGAAGGTACTTTGTCTAGACGAGTGATCTTCGCATCCCTGCTTTTCACCCTAGCTGACCGCTGTGGCGTAGCCCGTCCTTAATAAGCCTGATTCAGGAGTAATCGACGTTTACTCCTTTTAAGAGTGCATCGAACACGTTTCAGGTGTAAAAATAAGAACGCTGTGTTTGCAGTTTGTGGCCCAACCGGACACCGCGGCTCAAATACGGCGGGAAACCAGTCACCGCACCGTTACCCGTCACTTCCAAAATGTGCCTTGCAGAGCTAGTGCTTCGGCCGGGCTTTCCGCATGCAAATGCAACTCATTCTATGCCCATTTACACCTGGTCTTGCAGGTGGCGGAAGCTTCGCGGCCATCGACACTCGCACCTCGCTGCACGCAACTAAACTTCGGTACATTGTGGCGCGCGGGAAAAACAGGCGTTGGGTGTTCTCGGTGTATTCAATGACCCCCGAGGCCCACATCCACCCGAGGTTCTTCTTATTTCAGTCTTTGCGCATAGCGCCCCCCCCCCCCCCCCCCTCCAACCCTCGGTTCTCCCCTCCCTCCACCGATCTATGATGGATGCGCCGGTGGCAAAGGTCAGACGCCTGTGGCGTCGATACCTGTTAGCGGGCCCGTACGGGGCATTCTCCAGGTGCCGTGGATAAGAAAAAATAACAAAAAAAGCTAAGCAAGGAACAAGAAAATGAAAGGTGTCTGCCTTAACGGCGCACTTGCTCCCGACCTCCTGTATACAGGCGAATTCTCTTTTCTCCTCTTTCTTTACAGGGCGCTGTGTATCCAAGACCGAGGCAGGAGATGTTCGTCTTTTAGCGGAGGGGACTCCCCGAATTCGATCCTTATCGCCTGAATCAGCGGCCGCTACGGTTGATCCTGCACAATCTTCGCCGCTTATTCCTCCGGCAATCGCTTTCGCGCGTCACGATGTGTGTTCGGTCTCTAATGCCGTTTGCACAAGCCCGGCGTCCTAGAACGCGTAGAGACGTGCCACGCGCCCTGTATAACTCGGCTGGAATCGTGGGGGCGTTTCTTGGGTGAGCGTGTTTCGTTTTGGTGTGTTTTTCTTATCGCATTGGAAGTATTCGGACAGTCCAGAGCCGGTTCGATTGTGGTTATCACGGACCGTGCCTCTGGAGGTCTGAGCAAATAAGCCACTGACCGCATTCCGGAAGGTGAGATCAAGGACAAGATTACGTTGCCATTCTCTCCTTTTAATTAACCTCTGCTGCTGGCGCTGTGGGCGCGCGAGAGGCACCGGGGTCTGAAGGAAGGGAGGCCATAAGTCATGGATGAGGAATTGGAGGTCTGCGGGATCTTTAACAGCAGGTGATAAAAGAAAAAAAAACAAAATTGTGTCTACTCCAACGCCGGATTAGGCTACCGATGGATTGCATATTGTGCTATTAGATGCTGACTATATCGACGTCCTTTTCTGTTATGTGGCGTACGGGCACTCTTTACTGCAGGAAAACCGGGGTCTACGATTGTCGTTGAACTCTGGTAGAAAAGTTTACGGGCGGATCGACGGGCGACAAAAATGTGTGAAGACGGGAAAGCGGAAATGTAGGCACGTAATGCCCTCGTGCAGCAAAACTCAAGATGCACACGGTGTTCAGGTTGCTAGCAGGCCTCGCCGCAATTTCTGAAGCCTCGACGAAAGCGCTTGAAGAGAACGTGCATTTGCTGACGGGCGACTGGAAGAGCGAGAAACGGTTATAGCGGCCATATTAGAGGTGCACAAGTAGTCAACGGCGAAGTTGAATTGAAAACGTTCAACATAATTCAAACATGTCTAACACGTGCGCTGTCTTGTGGCAAAAAAAACAACAACTGAACGTCCAACTGTGCAACATGGCCAGGAGCAATAAAGTTTGCAGCATGATAAGTGCAAAGAATGATGGAGGTCAAAGCTCTGGAGAGAACGGCTTCACACTGTGGGTATTACATAGCTTTTTAATTTTTCTACGTACTCATGAAATCCAGGGTTCGACGGAAACTTGTCTGGTCGGGTATGTTCATGGCGGAAAATCTTCAAGTGCCGACCAATCGTTAAAAAGATGACGTTTCGGCCCCGGCTTACGGGGGCCTTGTTCACAATGAAACTCATAAACTACAAGTTATCTTTGAGATGTTCCATGTGAGTTTACTTAATTTTTTGCAGGTACTACTAATCCCACCCGGAATAATTGCAGGAAGGGCACATATGTGTTTGACATGTACAGTCGCGGAGAGAAATAAATGGACCATGTTTCGGTGGTAAAAGTCTTCTCAGGCGTTACTCGGGGAAAGGTATGGTTGATGCATATGGAAGTAATGTTTACTTTCGCCCTTCCTGATAAAAGCAGCAAGCGTTTCTATTTCCTGTTACACAACGGGACAAAAGTGTTTGAACACGGAAGCGTGGTCCATATTATACTGTCCGCGACTGTGTGTACATATAACAGATTGAAATAAGCCAGAGGTTTGAAAACATGTTAGAATTACAGCGGAATGTAGCAGATTGATTACCAGAACAATGAAGCATAAAAAGGAACAATGGTTTTGTAAATACACATATTCATCATAGTTATACATTTTGCAAAAGAAACTTGATCGCAGACAAAACTGTCCTGTAAAGTTCTTTGGAAGTTCCTTTTGAAGACAATGGCATATCGATGATTACTAACAAAGATATTATCAGGCCGGATGAGGAAGAGGCTGAAGACATGTGAGGGACATTCTCTTCGGTGCTTACTGACCGATTCCCCGGGTGAAGATGAACCTCGCTCTCGAACAAGTCGGGGCGACTTACAATGTCAGTCCCTGCTGGGCTTGATATTATCTATAGTACACTTATGGGTACATTTATGGCGAACTGTCGACGTAAGACGAGACCAGATCCATTTTTTTGTGTGTCGTCGAGATCTCCTAATGGCACCCCACCCATGACTCCTGGGTATGGACGCAAGATAGGAGCCACTCTGTGAAATGGGGTGGTGGCAGTTGCCACCATGGGGGCTTTATTTCTCTTCCTATTTTTGAAAGCACTCTGTCAAACTTTACGGTGCTACCTACAAATCGCCATTTTCCCCGAATACAATTTCTACTCCAGCACTTGCAACCTTACGTCGCCTCTCTGCTTTTGAGCCACTAATCTTCCAATCGCTTTCTGCAAACTTCCACCATCGATTCGTTCACATTAGCATTGTTATCTCTGAACCCTAAAACCTCAGGTATTGTGACTGTGCTTGCATCGGCATCTGGATCGATACCGCCACATAATAGAATAAGATGTTCAATTCTTTCTAGATATTTACCACACACTGTAAATCCGTCATCTTCTTTGTTAAATTTCTTTTCGTAGCTTCCCGTTCTAAGACACCTTGATCGACCTTCAAAGAGTAGGGCACTGCCTCTTGAATTACCTCAGAGTGATTCCTTCCTCATCTGCCTTTTCCAATTTCTGCTTCTGTCCTTTTCAATTAATACAGTTTTTACTTTCGTTTTATCTGTCGCTTAAACCTCTGTATTTCTCCGTCGTTTTTTTGCTGACAGTCACGAATTCCTAACAATTACGCTCACTAGCGCCACCTGGACGGCCACTTCGTTGGCTGTTTCAGATGGCTGAGGTGGTCCTGGGCTACCGACCCTACCTCGACTTCAAACACTTCCCACATTATGTTTAATAATGTTATGTTTAATAATGTTTCTCCGCCCACTCACTTGAATTCTCGAGAGAACAGGCCTCACTAACATGAAAAGCAGCATCGATGAACTGTCAATAATAATAATAATAATAATAATAATAATAATAATAATAATAATAATAATAATAATAATAATAATAATAATAATAATAATAATAATAATAATAATAATAATAATAATAATAATAATAATAATAATAATAATAATTGGTTTCTGGGGAAAGGAAATGGCGAAGTATTTGTCTCATATATCGGCGGACACCCGAACCGCGCCGTATGAGAAGGGCTAAAGGAGGGAGTGAAATAAGAAAGGAAGAGAGAGGTGCCATAGTGGAGGGCTCAGGAATAATTTCGACCATAGAAAACTTTTGTGCCCATATAAAACTTTATGTGCGTTTTCTTTTATGTAACGGTTATCGGTCCAGAACCGAAAGCAACGATTTAAAACCTAAGGGGCACAACGCCGCTTCAGGCATGCATCACTTATCCGTCCTGATTGGGCACGGTGCTTGCCGGCACCGCTTGCCGGCTGGCAACCTACCGTGAGCTTGGTCATGAAGCGCCGCTGCTTCCCATTCCTTGCTCAAAGCCGTTTTCATTGAATTTCGACGCCACCGACCGTTTCATACGACAACGTACTTCTTCGACGACGAATCACGTCATATCCTGCCAGGGACACAACAGTGACGAAGCAAGGAGTGGTTTTGATAGGGTCCCTATAGAAATACTTGCAAGTATTTCTAGGGACCCTAGTTTTGGGCACAACGCCGCGTCAGGCAAGCATCGTTTAACCGTCCTGATTGCGCAGGTTAGTTATATGGATGGTGTTACTTGTCCTAAGAGTGCTGATTACTGTCTACTCGCGGTGTCTTGCCCAATAGGGCTCCGCGCTAAGGTGAAGCGCTTGCTATTGCCAGTGTCGCGATGTTGTTCCTTTGCCCGGACCTTGCTACGACTACTTGGCGGTGATGTTGATTATAACCCTGGAGGGCCTCCTCCTTAAGAAACAACTCAAGAGGTATACCTTCCCTCCGTGTTGGAAACAGTGCACAGGACTGTGTCCGGTCAAGCAGCGATACTCAGTGAGCTGATGGGCGTTAAAGAAACACAGGATGCTTAAGATGTGACAGTAAAGCAGCCCATTGACAGAGTTGCAACACTGGAGGCCGAAGTTGAACCGTTTATTAAATCCGATACCAGCACGCTTGACCCTGGTTTGCGTGAAATCTCTGTGAAGCTAGCTGAAGTTACGGGGAGGTGTAATTACGCAGAGAATTGGCTTCGGCGCTTGAACTTGCTATTCATTGGGCTTGAGGGCGAGTAGAATGAAAACGGGGATGATTCCGAGCAGAAAAAAATTGCGTTCCACTCCGAAAAACTGGGTATTACTGTTACAGACGCCCAGCTTGAACGTGTCCATCGGCTGGGAAAGTTTGACGTCGGCAATATTAGGCCCATCATCGCAAAATTCACAATTTTTAAAGATAAATAGCGAATTCTTACATCTACGCACAAGCTAAAGCTGCGCACAAGCCATTCAAGATGATTTGACTTGGTCAACAAGGAAGGCAAGGAAAAATATACTCAAGTTCGCCAAACTGCATGGTTAGAAGTGCAAGCTGGTTGCTTATAAATTGCGTACTGATTAGAACGTACATCTATGAGAGAATCTATGAACCACTGCATTCCTTGCGTGTATGTATATTTGCCATATGTCCTGCACTCATGCTACTACTAAGCCCCTTGTACCTATGTATATTTTCGGGTTTAAGTTTTTTGCCGTGTGCACTACTTTCTGTTTACTTTTTGCTTTGCATCTCATGTTGTATTAATTAATGTCTCTTGTACATATTTAGTTTTGTCCTCCTTACTCAATGTCCTTCTGGGACCTGCAAGGTATTATGAAAATATAGATAAATAAATAAATAAATAAATAAATAAATAAATAAATAAATAAATAAATAAATAAATAAATAAATAAATAAATAAATAGAAGTATCAGAATGATTGAAAAATATGTTACGCAAAGTAAAGCAAAAAAACAAAGTCCATCAGTTTAAAAAATCAGTTTTAAAAAGTACGCCCTTTGTACTCCTGTGCTGATTGATATTACAGTTTATATTGCTAAGCAGGAAGACTTGATTAAGTACTCAGCAATTTTTTTCTTTTGGGCTCCCTACTGTTTAACCGCCGTAGTAACCAGCCTCATCTCCAATCTGAGGTTTTGAGTCAAAAATTATTTTTCCTATCCTTACGTTCGGTAGGCGCCAACTGCTTACAACAAAAAGGACACACACATGTGACAAAGCGCTTTCCTTGTATGCGGCTAGCGCTTTCCAAACGTAAGGATGATATACCAACTTGCACCCGTATTAGCTCTTGACTTTAATATTGTTGCAATTTAACGCGGTCGCCAATCATGAATTTTTTTTCGGGCAGCGGCAGGCTTTCCACTTGTCTATATCCATAACTGCAAACTATTTCACTCGGCTCAATTAGTAGATTAGAAGTACCAGTGTACTCTTTCTCAAAACTAGTAAACGCCTAAACAATACAGAGATTACTTCTAGGCACCATCGGTGTTAATCCTCCTGCGCGAGAGATTGCTTACAAAGGTTGCCTGCGAAAACTAACAAAAATCGACTTGCTACTGTGCTTTAGGTAAATAAACCGCGCTAACATCACTATACAATAAAAATGAATTGTTACGACCGACCTTTAATGAATTAAGCTACGTTAGAAAGTGTAACTAGGGCAAAGACATGACAGTGGGGAGGTGGCATCGGCGTCCTACAGAAGTTAGGCTTAACTTGTGCATTTTCAGCACTCGTTGAAAACCCTGCTTTCCAAAGTAAACTTATTTAAAGTGTAATTAGAATGGGTGCACTAAACGGGTTTACAGGCAGACAGTGATGCATTTAACTCTCCTCGGGAGGTTTACAAATACTTCTTATCCTTCGGGTATTGGTCCGAGCCTTTGTTAGAACAACAAAGCACAACGCAGAGGAAAAAGTAGGCGGTTGACGTTTTCATAGAAACCTCCATCTGCTTTATTTCCACTCACAGTGGTATCGTCACCCCCACCCCGGAAAAAAAAAACACTTGTCTGCATTCAAGCGCTTCGTTCACACTTAAGCATGCAGATACCTGCGCTTAGATCTCGATCACACAATGCATGAACGATGATGTTCGCACTAACATCGTTGTAAGGCCAGCTGATCACGGATCATGCTTCATCGAACCCTATGGCCTGACCGGAAAGAAGAATACACGGCCAAACGTCCACACTCTAAAGCCGTGAACTTTGTATACTCTGTGGGCCAGATACGATCTAAATAGTACAACACGCGCGTGTGAGAAAGTCAGGTCGGTTCGTAATTAATTCTGGCCTCCGGTTCAAGAAATCATCTCCCCCCTACCGCTGCCTGAACTTCTTGTTCTTCCTCTGGTACACTTTGCTTCTTCCTGGATACTTCTATTTCCTCACCCGTCTCTTTTTATCTTGCAAGAATTACTTTTTTTAATTCATTGTGTTTTTGTTGATGTTTGAATTCCGCGTGTCGTGCCTGATGCGATCTCGCCTTCAGGCCGTTTCCCGCGCTGAATCGAACGCCTCGCTGCCTTATTTGTGTGTGTTTGTGTGTGCGTATATATACACAAACAACGCTTGGAACGATTGTTATACGCTCCGCTCGGGACCTAGTACCGCTATCATCTCTTCCCCCGAGTACAAACAAAGGAGGTTGCAAGTTGCCCCACTTTATAATGTGTGAAATACTCCAGAAAAACACCCTGCGCTGCCATTCCACTTTCCAACCCCACTGCCTCACACCGCACATCACGCACACTGTTTATCGAGTATCGCTTAATGTGTTTTTCTTTCTGCTTGTTTTGATTTGTTTTTGATTACTGCGCTTTCACCGCTGGCGTGGCGGCAGCCGGAGCTGTTTCTTCGTTTTAAAGAGCGAAAAAAAAAAGAAACCCCAAACAAGTTCAGCCGAAACAAGGGCTGTTATGAGGAGGAATATTACCATCATCATCGTGATAATCCATATGATTTTAGGGTAGGATGTAGTAGCAAAAAATAAATAATGAGTACAGAAGATGAAGGCGTCGCTTAGTATCGCACTATTATCTTCTTGGATGGCTGTTTTCGTGCTGTAGAAGAAGCCCAACGCGAGATTTTTTTTTCTTTCTACCCCTGTAGCGGCTGCCCGCGCGGCTCGACCCACTCAGGCGCGTTCTTTATTAAGAACCATGGGTGGGAGCGATGTGTACTGCATTGTTTGTTTACTTTGCGGCTGCGACTTCACAGCGGCTATAAGTTCAAACAGGAACACTTTTGTTTTCTTGCGATCGAAGCTTGCAGGAACTCCTTGTGCTCATGCAGGCAGGTTTCGAGTGCTTCCTAGCCTCCCGTGGAAGAAGAAGAGCTTAAAAAGGAGACGTACTATCTGATCTAAAGCGTAGAACGCGGTTTACCGGTAGCTTCGAGTGGGGCTTTGTTGTGCGAGCGTCGTGCGAAGCGGATAAGGATCGCCTTCTCGCAACCCGCCCGTCTGGAGTAAGACATTCTGGGGCGGATTCGTGCTCTCGAAGATCACGGCACGAAGCTGTTGGTACGAGAGGAACTAATTAATATTTGCTGCGGCCGGAGAGCGCGGAAGCTAGGTTGGGGTTCATCTATTGTTTTCACGGCGCACTGATATTGTATACGAGGATCTCTTTATTTATGAACTGATGAGGAGGAACTCTTTGACGTGGGTCTGGAAAAAATAGACCCTGCATGCGCAGGAATTAATAATAATAATAATAATTGGTTTTGGGGGAAAGGAAATGGCGCAGTATCTGTCTCATATATCATTGGACACCTGAACCGCGCCGTAAGGGAAGGGATAAAGGAGGGAGTGAAAGAAGAAAGGAAGAAAGAGGTGCCGTAGTGGAGGGCTCCGGAATAATTTCGACCACCTGGGGATCTTTAACGTGCACTGACATCGCACAACACACGGGCGCTTTAGCGCTTTGCCTCCATAAAAACGCAGCCGCCGCGGTCGGGTTCGAACCCGGGAACTCCGGATCAGTACGCAGGAATTCTGAAAAAACGCATTTTTTTTCAACGGGAAGTTGGTTAAGAACACAGAAAGATTGAGATATAACAGTCGCTATATTCACGGATACCTCCTCGGCACGCTTGTGTGGTTTTCTGCTATTTGTTGTAAAAAACACAGCCCATTGGTTTTGCTTGACAGCCTTAAGTTTTCTGTGAGAGTGTGGGACAAACTTTAAAAGCCAGATTATGCTACGCATTGGAAGGTAGGATTTTTCCAAGCAATATTTTCATATCAGTATCTTGGAAAATTTAACTGCTGTCTCACAATTACAAGCGATAGTCAAGAAAGCTGGGCTTGACTCGTGCTGAAGAGATAGGCAGAAAACAGAGGGGGCCTGGGAATAGTCGCGAGTCTATGACGTACTAGCTAGAATCCAGAACAAATGGACGTTAGCAGGACATGTAATATGAAGGCAACATAACCGTTGATCTCTTAGGGTAACAGTGTGGATTGTAAGAAATGTATAGCGTGGTAAGGCGGGCCAGGGGTGAGAAGAAGAAATTCGGAAGCTTGCGTGTGGCAAGTTGGACGTATCTGGCAAATGACAGCGTTGGTTACAGGCTAGTGGGAGAGGCCTTTTTACTGAAGCGGAAGTTATGATTCTGATGATGATAATGATGATATCCTGCGGCGGCCAGTATTCGAACTGCATAATAATAATAATAATTGGTTTTGGGGGAAAGGAAATGGCGCAGTATCTGTCTCATACATCGTTGGACACCTGAACCGCGCCGTAAGGGAAGGGATAAAGGAGGGAGTGAAAGGTGAAACTGCATGCGAACTGCCAATTCTGGACAGGCGCATTTTTTCAAGGGGAAGTCGTTTATGAAGGCAGTATTTTTCGCATATCTAAGATCGTACCATAACAGTCAATATATATATATATATATATATATATATATATATATATATATATATATATATATATATATATATATATATATATATATATATATATATATATATATATATATGCAGATCTCTTCTAAGGAAGCTTGTAGTTTTCTGCTATTTATTGTCAAAAACGCACCCCACTGGTTTTCTAGGATAGTACAAACTACTTAGTGCGGGTGCAGGAAAAAAAGAAACTTTGAAACCAGGATTTTGCTGCGCATCGTAAAGTGAAATATTTCCTATCAATATGTTTATACCAGCATCTTAGAATATTACATAGCTGCCTTGCAATTAAAATAGATGTCCAAGAAAGATGTACATGGAAAGGAGGTACAGTCTATTCATACCTTGCGCTCATCAGTGCTGAAAGTTAGTGGAGGAGTGAATTATGCCATTTATATTCATTCGTCCGCCCGTCTGTCCGCGGGCGGTAGCCTGATCTGCAAAACGCAAAGGTCACTGATGACAATAAGGAGTTTACATATCTTTACAATTGCGCTCCGCTTATATGGCCGCGTTGATATAATGATAAGATATCGATGTCATCAGGTAAGCTTGGGACGAAGATGCACAGGAGAGATAAGTAGCAGAAGACACGGGAAGTGATAAAAGATGGGCTTCTGTGGAAATTGCCTTAAAGAGAACAAATTGCCAACGTCATCGTCTCGGAGCATGAAATTAATTCCTGTGGTTATGTAGTCCGTCTTTAGCGCGGGCAGGAATGCTAATTTATTGTTATACTGATCAGTCATTTGACACAAGGTCAGAAACCAGTAATAGGCCGCCGCGGTAGCTTAGTGGTTATGGCACTCGGCTGCTGACCCGAAAGACGCGGGTTAGATCCCAGCCGCGGCGGTCGAATTTCGATGGAAGCGAAATTCTAGAGGCCTGTGTCGTGTGCGGTGTCAGCGCACGTCAAGGAACTCCAGGTGGTCGAAATTTCCGGAGCACTTCACTAAGGCGTCCCTCATAGCCTGAGTCGCTTTGGGATGTTAAACCCTCATAAAACCAGAGGCCAGTGATCATTTCCCCCGTCTAATCCATTGCGCGTCTGACACTGGTAGCTACGGACTGTGACGTAGCTGTTCACAGCTGACAAACCATGTGCGGAAAAGGATAATAATAATAATTGGTTTTTGGGGAAAGGAAATGGCGCAGTATCTGTCTCATATATCGTTGGACACCTGAACCGCGCCGTAAGGGAAGGGATAAGGGAGGGAGTGAAAGACGAAAGGAAGAAAGGGGTGCCGTAGTGGAGGACTCCGGAATAATTTCGACCACCTGGGGATCTTTAACGTGCACTGACATCGCACAGCACACGGGCGCCTTGGCGTTTTTCCTCCACGAAAGAATATTCACGAAACGGGACCTCCCTTTAAGCCTCCTCATGCATACGTTACAACGAGCTGCATCACAGTTTATGTTAAAGCGCAGCAGCAAAGAGAACGTGGAGCAGTCTTCCATACGCTTATTTAGATTGTTTACTACTTATTTCGCGCTCCAGCAGGAGGCGCGTCACTTGCATTCGGGCACTCGTTTTGCGTATACGCCTACTTTTTTGTTTTAATTTTAATCAGCAACGAAATGGAGGCCCAGAGAAAGGCGGGATTATAGTAGGATTAAGGGTACGCGCCCGCATGAGCGCGCATGAATTAGGCGGCACGTTTTGTTCTAGCCATGCGAATAAGCTGGGGCTGTTAGTGAGAATCGGTGTTTTCCATGCACTGCTTTGCGCACGCTGGCAAAAAACACTCTCGCTCGCCCGGTTAACGGGGCGTAAAGGCTGCGCGTTTTGCTCAGTTTTATTTTCCGCTCATTTCCCCTCGGGAACTGCTTTTCATTTCCTGTGCAACCGTGCATGGCGTGGGCTTAAAAAGAAAATAACTACAGGAACTACCACAATGGAACTAGAGCCTCAGGTTATTTGGGACTCAGCACCTGCGCCGCCGTTCATGCTTGTGATGTGAACAGGCGAAGCTAGCTCTCCAATTCACGAGACCCTACACTTTGAGCCGAAAAAGTAAAAGCGGAATTGGCTGCACCTTTTTTAGTCCCAATGAAGGTGACCGTTACTAAGAGCCGAAAACGGTAAAACGGCACTAAACGTACCTTTTTAGTCCTAATGAAGGGGACTGCGTGGCTAGACTAAGAGCCGAAAACGGTAAAGTTGGATTGAATGCACCATTTTAGTCCCAACGAAGCTGACTGCGAACGGAGACTAAGAGCTAAAAACGGCAGTGCGGAAGTCACTGAACCTTTTTAGTCCTAACGAAGGTGACTGCGTGGCTATAGACTAAGGGCCGAAAACGGTAAAACAGGAGTGCACCTTTCTAGCCCTAACGAAGGTGACTGCGTGGGTAGACAAAGAGCCGAAAATAGTACAAAAGGACTGACTGCACCTTTTTAGTCCTAACGAAGATGGCTGCGGTGGTAAACCGAAAGCCGAAAGCGGTAAAGCGGGACTGACTGCACCTTTTTAGTCCTAACGAAGGTCTCTGCGTGGGTGGACTAAGAGCCGAAAACGTTACAAAAGGACTGACTGCACCTTTTTAGTCCTAACGAAGATGGCTGCGGTGGTAAACTAAACGCGAAAAACTGTAAAACGGGACTGACTGCACCTTTTTTAGTCCTAGCGACGGTAACTGCGTGGGTAGACTAAGAGCCGAAAACAGTAAAACGGGACTAACTGCACTTTTTTACTCTAGCAAAGATGGCTGCGGCGGTAAACTAAAAGTCAAAAACTGTAAAACGGGGCTAACCAGACCATTTTAGTCCTAACGAAGGTGACTGCGTCGGTAGTCTAAGAGCCGAAAGCGGCAAAAGAGGTCTAACCGTACATTTTTAGTCCTAACGAAGGTGGCTGCGGTGGTATATTATAGAACCAAAAACAGTAAAACGGGACTAACTGCTCCTGCTAGCCCCAATGAAGGTGACTGCGTGAGTAGACAAAGAGCCAAAAAACGGTAAAATGGGGCTAACTGCACCATTCTAGTCTAATGAACGTAACTGCGTGGACTATTACCGGAGATCCTACAGAAGAAAGTGATTACAAAGTAGCAGTAATGAACTTGATCCGTCTGCAAAATTAAGCGCCATGGAGGTCAGTGGTTTGTGGGACCAAGGCCTGTGGATCCTCCAGTGCGGAGGACTCCAGCCAGTTACGCCAAGAGTCAGGGGTATACGGTCAGGGTAACGCTGCGACTGAATGGCGCCTGGACCAAAGAAAAGGGCAGTGTTGTAAGTTAGCTTAAAGTGGAAGGACAGCTGGAGCAAGGCGGACACAGACAGAAGTCCGCGCATCATAAATGACTGGAACTCTTTAATCGAATCTCATCAACGTCCAGAAAAGGTACCTTTGTACGTTAGCCACGTTCCATATTAGTATATTATGTGGTTGATTTAATAGTGTATTGATATATTTTCCAGCTATTTATTTCTCGCAAATAGTGTTTTTTTCGTTGCTGTGATTTTACATTGTATTTATTTGCTCTTCCTGCCAGGACCGAACTATGTTCTCTGGTATCTACTAAAATAATTAAAAATAAACAAATAAAATAAGTGGCAGAGGTGGAGACTGGTCGGAGTGATGAGGACATTTGTTTGCACTTTTCTTGGGACGTGATATTCAGTCAGAGAGGAGGAAGAGATGCTGTGGCTGTAGAAGCACTTCTACTCGCGCTTGTAATATATTTTCGCCTCTTCACTCGCCCAGGGGATGGCCAGGGAGTAGAGGAGAAAATAGTACGTAGACACGTAACGAGACTGGAAGAGGGGATACAGCACAGGCTGGTATGCCATGCAGACTCTTCTTGTTTCCGCTGCGTGTCTCTGAGGCTGTTTTGGGATCATGTACAGTATGTCACATACTAACAGGAAACACGAGTAAACGTTATACCAGGTCTGAACTGGAGTAAAGTTGGTTCCACCAGAAAACGAAAATAATAATAATAATTGTTTTTTTTTGGGGAAAGGAAATGGCGCAGTATCTGTCTCATATATCGTTGGACACCTGAACCGCGCCGTAAGGGAAGGGATAAGAGAGGGAGTGAAAGAAGAAAGGAAGAATTAGGTGCCGTAGTGGAGGGCTCCGGAATAATTTCGACCACCTGGGGATCTTTAACGTGCGCTGACATCGCACAGCACACGGGCGCCTTCGCTTTTTTCCTCCATAAAACGCAGCCGCCACGGTCGGTTTCGGACCCGGGAACTTCGGATCAGTAGTCGAGCACCCTAACCACTGAGCCACCGCGGCGGGTAAAAAAAAAGGCGCAGAAAGCTCGAGAGGGGAATCCTGAAGCCGCGCTTCTGCTTCACGGTGAAACCTACTTTCTTCTTTTTAGCGTTAAGAGGTTTGACCATTTCATATGTTCACTCTAAGTGTGACACATGCTGTACTTCAGTCAACAATACGGAAAACCACAGACTGTTAGCACATAGAAGCCCATGCATTCTGCAGCATGCATTCAATCGAGGATATCTTTTTATTGACTTCTTCTAATTCATCTGCTTTCAGGCTCGTTCGGACATTATTGCACCCAGCCGCCACAGTGGTACAGTGTGGCTCAGTGGTTATGGTGCTCGGCTGCTGATACGAAAGACGCCGGTTCCATCGTGGCCAGTACGGTCGTATTTCGACTGGGGCAAAACGCCAGAGGCCCGTGTACTGTGCGATGCCAGTGCATCTTTAAGGATCCCAGGTGGCCGAAATCACCCGGAGTCCTCCACGACGGCGTCCCTCATAACTTTAAATACCATAAAACTAAACGAAACCAATTATTCACCGTGCCTCACGTTTCTTCTTACAGGCTTATTTAAGATAAAAGTGCACTATGTCGAGGCTTCTCCGGATATCGAAAAAGTGGCAGGGCTCGCCTTTCATAACTACTTAGATCGCTTTAAAAAAATGAAAAATCACAGCTTTCTGCAATAAAATGGTTGACGTAAACAGAAGTACGAAACGAATCATATTCTTGCGATAGAGCGCGTAAAGTTTGATATGCCAGAATAGACGGAATAGTAATAATAATAATTGGCTTTGGGGGGAAAGGAAATGGCGCAGTATCTGTCTCATATATCGTTGGACACCTGAACCGCGCCGTAAGGGAAGGAATAAAGGAGGAAGTGAAAGAAGAAAGGAATAAAGAGGTGCCGTAGTGGAGGGCTCCGGAGTAATTTCGACCACCTGGGGATCTTTAACGTGCACTGACATCGCACAGCACACGGGCGCCTTAGCGTTTTTCCTCCATAAAAACGCAGCCGCCGCGGTCGGGTTCGAACCCGGGAACTCCGGATCAGTAGTCGAGCTCCCTAACCACTGAGCAACCGCGGCGGGGAATAGATGGAAGAAACAAAGATAACAGCAAAACATGGCTGACAGGTCAACGGTGTTGCACATACAACCTTGCTGTCGGCCACAACACCAACTTCCATATCCTTAGGGTTCAACTTAAGACCCCTGCTCTTTAGCTTTCGCCAAGGAACGGCGCTCCGTACGAAGAACACCGGAGGCGTAATAGCAGGATGCAACTTGCTTTAGCCTGCGTCATGCCTAAAGAGGGCGAACGATTAATGTGCACGCGATGCGAGGGTCAGCGATAAACATCAAGTTGTTTGTTCATCACAATCGGTTTTCGCTTGGCCAACGACGAACTGCATCTAGAAGCGCACCCCTGCAGACGCGGAACTCTACCCTCCCGAGGAGTCGGGTGGGGAGGGGGGGGGGGGGGGGGTCACCGCCGTCATCGCAGCAAGCAGACCTCACGAATTGCCGATTACGACTCCTCCCCCCTTCAATATAGAATCGACTTCGTGAAGGATGAGCCTCCTACACACGCAACCTCCGCACACAAACGCAGGCCTCGCCTGTACCACCGAACCACGCGCAATTGTCTTCTTGATCGGGACGCGGAAGAGTGTGCGGCGGAGACGCGTAGGGCGCCCAACGTTACTGTCCTTGGCCGAGATATGTGGCGGAGGCACGCGGCAAGCTCCGCCCACTTTCACGTCCTCCCACCCGCGGCTACTCCTCGCCATTGGTGGATCGAGACCGTGACGTAGTTGGCTCGAGCGACCAATGACAACTGTCCCGGCAAAGTGTGACGGCTACGCCTCCGCACGTGACGATGTCCATACACACGGAAGAGGAGACTCTCTTGTCAAGCCACCATTACACCAGGGGCGCGTGGGAAAAGGGCTATAGTAATAATATTAATCACTGCGAAAGAGAAATCGACCGATTGTTTCCCGTCGTCGTCATCTGGGCTCAATGGTTTTGGAAGAGCCGCCAAGCTCGGCACCCTTTGCTACACCTCACGACCTTAATTCATGAGCTCCCAGGCCCGTTGAGAAAACCCGGATGTAAGTACATGAATGGGAGTCGCCTGGAAACGAACGTCACGCGCGTGACGCCAGCCGCCACGTCCGCGTGACGCGAGCGCCGGTTCCCCCGATATGACGGCGTGATTGATGCTTGTAGCGTTCTTAGCGCTAGCGGGGTGAGCGGCGTTTGAATATTGCTCACCAAAGTCATTCATCATAGGAATGGCGAATTTTTTCAGGAAGTTATTAGTATTTGGGTGAAATGGCATGAGCTGCATTCCGACAACATCGCCCCCCCCCCCCCCTTCTCCTTTAAACACTCTCATAACTCAAGCGCTACAAGACAGCACATAGAAAGAGAACGATGGCACATGTGCTAATTGCAACACTTTAATTCACTTCAGAAACAGCTGCTTAAATAGTCTGTGGTGAGGGTGAAAAAACAACGGGTGACTGCTCCTGTGTACTATCTCGAAGTATGCAAAAAGGGGGCACGGTTGTATCTGCGGAAATTAAACATGTCTAAAAAAAGCACTCCCACTATTTCTAATTTGGTGAGCCTCTATCAGTTCGCGCGCGATTTTGTATTTGCTCTTCTTGACAATGCTGGTTTCTTTTAACCTTGGTCACAAGTCTTGTTTTCTTTCTTTCCTGCATTCCTTACAGTGGAGCGGCAGGTTTGAACCTCTCTTCAGTGACAGTAATTGGTGCTCTCTGAAACGATCATTAATACAATGGCCTGTTTGTCCGATGTAAATTTTTCCACACGTCAGTGGGATGCTATATCTCACGTGCATTGCTCACTCTTCGTGGCATGTTCAGTTGCTTCTTCGCCCTAGGCGCAATTAGCCAACGACTGCATAATTAGAAGTTTTTTTAGATACAATTCCATTTCCTTTTTTCATTTTGAACTCTCCGATGACTGTGGCCCTACCCGACCCTCGCTATTTCAGGGACTCTGAAGTTGGTGCGGGTTGAAACTAGGGAAGGAACAGAATCAGGGCACACTAATACACACTGGTCTTGAAGCGCGTAATTTTGCGAATGTTGTTGCCAAGATAAAGCTAAAAAAAAAACGAACGAACAAACAAACAAATAATCTATGCCATATACCTAGGAGCAGACGTGAACATGAAATGGTTGGAAATGCTCGTAAAGTTATTTGCGCTTATGAGAGCAAGGATTAAGTGAGGCCCAATTTAGCCTTCTCTATACTTGGTTGTCGATAACGTAGAAGTGCTCTCACTAGGCAACTAGTTAAAGAATTTGTCACTTGTAAACTAGACATCTCAAAAATAATAACCATTGAGAGTGCAATTTTAATCAAGATCCCATTTCTTTGGAACTCCTTCGTTTCCATCACATCAACGGCTCCGTGAAAGGTCAAGACTTTGACATAGCAGGTGCTGCTGCGCAGTGAAAAACAGCGCTACTTGAGGGCACAAAAATACTGCAAGCACACGAGGTTGGATGAATGACGCTGACAAGACGAAGCGCCAGCTAAGAACAGATTTTATGAGTGATTATACAGAGGTTTGCATGGTCGTGATTCAACCGTGTCGGTTTACACAGAGGTTTCTTCTTCGCGGTTCGGCAGAAGTGAAAAAAAAAAAATTTAAGCGTAATGTTCGTCGCGAGTTTCGTGCGCTTATAGTTTTCTAGCGCTCTCATGCTGTACAGCTATTTTGCACTATGGGCTTCGCAACGCTAACCGATAATAAATAGTTCTGTGCAGTCAGCAGGAAAAGCGTTTTAACATGACACTTACCTTTAAAATTTTACTCAGAGGAAAACTTTTACGTTGGTGCGTGATAGCACGATTACTTAATCCTTTCTTTTGCGTGGCTTCCGGATATGTGGCGGTAAGTAAGCAAGCAACGAATGCGGCGCTGCTGTAACGTTTCTTTAAGTGCGAAAGCTGGAAAACCCGAGGTGCGTGTGAAGTCACAGCTTATGACCTTTGACGGAGCGCGAGCGGCTGACGCCTTGCACAGCTGCCCCGTCAACGCGCGGAACCGGCTGATTGGCTGGTTTCTGAGGAATTAAAATGGGGCAGTAATTGTCTCGCATTTCGGTGGACACCTGAACTGCGCCGTGTGGGTAGGGATGAATGAGGGAGTGAGAGCAGAAAGAGGTGCCGTAGTGGAGGCCTCCTGAATAATTATCGATTGGCCTCAATTGCAAAAGGTGAAGTTAATCCTATTTGCAAAATATGTGACAAAATATGTGACAGCAGGTGCGCGGCGCATGGCGTCAGAGCTCGACCGTCGCCGCGGCCGCGTGTGGGGTCGTGTGGATAAACTGCGTATGTGTGACTGTGTGTATAAAAGCTGAGGTGATACGACTCGGTTTATCACAGTCGCTTCGTATGGGTGACGAAAAGGAGAGTCAAGCCGCCGCTATGCGGGGGTATCATCAGGAGAAGTTCTGTAAGGCATGTTGCCGGGCTAGTTGGTGTAGCATTTTTAAACTTGGAAAAAACATTGTCCCCTTGTCTTTTTGTCCGTGTGAATTTATTTGGGCCAAGGTGTTTTTTCTAAGTCTCAAAAAGGAGAAGAACCATTCTTAGGACCCAGTAGTCGTCGCCTGGCTCTTGGCCGCTCTGTTGAGAAACAGCGGACATCAGGAGGCTGAACGAGCGGCGAGACGCCTGAGCAAAGAGAAGAACGTCTTGCCAAGCGGAGACGCCAAGAGGCGGAGCGTAACAAGCGTCGCATAGCAGCTCGCATGGTTCCTCCGCAAGAAAATCAACATGAAGCAATGGCAACAACATCATCATCAACAACAACTGAAGAGGAGGATGTAAAGGGTCGTTGTGTAACTGACCACGCGATTAAACCGGGGGGGGGGGGGGGGAGGGGGGGGGGGGAACTGCAGCTCCGCTACGTATACCTGGCATAGCTGAGCTAAGCCACTGCCAGTTTTTTTACATAGGGTCGGAACAGAGGAGGCACGAGGCCTCCTTGGTAGGCCAGCGAAATGTCCGAGTCCATAGTGGACGCATGTGGACGCTTTAAGCTCGAACTCAAAGCGACCATCTCAACATTCGAAGGAAGGGTACTAGAAGTGCTGGCGATATTCCTCGATGTGGAAGAGGACGGGAAGAGGACGGAGACTGCACAGGTACCGCGTCAGGAGATGGCCTTGGCTTATGCCACGGCGAAATATCTGTGCCGACACTAAACCTCGATGAGAGAGACGCAGACGGCGGCCTCGGCTCCTGCTCAGGCTCCATGACAGTCTCGCCAATGACGAGGTTGACAGAAGAAGATTGGGATGACGGCAAGCTGCTCTCGTCACCATCGGCGTGTGATATGTTGGCATCCTTGCTCAAAACCGCAACGATAGCTGCGGGATGCCACGCGGGCTCCGAGAGCGGCTTGTCCTCAGCATCAGACTTGCAGGGGCCCAATGGGCTCGACCTCCGTAGCGGCAGGTACACTTGGAGAGACGGAGGCTGAGAGTGCAGGCACCTTTACTGTCGGCTTGCTTGGCGCATCACTGGACGCATGAGCCTTAATAATAATTGGTTTTTTGGGGAAAGGAAATGGCGCAGTATCTGTCTCATATATCGTTGGACACCTGAACCACGCCGTAGAGGAAGGGATAAAGGAGGGAGTGAAAGAAGAAAGGAAGAAGAGGTGCCGTAGTGGAGGGCTCCGGAATAATTTCGACCACTGGGATATTTAACGTGCACTGACATCGCACAGCACACGGGCGCCTTAGCGTTTCTCCTCCATAAAAACGCAGCCGCCGCGGTCGGGTTCGAACCCGGGAACTCCGGATCAGTAGTCGAGCGCCCTAACCACTGAGCCACCGCGGCGGGTGGACGCATGAGCCGCAGGCACCGGTTTTTCCACACAGTGACTCTGAGACGCAGAGGAACCACCCGTGACAACGTCATTGCCGGAAGCGCCGGACTTCCTGGGGGCTTGAACAGCTGCCTGTGCGGCCAGCGGAGGTGCAGGTTGGGCTGCAGCCTCAGAGTACGAGGGATTGATTGGGCATGCGACGGTAGCGCTTGGATCACCACTACGTCGACACGGTTGCAAAAAACCTTGGCCTCGGTGCCCAAAAACACCACAGCGGACGCAGAAAGACGCCCATCTTTGAGTAACTAACAGACATCGCAAACTGACACATCAATAATATAGCACAAAAAGTGCCCTCAACCCGACCCGACTCGACTCGAAAATCGGAAGCCCTGTGAATGTTACTAACAGCGGCGGAAATCAGGCCAACTACGTCCAGGTCATCCCCCAGAGCATGGGCAAATGCACCAGTGAGAAGTCGAGCTTTCGCCTAAGTTTTTGTTTCAGGAGAAGAGGAATTTAACACGCTTCGTATGCTGCGTCGCACTGCATGTACTGCACAATTCCTTTAAGAAAAAAATCCCAATTATTGGAAGGGTGTATGCGTGACTTATTTTAGGATGCCGAGGACATCGCATTTCGTCCCCGAATTTACGGGAGAGACCTTAGCCCTGCAGTGGGCGTGGTCAGGTTGATGGTGATGATGATTAAAGGGCCAGGAAGCCTGCTACTCTGCAAGCCTGTTTCTATTGATTGGCGACACTCTAGAGCACGTTAGCGCTGCTCCCCCTCATACTCTGGAGACATTGTTATCAGGAAAGGAAGGAATAGTGCAGTAACTGACGTCCTTTTTGGTAGATCCGTCATCCATGCCGCTAGGGAATGGACAGAAAGATCTGCCGCTGTTACTCAGTGGTGAGGGCACTCGGGTACTAAGGCCGAGGATCCGAGTTTAATGCCAGCCGCGGTGGCCGCGTTTCGATGGAGGCGAAACGAAAAAAATTCGCCGTCAACACTGCCTCATTGTTCGACTTAAGAGCGTTAGTTACGGGAACTTCACATGTTTACAGCGGTGTGATCAGCAAACGTGTTGAGCAAATCCAAGCATCCGCGGATGTTTACTTTCCGGAAGCGTCCCTTCTGAGTAGAGTCACTGGAAAAAATTTCAAAGCTTCCAGTGAGTCTGCTTCTAAGTTTACTTCTAAAAAAATTATCGACCCGTCTCAGTATCGTCAGCGATACGAAAATGAAAATTGGTTTCAGGGGAAAGGAATTGCCGCAGTATCTGTACCACATATCGGCTGACACCAGAACCGCGCTGTAAAGGACGGGATAAAGGAGGGAGTGAAAGAAGAAAGGAAGAAGGGGGTGCCAAAGCGGAGGGCTCCGGAATAATTACAGCCACCTGGGGATCTTTAACGTGCACTGACATCGCACAGCACACGGGCGCCTTACCGTTTCGCCTCCATCGAAAAGCCGCCGAGGTCGGGTTCGAACCCGGGAACTCTGGATCTGTAGCCGAGAGTCCTAACCACTGCGCCACCGCGGCGGGTCCAGCGAAATCCAAAATACTTGATAAACACTTGCTTCAGAGTATGCAGGGTTTATTGGATAAACATTGTATCATTTCTGCTGCCCAGTACGGATTTGAACAGGGAAGCGGCCCCCAGGTTCTTCTTGGAGATTTCGCTCATACTTTAAATTCTGCTTTTGAGCCTAACAGGTTGCATGTGCGTTGTTTCTAGACGTGAGTAAAGCATTGCACAGTGTTTTGTCATAGCCTGATCTTAGCTAAACTTCAAATGTTAGGATTTAGAGGCTCGTTTTTGTTATTGGTTACAAATTTCTTACTGAACAGACGGCATGCAGATAGTCTCGGTCGCCAATTTTCGCAGTAGTTACTGATATAAATAATGATGTCCCCCAAGGATCCATTCTGAGACTTTTGCTATTTATATATTTGTTAATGATCTAGTTAACTCAGTGCCTGGTCGTTTGTTTCAATATGCTGATGACACGGTTATCATTTCCTGGGCGAAGCTCTTTTCTGATGCTATTAATGATCTTCAAAGTACTTCAACAAAATTTATGGACTGGTTTGGTCACAGTCATAATAACGTAAACGTATCCAAACAAATCTGATATGCTTCTGTGACACATTAACGAAGCTGACGCTTGACCGGTCTTTACTTTTGCATACCACCGCGGTGAAAGAAACGCGAACAACCCGGCGCCAACACGCCCCACTGTTGGAATTTATTTTCATCGCGCTTTGAACTGGGCGGTACAAAAAAGACTTTAGAGTCGTCCTGGAATGTATCATGGACGAGTCTAGGGTCTTTTGTAGCCTGATAGTTACATTACGGCAGCATTTCTAGCCTTCAGCGGGGCGGTGCCGGCACCCTGTGGCTGCACCGACACGCTGTGGCTGCACGACACCCTGTGGCTGTGCCGCCACGCTGTGATGTGGTTGGTCACGTGGTGCGAGAAGCTGCCGGCGGCACTTCGCAATTCAACTGAGCAAGCTCCACTCGGCCAGCTGTAGCTATGGCGTCATTCCAGGTTTACCCAGAGCGAAACCACCGCCAATTTTTGCTATCACCTCGTTGGTGCGTTTTTATGGAGGAAGATCGCTAAGGCGCCCGTGTGCTGTGCGATGTCAGTTGTCGTTAAAGATCCCCAGGTGGCAGAAATGTAATTTAGCTTCGGACCCTCACGTCCAGACTACATAATGGGGACTTACTATAGATTGCTGGGTCTATAGTAGTTCCTCATTGTGCAGTTAGGACGTGAGGGTCCGAAGCTAAATTAAACTCAAACTTTTCTTTCATACACTGACTAAGAGAGTCCTGTTTCCTGTTGAAATCACCCAAAGTCACACACAACTGTAAAACCGTGCGGTACGCTGGTATACACGTGGCAACTACATAAATCGTCATCTTGACAGATGTTCCCTGTGCCACGTAGACTCCTTGGATGATAATTCCACTTTCCAGAAGCCATACACAGCAGGCTTCAACATTATTCAATACGATCGAAGGGGGATGTCTAACAGCGGTGGTGATACCTTGTTTCACGTACACAGAGACTCCAGCGGGTTCGAACCCGACCGCGGCGGCTGCGTTTTTATGGAGGAAAAACGCTAAGGCACCCGTGTGCTATGCGATGTCAGTGCACGTTAAAGATCCCCAGATGGTCGAAATTATTCCGGAGCCCCCCACTACGGCACATCTCCCTTCCTTTCTTCTTTCATTTCCTCCTTATCCCTTCCCTTACGGCGCGGTTCAGGTGTCCAACGATATATGAGACAGATACTGCGCCATTTCCTTTCCCCCCCAAACCAATTATTATTGTTATGACACAGACTCCAGCGTTCTTATTTGTTAAAGCCAACTTCCAGGCGACAACCTCAGGATCGGAAGAGTTAATCTTCTCTTGTCTACACCGCCGTTTAGCAGCGGCTGCACTCTACTTGTCTGCATGCATGTCAAACGTTGTGATACAGACGCCCAGTACATCTCCACCTTTTATGCGCACTCCGGCGCTTGCGACGCTGGGGTCGGGTGATAGAGCGGCGTGCGGCGAGGCGGCGACGAAGAACGCGGCGGGGGTGGTGGTAGTGGTTTTATTAAAAATAATAGTAAAAAGGAAGGAAAAGATTTTTGCTAGCCCCGGCATCTACCATCGATACTGAAGCAGATGCCGGGGCTAGCAAAAATCTTTTCCTTCCTTTTTACTATTATTTTTAATAAAACCACTACCACCACCACCGCCGCGTTCTTCGTCGTCGCCTCGCCGCACGCCGCTCTATCAGCTGTGGGATCTCTGCGGTTACCATGGTATTGGCGCATGCGCACAACTACTCATCCGCGTGACGTCACCCTTGGTTTTGACGGTGGAACGGGCGCGCGGCCGCGGCGATGGCGAAGTGCACGCCGCGCTTTGCTACTCTTCGGTTGCCATGGTAACGGCGCATGCGCACAAGTGGCTTCTCCCATGTACCGCGAACTGCTCGACTGGTAGCGCTGTGTAGCTCTCGCTAGAAAAACAAGAACCTTTTTTGGCCGCGTTTCGATGGAGGCGAAACGCTAAGGCGCCTGTGTGCTGTGTAATGTCAATGCACTTTAAAGATCCAAAGGTGGTCAATTTTTTTCCGGAGCCCTCCACTACAGCACCTCTTTCTTCCTTTCTTCTCTCGGTCCCTTCTTTATTCCTTCTTTTACAGAGAGGTTCAGGTGTCCGCCGAGACGTTAGACAGGTACTGCGCCATTTCCTTTCAACATGAACCAATAAAAAAAACAAAAACCTTTTTTGGCCGCGTTTCGATGGAGGCGAAACGCAAAGGCACCTGTTTGCTGTGCGATTTGAGTGCACGTTAAAGATCCCGAGGTGGTTCAAGTTAATCCGGAGCCCTCCACAACGGCACCTCTTCCTTCCTTTTTTCTCTCACTCCCTCTTTTATCCCTTCCTTAAGGCGGGGTTCGGGTGTCTACGGAGATATGTGAGACAGTTACTGCGCCCTTTCCTACAGTCAAAACAAATTTTCAACTTATTATTATTATTATTATTATTATTATTATTATTATTATTATTATTATTATTATTATTATTATTATTATTATTATTATTATTATTATTATTATTATTCCCTCCACTACTGCGTCCCACATAGCCTGAGCAGCTGATAACGATCAGGAGGAGGAGGAGGAAGATAAATTTTACTTTCGTCGACAAAAGTAGTAGATGGTGTGGGGTTATATAGCCACATCAAGTGGCCATGAGCTTGTGGCGTTCGGCGACTTCTAGGGCTCTTGCCACAACCCGGATATGAGTGTCCGAGTCGGAACTGAGCAATGCGGCCTCCCACTGGTCTGGATTCGAGAGCTGCAAACCTACGGAGCTGAGCGGATACCGGCCAGTGGCATTAACATCGGCGGCAGGTAAGCTCATGGAGCATATGGCGTTGCAGCGTCTGAACGAGCGGGCTGCGGAGGCTGATTTGTTTGACGAGCGGCAGACGGGTTTCCGTGGGATGCGGTGCACGGCCGATTCTATATCGGACGTTGTTACAGCGCTGGAGCATGCCAGGGCGGCAGGCCAGGTTGCGCTGCTGCTGCTGCTGGACGTCTCGGGCGCTTTTGACAACGTTCACCGCGCACCAATTCTCGCGGTGCTTGGGGGGGCCGGTGTGAGCGGGCGCCTTTTGCGATACGTTCATGGCTTCCTGAGCGGGCGCACCATGCGCGTACGAGTAGGGGGTAAGCTCTCGAAGCCTCGCCCGGTCGACATGGGCGTGCCGCAGGGCTCTGTCCTATCACCATTTCTGTTTAATGTGGCCATGTCGGTGGTGCCGGCCTCCCTCCCCACGAGCGGGCGACACCATGTGTACATGTCCATATATGCAGACGACATAGCTCTGTGGTGCCGGGGACCACCGGGCGAGGCGTTCCGCGTGCGGGGGTGCCTTCAGGGAGCCCTGACCGCGATCGATGCCAGCTTGCGCGGCCTTGGTCTGTCGCTGAGCGCGGACAAATCGGAGGCCATGGCCTGCGTTTCGCGCTCGCGCGCGCACCTTGCGCCACTGTCACTGGACGGGACTCCGATTCCTTGGCGTAAATCGGTGCGGTACCTTGGCCTGGACATCGACTGGCGCCTTTCCTTCCGCCCCGCGGCGACCAAGGCCTGTCTGCAGATGAAGAGGATCACCGCCGCCGTGCACAAGCTCACCGCTCGAGGCCAGGGCATCTCCCAGCAAGCCGCGCTGCGTCTATACAATGCCGCAGCTTTGGGGGCGGTGCTCTATGCGCTGCCGCTCGTCACGGTGCGCAAGCCGTGCTGGAAGAAGCTCGAGCTTCAGCACCGCAAGTCCCTGCGCGTGTGCCTAGGCCTGCCCAAAAACTCGCAGTGCGCCGCAACGTTGGCCGAGGCAGGAGCGTGTCCCCTTGAGCTCCAAGCAGCGCGCAGGGCACTGAATCACATCGACCGGCTTCACCGCGCACCGGACGGCGGCTCGCTGCTGCAGCGTATGCGCTCGCACACGCGCTCACGAATGGGCGTGGCGCTGCTCGAGTATGAGCAATTGACCCAAGGCCCACCCCCCTACGGCTCCTGCGCGCCCTGGCCTGCTGCCTCGGAGGTACAGCGAGAGATCGTCGGCATCGCGGGAAAGCGGAGCACACCCCTATGCGCTGTGCAGCAGCTGGCCAGAGCCGTTATACACGAGGAGCTCCAGGACCATCTCCTCGTGTACACCGACGGCTCAGTGGCCCGCGACAGCTGCTCCCTAGCTGCGGCGGCCACCATCCCCGCCCTGCGACTGCACAGCCAGCAACACGCAACCTTCCTGGGCTCCTCCACCACGGCGGAGTTGATGGGGATCCGGCTCGGCCTGGACCTGCTGCTCACCCTCGGCCCTCCGCCGCCCAGGAGTGCTCTGCTGTGCGACTCCCGCGCCGCCCTCAGCCGCCTGCAATCTAACGGCCGCGGTACCCCACTAGTGCGGGAAATTCGCTCGCGCATCGAGCGCCTCGCGCAGAGAGGTTGTGCCGTGCGTGCACAGTGGGTGCCCGGTCACTGCGGCATCGCCGGCAACGAAGAAGCTGACGACCTCGCGACCGCTGCACACCAACTACCTGCCAGCGATCTGCCCCTTGCGCTGGAGGACGTGCGTGCGGCCATTCACGACCATCTCCGAAAGCAGCACCCCGACCCACGCATCGCGGGAAGTGAGCGCATCGACAGTGTCACCGGCTGTCGCGCACACTTACACGGTCGCAACGTGCAATGATCCTCCGCGCGCGCATTGGCTGCGTGTGGCCCGGGGAACGACGGGTGCGTCACGGAATCGCGACGAGTGATGTGTGTGACGGATGCGGTGCAGTGGAAACACTAGAACATCTGCTCCTTCGCTGCTCCGCGTTCGCCGATGCTCGTCGCGATATGCTCGCGGCCTATAGGGCGCAGGGCATACTACCAGACTCCATCAAGACGCTATTGTGGCCGCAGGGCAGTGCGCGCACTCGTGAGCGAACTTTGGTGAACCTCTGTGCATTCCTCGAACACACGGGCTTGACGTCCCGTCTGTTCTCCGTCAGGTGAACAGTGACCGAACGCTCCGCGAGTTCTAGCTTGAACGATTAATAACTGGACTCCCCACTCCAGTTGTAACCTACACAGTGCTGTGTGCGTGTGTGATTTAATTCCTCTAAAATGAACTAATCACGCGCACAACCTGGACACATTACTTATTGTGTAAATAGTTTGTACATATTACTTCTCCCCCTGTCCTCTATTCCTGTCCCCTCACCTCTTTCATTTCATTTCTCCATTCTGCCTGCTGTCCTTTATTTCCGCTGCCCCAGCTCAGGTGCTTCAGTATCGATGGCAGATGCCGGGGCTAGCAAAAATCTTTTCCTTCCTTTTTACTATTATTTTTAATAAAACCACTACCACCAAACCTCAAGAATGGGAGTCCCGAGGGCGAGCCCCAGAGTATGTGGGATAGAGCGGCATGCTGGCCACATAGTTTACAGGAGGGAGAGTAGACCCCAAGGTACATGCGGGCATATATCGCGGTGTTGGGGAATTCGTTCGTTTGGAGTTGCCTCCACGCAACCTCTTGGGGTTTGGTGGGAGAAATACGTGCGGGGGGATATAGAAGCCTACCTAAGCGGTAGTGCATGGTTATGTCATGAAATGTAACCAGACGATCTCTCGCCGTCCGCAGGACGGGCCACACCACATCCCGGTCGACGAATCCTCGGGCATGATTGTGGGCCGCCTTGTTCCCTGATGTGATGAGTGCGCAGGGACTGAGATCAATTGGATCGGGCGGATTGGAGGTTAAATCCCATTACCAAGCGGACACTTGAAGGAGTAGCCTCTCATGCTTCACGCAAATGAGTATGCATGCTCTGGCATGGGCAGTGTCAAAGAAGAGAAATTTTCGCGTTCCGTAGCAAAGTTGTGAGCTGCAGGGACCCCGTAATTGCGTGCTTCCGAATAATTGATCACTCTGGCTTCGTTTACGTGTAGTATCTACATGCACGTCCCAGAGATTACACTTCACCTCCATCGAACTCTGGCCTCTACGGCTGGGATCGAACGCGCGCCCTCGCCTTTAAATAGTAGCAAAAACAGCCGAGTCACCGAGTGACCCCTGAAGTGTGCCGAATGGCGAGCTCCAGTCGGGGATCCCGAGCATGTTTTCTGGCTTCTCGAACCGATGGTCGCGTTTGAATGGCCGATGTGAGTTCAGTTCCAGAGCTCCATTCGTAGTCGAAGGACATCTCACTCCGCGGTGGCTGGCCCCGTCTTCATCCCCATGCCCGCAGTGTTCTAATCGTGGATTTGTATCTCCCGCCATTTTCCTGATCAAAGGAAAGGAAGCTGCCCGGAGCTGTCGACTGGTATCAACTGGGCAGCTGTCGCTTCCGCGTACAAACAAAAAATTGGAGAGTACGCTTAAGCTCGGCCTTAAGGGTTTGACGCGACAACGTAGTTGGTTAGACTGCGCATTCTGAGTAGTCTGAGTCATTTGAAAGCATTTTTCATTGGAATTAATTAATTGATCAATTGCACGCTTTAAAGTTTATCAGTTAGCATCATCAAGCATTCGGTTTTCATTCTGAGCATTCTGACACCTTTGAACCCCCTTTTTCTAATTTTATTTTTTTACTTAACAAATTAATGACATATATTTAATTAACTCGTCTTCACCTATCATGAACCATTCAGTAATCAATCACTAGAACCATTAATTACCGTGATACGAATTTTTTTATGAAGCCTTTGATTATAGTTCACTGGTTCGAATCCCTGCCGTGATCTGGGCTCTAACTTAACAAGTTTATGCTGCACGAAACGCTGAATCTTGTGACACCATGCGCAACATCCTGCGGAAAACGGTTGGCATGATACGATTTTTTTACGCAGTCCACGATTATTTCCGACACGCGGTGTCTACTACGTCGACGGCTTTTCAGACGAAAGTGCTGTACGCGCTATCGCGTAAAAGGCAGTTGGAAAGGGAAATGTCAGCCACGCAAATTATTATTTTTTTCTGCATTACCTGACACTCGGAGGGCTTTACTGGGAAAATAAAACTGATTCGTTAGCGCGAGCTCTACTACTAAACACTGCGTGCTTAGTGAATTACAACAAAAACTGGTAAGAAATAACATTACGCGTTCAACTCACCAAACATGTTTAGCAAGAGATAAAAAGCTTACTTGACCCTGCGGACAGCAGGTGTCCAGGTTTGCTGTCTTTCCTTCCAAACAATTTCATCACCCAACAAATCCCGACAAAAGCGTTTTTGAACGGAAAAGAGTTTATGAGCGGAATTTTTTTATGTATTATAAAATTTCTCTATAACAGCCAATATATTCGCAAATTTCCCGCTTTCAATTATTTGCTATTAACGTTTTTGCTATCGTGAAAAGGATTCCCCATTGGTTTTCTATAGCAGTCTTAACTGCTTGGTGCAAGTGATAGAAAAAATTAAAAGATTTTGCTACACGTTGGAAGGATGGACCCTTACCTTCAATATTTCCGAAACAGCACCTTACAGTTTTTAATAATTCAAAATTGTTCTCCAATAATGTGGGACATATCCAGGAAATCAGTAGCATTTCACCGGCAGCTCTTGGCCCTTGGTGTTCAGGAAACTGTCGTGGCAGGCCCCATCTCAACAATGTTTCTCCACTCCTAACGCCGCGGAATTCCAGCTATGACACAGAGCAAGCGGCAACGCCTCTTTTGCGCATCTCCGATCAGGACGGAAAGTGCACACAATTAAAGAGAGAGCGCCAGTAGTGCGAGCAGCGTGCGTACCAGTCGAGACCACGGTGTAAGGCGGAGACAACGGTTTGTCTCGAGGAGAGCGCCCCTCTCGAGACCTGCCGTGCCGAGACGTTTCTGACTCAATGCGTTCCGCCGGCGTCGTGCCCGGACAGAAGTTCGGAAAAAACCGCCAGGGGAGACGCGGCGCTAGTGCAGTGGGGGCGCTTCCCCCTTTGCGAATTCAGAGCAATGTTCCAGATCGCCGATTGGAATCCGTTGGCAAAACTGGTACTCCAAGCATTACCATCGGCGTATACAAGCTCGCCTTCAAATGGCACTCCCGATGGCTAACTAGTTGTAGCAACTAGCTCATGAGGAGTACAACAGACCATAGATGCAACAGCAGCGGCCCTGCAACGCATTCTCACCAAGCGCGTGCGATGAGGGGGGGGGGGGGGCGTGCTCTCTACAAAAACCGGCAGCCGAGAATTGAGAAGCCCTCTCCGCGGGCACTCCTTGTGGATGTGTATACATTGGCCCGCACCAGTCACGCGGAACTGAAGAGCCAGGTTAGGTCGCCGGATCCCTTCAGTAATGAAAAGAGACAAAGACCCCAAAGCACGGAGGAAGGGAGGGGGGTCGAGGGTAAATGAAGGCGGTGAGAAACGAGGATGTTAGAGAAAGGAAATGATTGAGAAGGACCGTATGGTGAGGGTTATGGAAGGGAGCAGAGGGCTTTTGGTGTTTACAGCAGCGCCACACGCTGTCTTCTCTTTTTGAGGCACCGTGCAGAAGTCGTGATGAGATCGGGTTCCGTATCGGCTTTTGAAAAGCGTACAGATTTTCGGGGGGTCCCCATCTCTTGTAGGGTGGTGCATGGAGAAGAACAAAAGAGTAGCCGCCGTCCAGACAGGATTTGCAACGTCGCCGTCAAAGCATGGCTTCCTGTTACTATATATGCTTCCAGGAACGTACTGATTCGCTTTTGGTTCTGTTTTAGACCGTCGTCAAGAATTCCGGGTGCTTTTGACGAGATGAACACAGTTTCTCTGCTCGCATTTGGCTGTTAGTCTTGAAGATTTCGTTCAATGGACCAGAGCGCACTGAAGACAATGACGCCACACCTACCTGAAAACTGAATGGAAGTTAATTGAAAACGAAGCTTTTTCCGCACTGAGCAAGGGTGCGCTTACGAAGACGTGTGAAGCGCGGCATGATCCAGAAGCCTAATTTGCAACTATATTGTGTGACACTTTAACCGAAACTGTACCACCAGATAGTTAGAAAATTCCGCTTTCATACATTGCCCATTCTTCTTCCGGAATGGGGCAGATGATGTCAGCAGAATAATTGTAGGCTTTAGCAGTGATATCCCGGCCTATCTGGTTGATATCCCGCTTCACAGCGACATCGAATGCGTGTGTGCTGTAAAGGTAAGCAGCAGGCAAGAGTACACTCTAAATGGTGCATACCTGGTGCCAGGGAAGCCTTCCTCCACTCTGAGACTTGAAAACTTGATAGCAACGATGCCAGAACCTTACATAATTTCTGGTGACTTCAACGCTCATTATGAAATTTGAGGCAGCTCACATACGTGCGGGCGAGTTGCCAGGCTTGTAAGGCTTCCCTCAATACGCTCAAATGGAACCTCTAAACGAGGGCAACGTTATCTACCTCTGAGGCCCGACGACTGCCAGCAGTGTCGAAGTGGCCTTTGCTACAAGTTCAGTTTCTCAAAATTTTGGCTGGTGCATCGACTGCAAACACGTGGTAGTGTTCATCACCCTTTTCTTATATAAGTTGTCAGCCCGTGCATGCCACAAAAATATTCCTCATAAAATCTTAAGATTGCGATTGATAATAGGACGTTGCAAACAGGGACATTACTGTTTCAACCCGGAACGCGGAATTTAAATAGCTCATTGCCTTAAAGCAAGCGCACACATATCAGCTAAAAATTTCAGTTTACCGTGAAATGAAGAATTTCAGGGGCTGTGTGCTATTCGCTGGAGAGCTGAAAGGAAAGCTTTGCGCTTATAAAGCTGTGAAGACGTTCGCGCGTGACGGCAGGTACAGCGACACATTTGGTGCTACCTGGATAAACTTCGTCGACAAAGATGGCAGGACTTTTGTTCCTCATCGGGTACGCTCCAACGGGTAGACAAATTATGGCGGATCATTAGAGGTACGCGCACGCCACTCCAACAGCTCCACCCATCCCTGAAAAAGGTTCCTGAAGAATACTGGAGACTACTGTCAGCGGCTTCAGGGTAGAGTTACTGGAAGCTCTAGGTTCGCGGCCTTCGACATTCTCCGCAGATGGTCAATCGGGCCTCCACAGGCGGCTGGCAATGAGGTTTCCAAGAAGTGGAAGCTGGTGCAAATTTGCCCGTTCTCAATCCTGGCAAGATGCCAGCAAGCTACGCATCTTTCCGGCCCATCGCCCTTCTGAGTTGAGTAGGTAAGCTTATGGAGCGAATTATCTACAAACGCACCACATGTTTCCCTCAAAGCCGAAGTGACTACCCCCAAGATATGAACGGGTTTCTCCAGAACATGCCTGCTATTGACAACGTCATCGCCGTCGTTCCGTCACTAGAAGAGGACCTTCATGGAGGAGGAGGAGGAGGAGGGACTTTAATGGAACAGGAGTGGTCTGCCTGGTTGTCGGCCTGGCATGTTACTCCAAGGTAGGGTGAAAGAAGAAAAGATTAGATTAGAGGATGGTGGAAAAGAAGAGGAAAAGAGTAAAATAAAGGGTGAATGGTGAAATCAAGCAAACCCACCCACCCACCCACCCCAAACGCACACACACACATATACATAATGGTCAAAGATTGTCCAACAAACCAGTGGGCCTCTTTAAAACACTAAAAATGCTTTTGTCCCGTGCACGCACTAGAAGCCACGTCCGTCCAAGGTTCAGGGACATGCTTCAGGTGCACGGGACGGAGTCCTAAAGCACTTAAAAGTGCCTTGCGATGACTGTTGAAGAGTTGGTAGCGGAAGATCAAATGTGGAAGATCCTCGGGCGCACCACATCGAATGTCAAGAGCACTGGATCTTGTACCTTGATAAAAAGTTGCCTGACCGTTGAGGAAAGTGAAATGATTGCACTTTGCGCAATCAAATAACTGTCGTCCTCTGGCTGTACATCTGATGCCTCCCCAAGCAGGATGATGTGCGTTAAAATGTCCCGTTATGATGTGCGGCGCAGGTGTACTGCGTACGATATCCTGAAAGCGGTCGATGTCAAAGTTGACACGCGGGGGCATGTACTCGACGCATTATTTCCTCATAGGAAACTCCTAGAGATTCCAGCTATTACTCAGCCGCAGAAATTATTGTCTCCGGCCTTTTCTCCCTGGACACTCTCGCCTCTAAAGATAAAATGGTATACACCAGGTGTGATTGCGAACAGCCGCATTCCACAGGAAGCGGCACTGGAAACTTCTCTGACCTACCCATCTGAGAAATATTACTGGCGTTTTAGCATTGCTGAGCACGAAATGTTGCCAAAAAATTGAACATTGGTTTTTGGGGAGTCAGAATAATTTCGACCACCTGGGGATCTTCAATGTGCACTGACATCGCATACAACACGGGCGCCATTGCGTTTCGCCTCCATCGAAACGGGGCCGGCGCGGTCGGGTTCGAACCCGGGAACTCCGGATCAGTAGCCGAGCGCCCTAACCACTGCGCCACCGCGGCGGTTAAAATATTGTGCGAAAGCACAGTTTTTCGCAGGTGCACACCACCGCCAATAGCTGAAAGCGCGATTGAGGTTTTTTGTTGTTTTCCGTACAAAATGGTTTCCACTGACCCAGGGAGCCGGTTATACGCGTCCTCAACTTTTTCATCGTCAATGCCGATTTACCTAATGCACGCCGGAAGTCTGTGCTGAAACTGAAATTGGTTTTTGGGGAAATCCCCGCCGCAATGGCTCATTGGTTAGGGCGCTCGGCTACTGATCCGGAGTTCCCGGGTTCGAACCCGACCGCGGCGGCTGCGTTTTTATGGAGGAAAAACGCTAAGGCGCCCGTGTGCTGTGCGATGTCAGTGCACGTTAAAGATCCCCATGTGGTCGAAATTATTCCGGAGCCCTCCACTACGGCACCTCTTCTTCCTTTCTTCTTTCACTCCCTCCTTTCTCCATTCCCTTACGGCGCGGTTCAGGTGTCCAACGATATATGAGACAGATACTGCACCATTTCCTTTCCCCAAAAAACCAATTAAAAATTAAAAAACGCCACCACCACTACCGCCACGTAGCTGAAGGCGCGAATATTAGCCGCGGTGGCTCAGTGGTTAGTGCGCTCGGCTACTGAACCGGAGTAGCCGGGTTCGAACCCAACGACAACGACGACGACAACGACGACGACAACGACAACGACGACGACGACAACGACGACGACAACGACGACGACGACAACGACGACAACGACGACGACAACGACGACGACGACGACGACAACGTCTTTATTGCCACTTTGCATACAGTACAAATGCGGTTCAGGCCCGTCAAAGCCAACACGAGGCTTGCCGGACTGGGCCTGGCAGTCAAAGAAGAGCGACAAAATGGCAGATCAAAAGAAAACACTAATCGCTACAAAGAACGCTAAAGTTAAATTATTACAAAATTCACGAATAGAGCTCCAAGATAAGTAGTATGCAAAAAGGTAACAGAACAAAACAGAATCCTACGCAATTACGTCATAAACAAAGAGCGACCGCGGTCAACATAAAGCTTTCAAGAGCATCTTCAGGTTCCGCAAAGAGGTCACTTCAAAAAGTTCGTCAGGCAATTCTTTAAAGATTTCAGGAACATAAACGCCGCGTCTTGATCTACCATACCGCGTTGAACTCCGCGGTACAAAATAACGAGTCGACTTCCGCAACTTTCTACCCGGGAACATTCAGCACTAAAAAGCCGAGCCACAATCGCTACCACGTGCAGATAGTAGGAGAGTTAAAAGATGGGATAGGAAGACAGGATAGAAAAGACGCGTGGTATAATGACCCAGGCCGATCCCGGAGGCAGTGCAATACCGGACCAACCGGTGGCGGAAGTGAAGCCACCTTCAAGCACTCCGCCACATTTCCAAAAATAAGTCGAATATGTTGGGTTCAAATGGGTGAGCTGTGCGATGTGGCTGGTTGTCTGAAAATGGAGGAAGCAATCGTTTTCTTTTCTGCCGGTGGACACTTGAACTGCGTCGTGAACAGAATGAATAAAAAAAATTGTAAATTTGTGATTTTTAACATCGCGAAGCGAATCATCGGCTACTAGGTGGACGCCATAGCGGAGGGCTCCGAAATAACATAAACCACCTGGGGTTCCTTAATGTGCACATCACATTAATGAACGCAGCAATGCACGTCGGCGCATTGCTGCAGGGTTGCTATGTTCAGGACACAGAGGCGACCGCAGTTGCTCTTGCGGTCTCTTTGGGGAACAAAATCGGAAAGACCCTGAAATTCACCGCGGACACCCAGGACGTGTGTAGGAGTTTCATGAACGGAAGACTAGGGAAAAAATGCTCCATCAACACTGCCTCAGTTTTCGGCTTAAAAGCTTTAGCTATGGGAGATTCAAGTGTTTACATCGGTGTGCTCAGCATACATGGGGAAGACCCAGTCCAAATATCTGCGGATGATTCCTTTCCGGAAACAATGGAAATTGTTTTTTGTGGAAAGGAAATGGCGGGGTATCGGCTTCACATATCTCGGTGGACACCTGAGCCGCGCTGTAAGGGAAGGGACAAAGGAGGGAGTGAATGAAGAAAGAGGTGCCATAGTTGAGGGCTCCGGAATAGTTTCGACCTCCTGGGGATCTTTAACGCGCACATACATCGCACAGCACACGGGCGCCTTTGGGTTTCGCCTCCATCGAAACGCGGCCTCCGAAGTCGGGTTCGAACCCGGGAACTCCGGCTCGGTAGACGAGCGCCCTAACCACTGAGCCACCACGGCGGGTCTGTTACCGCGGCACTGCCTGTGTTTTTTGAGCGGCCAATGTAACGTGTTAAATCATTCGGTGTTCCCCGCGTAGCGGGAGTTTTTTCTGATATGTTTAATAGATTTTTGCGGAGCAGACTCACATTGGGGTATGTATTAGTCTGCACTTGTCTCCAGGCAACCGACTGGTCTCTATTAAGGCCTTTGTGTGGAGGTCGTATGTCCTCCTGAGGGCTCTTTCGTGTTCTACGATGGCTCCATACCGTCTAGTGACTGTGTCCAGTTCCCCGTCGTTGGGCGCCTCCCGGTTGGCCAATGCTCGGGCGTCGGCACGTTGGTTCTCAGTCTTATGGCATGGTGCCCACCATGTGAAGCATCTCGTAAAGGTGACTTTTCTCTCATGGAGTATGCGAATGGCCGCAGTGGATATGCGTCCGCCGCTCTACCTTGTGCATGCTTCTTCCGAGTCCGTAATTATTTGTTTATGACTGTGTGGCTGAGCATGAAGCCAAAGCTCTTAACTGGAGCAGTTCCCAGCTCCATAATAAAGAAACGCTCTGATAATTTCTTCCTTCATATACGTATTTTTGGAAACATATCTTTGCAAACTGACTTTTCATGATGAGGCTGCAAGTTGTCAATCATTATTATTCTATCTCTGAAATTATTGCGCAAAGCCTAGAACTTAGAAGTGTCATCCGCTGCAAGCTAATGTTAGAAAGCTCTGGTGATGTTTAACTAAGCAATTTTGCAAGACAAATACCTCGTATTGCCTACGCACAAAGTCTCAGTGTTTTTGACCGAAGCCGTGATTTCCCGGTTCTTGTTGCTTCCATAGTTTTATAGGCAATATAGCGTTATTTGTCCGTACACTGAGCACTTTTCATTGTTTCACTCCCACCTTTGCCCCTTCCGGCGCGGTTCAGGTGTCCGCCGAGATCTGAGACAGATACTGCGCCATTTCCTTTCCGCAAAAACCGATTTCCATTTTTTTACCCTTCATTGTGCTCCCGTAAGGCTAAGTCTGGAATTCGCATCAGCAGCATGGAATAGCGTCTCTGCTTGTTAGAGCAATTGCATAGAAATTGCATGTGGATTGCGGGTTTGCACGTACTTTGTTATAAATACTTTTTTATCATCGTCACCTCAATTATGTTGGTTCTCTGCTAAGAGATCTCGGCTTGATGACTCTTTATGACAGGCAAGTCTTGCCTGTCGTACAATTTCTTGGAAAATTTCTGCACACTGGAGGGAACCTAGCGCACAGGTCATAGCGACCAGCGACACCTTACTATCACTACAGAAAAGAAAATATCAGAGGCAATGTATCGACCCAGTCTTCAGTTGTGCAATGAAAACTTAGAGGCCAAAGAAAATGTGGAAGGAGACAGGGAAGTGTCAGAATGATCAAAATGAGGAGCAACATATGAGAGCTACTGAGAAGCTCTCACATTGTTTACCGACTACAGCGGTGAATAAGTTACGGTGATAACTGTATCGATAGGTGTAGCTGTAGGTATATTGCAGTTGGCGCAGGAAATGTATTCTGTACACAGAGAACATCGGCTATATTTCCAGCGTCAGTCTAATCAAGCTGATATTAATGGTGGTTATGGCAAAGCTGATACATTGTTACGTTGCACTACACTCTCCTCGGATGTTGCTGCAATGGGGATTGCCTTTGGATTTTTGGCTAAACGAGGCTTGAAAAATGGAACTGGCCCGACTGGGTTCACGATGAGGGAAACAACAATTAAGAACGATCAGGGTTTCCGAAACGGCAAACCTCTTCCTCTGGCATATTCAATGGAGCTAAAAGATTTACGACGCGCAAAGAGAGACGCCCCGCAGGGTCCGAAACAAATGATTTTCGCTGGCACCGGGACGGCTGTCTCAGATTTTGACAAATGATGTTGTGGTCGGGCCGGGTGACGGTATTACGGCTCGCCTAATTACGCCCAGAAGCACGTTTGGGTCCCTTTTCGGGAAGCTCCCGCAAAGCTCTTTGCTTCCGCGATAGTTCCGGTTTCGCTGAACTGGCACAACGGTACAGTCCTGCGCGTTTCCTGTTGCACTGTTTTTTCGCAATATAGTAGCGAGGATAAAATGGTACATTTGTAAAGTACGGGACAATACGAAAGGAAAGAGTTATCTTGACTAATAACCTGCGCGTAACTGCGAAATGCCGTGAAGATTTACTGGAAGGATTAAAGACGGACCAGGAGCAGCTTGATGCTCTCCTTACTTCCTTACTTCCTCGCCCTCCTCTCTGTTTGTTTTTTCCTTCCTTCCTTCCTTCCTTCCTTCCTTCCTTCCTTCCTTCCTTCCTTCCTTCCTTCCTTCCTTCCTTCCTTCCTTCCTTCCTTCCTTCCTTCCTTCCTTCCTTCCTTCCAAACACGGCGCGTTCTATGCACCTAATATCTACTTAGTTATCCATATGCACTTCAAGGATCTTAAATGAAACTTCTGCATAGGAATAATCATTGGCGTAGAAAGCAGAGAACTCAAAAGCAAACAAAAATACAGTGAAGGAGAAGAAAAATATTTATATCTAAGCCTACGCGCTTATAACGCATTTATCAGCAGATATAGCTTTGGTTCATCCATCTAGCTCTGTATCTGGCCCCGGAATCGACATCGTCGGCCTTAAGGGAAAAGCCTAGCCGTATTCATGGGAATCAGCGAAATGTGATCTGGCCGCCCGTCGCCCACTGTCCCCATTTTCACCTGCCACTGTTGACAGGTGAAAATTGAGTTGAAATCAATTATTTATATAACCTAATATATATTTATTGAATTGAATAAATAACGTAAAAAACTATTCACTAAGTAATCAAGGTCTAATGGCTGATCCTGCATGTTCTGCGGTAGAATGAAGATATATGTGGCTAAGCCAAAGTTATAACAGTTTTCGCTGCAAAAAATAGGAGCCTCATTGCGGTGTAGGAAGATTAGAAATATCCGTAAAAGATATCATATAAACAAATAAATCAAAACAACAACCATAGGAACAGAAACATGCATTACATATAAACAGAGCAGTTAAAAAAAATGAATTAAAGATATGAGAAAACTCCACAACGCTGTCTGTTCTTATCCTTGTAAGCTTTCTCGCGCGCGCTCAGAATTCGTCAGGCCAAACACGTTACGGCAATTTTGAACCCTTAACGACAGACGTGGCGGTCGCATTAAACCTTTCTTTCCACACTATTCTCGTCTTATATGCCTCCTGGGCCTCTTGGATTATTTGCTTAAGTCGGCGTCCGGTGATCCCACTTGTTGCAAGCTTATAACTCTTTCGAAAACTACGATATGACCCATAAGACGGAGCTGCCGGTTCCACGCAAACTGTTGCTGAGCCTATAGTAGTTATTTATGCTGGCTTATTGCGGCACGAATGTTGACGACGCTATAGGCGCCAGAGACCTTAAGAGCAGTAACGTTACTAAGCACTACTTGGCTTATACGATGGTGAAGACGTATTCCGAAAGTGTTTTCGCGAATAGCACGTAGTGCTCTAACCTAACTCCACACAGTGCCGGCCTCAAATGCACAGCGCTCACGTAGGAGTACGTGAAGAGCATATATAGAGACGCATTTGCGAGTGGAGCTCCCGTATATGTAGCCCGAGGAAAAGGCTGTACGGGACGGACGCGTGCAGCGTTTAGAGAATAAGACGCCAGCGGTATACGAGCCCACACCCAATCCAAGAGACGAAGACAATCCAAAGGCAAAGGCTTCTTGTTCATGAAAACTGCGGGAGTGAGCGTTACGAGTACGTATTTTTATTAGGGACGTCGGAAGAAGGTGGTTTTTATGACGCGTCATAGATGGGAACAACTTGACATCAAGCTAGAAATACGTGCCTTAAGCGCTTGGCGCGAAACAAGAAGTCAGCGCGGGGGCGGGGTGGGGGGAATGTCTTCGAACACCTCTATAAGAATGATGTAGTTCGGCCATTCTAAAGTTGGCTTCAAAAAGGCAAGCTCGTGGGAGAATTCCAAAGTGTAAGCCTACTTTGCATACTCTCGCGGCAATGGACGTGCTGAGGTAGTGGAGTCTTTCGAAGCGTGGAACTCGAATTTCAAGTTTTCTTCGGATTATCTAAGTTCTTTCTCGACTTCAAGGAAGGATCGTGTAACGTTGCTTGGGATATTTCAGCAAATGCGTACAAGCGAAGAAAGTAGGCACTCGGAAAGTTTGTCAGGATCATGAATTTGTTGCTTTACAGCTCTTTACCTACCTGCAAAACGGACGGAAAGAATCAGACCAAAAAGATGAAAGCAGGCACTAAACATGCACGCGAATTTTTGATTTTCCTTTTCAACCAAAGTTCCCGGGTTCGAACCCGACCGCGGCGGCTGCGTTTTTATGGAGGAAAAACGCTAAGGCGCCCGTGTGCTGTGCGATGTCAGTGCACGTTAAAGATCCCCAGGTGGTCGAAATTATTCCGGAGCCCTCCACTACGGAACCTATTATCCTTTCTTCTTTCACTCCCTCCTTTATCCCTTCCCTTACGGCGCGGTTCAGGTGTCCAACGATATATGAGACAGATACTGCGCCATTTCCTTTCCCCAAAAACCAATTATTATTATTATTTTCAACCAACTTTGTTCCTTGTGAGAGTCGCAAGTCTTCCCGAATTAATGAAATGGTCATTAAACTTATCCGCAACAGAATCACAACCCTCCTTTTCTAAAGTATCTACTAAAGTTATAAATGACTTTTGGTTATTATATGCCAAGAGGAAAACTAGTTACGAAAACGAAAAAAAAACGTGCTTTTGTCACGCACAATCATGGACTAATCATTAACTGAATGCTCAAACTCTGCTCCCTTACACTAGAGGCATCAGAACTTGGCAGTTAAAATTCCTGAAATGCAGAGCTATCTGAAAGATTTTTTTTTTTTTGCAGGAGTATTGGGTTTATAAGTCTTTGATAATGACTGTTCACTGTTTAGAATAGACTGAATTTTTCTTTCATCTTACCTTTTTCTTCCATTCACTGTGAACGTTACTGACACTTTTACGTTGCGAATTATATTGTGCATTGTGTACCGTAACACAGTTCTGTTGTTTTGTTGTATGTTCTAATGCGACTTTTTTCCAGCCCGAGGAACAGCGCAGCTGGCGCTACTGTCAGACACGAACATCTCCTTACATATTCATCTAAAAAAATAAAAAGAAAGAATGTCAAAAGAGAAAGGGGGCAAATGAGAAGCGAGACCACCTCACCGAGACGCTGTTTTGAAATTCACTCCCGAGCCATGCACAGGCGAAGTGTATCGGAGAACAGGGGTTGGTCTCGGGACGGGGCTTTCAGGTCTCGTGTCGTGAGAGGCGAACATCAGACGCAACGACGCGGCTTCTGTTTCACAAATATGCGGATCTCGTGTGATACACAGAAGAGAGGAAAAAGAAAAAAAAATGCGTTCAGCTTGAAAGGAACCTACACTCTCGGGAAGGGTGTAGGGGAAGGGCTTCGCTGTTCCTTGCATATTATTTTATACTATTGTTCTCAGTACTTGCGAGGCGCCGGTATTATGCGGTGCGTTGGTTTGACGTCAAGGTCAGCCATGCAGGCAGTAAAGGTTATACGGTGGCTGGTACGTGCCTGGATTTTTTTGCGACGTGTCTTAAAAGAACGGCTGCGTCGTAACTGATCGCCATAGACGCGGAAGTCCGCGGACTACACTTTCACTCTGTAGAAAAAAAGCATCTTTCTTTATTTTTAATTCCTCACTATGGCGATGTGGACGCGACCTGCAGGTAACGGGAGGAAATGACTTGGCTTTGGTATGTCTAAGTGGACAAAATAAGAGATTTTCTTCGATCAGATGCTAAACTGAGGTGTGGGGAAATGTTATAAATTACAGAGAGGATAGATTTTTTTCGTATTTGAAATACAAGAAATGCGATTGATTTTTATTTTTATTTATTTACAAAATACTGCAAGCACTTGGAGGGGTTTCTCGCAGGAGAGGCAAGAGCCACTAAATTACAATCGTATGATAGAATTAGTAAACAGAATACAATAGTCACAACATCCAGCAGTGACAATAACCAACTCACACTGTGAAAAAAAAGAAATAGAATACACCATTCATAACAGAAACGGGTAAATCAGAAAGCCAGTAATGGAGTCAAGGCGTCGACACTCCGAGCACTGCACTGAAAACCACGCCAAGTAGAAATCGGCCCGTTTCGGTAGTATTGTGCATTGAATTCTCTTTCCGCGAGTTCCAAGAAAACGGGGGGGGAGTTTACGGGGCAGTTTCATTTTTTGTTCATTTTGATGTATTTCGCACACAAAGTTTTGAGCCCATTTAGTGCCTTCAGGCGCATTATATTCCTTTGTTACAATCTTCCTTGCACACAGAACTAAAGATCAAACAGGGAGCTGCATAAATTAAAAGGGCAGATGAAATGGTTTTTGTGAGAATTCGAGGAGATTCAAGAATCCGAACGTATAAAGCTTCTATGTAAAGCATGCAAAGTAGTTTTGCGCTAGCATTTAAAATGGGGACGTAATCGCCGTTTAAAACGACGGCGGTGCTCAGGCTTCTCCTTAGAGTGCTGAAGAAATGCGGGAAAACTCGTTATGACGTCATTGTTGCGGAAAATTCCGAGGTCCGCGGTCTTCGCCTACATGCCGCCCTACGTTGTCCGATACCACCAAACAATGCTTCGTGGCCTTCACCATCGGCGGCGCTGGTTTTTTTCCTTGAAGCAACCGCTTCTTCTCTGGGAACGTATCGCCTCGGTACGTGACGTCATCGTTGGGACCCCTGCCAGTTGCTGTGTAGTGCTCAGCGCAAAAGGATTTAGCAAGCTTTGCCTGCACCTGCAGGCTCCACACTTTCGACTCCTTTAAACTCGTTCAATCCTAAAACGCATTCAGTTGCCCTTTAAAGCCATTTCAATTCTTTTTTTTTTTACTACCTCGTTACTGAGCCAACGTCTACGCCCTAAGCGGCCGAACGGCCGAGCACGCGGTTTCACCGAAGCATCATTTACTTCGGCAGTAACACTGGCTGTTGTGCTCAAACCGGGTCTCGGATGAATCGCGTAATCGTTTACCCGCCGCAGCAGTCCGATTTCCGCGCACTCTCTGCCTAACTGCCCGTATACATCCGCCGCGGCCGGGGAAGCCGGCTGTGATCTTTACGGCCCGAAGCCCAGAGACCGACCGAGCCCTACTCCCGGCGTTCTACAGAACCGCTCTCCAACGCTGTGGGCGATCGCCGGGGATGGAGGGGGGTGGGGGGGGGGGGGGGGTTGCCAGCGGGGTGCCTAGGAGAGGACAGGCCGTAATGACGGCTTCCGTCGCTTCAGCGGACACGCGACGCGACGAGCGGAGAAGGACCGGTGTCCGCCCGTCGTTGCTGCTGCCGCTAATGGAGACTTCTACGCGGCTTCGCTGTGGGCGGCTGTTGGGGCTAGAGGGGGGTGCCCCGCTGAGCCTTGGAGGGCGGAGGAGCTACCGGTGCTTTCGTGGAGTCTTTGGGATGTGAGGAGGTGTTTCGAGGAGCGGAGAGGAGGTGCGACGGTTTTCGAGTGACATCATCGAGAGGCTTTGCACGCTGATGTGTGTCTCGTCCGAGTCAGGTGGGTGGAATAGGTTGGAATTAAGGGGTGAGGAGGTCGTAGGTGGCACAGGACAGGGTTTATTTGAGGTGAATGGAGGTGCCTTTGTCTGGCTAATTGAATAGTTAGGCTGATGATGGCGGTGTGTCGCCGTCACCGAGCATATATCGTAGCATAGGGGAGCGCTTATCAAATTACAGAAGGGACGGCACAAGTCGGCCAGAGCAATAGCGACACAGTTTAGAGGGACAGGGATACGGGGATGTAGCGATACAGTGAGAGTTTAAATGTTTAAATAAAGAGAGAATGACAGTGGAAATAACCACTAGGTGGGGGAGGTGGGGGGGGGGGGGGAGGGGGGGAGGAGGTTGCTTGGCCTCTTGCTGAACAAGATATTTGAAAGGGGAACCGGATTTACCGGAAGAGCTGAAGAAATACTTTGTGCGAATAGGGATGGTTTAACACGGAGAAAATCTCATATTACTATCGCAGTAAAACGAAGAACGAACAATAAACCTACTATTACTTCCAAGTTGTGTGTCTAAATTGTTAATATCCTTGTGCACGTTCAAACAAAACATGCGTTGCGTGCCTAGCATCCTCACGCTGTACCTTTTCCACGCAATGTGCAAAACCGCCGGCTGCCTATCCAGTACGACGCTGTGCTCCTTACGACACGCACACACGCACATAGCCACACACCCATACACGCACTCGAACTTGCGCGGGGGCGCCTTGCTCGTTACTCAGCCATCATCGTATTCCCTGTCCATCTTCTCTTCGCTCGCCACCAGCCTCCCCGAAACTTCCAACGCCGGTCGCCACACCCCACAGCGCGTCTCGGCACTCCCGCAGTGAAAGGGAGCTTCCTCGCACCCAGCCTGGACGTCTCGCCGGTTATAGAGTCGCATATGCCCACTCGGCTTTACCTCGGCTTTGTCTCTTATTTGCTCAGACCAGGCCTTCTTTCCGCAAGCTCAATCTAGCCACCGTTCTCTTGAGCTCCCCCCCCCCCCTCTCTTTTTCTTTTCTATTACATCTCCTTTTAGAGGACCACCATGTTCCAGGAGCCGCAAAGAAAAGTAGCTGTGCCTCTGTCAGGCATCCGATCTTCTTGTTTCCCTGTCTATCTCACTATGCTCGGAATTCTCTTTGCCTTGGAAACCGACTCCCGTGTCTATATGCCTACTCGGTGTTATGTGTATATACCTTTTTTTCCCAGTTCTTTCACTGCAGCACGCTTCCTTGTAGACGCTTTGCAAGGGGCGTAAAAGCTTCCGTGTCCTCAGAACGATGTTCTTCTTGTTTACGCCTTATTTTTTTCTCGGACATGTCTTTCTTGCTTTCGGGTCGATTTGTTTTCTTACTTTAGCGGTGCGTTAGAGATTTATCGATATATTTGCTTCCGCTACGGAAGTATCTACACGCATGTGTGTCTTTACTTCGTGTTTTTTTTTCTTTGGGGGAAGTTTTACGTTGTAGTAGCGGCTCCCTCAACGCAACGCTGTTACGCTGTATCTGCGGTGCGCAGCCAAACTTCCGCTTAGCTCTGCTATCTTGTGACTAAAGGAAGAATGTGTCTGCGTGAGCGGAATGGTCACTGGACCGCCTTTTGTGCGTGCATACCCGCTATTGAGACTCGGTGCTGTCCTGAGGAATGCTTTGTGTACCAGCCAAGGAGAGCAAATCCAATACGTTCAGTTGTTTTGTTCAGTTGAAAGGACGCCGAGGAGAAGTGCACCACGTTTTTTTTTTGTTATCAGTAGAATACGGTGCCTGGGTCCTTCGTGACAGGGTTTAGGCTTCTCGGCACGTACAGATGATTTCATAGCTGGTGGAATCGGAATTAATGTTCGAATACTTTAGTGGTCGCTCCGGTCCAGACTAGTGACACCGGTGCTAAACTTGAATGTCGTGGATTTCCTTAGTTTCTCTTCTATCCAAGCATCGCGATTTTTTTTTGACGTATAAACATAGAAAAATTCCTAGTGGATACTCAGCCGCACACTTGTGCCTTCAGTTTTCCGTTCAGTTGATAGTTCTATGCTCTTTGAACAGCAGAAAAGTGCCTGACCTGACCTGCAGATAGTAAAAACAATTACGTCACTTCCTATGCGCTTTCAATTATTTCATAATACATTGCGCTGAGCTAACCATGCTATGAAAGTACGCGTCTATTCGACCCATTAATTAATATAGTATTGCCTGGGGCTGGCAGGTTATGTGTAAGGAATCATATAGTCCCCTTTTTACGCGGGATGACTACATCACAGTGCTATTTTATTGTTCATCGCATTGTTTACGGTTGTTTCTGTTTTTTGATTATGCAAGTTGTTTGTTATCTCTGAACGCAAGCGCCCATGTCACGGCGTTGATGAAACGGGAGAAATACATGGGTCGATGCTGTATTTTTTTGTAAAGCGCTGGTCGTTTTGATTCAAAGAGCTTGGCTTGAAGAGCAACAGTAGAACGACATCGAAATCGCTCACTTTATGAGTTGGGAAATAATAAAGAGAAGAGTCTCCTTGTATGATGCCGCATACCCTTTGTTCTCTTCTCTTAGGTTTCGGCTTACAAGCATGACACACCCCAGGAAAAGATGCACGTTGTGCAGTTTACTTTCAACGTTTGCTGCGTGTGTCTTTCTCCCAAAGTGCTGAGCTATACCCAAATCCGAACTCTGCCACCGCCTTTGTTCGCTTCGTGCTGCCGCCAGGAAAACAGTCTGTTCAGCGCTTATTGAGTTACGCCTCTACCATAGCGTCTCAGTCATCTCTATCCCTCTACTGATTTTGCCTCGTGGAAGTAATGCCTTCCGTGCGGATATCTAATTTCAGTAGGAGTGCGTCCAGGCCCCAAAGAGAGCACAACACAGCGAAGTTCCGATATACCAGGTGCGCTGCCAACACTAGTTGAAACGCCTCTCTTTCTGCCAGGTGTGGGGCTCACGAACGCTTTTAGGTGGCACGGAAAACCTGCATTGATTCGATAACTGAAGGTTTACTTTACAGAAGTTCTGAACAACGCAGAACATTGTGGACAGAAAAGATTCACGGGGGCATCTAATTCTATTATCTGCTGGCAACGCGACATCATTAGCAGCTGTTGTTATTTAGAACAACAGAAGTTTTGCTGTGTACTGCTGCTTTTGCTTTTACTTTTGCGGCGTGTACTGGAAATCAGCTCAATTCTTGTTCTTCTGTTCTTGTTTATTCACATCTCTTATGCATACTGTATTGTGTACTGTTCTGCTAACATTCAAGGCGTTTTTGTTCTCTCATTATTCTTACTTTTACTGACGCTTGTAGTTTTGCTTTATAGGTTTTGCACTGTTTGCGTTTGTTTTATGTTATGCTGAAGTGTTCATCGTCGGACCAAGTGGTTGCTCTGAATTGGTGAAAAGGTTTGGTTTACTTTGATTTATGGGGGTTTAACGTGCCAAAGCGACTCAGGCTATGAGAGTCGCCGTAGTGAAGGGCTCCGGAAATTCCTACCTCCTGGGGTTCTTTAGCGTGCACTGACATCGCACAGCACACGGGCCTCTAGAATTTCGCCTCCATCGAAGTTCGACCACCGCTGCCGGCATCGAACCCGCATCTTTCGGGTCAGCAGCCGAGCGCCATATAAGTACTGAGACGCCGTGGCGGCTCAATTGGTGAAAAGGAGCAGCCGGAGCTGCTATGCAACACGAACCTCTCCTTTACTGTTCATGTGAATAAAAAAAGCAGCTGTTGATGCCTTTTATAAGAAGTAACATCAACAGATCGGAATTGAAATCACTTCTTTCCAGTAAATGGGAATGCTATGGTCTGGAAACGTTCCTTCCCTCGACGATGCCTTTTGGCCAGATGTGCTTTAAGAAGGCCCCGCTCCATTTCGTTTATAGTGACAGCTATAAGAGAGACGCTCTCTTCGAGATAGTTGGCGTGGTGTGCGACGACCCAAAATCACCATGGTTCGCGTGCTGTCCAAGCACTACACAATTCAGGTGGTCAGCAGCAGCAGTGGAGCACTGGGTCAGGGGATCAGCCACCTGATACTACTGGGTCAGTCCCGGGTTGCCAGAGTTGGAGCCTGAAGGCGTCGTTTTCATGTAGTGTTTCCCATTTTAACGTTTTCTGCTGACGTGTTGTGGACTTGAACTTGCCACAAGCTGCTGGCAATTATACAGATTAGAACTGTTCATAGTGCATACCCGCGAGTTGTTTAACAGGACTACGCCATGACAGCACGGATCAGCACCGTTTCCAACTGCTAATAAGCCGTAGTAAAGAGCTTTTTTTTATAATTTGAGCTTATGGAAAGGGATGATGGGCACAGATAGAAACATGGGGACGCCAAGAATTATGGAAACAATGACTCTGGCGCGTGGAAAAACACTGCCGCGATTACGATTAAAGTCAAAGCGCATAATAGACACTTTTCGAAAGTAATGGCTTGATTAAAGCAAGATTTTGCTCCTTAGGAGTTTTATAAATCATTTCCTGAATAAGGCTGTTTCAAATATTCAGCGCATCCTATTATTTTCTTTTCGTGAATGCAAAAGTCTTGAACCGAACCCTCGTAATCGTCCCCTTGAGATCTCATCTGAGCATTTCTCGTGCGTGTATATCATTGCTCTGAATTCGTGACAGGTGCTTCCAGTACCTTGGCTGCCACTACGTAGCGCTTGCTTTCGAACATTAGACACCTTTAGCATACCGAGTAACAGTGTTACCGTTACCGGTAGTGGTGTACCGGGAGCCCGCGCGCAGCCAATGCGCATGCACAAATCTCCTTCACGGCGCCAGATGGCGCCAGGTACCCGGCAGCTGCGCGCGCGCCTGCAGCATCGGTTTCAATCAGAGCGTGCTCACTGGCAGTGGGCTGGATTCCGGTACTGCGGTATTGGTAATACCGTACACGGTATGCTAAAAGTGTCTAATAAAAAAAGCGCATTGATGTCGTCCCTTACGTAAGAAAGAAAAAAAACGGCCGTGGCTTAGCTTGGTTAAGCCTGGTGATTGCGAAGCAATAGTGTGTTATTCTCGGATCGGGAAAACTCATAATTTCTTCCTTTGCTTCTGCTGTTTCCACAGAGGAGGTTGCACGTTGTCGCCGAGCTGCATACTGGGCACGCCGCTTAGAAAGTCGTTCTTCTCGTTCTTCTTCCGTCTCCGTAGCTCGCTGATGCTTCCTCTTTGCATTCTGCCGAGCTGCCTTGTTCGTAGGCACCATTGTAACATCTGGCTGTATGACTGCCTTGGCGAGAGGAGCGGAGCTGTTTTACACAGCTGGTGTGACGTCACACCGACCGTAGCGCCCCTGGTGAGAGGAGCGGGAGTTAGGCCGCCGTTGGTGGCTACCGCCTCGCCTCGCGACGGCGTGAGATTGGGCCCCGTTTTTACACAGCTGGTTTGACGTCACTCCAGGTAACGTGGTGTGACGTCACGCAGCGAGGTCACGCTAAAAGTCAATGGTGCCTACCACCGCCTCGCCACGGAACGGGCTGAAGTGCGACCTAAAGTAGTATTGCTTCGCAATAAAAATGAACTAGTGGCGTCAGAATAAAACGTGATAGGCTCCTAGGCTTAGCGACACTGGCTGGGTGCCGTCCCAAATTTCTGTTATTCATGAAAACACAAAAGAAAAGAAAAATATTTTTGTACCGGCTGAACATTTTTCGTTAGCCGACAGGATAGTACGAAGATGAGATCGAGGTTTAGTTATCGAAAGAAAACCAACTATAGGAGATATATAGACTACAGTGGATTGGAAATTGTGTTCTTCAGATGTACGCGTCCATTAACTAAGTGAGTTTAGACGTAGTGACAAAGTGCAGTAAATCAAGAATTCCCTACACCTGACTTCCTCTTTCATGTTTGAATGCAAGCAAGTACAGAGGAATCACAATAAATTGCAATGCCAGTCTTACTTTGTGGCGAATGAAGTACCGAATATCTGTGGTTTGTTGTCAGTGCACACCGAGGTTCCTGTGTCGTTCAGAAAAGGACGTTTCTTAAACAGCTGTTATTAGGACTAAAAGGTTGGTCTTTTCGAATGGAATGTGTCTAGCGAAGGAGACGATACGTTCTCGAAACACACTTAGACAAGATAATAGATGTTTTTGTTGCGGCCAGATGTCGGCACAGCCATACCTTCGTTGCCCGTAATACAACACTGCCCTGCTCTCCACTTCTTTTACATCAAGAGGCAATGAGCGAAATATAGTGCGGAATTCGTTGCCATGGTCACGCTCTGTGCTGCGCTAAGATTTGCTTCAGCTAGTTGTATAGTAAGTATCAAACCAAATTTATTAAAAGAATCAAAGTACAGCGTATTTCATGTTATGTAACACAGATTTCTACTTTCAAGGGAAAAAAAACGATCAGAAAACGTTAAGTAATTCAAGAAATATTTAAAAAATATGCTTCAACAATAAATGCGCCTAATGAGATAACACAGCTGAGAAAGTTCTCCTCTGTAGCTGCTTTAAGGTTTCAGTACATAATCTCTATTGCGGAAAATAAAACTCCCCGCACAGAGAAGAAGCAAAGCGCAAGTTTTGTACGTTGCGGTTCTTGGAAAGACCGCGTGGTGTCGCCACTCTCCCGCTATGAAACGCTTATGCGTTCTCGGCTCGTCTTTACCGCAGTACACACCGGAGGTGCAGCGAAGCCTACGCACAGAAAAAAGTGCTTGGCGCGGAATACCGTTGCGGTAGCTCTTGCTGTTCTATAATAGACAGCGGCTCACGAAAGCCATCTAATTATTTTTTTGTAATGACTTCGGCTTTCGGGCTCATTGGTTGCTTTTGCAAAAGTTAGTGCTGAAGAACAGCACTGCAAACTGGATGTCGGCTATGGTTCAGCATTTGATGCATACGCAGACGTGTGGTAAAGTGACAAGAAAAAAAAAAGGGTTAAAGATAACGTCCCTTCTTTTCTCCAGAAATGACGAGGTACTTCGTTTTATCTTTCGTTTAGCCCCGACGAGAACAACAGTAAGAGCAGCGAGGAAAAATCACGTTCACTTCGTTCCCGTGTCCTCCTTTTCCACCGGCATGAATTTTGACTCGTCTGCTTTCCAGCCCCAACTCGCGCAGCGCCCCTGAAAACAAGTGCTCTGGCCTTTTGTTATTGCAATATTTTATTTTTTTGCGTTTTCTTGCTCGCTCGTGCTCTTACCCTCGCATTCTTCCATCTAGACGACTTAAGAACTAAAAAAAAATGTGAGGAATGAAATCGCGAAATCGGAAAAGTGCGTTTATTCAACCGGAAGAATTTAACAAGTTTCTTTGATTTCAAGATTATTATTTTTTTCTTTGAAGCACCCGGCATTCATGAAGAAGGGGTCCTCTAATATGAGGTCATTCGAAGCGGCTAGAAATTTTGCTCTAAGTGGCGACGCTGTGGAATTTGTGTCACTTGGATATAGGCGGAGCAGGAACTCCCCTTTATTTCACCATCATTATAATCAGTTTGACTACGACCACTGCAGGGCAAATGCCTCTCCCATGTTTCTCCTAGTGGCGATGTTTTGTGCCAGTCGTGGCCACATTATCCTCGCAAACCTAATCTCATCCGCCCACCTAAACTTCTCTTGGAATACACTCCGTTACCCTTAAGGACCAGCGGTTACGCCCTGCCCAAGGATATTTATTCTCCGACTAGAACATCATTACCCCGGATTAGTTCCCAGACCTTCTCTGCTTTCTTCCCGCCTCTTAACGTTTAACCTGTCGAGTCTCTTCTCATAGCTCGCCGCATTGTTCTCGATGTAAGTTGAAGCTTTTTCGTTAGCCTCCATGTTTCCGCCCAGTAGGAGCTGTTAACAGGATTTCTTCACTGTGTGTTTGCAAGCCGGCATCTCGTTCTACGTTGGAGGGTCTCACAAACGGGTCCCCGGTTCCCGGATGTGAAAACTGCAGGCTAGCTAATGAGCCCGCTCGTTTCTTGAAATCCCTGCGCGGCTGGGAACACACCGTATGGCGACTCAGGAGAGGGCCTTCGTCGAGGTGTTCGCTGAGCACGGAAGGAGTTAGCCCGCTTTGGAGAAACCTGGAATTTCTGTGGAATTCTGTATGAAGAAGCAGGGGGCAAACTGGACAAAGGACATGGCTGCATGGTTAATGTGCGCTATTTTTGGAGCAGCTTTTAAAAGAGAATTGCTTTGTAGGCCACTCGAGCGAAAGGATGGCTACGGCTTAAAGTGAACTGCATGGGTTTTAGAAGTCAACTGGTTTAAAAGGTTCGAATGTGTGAAACTCTCAGATAAAGCATGCGAAGTCTTTTTGGGCTAGCATTCGGAATAGTGACGTAATCGCCGATTATAATCACGACGACATTCAAGCTTCTCCCCAGTGCACAACGCCAAGCGGGGGTAGGGGGGTGCACAACGCCAAATGTGTTGGGGGAAGGGGGGGGGGGGTGCATGATGGCGTCATCGAACGCATCGGTACATTTAAAACGCACAAACACCTGCTTTGGAGGAAAAAAAAAACCAACGTCACCGAAGGCAAGTCCCGCAGAGAGTTGTTTGGCTTCGTCCAAAGGGGTATGGCAGGGTGTGTGGCTGACGACAGTGGTAATTCGAAATCATACTTTCCGTGACGTCACACTGAACTTTCTCGCACTCCTCTGGTGCTGTGAGGAGAAGCGTGCAATTCAGTCATCGATTAAGTCGGTATTTTAAATTATACTGCAAAAACAGTTGGCGTGCTTTACTTGCTGCGTATATAGATTTGAATCCTTGAATATCGTGAAATTTCAAAAAGTCGTGTAGTTGTCTTTTGAAAGGCGTGAAGATTAGGCATGCTGATAAGCCCGTGTCTGAGATGTTGGTATCGCTGTAGACGATGTCAATACTGGAACAATGTGTGAGGTAATTTCTACAAACTAAATAAAAGATATCTGTTCTTTAGAATGTAGACATTTGTCGCACGTATCTCTGTATCCTAAATCCCATAAATCCAACCAACTTTCTTAAAGCATACGTGCTTGAAGAGTTCGTGGGATTCAGGTTCGGTTCACATTCAAATTCATTGAATACAGTTCAACCATACAAAGAGTTCCGGGGTGTTAAAGTTTCCGAGGGACCTCCGGTTTTAAAAAAGTAGAAGAAAACTAATACTGAAGATAGACAGCTGAGCAACGAAAACATATTAAAATATTGAAGTTGTTGGTAAGAATTGTGCAGTAACTATTTATATATAAATGAAAAGCCCTATATAGTTCTGACATAAATCAAGGCATTTAAAGCAAAGAAATATTAAACGATTCGCAGGCAATCGGGTATAATTTATTTCTAATCACATCAGTATAGTATTGACGACCGGTAAAAGAAAACCCATGGGGACTTAACATGTACTAGGATGTAATCTTCCCCACTCACACAGAGGGACCCGCAGGGAATGGAATGTTTCATCTAAGTCTGGGCCTGCTTCCCAAATTTAGGGCAGGCTGGCTTGCCCTCCCGAACCGTCCGAATGAAAGAAGGAACCCTTTCCAATGTTCGGCTTCCGCATCGGTGAAAGTTTAAATGAGTTTTTCCCCAGTCCGGGAGCAGCACTCGCAGAGGCGTGCATCTGCAAAGCCGTGCGCTTAAAACTCTGCTTCAACTTTGGGATTGAAATTCGTGATGCGCCCTGGGCAAATGACGCCCGCAGCACTAGCGAAGTCCATGCCAAAGCTGCGCACAAAGTTGATGCCACACTCTGTTTGTTCTGTTTTCGCCGATTTTTATTTGCCTCGACCCAATTACACGGCAGCCAGTCGTGGCTGAAAGTGATGAGATCAAACTGACGCGAACCCGCTTGGTACGGTTTGCTTGGGAAATCCTAAATTAGTAGCGCATCACTGTGACGTTCGCTGAGTTTACTTCCGGTTCAAGTCCACGTTATTGTGGTGCTGATCGTTTTGTTTGAAACGTGAACTATTTTTTTTTGCACTGCTTTTGTTGCTGGCTGCAAATGTTGCGTGATGTCTCTCATTTGCTTTTGAACAGACATGCATTGCCGTGCATACGGTATCCTTTTTACGGCCATTGCTGTATGAGAAACTTTTTTTCTGGATGAACGGCTTTGCCCTCAACGACTTTTTCGTCAACGTTCGTTATCATTTATTTACCTTTAAACGCCTCATTATAGGCATTGCGCAATGCGGATGAAGGTAGTTGTTCTGCTGCCGTACCCATATATAGATAACAGGCATGTAATGTATGCAGACCACCGAATCATTTGAACAAGTGATAATTCAAGCTCTACCGCAGCGGTGGCCAAGTGGTTGAATATCCGCCTCGCATTCGGGAGGTGCGGGGTTCGATCCCCAGTGCCGCCGGGTACCCATCGGTGATACGACGGGTACAAGCTTTCCTCTGGTCTGGTGCTCGGCTTATTTAGGGCGAAATGCTTGGGAAAATGGGCCTTTGACCCCACCTTGAGAAGTCGAAAATACCTTGTGTCATGGCGCTCTTTGGCCAAAGCTGCCCTTGCGCCATAAAAATTCATCATCATCATCATCAATTCAAGCTCTATTGAGCGGGAGCAAGTCAATGTGATTGTGAATGTATATGATTGGAAAAAACAATCCTCTGTGAATACGTGTACATATCAGGGCATGAGTCACCTATGACTGTAAGTTAATGTGACAATAAGTATTCCTACAGGCCTGTTTATTTAACCACTGCTGGTAGGAGAGGAGGTTGCTAGCGCGTATTTGAAAAGGCAGAGTGAAATGCCGAGAGGCGACCAAAGAAGGCAAAAGGCATGGGCTGGCCTGGAAGGTAAAGCACTGAGAAGCTGAAAAGAAATCTACACAATATCTACCGTGTCGCGTATGCGCAAAAGCTCAACTAGACGACCACAGGCACCTTACGCTCAGTGTACATTCTTCACAATTATTCACACATGCATTCATCAGGCTTGTGCGATATTTGACACTGTTTTGTATTAGTATTTCCTGCTCATAAGTCAGTAGACTCTATCATGAGTGCGTTCATTTCGCCTCATAATGACACACCAAAATGTCAGCTTGAGTGTGCCCCTGATAGCGGAAACACCTGCTACTGCGAGCTATTTAAAGAGTGACACGGTAAGTGTGAATGATCATGAGTACAATGGAACGCTGAGAGCGTTATCACCTGTGAGTAGGACTGGATGTGATTGTGAGTGTGAATGAGCCGCTCAATTAATAACAGACATGACTGATGGAACGCGAATGTGGCTGAACTTGTAAGAACACTGTCTTATCGCCTAGATGTATGAGAAGCTTATGGGTTATGGGGGATTTAACGACCCAAAGCGACTCAGGCTATGAGGGACGCCGTAGTGCAGGGCTCCGGAAATTTTGACCACCTGGGGTTCTTTTACGTGCACTGACATCGCAAAGCACACGGGCCTCTAGAATTTCGCCTCCATCGAAATTCTGCCGGCGCGGCCGGGATCGAACCCGCGTCTTTCGGGCCGGCAGCCGAGCGCCATAACCACTCAGCCACCGCGGCGGCTAGATGTATGAGAAGCGTTCAAACTGAAATACCCCTTATGTAATACCCCCTCTGTAATACCCCTTGTGTAATACACCACTTATGTAATACCCCAGTCATGGGGCCTTTAAGGAAATAAAATGAAATGAAATGAAACTGTCTCGGCGCTTGTGATAAGGTGCAGCGTAATGACGCTACGCGTTCGTTGAATGAAGGGTTTTAAGCTTGACAGGTGAGGCTCGGGTCGAAAATACCGAACACTTAAGGCGCAGCCTTTTCCAAATGACACTTTAGCCGTTTATGCGTGGGTTTGCATGCGCGTTCGGCCAATAATCACACTTCCCACTGGCTCGCTGACTGGCTCATTCACTCAGTCATTCAACCACTCACTCGCTCACTCACACAGACACCCACTCACTAGCTCATAAATCCATCCATTCATAAATATAATTAAGTCATAGTGTTATTTTTTCGTATAATCCCTACAGATCACTAGTCAGGCGGAAAAGAGAACAAACCCGTTCCTTTGACGTACATAAACAGACCGTAATTTTGAGCAAACTCGCGAAGTGTGAATCACTAGTCAGGCGGAAAAGAGAACAAACCCGTTCCTTTGACGTACATAAACAGACCGTAATTTTGAGCAAACTCGCGAAGTGTGAAGAGCTTCAACCTTCTTTTAACGCGTGATTAACTATGAACCGAAAACTGTCTGAACGGAATAGTACTCTGAAGAGAGCACAGATAGTGAATGTCGTTCTGCCAGCTAAAATCGGCCAGACAACAACTGCACACCGAACAGGCAATGAGCAGTGGCTACGCTTACGGACTACTTCACGCAAACTGATTTCGCTGTCGCGCGGACAGTCCAGTTGTAGAGGCCGAGGAGGGCAGGTGACCGCAGAGATCGATGGCGAGCAAGAACGGGATGCGGAATGCCGGAACCGACCACACAGTGCGATAAGCCACAGATGAGAGTCGAGGCACTAATAAACGCGTGACATCGTGCGGGCTAGAAAGGGCGGTAGTAAGAGCGCTCGCGTCGTCGAACAGCGTTGGCCTTGACCTAGCTTCCCTACTACCGCTTGTGCTGGAGCGTTCCATTCAGCGCTTCTAGCGCGCGAGTCGCACGCCCTCCTTTTCGCACCAGCGAAACAACGCGAGCAACGAAACACAAACAAAAAGCGAAGGCGCCACAGCAGGCGCCCACCGGCGTAGTCGATTCACAACCGACAGCCAACCCCGGTTCCGGGCCCGGGTTTGCAAGCCTTCCTCTTCACTTCCTCTCACCTGCGAATGGAGCGCCGCCGGCGCAAAACGCAAACAGCGCCACCGCGCGGTGACCGGCGGCAACGCGGCGACCACGCGGCTTGAAGCGGGGCGAGCCGTCGTCAGTCCGCCTGCCTCCAACCCGCGGTTCGGGCCTCGAGCTGAGGGAGCAGCCGTCGCTTTCCGAGCCCCTCGTGTAGTGGCCGGCGATCGAAAGAAAGCCTCACGCAATTCTCGCCGCGCGTGTTGTTGCGTCGTGGTCGTTGCCGGGCTGGAAATTGTTGACATTGTTACCGTTGTTTCCACCGCTGCCAACTCCTTTGAGCGCCCGTGCCTCTGTGCTTGTGCTTTATGTGTGCCGGAATTAGTGCGCCAACTGAGCACTTGACCCGGGGTCTATAACGCTTAGTTGCTCGGAAAAGAACGGAGGTATAGAGTGACTGACATTAAGCAGGATCCCCTTAGGGGCCCCTTGAGTTGTGCAGACTTGTCACATGCCCTGGCGTGTGTTCCGTGTGAGGTTTAAGAGGCGCAAAGTGGCAGGGTCTGAATGCGACTGAATGAAGGCTTCTTTCTTAGCTTAGTGTAAGCCGGCTCCCAAACTTCTTTCTTTAGCTCTTATATATTTTGTTCTGCCTCTATTTACTTTGATATCCTCATCCTATAACCTCATATGTTTATTCTACTACGGTAAGTAACTGTACCACGTTGGCACCTAGTTCTCACCCTTCATCTTGTTTACGTTTAGTTTTGTTTGCAGTCCCTCTTTTTTCACTAGCATGATTGGCTGTTTATTTTCTCCTTTCTGCTTCCCTCTGACGTCACCCAGCTTTGGTATTTTTCAGAGGGGAGTCGGCAGTAGAACAGTTCAGGACGCGGTGAGGAGCGGAGCTGTCAAACCGCGTATTATCAAGTTCTGAGGCGCTAGGTTTGTGTGAAGTGTTTCTAGTTTCTGTGAACAATGTAGCGTGGATGCGAAACTGCGGTGGAAAACTTGCGGATTACTTATCTCCGAGTGGACTGCTTCGTCGGCGTCAGCGAAAGAACCGTCCGTGCGGAAACTTGTGTTACGCGAGCGTTTTAGCGGCCCTTCGGTGAAATATGGTGCTGGCTTCTGGTGCGACGGAGTGTGTTTTGTGATGGTGTCATCTTTCGCATTGTGCGCTGGGAAACCGACACTTACTCGTGAAGTTAGCAGCGAAGTGTGAAGCGAAGAAACTAGCCTGTTCTACTCTGTGCCGGATAAGGGCGCAATCATGGTGAGTACGAGACCTTCATTTGTCAAGTAGTCTGGTACCTTAAGTCAGTCCTCAATGCCTAGTACCTTGATTTCATTGAGTATACGTACTAATTATTTTCTCTTCACTACTCGTAGAAGCCTCTTTCTGTGTTTATTTTTCTCATCAATCTTCCACTGACGCGTTTAACCGTAAAACATTGTTCTCAAAGAATTCGGGTATTACTGAATCTTCGTTTTGAGCTACTTATCCGCACTGAATCGGGGTTCACGAATGCTGTGTCAAATTGTGCGCTTGTGCAATTTCGGCTTAAGGTACGTGTTTATGCTCACTCAGTGATACGAAATGAACTTTTTAGCTCACCTTTCGAGGCCGGCTGAACCAATTTTCTGAATATCAAACGTCCCCATAAAATTAATGCTGAGAACAGTTGGCTTTTTAACTGTTTACGACATTTTAAAAGAAAACGTCTTAATAGTTTATCCGGTACCGAACAGTTGATTTATTTAACTACAGAAGCCTCCATGTGAAGTTAAGCGATAACGAAGAGGTTCCGAAAGTTCCTATTTCGGGTTAAGCGTTTGAGCCACTGTTACAGAGCGCGCTATTGGGGACAGCAGTTTCTAGGGCACGCCAGCGCTCTCAAAAAGTATCGATGGCGGCGCTACATTTCCGTATTACATTGTACATACATTCTTGCCAGAAAGGGCCGGCGTCTGAAAATTGCCCCGGAACAGTGTTCCAATCCTTCACTTCTACATGCGAAGCAACACGCCAGCAGCAGCGAGCTTGTTGTAAAATCCCAACAGAAATGCAGGTAGCTGACGCCTTATCAGAGCGGCAGCATACGCGTTGAAACGCGCAAGCTTGCCAACTCATCATGTGGGCTGCCTGTCGCGCCAAGTCCAGGGAGGCAGAGCAGACGATTCCGGAAGAGCAACCCGTGATGTGCGAAATGAATGCGTCGTACTCGGACCATTAAGTGGCTCTGGCGACATAGCAATGAATTCGAGACAGCGGCGTCCAGACACTCCGGTCTTGAATAGTATTTACTATCGCGAGCAAAATTACGAGACTCCTGCCAGCGCGATCCGATCCGTGCCAAACTGGATGTGAGCGCCGCCTGACGAAAGACTTCTCGTGCGTAGACCGAGTGCCGGTCTCGACAACGGGAGTTTTTCATCAGGTGGTGTCTGCACGCTCTGGCAGGGGTTTTGTAATTTTGCGTAGATAGTACATTTGTTTGCAGATCACTGAAACGAAGAGACCTTTTGACGACTGTATCTGGCTGAGCGCGACCAAATCGTGTGGCGTTAGAGGGCCTCGTATGACGTTTTGATTACGTTGGCTTCCACACCTTAGTTAACTATAGCCGGATGCAACTCAAGAAAGAAACGGCTTTTCCTCCTGAAAGAACCGCCTTCCAGCCAATGGCGTCGGTCGACTCCCACGAACCTGCTAGCGTTACAGTGCAGGGAAGGGACTAGATCCGTCCATGGAGGGACGGGACTATCCCCTTTCATCTTTCACTCCCTGCATTGTCACACTTACAGGCGCAGGAGAATCAGCTGACGCCATTGGTTGGAAGTGGGTCCTTTGATGGGGAAAAGCCGCTTCATTCTTGATTTCTATTCGTCTATAGCCGGCGATCCATTCTGCTTTCCCAGCAGCTCGCAATTAATCTACATTATAAACAGAAAAGAGCAAAAACGGAGTAAGTTAAAAGACGCTTTGTTCTTGAGTTGTATTCGTCTATAGCCAGCGATTCATTCTACTGTCCCAGCAGCTCGCAATCAATCCACATTATAAACAGAAAAGAGCAAAAAGGGAGTAAGTTAAAAGCCGCTTTGTTCTTGAGTTGTATTCGTCTATAGCCGGCGATCCATGGTACCATTACTAGCGGCCAAATCTGTCTGCTTTAAAATGCGAGAGGGTGTGCTACCAAACAGCCTTGTTTTCGAAGCCAGCCGAAATAAAACCTGCTATGGGTTGTGGAATGAATGAAACGAACACTTAATAAGAGGACCTTTTGCCTGTGTCATCTTCGAAGAAGGTGCATAAAATTACGTAGACCATGTCACCATTTTTTTTTTCTCTCAGGAAACTGATGTGTTTTCACAATGACGTAATTTGGCTAGTGCTTGCTTTTACTGGTGTTTCATGTTAAGTGATCAACAAGTGAAAAAAAAAAACAACGCGAGGCTTTCCCTATGGAGTGCACTTTGACACTTCCAGGGGCTTATTAAAGTTTTGAAAGAAAGCTTATCAATGCGCTGCGCGTAAGGAAGAGGAAGCGGCAACAACCAGACGCTGGTCGTGTTTGAGACGCATGCTGAAGAGAACGGCACCTTGACTGACGTTTAACTTTGCCTGCAAGTAGGCCCAGCCAAGCGAATGCCAAGTGTCCGGAGATGACTAGATAACATGCGTTTACAACTTGCTGACAAAAGATGTTTTTAGCATACCGGAGGCGTATTAGCGGAGACATAAACCGGTTCACCGGACGCCTTCTGCACATGCGCAGTGACGGGGGTGTGGCCAGATGGGGTCACTACGCCCACGTCACCTGCAGCCACGTCACTGCGCCCGTCACCGTGCCGCACAGTGACGCGGGCGCCGCCCACGTCTGCGCGTGCGCAAGAGGCGTCCGATAAACTGGTTTACGTCTCCGCTAATATTTTTCCGATATGCTAAAAATGCATAAAGTCTGTGACTCTAAGTCATTATGACCCGAGGAGCAATGTTTGATTTCGCAGAGGACAAAGTCTCGGGTGCCGTAATTAGAGTTCACTTTTTCCCACAGCTTCGCACTTAGCTTCCTCTGTCGTCCACTTCGCTTTGGCGCGCTGTCTAGTTTCGTCGTTTTAATAACGTAGCCGGGGTGCAACTGTCGCAAACACTTCAAGACGTAGAAGAGTAAAGGAGGAAAAGCGAGATTTCGGGCGATCCGACTCAGAAGCAGCTTACTTTATAAATATAACGAAAAAGTGCTCGTGCATTTCCACAGGCGCTGTTAGTGCTGATGAGCCTTCACGCAAACTTTGTCGAGCTTGAAACGTTCAAGCTTTCACTGCATTTCTGCTCCTTCCGAAGATCAAGCTTGACTTCCCAATGAGATCTCAGGCCTCCATTTAGTGTCGGCTTCGAATCTCATCCAATGCGCCAGAACTTGTTAGCTGCTGTATAGTTTGCGTTCGGGCCTCGGCTGGCGAGATATGTGTGAACAGAAACTGTGACAGCAACAAACAAAAAACTAACGAGCAAAAATGAGAATAAACAGACAAAGAAATGGTTTCTGAAGTAGAAAGTCTGCTTTGTTGCTATACCAGCTTATTTATTTTGCACACACTTTGGTACCACTGCTACGCAAGGTTCGAAAGAACACGTAGAGAATCAACCATACTAAGCTTCTCATAAATAAAAAAAACCCTTGTTGACATTCAGAGCCCGTGCATTAGGGCACAACTGCACTTTAAGAAGTCCCGGTTAGACCCTCTTCTGCCATTGCCGTCACGTAACACTCGGGACTAACTTTCTCGTGGTATCTTTTGCATTCAGACATCTTTGATCCCTCTTAAGGGTTTGGGCAAGCATTAAAATTCAGCGCTTCCTAGCAGTGGGGGATCTAAGAAACCTAAAACAAAGTTGTCGCCTTTAATGAAAAAATCTAGCTGAGAGAACCACGTTGAGGGGCACACAAACAAATAAGAATAGAGTCGTTTAATGCATGCAGGTATTTTCAGGCAACGAATACCGGCTTTCGAGCATCTCACAAGTGGAAAGTATGTCGTATTTGTATCTTGCCAGTACTCATTTACGAGGCAGAAACTAAGGGGCGAAAGAAAAATCTTTAAAAAAAATTAAGCTCATTGCAACGACCTATGTAAGCGTAAGTGACAAATATATCTTTAAGAGACACGAAGAGTGAAGCTTGGGTCAGATAAGGAACGCGAATTAATGATGTAGCTGAAATTAAGAAGTAATGAGCATGGATGGGGCACGTAATGCAAAGGGAAGACAGCCGAAGCTCCTTCACACTCTCTTGGACTCCACCAGAAAGGTTCCAAGAGAAGGCAAACATAGCAAGGGATCGTCCAGGGTAAGGTGGGTAGATAACATTAGGAAGTGTGCAGAGGTAAACCGACAGTAGATGCCAGAAGGCAGGGTTATTCAGGGATTGGTAAAGGACCCACCTTTGTATTTCGGAAGACGTAGTTCGGATGATGATGATAATGGTGATGACGACGACAAGGTATCAAACAGCCTCCTCCTCTCCATTCACGCCTTTTTAGCAAATCGAACCTTCAGCGTGCGTATCCACGGAAAGCCCTTTGGTAATTTCACTTCCAATAGAGGAGTGCCGCAGGGCTCCGTTCTCGCCCCCACATTATTTAATGTGGCTTTAATTCCTCTGGTTCGAGCCCTAGAGACCATCCCTTCTATCCGCGTGCTTGCATATGCCGATGATATCACCTTGTGGTGCTGTCATCCAGATGCGTCTATTCATCAGTCGGTCCTTCAACACGCGCTTGATGTATTGACATCTCGCCTCCCACCTTTGGGTCTAACACTCTCTCCTACTAAATAATGTTTCATTCGAATTGGAAATAAAGCCGCCTTACGGAAAGCTCCCCCTTTAAATTTTACGGTACATAATTCTCTGATTCCTCAGGTAGAAACTGTTCGTATTCTTGGTCTTCTCCTCCATACATCTGGGACTGGCACCCCGTGGCTGACAGCCACCCGTAAATCGGCTCACGCTACTCTAGGTCTGATTCGTCGCATAGCTATGCGCTCTGGTGGCGCACGTGCTCATACGGCGCGCCAGCTTGTGCGCTCTATCCTTCAGCCGCGGATAGTATATCAGGCTCAATTTCAACGTCTCACCTGCAGACAGTGGGACTCCCTTGAAGCTATCAATCGTGAGGCTATGCGCGTCATAACATATCTGCCTCGTTTAACACCCATACCTGTGCTACAGGAGTTCGCCCAACTTAATACACTCAGTGAAATCATCAACCAACGGGTGGCAAATAGAGCTCGAAAACAGTCTCTCAAACTTCATCGTTTAAAGACACTTCCACCGTGGTCCTATTGCCAGCTCACTGACAATCGCCCCACTGTTTCCCCGTCGGTATCAGCAGCGTATCTGCCTGAAGGGTGCATATTATACACGGATGCATCTCATTCTGCAGAGAGGGGAGTTACTGCTGTGTATAGTCCATCTCATCCGCATCTCAACTCTCGCGCAGCGTATACTGCGGATACGTGCACTCCCCTGGCATTGGAACTTCAAGCCATTTACAATGCCATTGCTTCCCTTCCGCTCGTTCCAACATTCAATACAGTTCACATTTACACCGACTCCCTCGCCGCCCTTAAACAGCTGAAGGCTGTTCGACGAACGTTCCAGATTTCACAATCTATTCATGTGCTCTGCGCAAAGTATCCATGTCCTGTGCGCATACACTGAATTCGCGGCCATGCCCAGGATCCACATAACATTCAAGCGGATGCTATGACTCATCTTCATACATTAGACGATCCGCCACCTTCCCCTCTTCCCCCAGATCCGTTCCTGTCCCATGTTTCCGATTCCGAAGTTCTGCGCCAGCGAACACGCACTCTAATTCCTCCGTGTTCGCACCCTCTCCCCCGTAGTCTTACTCGGCAGGAGGAGGTATCCGTGCGCCGGATTCAGGCAGGGGCGGCTCTGACGCCATCTGTCCGTCATCGGTGGCGTGCCAAAGATCTGCCACTACCTGACAGGTGCCCTCACTGTGGCGCTGCACCGGACATTTGTGATGTGCGGCACTTGTTGTGGACGTGCCCAGCGACGGCTGCTATCAGAAAACGGCTCCTCAGGGAGGTTGGCCTGCGGTGGAACCGCAAAAGTGACTACGTGAAGTGGACAATGGACAACCGTTTCATTAACAACCTCTGCGACTACCTCAGCGCAACGGTTCTTCACTCCTTCTTTTAACTTTCAATCCCGTGCATTCCTTCCCCCCTTTCCTTTTTCAACTTATGCCTCATGGTACACTTCTCGAATAAAAAAAAAAGTACCCTAGGAGCTGCGCGGTAACGTTGATCCGTTTTAAGCATATGAACACTTTAACGCGTTCTTTTGTGAAAATATATGCCCGCATAGCAGCAGCTTGACGTCGGTAAAATGCGACTGTCCAAACCCCTGCGCGGCCCGTGGGGCACTGTTTTTCAGCAAGCATGCTAATATGTCATATTACATATACTATCTGTGCTCATGAACATTCGTGTACAGTCGTGAACAATATTAGATGGAACAAAGCTTGAGCACTCATTTATTGGTTGCTCTTGAATTGTGTTTCACAGGCACAGTTTTTTCCTCCGTCTAAATAGGTATCCCCTTGCCTTATAATACCAAACAGTCGTTCCCAAATTCAGCGGAGGAATAACCCTGAAATCAGCAATTTTGCTCGAACATTTTGTTCTCTCTAATAATTCTCGCCACTGTAGGGTTTCATAATTGTGGTGGTAAGTATTAATGCTTACTCAGTGCGTTATTCGCTGTGACTGAACTCAACTGTGCATTGGTTCTGCCTGAGAAAGCGCACTGATGCACGTCTTTGACCATCGACTTTGTGACGTCTTTTTTTCGTTATGCATTTGCTGTCACTGTAGCGAGATCAATGCACAATGAAAAAAATATAACTGCAAAGGGCAAGAAGCGGAGATTGTGTGGAGCCAGCGGAAAGAGTTTCTCTGAAATTCAGTCACATTTCTCCGAGGATTCGAAAAAGTGGAACAATTGATTCGAGAGCACATGTGACCTTTGAGCTCAAGGTATGAGATCAGTAGATTTATTTACTGTTCCTTTTTAGGTGAATAAGAAAGCAGTCTGCAGAGTTCTATTTTTTTAATGGTTTTCCATGAAGTGAATAACCTGCGCAACTAGAAGAGTGCGCAAACGGTACTTTTTTCGAAACCGAATTGAATAGTCTGGCATCAGGGCTGAATAGCCTATTTTATTTTATTTATTTATCGCATAGTGCGGACCAAATACGGTCCAAGCAGGAGAGGCACATTACAAAACAATGGAGTACAAAACTTCGACCTTGAAAGAAGGAAAAGCATACATGACGACGAAACAAGTACTAAAAAAAGGACGAATAACACTTATACCACGCTGAATAGACATAGGAGGAAAGAAGCAACACGCAGTGTCAACAACATAACGCGTCACAGGCAGCGCCAATAGACGGTTGAAGTTACTCGGGAGAGGCAAGCAAAGGAGAATCATGAGGCAGTGCGTTCGAATCAGTAATCGTTTTAGAAAAAAATGAATACTTAAGGCATTCTTGCGAGCAAAAATGGGTTCAGTGTAGTGTTTATGCTTATGACAAGATTTCTTGGATGACTGTTTAGTTATGTAATACTTGTAACCTAGTGGAATACGAGTCGAATAATGAAGGAACCAAATCAAATGCGAATCAAATATTACTATGGTTTTTTTCTTTATTCGGGCGAAACAGCGAAGAGGTAGAGGTAGCGCTTAAACCAAGCAGTTAAAGCTGCATGCGTAGACAGACGCAAAACTCTTCTCCACTATGACCCGCGCAGCGCGAAGTCAGTACATTAGCTCTGTGACCGCCCTTCATGTGCCTTGGAAAATTACGTAGCTAAATATAAAGTTAATTTTTCTCGTTTAGTTAATTAACTAATTACAATTCATCAACAAAATTTTCTCACAACAAGATCTCATCACGCACTATTTAACACAATCAAACTTTTGCACATATATCTTTATAGAACGACACAATCGTGCGGAGAAGTTATGTCGACACCCGTTGCTATTGTGACGTCGAAGTGAAATTTTGACGTGTAATTAACTAATTATTCCACATCAACCAAATTTTTTACACAGTGAGACCTCACCACACACTACCTAACACAACTAAACTTTTGCACACTTATCTTCACAGACAGACGTAATCGTGAAGTGAAAATTTTGATGACACGAAACTCGGGATATAGCCATCTAATGCTTTCGCATTAAAAAGTTGTACATCAGGCCCCCATTTTTCCGTAGCGTGCAACGCGCACGTAAATCATTTTCCGCCATTTTTTTGTTCAACCGCGGAATGATGACTCCGCCTCTCCGAGCTGCCCCGCTCAGCACGGCTACGTTTATTCGCAATCGATTAGCAGTAGCACGTCTTCAGATAAGAACCGATTTTCAATGTACTTCGTGTTATCGATCCATCATGTGCTCCGTCATTTGTTCCCCAAGTAAACTGCGAACTCCATTAGTGTTTCCGAAAATAGAGCAGCGGATGCAGAGAGAGCAGGCCGTGGGAGAGGGGGGTAATTTATGGCTATTGCGCTCTTGTCCAGGCCGGCCTGTTGCATGTTAATAAGAGCAGTGCGAGGCAGTAAAAGGCGCTGTTTTTTTTTATGTTCGAACCTTCCCTGGCGTGTTCGACATCCCAGAAGTACAGGTCGCCGAATAAATTGAGTTAATCGCAGCTCCTTTGCGTCAACACGACTAAATAGGTCACCGTTCATCGGTTAGGTTTAGTGCACCCGTAGTTTCTTTTTTATTCGTGCCTTTTGCATTATGCTTGCTGTCTTCTAACGCTTATTAAATCGATAGCGCTGAAGGCCACGTTACGCAGATAATCCGGCGTCGGCGTTCTGGGCGAAAAATCACGAGCGTTACTCTGGCAGGTGGTGCTCAGAAGCAACTTAGGAGGCAGCTTGGCCACTTAGGTCACGTGACTTTTCTGCGTCATCACAACCTGCCCGCCATGACAGGTGGCAGTTAAATTAATGATTGGTCACTAGTTAAGAGCAAACTGGGCCGCAGAAGGCCCGCTTCTTCGAGCAGGGTGTAGCAGGGTAATGGCGCTTCGCATAACCGCAAGACCGCGGTGCCAGGAGGATTATGAGGACTCCCAGGGTTCTACGAATGTAAAGTAGAGAATGACCTTCTGCATATATGAAATTAATTAGGCTATTGCGTCATACCTTTAAGGCGGAGCTATCTGTCCCATCAATTTTTTTCCCCATTCAGCTTTAGACCGGTTGTTTCACCATCGAGATCGATGATGTGGCTTATTTGGCATTATAAGGAGGAAATATCAGGAATGAATGTTTTGACATTTAAAGGCGGCTGCTGCGTTTTTATGGAGGCAAAACGGTAAGGCGCCCGTGTGCTGTGCGATGTCAGTGCACGCTAAAGATCCCCAGGTGGTCGAAACTATTCCGGAGCCCTTCACTACGGCACCTTTCTCTTCCTGTGTTCTTTCACTCCCTCCTTTATCCCTTCCCTTACGTCGTGGTTCAGGAGTCCAAAGATATATGAGACAGATACTGCGCCATTTCCTTCCCCCCAAAACCAATTATTATTATATTGTTATTATTATTTAAAGGCAAGGGAAGTTTTCGGCACGTTTTGCCTCCTGGCCTAAGAAGGGAGCATACAGGAATGGCTTATGTAACTGGTATTGACGTGGAAAGCGTTGTCTAGGCCGGCCATCCTGAATAATACTGTGGTGATTTCCTCCAGGTTGTGCGTGATAGTATAAACTGAACTACTGAAGTATGGCGGTGATGAATTTTCACGGCGCAAGAGTATCTTTGATTGATGAGCGCCATGACACAAGGTGTTTTTTTTTATCTGTGGAAGGTTGGGTCGAAGACCCATTTTTAAACTATTTCATCCCATTTAAGTCGAGGATCAGGCCAGGGGATAGCTTGTGCCCATTCTATCACCAGTGGGTACCCGATGGCGCCGGGGATCGAACCCCGCACCTCCCGCATATGAGGCAAGTTTGACATATACCTGAGATAAATTGACGAATGCTTCTCAGTGCTTACGTTGACACAATAAAATGTGGTGTGTGAGCCGTTTTCTTGCAACTTCACAGGCGCTGGCATCGTAATGTTCAACTATGCTTAATCTAGAATTGTAATGCTTAAGCGTAATAAATGGTTAACCTACTGTATGATAAGTTGCTTGCTTAATTTCAAAGGAAGTTGCGCGCTTAACAGATACATACTAAAAGGATTTTTGCGCCAAAACAACACACACAAGAAAGACGACGACACCACGGGCGCTAACTTCAACTGTTTAATGAGGGTACGTGAAAGCACTCGACATATAAGCCGCCGCAGTGGCTGAGTGGTTATGGCGCTCAGCTGCTGGCCCGAAAGACGCGGGTTTGATCGCGACCGCGGCAGTAGAATTTCGATGGAGGCGAAATTCTAAAGGCCCGTATACTGTGCGATGTCAGTGCACGTGGTCGAAATTCCCGGAGCCCTTCACTACGGCGTCTCTCATAGCCTTCGTCGCTTTGGGATGTTAAACCCCCATAAACTAAACTAAACTAAACTAAGGACTCGACATATATAGCCACCCCCCCCCCCCCAAAAAAAAAAAAAACAACCTCGTGCATGCGCACGCGTAGAAGGAAACATGGAAGTAAAAAATCTTATCAGAGTAGGCGCGATTGAAACTTCAGCTCAGTCTCGTAAAGGAAAACCGATGTGTCACTCACACAGTTCGAACCCGCTTTCTTGATGTAGAAGGTTCACAATGTTTCGAGAATCCTCGCATCGCAGAACCGTGGAAAACAATTGGTGCAAGCCCTGCAGTGATCCACAAGTCGCTCACCTTCGTTATTTTCGATATCTTTTGCATAACTAGATACCTAGGCTTCGTCTCTGATTTGGCTGGTCGGTAACTTCTAAAAAAAAAGGCAATGTTTTCATATTCATTGAGGTTTGACGACTCTTTCTTCACTGGTTCCTGCTCCAATTCGATTTCAAGCCACCAACAGTCTCGCAAAGTTCTGTAGCGTAAACAAGTTCCTCAGACCAGGGTACAACTGTCGCAGCGACCAACCAGTATTCCTCATTACAGGAAAGCGCAGTCTCTGCGGCCTAAAACGAGTTCTTGTTGTTTTACGGCTTTAGACGCGTTGGTGTCATGCTGGGAAATCTTGTTGCCTTGCACATACGCCGCACTTCCTAATCCCGAAGTCTGTATATCGTACAACCTTCACCACCGGCACATGCACTAAACTCCAAATCCGACCCAGGACCCAACACTCGTACGTCAGCTAACCACAATGCCTAATACATAAAACAGACTTGCTAAACACTACAACTGAGTTTCTGAACACTTCATAATAAATCAGAGTAGTAAGCACTAGTGAATACTAAAAGTGGCATCAGCTTTTCGTAAACACTCCAGATGTCGCTGAAGTTCGCATGCCCGCAAGGGTAACCGTATAGGCGACTTTTTGTTTTGCTTGAATACATCTGTAAAGAAAGGCTGTGGCAAGTCACCCGGCGCTGTGGAGAAGGTTCGGCCTATTAAAAATAGGTACTGGCTACCAAGCGAGCCCGGTATCGCTCGGACGTGCCACCAGTATGTGCAGCTTCACGCACATGTTTAGGAGCAGTGCGTCTGGCACCATCTGGCACCCTAAAATCACCATTTTACATTGATAATTGAATAAATATGACTATCTATGAAGCACTCAGCGTCGCCATCTCTGTCGTGGCGTGTGAAGGTCGAAACCGAGCAGCTATTGCCAATTTACGTCGCCTTTTGTAGAACATAGCTGTAATTAGTGTAGTACGAGCCTGATAGTGGTAATAGACCATATAAATCGTTTGCAGTTCATGCCGATTTACCATTTTCCTGTTATTTAGGACCACAAGATGGCCGCAGGAATCAAATTTTTTTAGACACTTCCTTTCTTAAAATTATTGATCTCTAAATTCACAGTCGGAACTCCTCGAACAGCAATAACTGATAAATCCTTTCGTGAATCAGGAACGAATTGTGAAACTTGAATTGTCTTTAATGGCACTATTGCAACAACGGTGCTCTAGCTCGAATGATAGTAACCTTGACGTCGGCGTTAAATCAAGGGCCGTACAGAAGTGGAGCCCATCTAATGAGGCCACGTGGCAGCCTGCCTTCCTTGTTTATTCATGTGACAGCTACACGACTTGACAGCGCACCAGACTGACAGCGGGAATTGTCTGCGACTGCAGTCGTTATCCGACGACATAAAAGGAGGTCATCCCAGCGACCCATAGAGTGGCATCAGCGCTCCACTAGTCGTAAAAGAGAGGCACTTAGACTTCTCGTTTGTGCCTCCAGGGGGCATTGCTGTCACTTTCTCTGTATAAATGGCTTCAGGAGCTAGCCGCTTGTTTTCGCTGTGTTTTTAGCTTTACTTCTACGGCGCATGATACAGTGGCACTAACGAGTGATTGAACTTTACTGAGGGTTGCAAACCAAATTTGGACGCCCCATCTATAATGTCAAGACAGAAGAAAGGCAGTGGTCTACTCAACTGGGGAAAGAACAAAAAATCAACGCCATGAGACGTCAGGATGAACCCTAGTATGCCCGTAGAAATAAGTTATATGAGTGTCGTTCGAAAGGTCGCTTAGGGGATGCTTCGAAGTGCTTTAGAAGTCTCGTAATGCAATCATGAGAAGTCAACAATGTTAGTCATAAAAACACTTGGACGTCTGAATACCACTTGTACATGGGTCATTCCACGTGAAACGTCCCAGACCGCAAAAGTGACTACCGCGATTTGTTGAAAAACAAAACAAAATTGAACAGCTTACGATTATGTGAATTTTTTGCTCACTTGAGCGCTCTTTGAACTTTCCATGAGGAAGCGGAGTCTGGCTGGAAATAAAAAATTCGAAATGAAATACGAAACTACGTACGATGACAAATATTATTTTAGAATATTTCACTTGCGTTGTGCGTTCATCTGACTTCCTTAATGAAGCCATGCAAGATTTTTGTGCTTTTTCTTCGTATAGTAAAAGGCTAAAAATGGGCGCTTAGATTCTTTTTGCATAAATGTCATTAACGGTTTAGCAACAATAATGTTTTCTTGTTTCACCTGTTGATGTCGCTTATGCTAAAAATTAAGATTTTTGAATGGAATACTTTAGGAAAATTGCTTCCAAAGTTCACAGGAAGTGACTTTTTTATAGGATTCAGATCTAAATTAACGATAAAATCCCTTCAGATAAAAATACGTGACATAACTCAAATACACACCGACGTCGTTGATTGTAATTTAGAAAGTTTTGTTAAAGTAAATATTTTTGAGGCAAGAATAATTTCAGTCACAGCCTGAGTCACTTTGCGACGTCAAACCCTAGAAAACCAAACCAACAATTCTTAACACCATTCGGCTCAAACTGCTTCAAGAACTGAGCTCCTATCTGTCACGGATCCCCGGAAAATACTCGGGCCGAGAGAATGGACCAGAGGACAGGTGTACCCACACAGACGCACATTTAACACATCCTATGTCACACAAACACTATCACATAAAGCTAACTAACAAAACTAGCACAAAACACTGACTACCAATGCACACTACCCGTGAACACCCAGTCTACTAGCGTTCAGCGTTCGTGCTCACGGTTCGGTGTTGATGAAGCCCGGGTTCGAACCCGACCACGACGGCTGCGTTTTTATGGAGGAAAAACGCTAAGGCGCCCGTGTGCTGTGCGATGTCAGTGCACGTTAAAGATCCCCAGGAGGTCGAAATTATTCCGGAGCCCTCCACTATGGGACCTCTCTCTTCCTTTCTTCTTTCACTCTTTCCTTTACCCTTCCCTTACGGCGCGGTTCAGGTGTCCAACGACATATGAGACAGATACTGCGCCATTTCCTTTCCCCCGAAAAAACCAATTATTATTATTATTATTATTGATGAAGCGTTGCATGGGTCCAGTGAGTGGCATCCTGGCAGCCGGAGTCGAGGTGGAGTTCCAAGTGCTCAGGATGACGTCACTGGCGGCGTCGTTGGCGGCGTCGTACGAGCTCCCAATCCAAGCGCCCGTGGAGGCGATGTCGGTGATGTTGGCGCTGTGGGCACCACCCGGATGGGTGGCAACAGCGCTGGAGGCACCCCTGGCCGTAGCAGGTGGTTGCATCATGTGCTGACTCCCCGGTACGGGCTCAGGAAGGACAGGATGTCCACGGTGTGAGGCCGTAGAACTCGAGATCACCGGAGCAGTCGCCGGCGTTGCCCTCTTCCATACGATGTGTTCCTGACCCGCCGGAGCCCCGCTTCTCTGCTCCCCCCCCCCCCCCCCCCCCCCTTGACGTGCCGCGCTATCCCTCGCGCTTTTGTGCTTTTATAACCTTGGCGTTGGTACACGTCATCCTTGTCGTCATCGTCTTCATCTTCTCTTCTCCACCAATAATCTCTTCCCACCTCACCGAATGCTTCTTCTTCATCTACTTTATTCTTGGCTTAATACACGTCATGCTTATCGTCATCCTCGTCGTCTTCCCCAAACTTCTTCAGTTCATACTTCTATATTCAACTTCCTATCACATGTGACACAATCCCATCGTGTGCGTTGTAGTTCATATTGAGCACCATAATACGTATTCTGCAGTGAAGACACATTCCGTATCTGTCGAGGAGGCAGGTTGCGAATGATAAAGTGTTTTTCTCGCCTGAAACAAATTTTTTTTCGAATTAAACTTTCTGGATTACAAGAATTTAAGTTATTGTTTATTATGAGCCACCTCTCGTAGCTTTATCTGGAGGACCTCAATCCTTAATTTAGGTCTGAATCTTGAGAAAAAGTCGCTACTTGTGAGCTTTGGAAGTAATTTTCTTAAAAAGTACTCTGTTTATCCATTTTAATTTTTTTTAGCATTAGATGCAGCAATAGGTAAGTAGAGGAAACAATTTTTGTGCCTGAAACGTTAACGACGTGAGCGTAAAAATTTTTTCCTAAAGCGCAAAATATTTAACTATTTTTTTATGAACCAAGAATACGCGGAAAAACTTTGCTTGGCTTCATTAATTCAGTGAGGTGAAAGAAGAACGCAAATGAGATATTGCAACATAATGTTTTTCATTCCACCTTGTTTCACATTCGAGAAAAAAATTAACTCCAATTAACTTTTGCTCTTTCGCGAAAACTTCAGAGCGCTGACGTGAGGAAAACTTTTTTCGAAAAAAAAATACATGGTTTAAGCTTCAGTCACATAATCACCAAATAGTTCAATTTTTTTTTCCAAAAAACTCAGCGGTGTTCACTTTCGCGGCCGGGGATATTGCGCGTGGAATAATCCCCATCAGAACCTTCCTTATGATACTAAACATATACCTCTGATGGTCTAAAGTCTTTAAGTAGCGCTCCCTTGGTGGAACAGATTTGTAAAAAGAGAGAAATTAGTCATTAGTCATCCACCCGAGCGGAGCCATAAGGGTACAAAGGCAAGCTATAAAGCTTGTCACGAAACTCGATAGTTAAAAAATTTCGTTCTGGTCCAGGGTTCGAATCCGGGACCACCATCTCACCGGGGCAGTCGCTCAACCAAATAACTGGGAGAGCTAACCGGGACGGCTATCCGGGACGGCTATCCGGGACGGCTAATGGTAGGGCGAGAGCGAATTTATTCCTAAATCCTGATTCCTCCACTCCACCTTGCGGATTCCCAATAAAAAACATTGGACCAACGCCGCCCCATTTCGAGTTACTGATAAATTTGCTCTCTCCTTACGTTATGCTAGGTGTTCCGGATTGGTCAGTTGGTAAAGTGACTGCCCCAGTGAGGTGTTGGTCGTGAATTCGAACCAATACCAGTAGAGATTTCTTTAACTACGAAGTTTTTTTGGAAGCTGTACAGCTTTTCATTGAAGCCATATGGCTGGACACGGCTGCATGCTAATGAGTAATTAATCTCCAATTACATATCTTTGATGTGGAACTGAGATGACTTCTCCTGCGAACTGATTTGTGACCTCTTTAATGTGCTTCAGACGAAGCACTCATAATGAGGCTTCTTCCTGTTTGCGTGAAGAATTCATGTTATCACCGTCCTTATCACGTGCTCACTAATAAGAACCACCACCAGCCGGAATAATTTCCGTCCCATGACAGAGTCCCGCCGTCTGGAGGATTTTCAATTATTCCTTTCCAGCGCCCAGCCCTGGACATTCTTAATCAGGAAGCAGTGAAATGGGGCATCTGCTTCTGATATGTCCCCCGCAGGGACAAGAAATTTATCGCAGTCATTAGTCCGAGCGCTCTAGTTCACGCTTTCCCAGTCAAGCCATCCGGCTTCGAAAGCCCGGTCCGTTGCTGTGGTTCTGACAGGAGATACGCGGCGAGTCGTAAACCGCAATCAATCTCTGCTGGCAGCGCAAGAACTTTCTCGCAAAACTATTCGCTTCGTTAGCGGATTCCGTTGTCCCCTGCTTGAATAGTTATAATCTTCAGTTGTGTAATTAAAAATACAGAAGCTGCATCAACAGTGTCTGTAAGGGTAGGATGAGCCTGGGTAAGCAACTTGTTCTTTGCTTCTGGAATACTTTGTGTTATCAGTGCAGTTTTAATACCCTGCATGGTTGCCTTCTTAGCGTTGGTCACATTAAATTTTTATTCATTACAGAATTAGTGAATCCGTTTATGCTAGAGATGAAGTTAAATGTAATAGCAACAGGGAAGAGAGGACCGCTTTACCGCCATTAATTGAGACAGAAACTTACCGAGCCTTTCCCTCCATCGTTAGAATTCTGCAGCTAGCCAAAACTTGCAGAATGTCAAGTTAATCACAGTCGTTCTGCACATGACGAAGAACTTTCTGATAGAATTAGGTTCATTTAAACCCGGAGGTCACAGAGTAAAGCTGACCTCTTCTGTTAGTAATTTTACTAACGATCCTACCTAGCTTTATACTAGAGCCTTTAGCTAACCAGAATACGTGATCCGCACCATTATTAAAAATAAATACACATAATGCATGGCTTGAAATAACACCAGCCATTTCCAATCCATCTTTGACAATATTTAACGTAGTTATGGACGATTTTAAAGAAAGGCTGACAAGCCTTCGTTACTTTGCTGTGGCTGCTAGAACGTACGTTTTTTTTTTCTTGTCGACTGTTTTGAACCGCCGTCCTTATTGCATTTTGCGCATATGACTGGTGTTGCCAGCGGAGCTGTCCTTGTTTAATCACGTGAGCGCTAGGAATTCAGCATAGAAATTTAGAGATTTACCAAGAAGACAGCACTCAAGGACTGCTATAAAGAAAGATCTATCTGAGAAGCTTAGAAGCCTTGGCGCACTTATCAAAACGGGTTGAAGGGAGGTTCTGGCAGTGTGGTGGTTGATCGAGTGCTGTCAGGCTTTTAACACTTCTGGCTTATCATTTTATTTCATTCTGCTGATGTGTGCAGCGGAGGAACGTTTTTATTTACCCTTAAATGTTAAAGAGAAGCCAAACAGTCCTTCCTTAAGAAGTGATGTTTTAGCGAACACTTCGGGGAGTAATTCGAAGGAACAGTTTGGGTATATAAACGCTCGTAGCTTTAATTTCACTCCCTTCATCTCCTGCAACGTTCATATATATACGTTTCTTTTCTGGAGCGACTAAAATCGCTCTTCTACCTAATTTTTCTTTTTCTTTCTGGTGTCTAGGAACATATACCTTTCATCTCTCTGCTTCGCCTAATTAGCGCCTCATTTAGGCTAGGATAAATTTCGGAAACAAACTGATTTAATTACCCAATCAATGACAGAAAAGCTACAGTGCAGTAGAAAAAAGGATCAGGGGTTCCCGACCTTGCAATACGGAAAACCATTGGTGGCTGGCGTCTGATAAGTATCAACACATAACTATCATGATACTGATATTGATAAGTATCAATATCAGCATCGTGCACAGAAAGATGCGGCCCGTGCGCAATACATGTGCAGTGTCCCATTCAATGTGCGGCCAGTCCGGAGACGGAAAACGCACAAGACGAGCAACTTATAAGGCGGTGTCTGGAGACGTGCACATACAACAAAGGACGGCACAGCACTAGCAAGGTGTAAGGCGATTGCTTAAGAAAGAGACCGTCATTTGCAGGTCTTTAATATTAGTCATGTCGTAAAATTCGGCAGTTTGAATCGACGCGATCTGGCGCTCTTAAAGAAAGAAAAAAATGTTAAACAACAGCTTTAGCTTTCTTTTTATCAATACTGCTTAGTCTCGTTATAGTACATGCATTTTAGCATCATAGAATTCATTGTGAATTTTGCGAACAAATACCGCACTGCATTATTTGCACAATAATTCTTGCCGATGCTAGTTTTAGTAAAACCGATTTGGTTAGACATTAGACACGTTTAGTATACCGTGTACCGTGTCACCATTACCGGTGCCGTAGTACCGGGAGCCCGCGCGCAACCAATGCGCATGCGCAAATCGCCTTGACGGCGCCAGATGGCGCCAGGTACCCGGCATCTAGGCACGCGCCTGCAGCGTCGGGACCAATCAGCGCGTGCACATCGGCGGTGGGCGGGCTCCCGGTACTCCGTTACCGGTAACGGTAGCACAGTACACGGTATGCTAAAGGCGTCTATTATTCCTACATTTTTTGCAAGAAAGACTATCACAGGTGAAGTGTTTAATATCAGTTAAATTAAAGTACTCCCATGCGCGTGTATATTGACAGCAAATGCGCATCTGCACGTTTTTGTTTCATCAAACCGTATCGCCTACAGCTTCTTTTAAACAGTGCATAAGGTTGACCTCTTCGCCAGAGTTCTGTTGCAGTGCGTTGAGTTGTATAATCTGCTATATCTACAATAATAGGTCAATAGGTTGTGATAACTGAGCCCTTTGATCAGCCAGTAAAACCCTTTGATTATCGCCCCTAATGTTTAGCGGACGTCTGTCCGCGTTGCCGAAATAGAATTTTCAAAATGATAGAGCTACTTACCTAGCCGGTTTAGTTTATAGTACAAAAAAAGGCGCAGTCACCAATGAGTTTGATGTGGAAATATTTTTATCCCGCAGGTGTAAGTTCTTGAGTTTTACTTTGAGGAACAGAATGTCTATTACTTTTTCTTTAGCCAAGAAGTAAACGAAGAAAGAAGTCACCGATGGAAGGCGAAGTGAAAGAGCGTAGAAAAACACATGCAACAGTGCTTTCGACATCAGCTTCATTAACTGATTATGGCGACGATTGCAATGCAAGATTTGACCTTATCTTTTGAATGGTGCGAAAACGAGCTTAAGAGGAGAGAATAGCAGAAAGAAAACGTCACAAAATTTCAACTACGTCTGACCATGATATTTTCGCATTACATGCGGCGATAGGCTAACCGCCCGTTTCTCGTGTTGGCTCTTTGGATACACAATAGTTTTCACTGCACTTAATATAAACGCGCTTAGTAATAATAATTGTTTTTTTTGGGGGAAAGGAAATGGCGCACTATCTGTCTCATATATCTTTGGACACCTGAACCACGCCGTAAGGGAAGGGATAAACGAGGGAGTGAAAGAAAGGAAGAATAGGTGCCGTAGTGGAGGGCTCCGGAGAAACTGCGAATTTATAAGCGGAGCATTTATAGGCTGACGTCTATGCTTTCGTATATTCGTGCAGAATGCAAAACAAAACGAGACAGAAAAAATAGCAAGAATGCATGAAAAAAAATTTTATTGACTAGGGTTAAAGCTGTCGCGCTCCTTGGTTCGCGTGTTTGGAGGACGTCAGCTGCTGAGAACAAAGGCCACTTGCTTCTTTTCCTTTTCTTCCTTTCCTTTTCTTTCTCTCCTGTCTTTCCGGTGCAGTCTCCCGGCGATTCGTATTGGGCTCGGAGGCCAGCCGAATTCCCCTCGGTGTTTCGCGATACAGCACTCGGCAACGGCGGCCGCGCTTGTTGTTTCCGATAACGCGATTGTTTTCCCGTCCGAGTCTGGATTCCTCCCTTATTGCTTTTGTGCGCTGCGGGTGGCCTGTGTGGTTGCGGCCGGCCGTCCAGGCTTCCCTTTTTTATGGCGTGCTTCCGTGCGTGTGACTTGATGCAGTGCATTTGCGCTTAAGAATTTACGGATACTCTTGGCTTGTGTTGATATTTAGACAAACGTATTTGAATTGGTAATGTGGGTTCCTATCTAAAAGAGAAAGGAAGGTATGAGCCTCTGTGCTTAAAAGAGATGATTTTGTGAGTAGACCGAAGAGAGAATAAGCAAGGAGAGTTTAGGTCTGGGTATGCTTGTGCACAACTCGGTTGGTACGTAACGTACTTATGACACTACAGATCTTTCTGCTGTACATGGTGTACACTTTATGCAAGTGACCTTTATGCAGCTGCCTGTTTTCGTAGTTAACAACAGTGCCATTCACGATGCCAGCTTGTGCCGCCGCGGTGGCTGAGTGGTTATGGCGCTCGGCTGCTGGCCCGAAAGACGCGGGTTAGATCCTGGCCGCGGCAGTCGAATTTCGATGGAGGCGAAATTCTAGAGGCCCGTGTACTGTGCGATGTCAGTGCACGTTAAAGAACCCCAGGGGGTAGAAATTTCCGGTGCCCTTCACTACGGCGTCCCTCATAGCCTGAGTTGCTTTGGGACGTTAAACCCTTATAAACCAAGCCAAACGATGCCAGCTTGTAAATTAATAATTAAACGTCAGTACGAAGGCAATGAAGAACACATTGCAATAATATCAGCGCTGCTGCCTGCATTTTACAGAGTCAGGCACGTCAACTGGTTGCAGTCCTTTCGTTGGGTCATTGGCTGTTTTGTACACGAACAATCAGGAAGCCTACTCACACGCAAATTCACCTTCTTCCTTTCTTGGCAGCTTACAAAGTCATCACAAAATTACCGCCCTACACTAGCATAGCTAGGCCGTTCTAGCATAACCCGAACTCAACATAGGGCTTGAAATGAATTGTGGTATATTTCAAGGCATATTCTTCGAGTGCTATCCACACGCAATATTGTTTTGCCTGGTTATCCCATGCATACTCAATTTTGCGTAGTTTAATAATTCTACCTCTTCCTGTTACAATTCAGCTTTACAGGGGCCACTAAATGTTCGGCAAGCTGTAAAATCGATAATGTAGTGCATGAGGACAAGGTAGGAAAATATGAGTTTCGTTATCACAGACAAATGTAAAAAGCCAAGAGTCATCAACACCGAAGAAAGCATAAGGGAATGTTTCAATTTTTTTCTTTGATATTTCGGGTGTTGGTCAATTCGAAAACTAATAGTGTGGCTATCTCTTGGCTGAAATTGTGTACGATTAGAAAGCAGAAGGAAAAAGAAGCTCATGCCGCCGGTGGTATTGGAACTTACAACCTCTAATTTACGTGTACGGTGCTCTACCAACTGCCTTATGTAGCATAAGAGGGTTCTCGCATAGCTTCCGGCCTCGCCGTTCGATCACGTTCCACGTGAAATTTGGGGCAATACCGGACGTACTACCTCCTCCGCTATAGGCGAGTGTGGCGTTGGTAGGCATGCTCAATGTTAGATTACAAGCAACATAAATACCCCCGAAATTTGAAGATTAGACAGCTGTCCCCGCAGCTCATTTCGGAACTCCCCGGTGGCACTGTGTAGGTTTTTTCGTCTACTTTTTAATCAACTACCTTTCAGCCATAAAAATGATTACACCAACAATTATCCATTGATCAATAACACAAATTAAAAAAGAAAAAGACAGAAACATTCACCAATGTTTTCCTTGCTTTCGGTCGCTGTTGGCTTCTCTCATTTGTATGTCGCGCGTAGTTATACGAGTGTCACGCTCGACAAATTAGACTAACTGCCCCTTGAACATGTCTAACATCTCCTTGAATACACCAGCGTATTTTCGTGGGACAGTAGCAGTATGACACGACTACAGTGAACGAGTCCAGCACCGCAAGTTGTCGACATGACATTCATAAAATATGCGGCTGTCGCGCTAACCAGATTTTTCATCAGGCGCCTGCTCGCTAATCTTGAACGCCCCTGCACTATATTTGTTCTGTGCACTGCCACGCTAGCATCGTTCTCTCTCTATCATTAAAGCCCTAGTTTTTGCAAGGTGGAATATCGTCACCTTTAGCACAACCGCGTGCACTGCAGGACAAAGTACTCTTCGTTATCCGCCGCCGCGGTGGCTCAGTGGTTAAGGCGCCCGGCTACTGACCCGAAAGACGCGGGTTCGATCCCGGCCGTGATGGTCCAATTTAGATGGAGGCAAAATTCTAGAGGCCCGTGTACTGCGCGATGTAAATGCATGTTAAACGACCCAGGTGGTCGAATTTCCGGAGCCCTTCACAACGGCGTCTCTCATAGCCTGAGTCGCTTCGGGATGTTAAAATCCCATAAACCATAAACCATCTTACATATCCCTCTACTTAACCCTCTCTTTCACCAGCCTTCGCCAGCTCACCCTGAAAACTTTCTACACTTTTCCGGCCACCTGACTCTTTTGCCCCCTGCTGTGCTCGCCTTCTTTAGGAACCCACTTCGTTATCCTAGAGTACCATCATTGATCTGCTCTGCGCATTATAGGCATAGTTGTCCTCAAGTTTTCTAAACCATATATCATGCGGAATTCTTCATCAAAGAGCCACTTATTGAAGAAGAAGCGGAGATAAGGAAGTACAAACTTGTACCAACAAACTCATCTATTATAGGGAAAAATAAACCTCTCAAGACCATATTCAGTGAAAGGAAGCAAACCTTTCTATAATGAGCGAAAACCAGAACTTTTGGCGCGAGAACTCGTGGTTCGCTTAGCGTTAGTTGTCCGGCAGCTCCAGCATTTTTATAACGGCTTCTTCCGTCCTCAAGGCCCCTTAGCACCCCGGCTTCCTGGTACGCCGTTAACGGTCTCATTTATGGCCTTCACGCAACCGCGCTAACGGAGGCAGCACCCGGCCTTTATCTCCCGTTGAACGCTCGTCAGCGTTAGTGCGAGCGCAGTTCCTCCGGCAATCTCAGCGTGGCAAGTCTCTAAATTGCGTGCCCCCCTTTCTTTCGCGCCAGGTGCGATAAAATGTGGCACTTTCAGCTATTTACTTAATCTATGAGCCCAAGCTGCGTGCCTGCGTTGGAAGTTCCACGGAATAAAAAACGAACGTAGTTTGAGTTAAGGGGCTGTTTAACATACGAAGAAAAGTGTTGCAAATCAAGCTATCTTTTGTCGGTCTTTCACACCCTCTTAACGCAATGACGAGAGAAGGGCCTAAGATCGTCACCGAAGGTGCTCACAGTTTGTTGACGTCAGTTGAGTGACACAAAGAATGACACTGAAAGCGCGTCTAGAATCAACACAGTGTATAGGACGTGAGGTGGTGCCCCAGCTAATTTTAATAAACTGCAGACGATATATGCGACTCTGTCTCTATAGAAAAACACAACGAAGTTTTTTTTGTTGACACAACAGATTTTCCTGTAGTTGTTTGTCAACTGAAGACAGAGAATCTTGTCGTAACAACATAATTTTCTCTAGTATTCTGCAGTCCTCTGTCGTAACGACAAATTTAGTTACGTCGCGGCAACATATAACTTCAAATTACTAAAGAAAAAGCTGTCTTGAGACTTAACGACAGGACGGCAAAAATTTTGCTGTATTTTAGGACCGTCTCTGTCGTATTTTTTAGGGGCCTAGCGTATGAACCACACGAAACTTGATAAAGATTGGCTGTTGCCTTCAGTGCTTTGTTCTGCCTGAGACGTCTCATTAGGTGGATGCGTCTGCAAAGCACCTTAGAGCTATTGTCTTCGTTATGGGATGAGCAGCGCTTGCATACGAGGACACTGAAAGAAAAACGGCACATTTAAAACTGCGCTTCACTCTCCTAGTCGGCATGCGTTGCTTATCCCATGATGTCAGAAAATCAGCTAGTTTTGCAAGTTACCCTTCTTACCTTCGTGATATACTACTGGGGACTGAAGTTTCCGGGACGTGATATCAAGGAAAAACGTTTATTGTAGCTCCATCTTGCTAACCATTCGCTTGATATTGTATGAAGACATTAAAGACCGAAATTTTCCTTCCTCTCTTTACAATATCAGGCGACTGTGTAGCGAGGTGGAGCTGCAATAAACGTTTTTCCTGGAACTCGCTTCCTGGAAACTTCTGTCCCCAGTACTACATCTTATAAGGCTTAGACATACATGAGCGCTGTGTGCAGTGCGTCCGTACACCAGTTTTTGTTGTCTTTGGCACCACAGTCTTAAACATCACTTCATCGCAGAGTGATGCCACCACCACACACCTTCGCTGTCCTCCTAATTAACCCGGTCCCCTCTTCCCTACTGTCATCCTATTTATGCAATTCCCTCTTCCTTATTGTGGTGTAGTAGGAAAAGAAACGATACTTCGTCCAATCTTACGTCCTCTCTAACTTTGGAGGTCTTCTCTCTTCCTCCTGCCAACGCACAGATTCCGGTGTGCGCGTTTTTACTTATTTTGTGCGCGACTAAACGTTTATTTTGCTCCTGATCATTTCTTCACACCAAATCACAGATAGTGCTCATGCCACCAAATAAAAATACTTGTTCAATCGTTCTATTCGATTAGCGCAGGGCAATCACTTGAACTTGAAGAACGCCGCCGAAAATGCAGTCGAAAATAAGCCAGCAATTCGCAGCAATTAAACCCGCAAGTATGACCCAAGCGCCGTGGCTATTGATTCCTTCATTTCTTGCATCTGTTCTGCAATCAACCGATGGTTTCCGAAAGCTGGGCTGGAGGCTTGAAGGGCCTGTTATTGAGAGAGAGAGTGACTTGTCTGGGCGAGCTCTCGTGTGAAGTGCGCTTGTTCTTCTCGAGGGTGCCTAATTACGTGGGTTGACTGCACTCCAATCAACTTGTGTCCAGAGAAGTACAGTAAACACGTGACTGCGCACGGGTGTAATCTGGATTGTTTTCTGCAGTTTGTTTCTTTCGGTACCTCACCGTAAACAAACTTATCTATCATTTGTAAACAAAGCTTGCAGACAGAGTAGGGAAAGGGGTAACGGTCAAGTCATGAGGCAAAATTTTCCTCGCATGAGACAGTGTTTTAAAATACAATAAAAATTTGTAAAATTTATGAGAAAGATGGCGTAAACGTGCCACTGCATAGCGGAGATAGCAGGTTGAAATGTGGATGATAGTGATCCTTATAACACATTAAAAAATGACGCATTAAATCTACTGTCATGCTGGAAATCATGCCCGTGACCGACGCATTCAAAACAATTGAACAAAGAGCCTGAATACTTAACATGCTGGTATTTATCACTGCTTACTAATTTTAAGTTTTACATTTTTGTACGCGTAATGGTTACTGGTTTATTTTGACGTAAAGTAATTTATTAGGGTAGAAAAAATATTGCTGTGATAATGCGCGTGCATCTTAGGCTGCGTTCTCGTCTTTCACTTCACTGTCTGGTACGCAAAAGAAATTTAATGAAATTGGTATTCAAAACACAGTTCTTGTGCTGCTTGCGAATGAGGGCAAATACGAAGGTCATCTTTATATGCACCTCATTATTTGCCGTGCACTTTGAAACGCGAGAAAAGGAGCAGATAACAAGCACACGAACAGCCCGTGTACGTGACCGCCGGGCGACAGACTGGGTTAGCTATAATAGTACTGACACATTAATTAAATCACTAATCTGCTGCAGTAAATCACTCCTTGATAGGTGGTACGTAAATGTCACCTCGGAAATTTCTTTTGAGAGCTTTGTCTTTCACCAGTGTTGCCGCCGGAGGCATAGAGGTTTTTTGATGCGCCATAGAGTGTCCACTCTAATGTTTGACCCATAAACACGTGTTAATAAACGAGTCTCTATTGTCCTGTGCATTAACCATTGAAGATAGAAGTGTCTAGGAGGCTCCTAAAGTGACTTAGGCTCGTAGACGCCACTGCATCAGCTGGCTACCACGGATTAATGAGCGCGAGTTTTCCTTTCACTTTCGCCTGTGTAGCCTTACTTCGGCGGGTGTCAGTACAACTGTAGGCTTCTTCTGGGGCTCTCGCGTCCTAGATACTTTTGTTCCTGCCTGTAGGTTAGGCGCGTTGCGTTGAGCCATGAGCTCTACGAAGCTACCTATTAACACCGTCGTCGTGCCTGTACCTGCTAACTCCCTGGGCCACCTAACCATAAGGCAATGTGTGCTTTGTTAAAACCTAGATGAAGCCAGGCGTAGTGCGCAACACGTTGTTAGGCCTCACAGGAGGAAAAGTGTCGTACTAAGCCAAAGTCACTGCGAACAATTCGTCGTGTCGATGTAACCTTGATATTGTATTACAACCAACGCTTATTGGCATGCACCTATAGTTCGTATACAAATCGAAATTTTACCGTATTTCTGCATTTAGTTTATCGAGTTTATGGTAATAAAACTTATCAACAATGAACCCTTGTAAGTGCATCGCAACATAGGCGGAAGCAAGCTTTGTGTCTTGAAGGAGTCGTAACCCAGGAGTTTTCTTGCCATATGAAAGGCAATAATAATAATAATTGGTTTTTGGGGAAAGAAATGGCGCAGGATCTGTCTTTTATATCGTTGGACACCTGAACCGCGCCGTAAGGGAAAGAATAAAGGAGTGAGTGAAAGAAGAAAGGAAGAAAGTGGTGCCGTAGTGGAGGGCTCCGGAATAATTTCGACCACCTGGGGATCTTTAACGTGCACTGACATCGCACAGAACACGGGCGTCTTAGCGTTTTACCTCCATAAAAACGCAGCCGCCGCGGTCGGGTTCGAACCCGGGACCTCCGGATCAGTAGCCGAGTGCCCTAACCACTGAGCCACCGCGGCGGGTTTATGAAAGGCAAGGCAGGGCCAGAAATATGTCCGAGACGGGCAGCTACTCTTGGGCGAACCGATAAAAACGGGAGGCTCTGCTCTCCTTGCATTACACGTCAAAAATTCATGGCGGTACGCCTGCCTAAATTCTTGTGTATTTGACTTAATCGTGTTGATGTTGCGGAACGCAACTTGTAAGCCCCCAAAGTATATTTATTGCCACGTGCAAAAAACCCGAATAGAAGGAAGCGGGAGATGATAAATTTATTCAGTTGGTGTCTAATGTTGAGCGGTTTAGATAAGGGCACACAAGCCATGACGAAGTTGTTAACAGTTCAACTTGTTTTGAAATATACCATAGCGTGATACCTGAACCGTGGTGAGGTGCTTGGAAAGGGATTTTTCTATTTTGTTCTCTAGGAGTTTATTTTTGCCCAAGGATATACGCAAGGGGAGCTATCTGAAATGTAGAAATCCTACCTTTCTTGGTGCAGTCCGGAAATATACTGAGGCTCCTGCGTACTTGTCACATAATGGGGTTCGCAGTCCCGAACAATCGCTGCCGGCTGCCGGGTTCTCGTGGTGGACTGGGTTGCTCAACCTCACAGCTTATGGCAGATATCCGTCGCTTCTTCAGGCTGATCTCACACAGGGCATTCATGTCACACATGTGTAATCGAAAGTCGAGTCAATGCGAATCACCTCTAGAGTTAGAGAAACACCGCTTAGCGCCCTCCGAAACCCACTGCACCTTATGACTTTTTTACGCTTTTTGACTTTTGACACATTTGTGCGATGTCAGTGCACATTAAAGATACCCAGGTGGTGGAAGTTATTGCGGAGCCCTCCACTACGGCATATCTTTCTTCCTTTCTTCTTTCACTCCCTCCTTTATCCTTTCCCTTACGGCGTGGTTCAGGTGTCCGCCGATATGTGAGGAAGATACTGCACCATTTCCTTTCCCCAAAGCCAATTTTGATTTTTTTTGATTTTATTGCCCCGCCGCGTTGGCTCAGTGGTTAGAGCACTCGGCTACTGATCCGGAGTTCCCGAGTTCAAACCCGACCGCGGCGGCTGCGTTTTTATGGAGGAAAAACGCTAAGGCGCCCGTGTGCTGTGCGATGTCAGTGCACGTTAAAGATCCCCAGGTGGTCGAAATTATTCCGGAACCCTCCACTACGGCACCTCATTCTTCCTTTCTTCCTTTCACTCCCTTCCTTATCCCTTCCCTTACGGCGCGGTTCAGGTGTCCAACGATATATGAGACAGATACTACGCCACTTCATTTCCCCCCAAAAACCAATGATTATTATTATTTTTATTTAGTCAGAAGAGCAATCTGAGTGTCTTAGCTAAAGAGTTATTCTTCGTGACGTGCCTGGTGTTCAGCTAACACGGGCACGCTGTGTGAATGTGTTCGTTAAACTTATTCTTGATAGAGGTCTATCAGTCTGAAAAATGAAGCCACAAAATTGTCATTATTTTGTTACGACGAAATTGCAGTATATTTGTCAATGAAGGTTTCCTGGCCGCTAAAGCAACATTCTAAAAATTTATTTTAAGTCACAGTAACATAGGATCGATGTCCAGACAGAGTATGCTTTCGGTGAAGTCCTAAATTACACTTGCTAGATAGCGTGTGCTACATAATCTCGAGGCAAGCAGCATTTATTTTCCTGATGCTTAATAATAAGAAGCGGAGAAAGTAACACAATCGGAAAAGGTCGTAAAACATTAAATCACCCCCTTATACCACCCGGCTGAATTATTTGGCTTTAGCACTTCGAGTAAGCTTAATAAATCTACAGACAATCAAACCCAATGCGTTTTTTTTCTGATCGGTATTAAACTGACTTCGCCCTGAATAAAGCAACCTTAATTGTTATGTAATACATCTGATGTTTATCTCTAAGCAAAAAACAAAGTAATGCTCACTAAATGCTTTACGCCATACTGGACGCGTTGTATCACGTTCAAATACTGACTTCTGTAAGAAACGGAAACGTGAAATGCGTTACCAAGTCAGAATATTAGCACTGCAAACGCTGATGTCTGTTTTGAAAAAGTTGAACGCTTTTTCGCCCAAGAAACTGAAGTTAAATTTTGATGATAATGGTGGTAAATCACCACAGCCTTCTGAAAAACGATAATGAAAACGTGATAAATTTCTGTTCGCCTCTTGCACCGAACTGGAGTCCCTGTTGCGTTCGAGACTTAGTACTAAACACAGCGACGTTCAAAAGTTATCACTGATTAAAAAAAAAATAGCTTCGTTTTGAGTTCGTGCTCGTGTCCGACGACTTTCTTGCTGCTAATTTGCGAGCTCATTGTTATCATCATCATCAACCTGATTACACCCACTGCATGGCAAATGCCTCTCCCAGCTCCCAATACTTATTTTTCAGCGGCTTGTGAGCAGAGTGTGCTCGTGCTGTTTCGAAAGATGGTTTGGTTTTGTTTATTGGGGTTTAACGTCCCAAAGTGACTCAGACTATGAGGGATGCCATAGTGAAGTGCTCCGGAAATTTCGACCACCTGGGGTTCTTTAACGTGCACTGACATCGCACAGTACACAGGCCTCTAGAATTTCGCCCCCATCGAAATTCGACCACCGCGGCCGGGATCGAACCCGCGAAAGATTTTCTCGGCTAGGCAGCCAGTCGGCCTTGCCAGGACGTGACATGGAATGATGCTTGGGAAGCGTATGCGATCGCATTTCTTTCTAGTTGTTTTAAAGGCTTTGCAAGTGCTTTGCGTGTCTTTAAAAGTTTCCTCAGTCATGGTACTTCTGGCACAGCCTTACGGATTGAGCCATCGCGTGCTGATGGCAGCGGAGTCCACTTTACTCTGTGTAATCCATCTTCCCGCTCCCCGAAGGCACAGTAGCTGCTTTCTTACTTCTTTCATTTTGTTCTTTTTATGCATACAGTAATATCATACCGATATTTCTGCTTTTTAGGTTTGAGCTTTGTTTTCTATTCTGTTCTTGGCGTTGATCCAATGCTCCTAACTTGCCACTTTTGACGTAAAAGGGGGATTTAGGGATCAATTTGTTTCTATCCGTGCAAGTTTGTGTGCTTTTGCATCAGCCGAATGCTGTAACGGTATGTAGTCAAGTGGTAAAGTCGTGAAAATACAGAGAACCGTCTCACAGCAGCAAGTAATGGTAGTTTGTGGCTTAAGAACGTTATTTTCTGAAGGACGACAAAATAAAGACGGGAAATGTGTTAAAGCTTGTTTTGTAGTTAATTTATATAAGCAGCATTCAGTGTGGAACTGTCCTTTGGCGAAGAATGGTTTACGTTAGGAATGCGTTGTTACTTTAACGCAAAGTAGTAGTTGAACTGATCACTTAGTCCATCCTCGAATTTGATCTGTTAACCATGACAACGAAGATTTTTTTTTTCTATTGGTCATCCGAGCTATGTGTACCCAGATAGATTTAAACCGAAGTGTAGCAGATGCGACTGCAAAGCCAACAGAGACCGCTTCAGAGGCTCGTGCACTTTGGCCCGTTGGAGACCTTGCTGGCCAGCTTCGACCTGGAAGCAAAAGTGCAGGTCGTGACAAGAGCGTAAGAGGTCGCCGCCAGACTGCAATGACGGTCACCCAGCAATAACAACTAATCAGCTTGTTACTCTAGCTTATAGCAAAAGTTTTCCTATCCAAATCTATTAGTCAGGTGGCTAACGTGCACGTTTTCTTGGGTAACATATTTATGCCATGAATAGAAGGCATTTTTCGAAACCGCTGAATCACAGCGCAACGCCATCGACAAGTTTTTCAAGAGGCTTAAGAGTAGTGTTTTCAAGCTCTGACCAAAGGTGCCTACGTGCCGATAAAACTCCTAGAAAAAAAAACAAGAGAAAACTCACTGCTATTAAAACACATCATGCACTAGAAGTACTAGCTTCTCTCTTCTCTTAAGCAGGAAAAACAGCTTGACAGGGGTGAAGCGGCTTTGTATTGATGAAACTCAGTTCGTTCAGAACCGTAATTCACCAGAACCCTTAGTATGTACAGCTTACTGTCGTAATGTTCTTTGCTGGTCAGGTTCGTCATGTGCAAGAATGTTCAAAGTATAAAAGGCGACATAAATAATAATTCGCCAAGGTACCACTACTGACCCGGAGTTCCCGGGTTCGACACCTCCACTACGGCACCTATTCTTCCTTTCTTCTTTCACTCCCTCCTTTATCCCTTCCCTTACGGCGCGGTTCAGGTGTCCAAAGATATGAGACAGATACTGCGCCATTTCCTTTCCCCAAAAAACCAATTATTATTATTAACCCGACCGCGGCGGCTGCGTTTTTATGGAGGAAAAACGCTAAGGCGCCCGTGTGCTGTGCGATGTCAGTGCACGTTAAAGATCCCCAGGTGGTCGAAATTATTCCGGAGCCCTCCACTACGGCACCTTTTTCTTCTTTCACTCCCTCCTTTATCCCTTCCCTTACGGCGCGGTTCAGGTGTCCAACGATATATGAGACAGATACTGCGCCATTTCCTTTCCCCCCAAGAACCAATTATTATTAATATTGAGGTACCAAAGGTGCTAGAAAACCGCTGAGGCGAAGTTTCTCGCAATTCACAAAACAAACAATTGCGCTAATTGGCATCACGGAGTTTCATAGACCGCAGTTTACACTGCACAGTATTAAAAAAGTTAATTATCCTGAGTACTAAACAGCCCACAGCTGGTAAATGCTATTTAAATCTACATGAACAATAAAGGAGAGGTTGGTGCCGCATTGCGGCTCCGGCTACTCCTTTTCACCAATTCATCGCAACCACTTGTTTCGACGATGTAAGTTCAACATAACACAAACGCAAACAGTACACAACATATTAAATAAAATACAAGTGTCAGGAGAAGTAACAATAATGAGCGCATAAAAACGCTGTGAATGTTAAGAGAACAGTATACAATACCATATACATACTAGATATGAATAAACAAGGACAGAAGAACAAAAAATAGGCTTATTTTCAGTACACACAGCAAAAGAAAATAACAATGCTATTGAGACACTCACCGACACACACAAAAAAAACAAGTTTCTTTGCAGCAAACACAGCAAAGGCAAATAACAAAGATAATGAAGCACTGGCCCACAGAGAGGTAAGATCTCTAGCATCGACTCCAATTCTACTAAAGTAGTATCCCCCAGAGATGCCGCTGTCCTCCAGGAATGATAAGAACGCAACAAGTGCTCGCTTTTGCAGCTCACATGTCGGCCACGGGCCCGAGAGCTTTTTCAGACTTAAGGGTCTTTTGTCGAAGAGCGCTCAAGTCTTTCTTCAATCGCGACCTGAGGTTGTCGTGCACTCGGCAATCCAATAACAGGGGAGCCACATTCTCCTGTTCTTGGCCACACGCCCAGCGTGGGCTGTTTGCTCGGCCAAATCTATAATGGAAGTGCTTCGTGTAAGCCGTTTCTAAACGCAAGCGGTGAAGGAGCGTTTCCAAATGCTATTCAGTCTAAATGCTATTCCTGGTTGCCAACCTCTTAGCCAATGTATTTGATGTGTGCCGTGAATGTGCAGTCATGGTCAAAAGCCTTAAGACCAAAGGCCTTTCGCTGCAACCTCATAACAGAGACATTATGGCACTGCTACAGACCGATTGAACTTGAAATGCTAGCAGAAGGTTTCTTCTTGCAGTAGAGAAGCTTCCTGCTTTTGTGATTTAAACGAACCGCTACACGGAGCACTCTAGGAACGTTCATTTCGCTGCAGTTGAACGCTGTGGCTTTAAGACTTTTGATCAAGACCGTACGTCAAATGAACAGTCGGCCACCAGAATTCACCTATCCTTCAATGCCTAGTCTTTGGATGACCCAGCGCTTGCCTGATGCTTTTACTTGTCTTTGTCCCGTCTTTGTTGCGTTGTTCACCCACCCTGAATGCTTACCAAATCGCCCAAATCTCAGCTTTAGTAAAACAAACACAGTCAAACATAGCACCAAGCATTAACTAAGACTGAAAGTTAATTTCAAGAGAAGTCCTCAAATTAAGATGCCCATGCATTCTAGAAAATTTTGTTGCTCATTATCTTTGTCACATATCGATTCCACATTTCACGCTGAAGCTGTACGATTCGCGCCTTAGCCTCTGTTTTTTGTCTACTCAGCAACACGTTGTGGTTTTTTCAGACTATTAATGAAAAATAAAACGATACATCTTACCCGGTCAACTTCTGGATAGCAATGGCTGCTACGATTAATACGTCGGCCAATGAACCACCAATGCTACGGCTGCCAGTTGGCCATATTATAAATGTATGTAGAACACGGTGACATCTGGCAAACCAACCGTACGCGGCGCACACGAAGCGACCCAGAATGCAAGAGTCACGAATTATGAAGGGCCCTCAACTACGGTGCCTTCAGCATATATGCGATGAGTGACCCTTTGCGAAAGTTTCTCTGCTTCATGTAAGGGGTTCAAGGCTGGAGCCAGCGGTGATTACGAACAGATGATTGCTGCACCCATCAGTGCTAACCTGAAATATCCTCAAATACGTTGCTAACCTCAAATCTTCGGTGCCGTGGTTGAGAGCCTCCTCCGACAGCTAACTTCATCGTGTTATTATACTTTGTGATGGAAATATGCCTTGGTTGGCAAGAGTACGCATTCCGTATATTTGGAGATCGGAATCTACAACGAGGGCTGTGCAACATACTCCATACTCTGCTTTTAAAGGGTGTTAGAGGATCGTTTACTCCGTTTTTACTCCCATATAGCCAAATTCGTGTTTAAAAAGTACATGCCGGCCTCGCAGTTTTCTTACGCATTTTTATTCACCAGCTCTCGGCACTCGTGTGATGAGCGCTCTTCGAAAACGTTACTAAAGTCGGCTAAAAGAAAAAAAAAACTACACACGTTTGACGTAGAACAATATAAAGATAAAAGTGTTTAACTACTGAGAGGTCTCAATGTTTATCCAGCGACACGAATGCGAAACCGAAAGGGTAAGTGCTATTTTTGTTTTGTGCTACGCAGACAGAACAGAAATTATGAGGAAACCAGAGCTTTCTCTGCCACTAATGGCCCTCTCTGCAGTCAACATTGCGGCCTACCATTCCAGATTAATCTCAGTTGATGGCCCGCGGCCTCGTTTGCCGCGTTATTCACGCCACCAAGGCAGCTCACGTTTCTAGTTGGCGAAGTAATTATGAAAATGTGGTGAGAGTGAGGGCAACTAATGGCAATCTGTCGCGCATCATCCCGGGGCTGACTGTTGTGCCAGAAGAAAAACGATTCATGCGAGCTTCGCTTGAGCAGGTTGCACCACAATTTTATTCGCATGTTCAGCAGTCATCAACTATGCTGCTGATTAGGTGAAGCATTCGACGAGAGGCGTCGTTTTAACTATACCGTAGCCTTGTTTAGCCAGTAATTTTTTCCTCTCTCCAGTTCTCTATTACGGTGTCTCTATATTTTCTTCCATTTATCATCTACTCGTTATCTTTTTTTCTTCTTCTTCATGTACTTTTATTTTTTGGCTCTTCAATCTCCTCTCCCCTCATTATTGAAGAACAATCTCGACACACACACACACACACACACACACACACACACACACACACACACACACACACACACACACACACACACACACACACACGCACACGCACACGCACACGCACACGCACACGCACACACACACACACACACACACACGCACGCACGCACGCACACGCACAGACACGCGCGCAGACACACACACACACACACGCACAGACACGCGCGCAGACACGCGCTCTTACGCACGCACGCGCGCGCACAGACACACATACACGCGCACACGCACATCATCATCATCATGCACCTTATCTGAGTTAGCCTTCCGGGCGTAGGCATATTTCGACTGGGCTGCAGGAGCAGTGTTCTGATTGGCGGATTTCACAGCGGCAGCTTACTCGGTACGCGTGGCACGCGGTTGTTATGTGCATGTGCTCAATCAAGTGGTAAACAATCCAGAGGCTTATAGGGAGCTGTTTTTTTTTCGTTTCCACATTAAGAGCTGTTACACGTGCCCCTATAGAAACGGTCGCGGTGAGAACGCGAGGCAAGGAAAAAGTCGCGTCAGCAATATTTCGCCACGTTTCCCAATATTTGACACGTGCCGCGCCTTTTTTTTCACATTCCTACAGACTCCAGATCATTCAAAACATTGCACAAGCTTGGAAGCGGGCAAATCGTCTTTTTAGATTCTGTGCCCGAATAGTTCCACCCATTTCAGGACCCAAGGCTTAGGAGGTTTTAGGTAGTCCCGCAACCAACCAGCGAGCGCGATCGGATTGAGATGTGGTTAACCAGGGCTTAGACTACAGAGAAGCAGCTAGAACAGAAACGAGGTTGGGAGAAACAAAACAACGGCACTGTAAGCATGAATTCCTGCAGTAGGGTTGTTCAGTCGTAGAATAGATAAACCTGCCTGTTTTTTAAAGACCATGTTGCATACCGCCTGCGATTTACTGATTTTAAGGCTGGCTTTGCGCATTGAGAAACAAAAAACCCAAAGAGAAACGTTATAAACTCTCACTATATTGAGTGCTGGCAAGGCCATCCTCCTATTCATTTTGAAACAGCGCAACAAAGACGGGACGTGGAAACTGAGGTGTAAAGACAAACATGCGCTGACTAACAACTGGGTTTATTGAAAAAAACACACAAAATATATACAGAGTATGTTTGCCTTTACACCTCAGTTTCCACGTCCCGTCTTTGTTGCGCTGTTTCAAAATGGATACGTACCAACTTGCCCAAATTTCTGCATCCTCCTATAGCCTCAGTGGGTCGGCAGCGCAGATTGAGAAAGTCCTTCCTTAACAGGCGGGCAAAAAGCACCAGGGAACTTTAAGCGGATTACGCACGCACGAGCTGGCTTGCAGGAAGATACATTAAAAAAAATATTGTACAGTATATGTCATTGTTAAAGGGAACACGAAAAATGGTTGAACCAGCTCTTACCGCCGAGAAAAGTAGCTTTCACCAAGGAGCAAGAACGCGGCTGCAGACTTCTCTGTTCGAGCGTGTTCAGCCTTTATCTTCGGTTCGCGGTTAAGCCTTCTTTTCTCGGGTTAGGAGACGGTTTAAAATCTTCCCGTGTTCCCTCTAAGTATGACACATACTGAATGTCACGTTACCTTGAAATAACAAGAAACAGAAAAACGATGGCGAACAGGTGCAACAAGAAACACCCTTCTCGTGGAGACGCTCCTTTTATCGGCGTTTACTTTCTTATAAAGTTTTGATCTTCTCAAAGTGTAGGTCTACTCGAGAAACTGTTTCTTGAGTCGTCGAAGCGTTGTTTCTGGAGCACAAATAACAAGACTTACATGAAGCCCCATTTACAGTTGCAGCAACTGAACAGCGAAATTCGACGCTAAGTTAGGTAAGACAAGCACAGCCTGCGCTTAAATATTCAATAACAGCTAGCCGGGACGGGTACTGAGGGTTCCTGAAAGGTAGAGGTCATTCTAGCAACAAAGATGACCTGCCCATTTTCATAACCCTAGAGTGGCTAATATTTTTTACCGACAATTTTCAATCCGACCGGATTAGAGGCCTTTTTTTTTTGGGGGGGGGGGGGAGGGGGGAAGGTGTTAATCATCGAACTCGCAAATCTTTTCACATGCCTTGAACGAAACTAAATCCTTGGAGGGATATTTAAGTCTCCACGTTCTAGCACCGGGGAGCCTTTCTGAGATAGGCGTCACGTTAATGTCGAGAAGTAATAAACGGATATGGCTCGAATTTTGTGGCCTTTTTCTAATAAAGTGAGTTTCTGCTCTGCCTTTATTCACGTACCATTAATTCCCCAGCGTCACCATTACAGCCAAATTTATCGCTCTTGCCACCACGTCGAGTCATCTCATATTAGAGGACCCTTTCTTCATGAATCTCGGTGCTGTAAAAAAAAAGAGAGAGATAACCTTGAAGTCAAAGAAACTTGTTAAATTCATGCGGTTGATTAAGCGTCCTCTCCAATCTGCCGCTTCCACTTTTCACATTTTGTTTAGTTCTGAAGTCGGCTAGATGCGAGAAAAATGCGAGGGTAAGAGCACGAGTGAGCAAGGAAGTGAAAACAGTAAAACGTTTCATAAACAAAAATCCCGACCACGTGTTTCCAGGAGAGCTGCGCGAGCTGGTGCTCGAAGGCCGACGAGTCAAAGTTCATGCGGGTGAAAAAGTAGGACACGAGAACGAAAATGGGCGCTGATTTTCTCTCACCGAGTTTAATGTTGTTCTCGTCGGGGCGGAACGAAAGATAGAACGAAGGACTTCGTTATTTCTGGAGGAAAGAAGGGACGCTATCTCCAATCTGTTTATGTTTTTTCGTGTCACTTTTATTCTTGCGGAGTAAGTGGAGGTGACAAGGAATGCAAGGCACGTACATTTACTGCGAATATACAGCCTGCTGGATGGTAAGCACAGTGAGAATGAAAAAAGATGCGAAGAACGGAAAGGCAAAGCTATAGTATTTCAATTTATGCAACAGTCTATCCGATCTGATTTTCATCTGTCCAGTTTCGACAGGTGGCAACTAAGGGTTGTAAACGCATTTACTGCGCTAGGTGTTCCGGTTAACGACGGAATTTTTGCTAAAACTTAGAAGCTTCGTGTTTTCTCGTTAAAAGAAAAACTTCCTACTCAGACAGAACAGCTTTCTATTGCTTCCTTTGAGGTTAAGCTGTTTCGAAGAGCTTTCATAACAAGACAGGCTATTATGAAGCAGAAAGCTAGACCGTAACGTGCTCATCTTCTGGAAGAATTTGGATAACGAAACTTGTTTGAACGCAGAACAGCATCAATTTTAATGCAGGATGCATTCAACAGCCCTTCGACGAGATTTATGTCGAACGTTATGAAGAGAAAATTTTGAAATACGGTGCATTTAACTTCCATAGATAATAGAAACGTTTCCCTTCCTCCCACATAGAGCAAAGTGATTGATATATTTGTAATGTTTAGTTTCATGACCATCTAATGGCGTCGTTTGCAAGTCACTATTTGTGACGGGTTTCTAATGACGAACAAATAAAGAATGGGTTGTAACAGCCAAATAAAACAGCAGGGTTGCTTCCTCAGCTGTCCTGGCCATGTGATGTTCATTTGATCCTGCTCGATGGTTCGCGGTGTGACCGCTTGGGGGGCGCTGCGCTGCGTCACTGCTAACTAAGAAGCCACCAGAAAGGGAGTCCTCAAATGCTTTCTACAATATAAAGAATCATCGGGAGTGAATTGAACTACAAATATTTTGCTTCAATGGGGCGCACTGAAAAGTTCTTGGTACGTGCATTACTTAAATAGGTCTGGTCTCAGTAGACCATCGAATCTGATCCCTGTGATAAGCGCCTAAAAGATAAGGCGTTAATTAATTATCAGTGGCACGTCTTTTAGAATAATATGGCTGCGAAAAAGTTGATAATATGCAGTGGTCGAATAAATAGCAGCTGGAGAATAAAAGGCAAAACATTCCGGCGTGAGTGCACCCTGGCAGTGTTTCAATGTGCAGGATTTCTACAAGCCAAGGAGTTTCAACCTTTGCGTTCACATTCTACCACGGGAACATCTGGCAACCATTGCCTGTTGGAAAGTGCCCAGGGATGGCTTCAGTGTTAACAGCACTAGCTACGTGGAAAACTCTGTATGAGGTGCGAGCGGCAGCAGCTGCCAACGACAGAATCCCCGTAAAAGCCAAAATGTCTAAGGAGCAAATAATTTTGCGAACAAAATTTGAGAACATTACTGCCGATGTATATGTAGAAGAATGGTGAGTTGGGCGAGTTGCATGTAGTTCATTTTGGCGGTAAAATTCAGCGCGAACGGACGAAGGACACAGAAAAGGGGACAAAACAGCGCTTGTTTTGTCCCCTTTTCTGTGTCCTTCGTCCGTTCGCGCTGAATTTTACCGCCAAGATGTATATGTGGTTAAGTAGTGTAGAAAAGCATCTGGAAGATTTTAGTAGCAGAGTGGGCTACTCTTCGGCACAGGTCCCTGAACATTTATTTGCTTGTTTCTACCTAAAAGGCGCTCATTGACGTGCCGGATGGGTGGATAAGGCTGAACCCTTTAAATCTGGCTGTGTTCAAGGCACCTAGCCATGACTTGTGAAATTTTACTCTTCTCTTGATTTTAGCCACCAATCAGATAACCTTCGCTTGGTTACTTCTACCCTCTTGAAATCTACTTTCCCTTCACTGTCCTTAAACCCCAATGCCTTGGGTAAATCAGCCCCGCTGCTTTCCACTGTGCGGTGAAGCCCTTTACAGAAAAGTGTCAAGTGTTGAGCCGTTTCCTCCTCCTCTCCGCACGCAACGCACAACGTGCCGATCTCGTGGTACCTGGCTCTATATGTCTTATTCCGCAAAACTCCCGTCCTGGCCTCAAACAACGAACAGATTCCCCTACAATTATCATATATACTTTCTTTGGCAATCACCTGCTTAAAGATCCTGTATGTTCCCAGTGCCAATTTCGTCAGCATCCCTGTTTTCCACAGAACTCTCTCGGTTTGTTTAGCTTTTTTCTTAACCGAAAATTGCTAATTTACCGCCCCCCCCCTCCCTACTGCTGTCCAGATATTTGCTTGTCAATTTTCTAGTTCGCTTTCTCCATTTCGTGGCAGCATTCCTTTTGTACAGGTATCTGAAAACTTTCCTAGCCCACTGCTTTTCCCCCAATTTTCTCAATCTCTCCTCAAATGCTATCTTATTGCTAGGTTCTCTGCTCTCGAACGAAGCCTATTCCATATCACCCTGTACCCCCTGATTTGGTGTATTGCCATGTGGTCCCAAAGCTAGCCCCGCTACGACGCATTGTTTGATTTCTAACCTTGCTTGAAGATCTGTTCTCATGCACAGGACCGCACTTCCGAAAGTTAGGCCAGGGACCATCACCCCTTTCCAGATCCGTCTTACAGGTGGCGCCTCCAAATCGCCACCTGGCGCCTTCAAGGCGTTCTGCGCATGCGTACTGATGGCGTGCAGGCTACCGGGGCTACCGGTACTGCAGTAACGGTAACACGGTACACATCAATAGACAGTTATAGCAAAGCGTGATCCGCGATCCGCTACCGTGATTCGCTACCGCGGGCGCCACTGACACAGTGACACATGACCATTGAGTAAGCGTTGTTTGGTCTCGATGTGGCAAGCGCGCACGCGGGTGATTGACACGTGGCGCCATCTGGTGTCCTCTGGGCGTTCTGCGCACGCGCAGTTGCGCGGTTCACGGTAGCGGAAGCGGATCACGCTGTGCTGTAACTGTCTAATGACATCCGTTTTTCGCTGCGCCGAACTCGTGAGATCTCTTTAACTAAAAAAAATAAAACAAAAGTATCATAAATATATTAGTCAAAATGAAACTTCCAGGTTCCGGCGGTATCGTCACACTCGCCAGTAAAAGGAAAATTCTCGGCTTGTTCGCCGCCCTCAGAACACAACGACGTTACGCCGATAGGAGAGCACGGGAACTCTAATGATCACGCAAGGTGCAAAGGGGGCAGAAAAATCGATCGCTTGCAGCTGCCCAGAGTTAATAGGGCGCCTCTGAGCGTTGACAAGCCAGAAACCGCGTCGCTTTAGCGTCGACTACTGACCGCTCGCTACGCGTAGCTCCAGCTGTCTCCAATTCGGAGTTCTAATGGAGGGGGCGGCACACTATTCCTGACACTTTTGTCTCACTAATGCACCGCAGCGCTGTAAAGTCTTCAGCAAACGCTTGCTGCTCACGGCCGAGTTCAAAGAAAAGCCGTTCTGGTGTAAGAGCTGGTTTGTGGTGGCCTATAGCATTATTGGCTTCGTCAAGTACGCTGGCTAACAATGAATTTGTTTTCTGTGTAAAGAACGTTCCTAATTTTCCTTCAGTTTAAAGTGATGCTGGATATTGTGCCTTGCACGATGAAGCTTTTAAAACGTTATCCAACTGGCTTCGTTAACCTGTGGTCAGTCTTTACGGAATACTTTAGTGTATTTTGGAAACTGCACAGGCCACTACACATGGAAGGTTTACAAGTGTAGCTTTCTTCCGAAATACATGTGACTGTCGGCAGGGAAGACGGGTTTGTAAAAACGATGAGTGCAAGGTCGATCGGAACTTCACGAGATGAATCATGCTCCTGGAGCAGCGCGACCACACATCGAAAATTTGTTGTTAAACATATATTCTTCAGAAAGCGATACGAAAGAATGCGTCAAAAAATTTTTTTAATTAGGGAGTAATTACTCACTGACATCCACCCGAGCGCAGCCATTCGGCTACAAAGGAAAGTTACACAACTCCGGTGAAGCGGGGGTGCCGGGTTCGAACCCTGGACCAGACGAATTTTCTGAGAAAGCTGTGTAGCTTTCCTTTGTAACCGTATGGCTGCGCTCGGGTGGATGTCAGAGAGTAATTACTCCCATATTACAAATATTTTCTACCTGGTTGGTTTCCCGAAAACATTTGACCAAAAAGCTTAGTGTTGGAAACACTGCCAGTCTGCATTATTGGCGGAGTTATTTCTTTCCCAGAAAAAAAAAATGCCGTTATTTACGCTTGCTGTTTAGCCCTTACATTGCGTTCTTGAACTGCACTGTAACGGGGTCAAACAAAGCTCACTGCGGCCTCTAGTATTTCTGAAGGTACCTTTTTTCCACTGGTAGTGAATATGAGACTGTAGCTGCTAATCGAAATAGTGGGCACAAAGTATGCTAGTCATCTGAGGCGTTCCAGTTGGAAATATAGCGGTGTGCTTCTCGTGGACTTTGGAAGTGATAAAGGCACCAGGCAGTTTCAAAAACTACGGAGGTGATTTAAGACTACAGACATGTTTTGAATGCGAAAGCATGAATTTATAAGAAAATTTGTTTCGTTTTCATTTTCATTTATTTTAAATTTTTTTCTCTTTCTTTCTAAGGACATCTCTACTCACTAACATACAGTCGTAAGGCAATGCATGCACTAGGTTCCACTTGCAGGTCAATGCTGTGATAATTTGGCTGTGAAGCAGTGCGCATCACCAAAATCCGGATCTTCTAAGGAGACAGAAAAAGATCCAGGCCCAAGCACCGCCAAAAAGGGAAAAGAACACATCGCGTCGCCCGAATAAAAGAGGAAGGGTGCTGCCTCAAGAGTGGCCTCGCATTCTGACTCCTTGCCGGACATCATCATCGTCATCGTCATCATCATCATTAGCCTGACTACGCCCACTGCAGGACAAAGGCCTCTGCCATGTCTCTCCAATCTCTAATTAACCCTGTCCTTTGCCAGCTGTGGCCACCCTATCCTAGCAAACTTCTTAATCTCATTAGCCCACCTAACTTTCTGCCGCCCCCTGCTACACTTGCCTTCTCTTGGAATCCACTCCGTTACCCTTAGGGACCAGCTGTTATCTTGCCTTCGCATTACATGCCCTGCCCAAGCCCATTTCTTCCTCTTGATTTCGACTAGGACGTCATTAACACGCATTTGTTCCTTCACCCACTCTGCCCTCTTCCTGTCTCTACAAAGCAATTGAAATGCTCAGCTAAAGTTTTATGTCAGCGACGGAGCTTGCGCTTCGCCCAGGAAGAGACCCGTTTATGGCCGCTCTATTTTTTGCGGACAATTTTTGGTGGCGAAAACGATTCGCCCGTTGGGACGGTGTGAGCAATTCAGCGCTGGTCCTCGGTGCACTATTAGTGTCCACTAAGTCTGTGCAGTCTCTAAAAGCTACCTCATTTGGGAACAGTTCACATAGAAAACGCTTTAAAGCTTTTTGTTATTTTCAGTTTTCCAGCGGAACCCATTTGTGGAGCCGCATTACTCCAGGTACATAGATCAGGGGCTTTCATACAACTCTAATGCAACAGCAACAAGCTTAAGAACAATACAGCAACTAATTTTTTTGTGAAACTGCAAGTACTTTGCTGACACAAACAAAAAAAAAGACAAAAGAGAGATAAAAAATACCTAAAATTCGTATCCTTGACTTTGATTTCTATATGTAAGATATCTTTATTACCCTCTGCGTAAAAAAAGAGAGCAGTCAATGCACTTATCACTATGAACCACACATAACGAAAGCACGCTTGAAGCACAGATAGTTTCACCCTCTGCAGTAGTACGATTAAACTCCACTTATTTTTTGCTCATGTATAGCGTCGACCGAGACGCTGTCTATGGTTTGTGACTATTTCCTGCGCTCCCTTCATTAGAAATTTCTTTCTCACGAGTGTATTCATGCAATCTTTCATTCATACAGCCTCTCGAAACCTAAGCACAGTAGAACAAATGCAGACTCTCAAACTTCTGCGCATTCTATTTTGTCAGTAGCCTTATATTTGCTCTCTCTTTATTCCGCTGCTTAACTTGAGCAACTCAAATTGCGAGGTACTCTCCGCGGTGGCTCAATGTTTTTGGCGTCCGGATGCTGTGTCCAAGGGTTCTTTAACGTGTGCATTGTCAGCTCACGTAAACCCGACTCCTCCATCAGGGTGTCTCTCGTAGCCTGTGTACAACTTGGAGCAGTTAAACAAAGCATTACTTAATCTAGAATGTAACGCGACGCAACGTAGTATAATATAAACGTATATAATCGTCGGGTTCACTCTCCTTTTGCCGAAGCAACTCCTGTGTCTACTGGTTAGCGTTAATCACTCGTTCCTGCGAGGGGTTCGGCCAGGAATGCCGTTGAGAAGTGCACTAAAGCCTTTCCGCCGTATTCCTCGAGGTAAGGCAGAAAATGTGCTGCCTGTATTAAGTGAAGCAGAGCACCAGTTCTTCTTTCTTCAACGGCAAAAATCATTGCGAAGATTGCCTTCAATCGATTTTTTACTATTACCTGCCTATAGACTTCTTTCCCGACAAAGCTGGTTTGTGAAGATTGTGCTTAAGAGTCACGTGACATTTCTTAAAAGCAGGCTTCGCGGTGGACGGAGGAAAACCGATAGCAGTTCGAAGCGTTGGTGATCCAAACCGTCGGCATGGAGGCTGCAGCTGATGTCTCTGCAAACGTATTAATGTAGAATACTTTAAAGGACTGCTCGCCGAGGTTTTCTATCAAGTGTTTCTAAGGAGAAAATTCTGAAAAACTCTCTGCACTTTGAACCCGCATTGTGAAAAAATCAATGCACCTGAGAGTATAAATTGCTGCAAATTGCTATCATCCTAAAATTTATTTTTGTCAGTTCTTATAGATGGTTTCAAACAGGCCAGCGATCTTCGAGACCAGGAAAGGCATAGGGAATGTTGGTATTTTAGGTCTTGTGTGAATGAGATTGAATTACGCAATAATTTTTTACTAAGGAGATAATTAGAAACTGGACTAAAAGGCAATTAATGACACCTGTGGTATCCGCGAGCACCGTACGTGGTACGTGGAGGTCGTGGGTTTGAATCCCACTGGAGGTACGTGGTTGTGTATGGTTCTACATTTTTCCAAGTTATCTGCTATCTTAATAAAATTCTTCAGTTTCCTATCAGAAGCACAAGGCTTAAGGGTAAGTAAAGGCATTTACCTATGCATTTCGTTATCTTGAACAGTATTCGCTTCTTTGCAAACATAACGGGCCACTCAACTCCTTTTTTCCGAACTAAATCTGCGATTTGGGTGACGTAACTTTCCTCCAGAGCCAATGGGCACCAACGATAATTTTTCCCCCCTACGTGGGTTTTACTGCTATCTCATTCCAAATGGGACAAATTTTGCTCTCATCCTCTTCTTTTTGAATCGTCATTGCATTTTCTACATTTATTTCTCCTTTTTGTACGCAGCCATGAGCATTACTATTTTTTCCCCGTTTTCATTCCCCCCCCCCTTTTTTTTATGCTCCAGTCACTGTCCAGGTTCTTTGAAGTCCACCTATGTAACGAGAAGTCTGATTTCAAATATTCAAGCCGATGCGTCCTCTTCTCCCATCTCTTTCTCCGTTCTTTGCGCCTCGATCACTAGCTTTTACTAGAAGCGCTTGCATGCCGAGTCCTCCTCACCGCTTCCGTATGCAAACATGAGGTTCGAAAGATGAGATTGGGCCCGCAGAAAGACGTTCGCCCCGTGTCGTCCAACTGACGGAACTGGGCTGCGCTGGGTTGTCACAGTTCACTGAAAAAAATAAAAAATTCCCAACGCGAATGCTATTTTCCAATCTCGCTAAACAAATAGCGGTCGGTTCCGAATGCAAGCTGCTGGACCTAGTAGACCCGGCATCGCGTGGTAGTTATGCGCCTGCAGGCAGCAGCCTCACTATCATTTCGAGTAGCCTTCCTTCCGTCCTTCAGCCGCCGCGGTGGCTGAGTGGTTATGGCGCTCTGCTGCCGACCCGAAAGGTGCGGGTTCGATCCCGGCGGCGGTGGTCGAATTTCGATGGAGGCGAAATTCTAGAAGCCCGTGTACTGTGCGATGTCAGTGCACGTTAAAGACCCTCAGGTGGTCGAAATTTCCGGAGCCCTTCACTACGGCGTCTCTCATAGCCTGAGTCGCTTTGAAACGTTAAACCCCTATAAACCAAACCTTCCGTCCTTCCTTCCTTCCTTCCTTCCTTCCTTCCTTCCTTCCTTCCTTCCTTCCTTCCTTCCTTCCTTCCTTCCTTCCTTCCTTCCTTCCTTCCTTCCTTCCTTCCCCTCCTCCCTCCCTTTCTTTCTTTCCTTCTTTCTTTCTCTATTTCTTCTTTCCTTCCTTCCTTTCTCCCCCTCCCACTCTTTCTTTCTTCCTTTCTTTCTCTTCCTTCCTTCCTTCCTTCCTTCCTTCCTTCCTTCCTTCCTTCCTTCCTTCCTTCCTTCCTTCCTTCCTTCCTTCCTTCCTTCCTTCCTTCCTTCCTTCCTTCCTTTTAATTCTTAGCTCCGCAACCTAATTCCTTCTTCCGTTCATTTTTCATTCATTCCTCGCGGTTTTTATGTAACGCTACAGTGATTCACTTTGTTTCTCCCCGTATGCGTGGTGTGCTAGAACAAAAGGGCGGTCTCACGTTATAATTTGCAAAACTGCAAGAGAAGAGTCTTACGCTGACTAGAAATGATGGAAGCAGCAAATAATGACCAAGAGCATGATTTCCACGATGTCCTGTCACCAAGTATAACTAATGCCTTGCCGATATGCACATTTGCGTTAATAAAGCGCTGGGAAACAGGGCGCACAACGTAGACGTGCTGACCGGCAACTTTATGAGTCCAGAGCTTATATTGTTTTCTGTGTTCGTTCTGTGTTCGTATTGTGTTCGTTTCGTCCTCTCTCTCAGCGTGGTCCAGGCTACGGATCACTACCATTTTGCACCAGTCGCAGCAATTTTTAACAAAAATGCATACTATTTAGCCACAAAGAAGCTAGAGAAATGAGTGGTTTATGGTATATGGGGGTTGAACGTTCCAAAGGAACTCAGGCCATGAGGGACACTGTAGTTAAGGGCTCCGAAAATTTCGAGCACTTAAGGTTTAACACGCACTGACATCGCACAGCTCGCGGGCCTCTAGAATTTCGCCTCCATCGAAATTTGACCGCTGCGGCCATAACACTAACAGAAAGGAAGAAAGCGGCTGGCATTACAGACGGGACGTAAGTTGAGAATCGGTTCGCTGAAATACAAGGAAACTGTTATCGAAGGTATTGACCGCACATCCGGATCACTAGAGGGAAATAACTAAAATAACAGCGTGGTCGAACGCATTTGTCAGATTCTCTCAGATCACGAATTGCAGTGCACCAATATCCATGAGGAGAGAAGCGTACGGCAGCTGTGCATTACCGGTCGGTACTCACACATGGGGTAGAAGCATGGGGGCTAACTATAAGGGCTAACATTACACTGAGGACAGCGCAGCGACCTATGTAAAGGAAAATAATAGCTGTAACGTAAAGAGACGGGAAGAGGGCAGAGTGGGTTAATGGGCAGGGCATGCCGCAACACCAACCGCCGGCGAGCGAGGAAAATCATGGTGGAACGAGCAGCGCGGGGTGCCACTACTGTCATGATATGAAATGACTTCAATGTACTGAAAAGCTGGACATGCCAATAGAAATGCCATTATGGTAAGCAAACAAGAAATAACTAGGTCAACGGGAACTGTCCTCTCTCCCGACACCTTTTTCTTCTGACTCGCTTCCACTGGTAGGTGTAGATGGCTACTGGTCTGGAGAGGGCGTCGTCTAGTTATGCCATCAAGGTATATCTGTGATTGGGAGGACATAGCGGGGAATGAGGAGTGCAATAGAGTTATCGGAGCTGATTTTTGAAAAATAGGGCAAAAAGTCTGAAATATCTTTTTCTCTCCGGTTTCTAGCTTGCACCTCTGGCTTGCTGTCGCCATGTTTATGTTCCCAAAACTCCGCACTTTCTCTCTATAACAGAAGGTGAAAGTGGAAAGTTTTGAGGAGTGGCCATAGAAATGAGGTTCTACTATCCTCCTCACGTGGAACAGACGTTATGTCTACGGCCGGTCGAAGAAGCTGATTGAGTTAGCGCTTGGTCGTCGACCCCGAAGAAGCCGCTTACTGCGCCTGGTCACGCTAAACTTCGCCCCTGTCATGCAATCAGCCCCCGCTATTCACTGAGCATGCCTACAGCGAAAACGTGCGGAAAAAAATAACGACAAAACGTCAACGTGCACTGGTGCGCAGACTTTCTCGAAGATTGCAAGCGGCCCCTACGGCGGGTCGATACTTCTTCACTGTGTGCCTCGTCGGGCTTACTCCAACACTTCAGACTCTGCAGTTTAGTTAGGTTGTGCGTAGGAACGCATCAGTAGTAACGTTGAATATAACCATGACATTAACTGCAGTCGAAGAACACAACAGAAAAATTTCTGTCGTCACAGCAAAGTGTCTGGAATGTTTTTTGTGGCACAATAAACTTTCGGTAATGCTTTCACCAAGAACTTGTAGTAACAAGAGATATCTTTAGCAACAAAATTTTGAGCAGTTACTGCAGAAAAAACAGGCTTCACAAGAGTACTACAGCGGTTCAGAAAAAATACTACAAAACACCCAAAAATTTTGCTGTTACGACAAACTACAAAGCATTTTGTAGTATTCTTGCCCCGGTTCTGAAGTTTTGAAGCGGAAGCTTCACTACGCTAGGTTTTCAAAAGGGCAGCACCAGTGCAGTCACGTGACAGGTGTCACGTGGCGTCACGTGGCAGGTCTTGTGACTACTGACGTCATCACGATCTGCCCACCGTGGCAGGTGACAACTGCCCCATCGGGCACTTCATCGACGCTTTACAGACAATCCGTTCGGCAGTGTGTGTGGCGTTTGTGAATGTAGCCATGCAAAGGAAACTTTCGCATCTCACCAGGGCCAACCAAAGTTTAATCCGCAGCTAACTTTTTAAAGACTGGAATATATACTTTGTTTCTTTAATTCAGGAAGAAGTTGGAGGCCATGCAAGAGAGATTTTCGTGGGCGCCAAATATGTGGTGCGAACACGCGGTTCCCGGTGAATCTTTCGTTTCCGAACCACGTAGATGCTCTTCGAAAAGCGCTCACTGTGTAAATTTAAGAATTTTATGCGAAGTTTGTTTTCAGGTTTGCAGGTTAATTAATGAACAAACTACAATAATTGGAAACTAGGTGTAAAGGTTACTACAGAATGAGGTCCCTGAAATTGAAACTGCCTGAAGGACCCCCTGTCAAAACAAGTCAAGAAAATCAGCGCCTAAGTTTAAAAGATGAGCAAGACAAACATATAAACAAACGCGAAACTGCTTAAGAGTTGTGTGGAAATACAAAAGCAGTGCAATTTGACGCAGAGATACCAAGAGAGGAAAAGAAAAAGCTAAACAAGTCAGCCACGGTAGCTCAGCGGTTATGGCGCTCGGCTGCTGACCCGAAATACGCGGGTTCGATCCTGGCCGCGGCGGTTGAATCTCGATGGAGGTGAAATTCTAGAGGCCCGTGTATACTGTTCAATGCCAGTGCACGTTAGCTGATCCCAGGTGTTCGAAATTCCCGGAGCCCTTCACTACGGCGTCCCTCATAGCCTGAGTCGCTGTGGGACGTTAAGCACCCATATACCAAGCCAAACCAGGAAAAGCTAAACAAATCAGTGACCACGCATAGGGTCCACTGTTTACATGGTCGCTGAAGTAGGGTGATGTGTTATGTTAACTTCATTCACAGCCCATAAAAAAAAGAATAACTCCGAAAATCCCGTAGAATGTTTCGTCGTCCTGCCAGTGTTTTGTGTAGTATTGTATTTTTTGCAGTACTGTAGAATTTTTCTTTAATATACTATCTGTATTTATGTTTCTACAACATGCGACAGCACAATACTGCAAAAAATTTAGCTGTTATTGCTAAAATACCTGATGTTACGGTTGCTTCATGTCCCCCTATAAAAAACCTTTGTGACGACAAAAAAATTTCAGGTGTGAAATTTCCTGACAGGGTTAGTTTCAAGGAACAGGAAGATGAAGTTGTAGCCTGAGAAGTATGCCTCAAAGAACACGTCGGGCTCGTGAGCTCATCAGTGGGAGTGCTTTTATGCAGAAGTCGCACTCAACATTTAGCGTGCGTAGGTCTAATAAGGCATAGAGAAAAACATACATTACAAAGGGCTAGGGCATATAAAAAAACCCTGCCGCCCACTGCATCTTCACGTCACTCATTAAAAAAGAGGCATGAAGGTAAAATACCACAGGATTTCTTCATACGTCTCTACTTTCAGTTTTACGGTATTTTTAATCTCAGACCTCTCCTATGCGTTCAGTGTGAGCTGTTGCATTTTTGTTTGCAGTGGGGGCGGTCAAAGTGCGAAATGCAAGACGAATGTTTGGTGCTGCAGAGCACAGTTCTTGCCGCCAATGATTCGTGTTCTGGTGCGATTTATCATGTTGCGGGCTTTCATAGCATCATGAGTGCACACTGTCACCCTGTTTCAACTCCCCATTTTCTATCCTGTTATTTTCCAGGAACGCTTTCCTTTTTTTTTAAAATGCGGGCGTATACAACTTCAAAGAAAGCCTTTTTCATGTTCCCTGGCTCTCGGCTGGATTGAAATCCGAGGCCGGTGTTCACTGAGGAAGCGGAGTTTCCCAGATATTTCTTTTCCCGGTATTTTGCGCCGGCTGTGATTTTTCGCCTGTGTTTTTGTTTGAAAGTTCGACCAGGGGCAAGGTGTACTCATCCAAAAGAGGTTTTCAGCAGGAATTGCTGTGTGCTGCGTGTCAAGAGTAGAAGAAATGGGGGGGGGATGCTACTATTTCTTTTATGCTCTTTGCGACTGATCCATAACATTGTGCGTGAATATGATATTCATGTTGATGGGTTGGCTGGCTGCCTTGTGAATGGCTGTAAAGATTAGTCTGGAACGCTGGGTAGTCAGTCAGAGGGGTGTTTCTAAAGCACACCAGAAAAAAATTCCGATATCTGCGTAATATTGCAGCTGCTTTTTTTTTTCTGCGTTCTCTTATGTCTTAGAGTAAGCTTCCATATTCAGGGTGGGAGTTGGTTGTCGTACGATGCTCATTTTTTAAAATTTCAGAGACGACAAACGCGCCATTAAAATTAAAAAAAGAACATTGCTTTTTCAGCTGGAACGAGGAAAAATCCCATTCCTTCATTTTTCTCTCGAAAATAATTTCCAGTAGACCAGCGCGATGCAAGGACACACATCGCGCTGGAAGCGTTTTTGTGAGATCCATTTTTTGTTTCTGTTTCTGCATTTAGCTGCTTGAAAGCCCTATATTAAACAGGTCTTGAGTTCGCGTCCTTGTTTGAAACAGCTGTGTTAAGCCACGGGCTCAAACCTCGATCAGGATTTGATTCCCGCCTGAAATAACATGTCACCACAAAACATGTATTTTTGGCGATACTTAAAAGGCTTGTGCTTGTTAAGAACCGCGAGAACCGCTTGGCACAGTCTTTAAATCTGAACGTCAAAACTTTCCCTCTGAAGTGTCAAATTTTTCATAGACGAGTGCTCTTTAAGAGGGTAACGACGAAGTGAAATAAAATGTCTCACAAAATTGATGCTTAGCAGTCGTGTCTAGATCGGCTGGTGCTTTGAACGCAGGAAAGAAGAGCTGTTTTTGAGATTACTTCTTTTTGGCTCTTTTGCAAATGCATCAAGTGGTAAATTACGCCTCCTTAGCTTTTGTGGTTCATCTTCCTGTGTATATGTTAATTTGTAAATAGAATACTTGCATATAGTACCTCTCTCTCCTCTATCCTTTTTGGCTGTCCCCTTACCTCTTTCATTTCATTTCTCCACTCTGCCTGCGGTCCCTCTATTTCTGTGCCCCAGCTGAAGTGCTTCCCGCGGCGATGGCAGATGCTGGGACGAGCAGAAATCTTTTCCGTCATTTTTATTATTATCTTTGAACAAACCACTACTAATACTACCTCTGGTTCTTCTTGCCTTCAATTATTTCTCCAAGCACAAGAAAAAAGAAACCTTGATGCCATGTTATTGTTTTGAGCATATTATCTAGCGCAGGTTCTGCAATCGTAGTTACTAAAAAACAGGACAGATTTATGCTCCCACGATTGTGGCATTTTTTTCTTATTTTATCGAACATTCCCCTGACATGTATTCCCTAAGTTGGCCAACGAGGAGGAGGAGGATTGGATTGGAAAACATTTATCGTCAGCATTTAGCCCTGGCGATCTGTACTATCCTGTCTTTCTATCCCATCTTTCAACTCTCCTACTATCTGCACGTTGTAGCGATTGTGGCTCGGCTTGAGCCAGTGGGCAGGCCTGTGCACTTTCCTTTTCTTTCTTCCTGGCAACAACAGACTCGCCGATCTTGTGAGCCCACTCAGTGGCCCGGACTTGCGTCAACGGGTCTGAGCTGGCCAGTATAGCCTCCCACCGCTCCAGAGAAGGGACAGGGGTGGCGGCGCATTTTTGCAGCCCCATAGAATGTGATCGTATCCGGCTATCTCGCAGCATTCTTTGCAAGTTGGATTGTATTGTGTTGGACACACGTGAGCTAGTTTTGACGGGCTAAAGAAGGCTCGCGTCTGGAGCCGACGCCACGTTACCTCCTGCCTTTTGTCGAGCTTCTTGTCTTTATGCTATTAACAGAGAAATATTCTTATTTCTTATTTGTTTTTATTTGTTTCAAGCCAACTGCCAGGCGACAACCTCAGGATCGGAAGTGTTAATCTTCTACTTTCTATACCGCCGTTTAGCAGCGGCTGGACACTCCTTCTCTGCATGGATGTCGAACGTTGTGATACAGACACCCTGACTGTTGTTGCTGAGAGAAAGAAGGAAAAGGAAAGTTCACGGGCTTGCCTACTGGCTCAAGCCGAGCCACGCTCGCTGCCGCGTGCTGAAAGTAGGAGGGGCAAAGGATATGAGAACCAAAAGTGAATGTAAAGACGCGCCGTGCTAATTTGTCCCCGGCTAATCACGGAGGGAGTGCAATACCGGGAGGACCCGTACCATAGTGCTTCAAGCCAGGCACTCCGCCATATTCCAAAAACAAGTTATATCTTAGGTCCAAGGACTCGCTGCAGTTATTAAATCAAGTATCAGACATCAGGTATTCCACATTAGAAGAAATGAGAGGGACGAGAGGATTTGCTGAGTGCACACACATTCCTCTCTGTGAATGTCATATATCAGGGATACGACCTGATACAGACGCCCACTACATCGCCTTTTATACTTAATCCTGCGCATGCGACGCGGGGTTCGGGTGATAGAGTGGCGTGCGGCGAGGCGGCGACGAAGAACGCGGCGCAGCTGTGGGGTTCTCTCCGGTTACCATGGCATCGGCGCATGCGCACAACTGCTCATTCGGGAGACGTCACGCTCAGCTTTGACGGTGGAGCGGGCGCGCGGCGACGGCGAAGCGCACGCCGCACTTTGCTCCTCTTCGGTTGCCATGGTAACGGCGCATGCGCACAACTGGCTTCTCCCATGTACCGCGAAATGCACGACCGGTAGCCTATTGTAGCTCTCGCTACAAAAAGAAATGAGAGGTAGGTGGCGTTCTACACCACGCAGTTTCAAAGTGGATGATTATATCATCCATCCATTAATCCACATTGGAAGAAAGAAGAGGGACAAGAAGCTTTGGTCAGTGTGTACACATTCATCTCTGTGAACGTCATATATCATGGAATTTACTTTCGCCTGTGAGGAGGGAATCGCAAGGGCAGCGCCTCCTCTATTTTTACAGTACCAGCCGCATCGCCCGCTGCGCAGTGGGAGCCGCCGGTACGCCTTACATCAGTTAGTTGCCACGCTGCGGCGCTACCAGGATGGTTGGACTGCTTGCGTCATGCTTGCCAACGGTCGCGCGGTGGTGGCGTTGTCTCTCCTACTCCTATACTACAGACCTACACCACGCGTCTGTCAGATTCCTGTTTCGTACCCCTTCTTGCGTAGCTCTCAATTAATCCGCGGTGCAGCGCTTTTTCCAGCGACAATCGGATGGAGCAGCAGCTTTGCTCGCCGTTTGCAGAGGTGGGCGCAGGCGTTCGCTCCGTCTATCACTTGAGGATGCTGTTACTTGCCAGACGAATAGAGCGTTGTAAGTTCTTACGTTTGTTCGTTTCGTGGCACCGTGATTAAGGAAAATTGTTTTCCGCGGATAAACGGTGTGGTTCGCGACGCTGACGAGGTGTCCTCGCAGCAGCACTAAAATGGCACCATTTAATTATAGCAAGCACGGCTACTGCTTTCAGTTTTGTGTGAAGTGCGGGAAATTTTCAGCTCGGTTGTATAACAGAATGTGACGTTCACGTGCATTTATTTACATATATTTACAACTCTTTAAAGCAATAGCATACACTATGCTTCGCATGTGTCTTCTGCTATCTACATTACAACTCTGTGTTTATAGCCATTCACATTTCCAGAATTTGTGTATTTGCTTGTATTGACACTTATTTACAGACATAAGAAATACGCATTGTAGCGCAACCACATTTGTACACTCGAGGATGACAAAGCATCTCTTGTGCGAGCGGAACAACAGTGAACGAAACAAAACACACCTAACTCCCGCCTGTACAACCAGATCGTACGCCCACGCGTGTTTGATTGCCCTCCCCTGCGGCTTGAAGCGACAACGACGGTAAAATAAACGCTGATGCTGCGCCGAAGAAACACTGTCTTGTGGTTCGGCCTTTACGATGACTGCGCCTGAAGACGGGCTCAAGCGGATTTGGTTTCGTTTTTGCCTGCCTCCTTTCCTTCAAGCGCTTTTTTTAGCGTTGCATCGTTTTATTAGCGCCTGGTTGCAGTCAAGACCAGGGAGAACGTCCGAAATGCCTCGGCATCAGCTGCTGCGCCGTGCATTTGCGACTGGCCTTCTTTTCGCTTCTTAAAACAATCGTAGCTGCAGTCTGCCACGCACAGAGAAAAATCTTTATCTAGTTAGCGCAAGGATGACAACTTAGCCAGCAAAATGTAGAGCTACGACATGAAAGGTACTGCTACTTGACAGTTTCGAAAAATGACTTCTCGGGAAGATATATCATTCCTTCTTTATTTCATTCACCCATTTTCCTTACTCAACATGATTGAATCGCAGATCAATAGAGTAAAGCGTATTACTAATTACCTTTACCCTCTGATTTCATATTCCTGCCAAGCAGTTTCAGTACCTCTCTCGTAATGTTTCAGCGTTGTAGCTAAAAGACAAACATGGTTCCAACATGTCGCCACGGCCTTTCGTTACAATGCAACGCATCTGTACCGCACTCTCTGTGGCTCCTGTTAAAACCAGCGCCTGCAGCGGCTCCGCGGTGAGCAGCGCCACGAATGGCGCGCTCTATGACGCGTCAATACTTGACAGGCAGCCTGATTACTGGATGGTTGGATGGAAGGTAGGAGCGTCCCGTTTGAAACGGGACAGTGGTAGTTGCCACCATGCTCAGTTTCTTTTTCCTTTATTTTTTTTAACTCTGCTGTAAGTTGTTAATAAAATTCGCCATTGTCTTTAAAATACGTCTTCCTACACTTCAAAACTTATGCCAACTCTCTGCTTTTGAGCCACCAATCCTCCAATCGCTTTTTGCTAATTTCCACCGCAGATTTATTTACATGACTACTGTTATCTCTAAACCCTAGGGCCTCAGGAAGAGTGACTGTGACTATGAGGGACGCAATTATAATTATAATTGGTTTTGGGGGAAAGGAAATGGCGCATAATCTGTCTCATATATCGTTGGACACCTGAACCGCGCCGTAAGGGAAGGAATAAAGGAGGGAGTGAAAGAATCAAGGAAGAAAGAGGTGCCGTAGTGGAGGGCTCCGGAATAATTTCGATCACCTGGGGATCTTTAACGTGCACTGACGTCGCACAGCACACGGGCGCCTTAGCGTTTTTCCTCCATAAAAACGCAGCCACCGCAGTCGGGTTCGAACCCGGATGCAAAGAGAACGTTTGAAAAATTGTCTTCGTCCGCTGTCCGTCGACAGGTGCCACTAAGATGGCACTCTCCCTCACAGGCGTAGAGCAGGCGCGAAGGCTAGCCGACGGGGGAGAGCAGGAAAGGAGAGGGTAGGTGTTGGACGGTCGGATCGGCCGTACTCGGCAGGCATTTTAAATATAGAGGAGGCGCAGGCAAGGGTGTTGAGCGACGTTTTATCACCATTCCCGGAATAGAAAGCGACCTCAGTTCGTTGGATCAAAGGCCTGTGATTGGTGTACGCTGTTCTGCGTGTTATCAAACGAATAGGAGAAGTATTCAACGGCAGAAAAAGTAACTCGAAGGCGGTTGGTGCATAGACAACAGTAAGTGGTGACGTAGCCAACGTGACCAACTAGGCCCTGAACCTCGTGCAAGCAATTAAACAAAACATGTTGACGGATTTTCATACTTCATTTCAAGGCTCAAGCGTTACTGCTCGAATTCGTTTTTCGTTTGGCTTGTTTTTCATGTGGCCTTGAACCGAGGAGCGGATGTGGTGGCAGTATTCCTGAATACATTCACCAAATTTTCGAGCAACCGCTCGTCATACAGCATTCGGGGTGGTGTCATAGAATTTCTCTTTGCCTATAGCGTACATGTTTTAGTCAAACTGAAGTAGCTTGCGGCAGGGGTTCAGACCGATTACATATGCACCTTCAGTTACATGCTTGAAGGCGTGGTTGAGGTGTCCACCGAGATGTCGAGATCTGAGAGCTACTGCGTCTTTTCCCTGCCTCAAAAACCTTTACCTAAAAAAAATTGCTGTGGTTCAACTACTGCTGAGTCTAGCTAGCGAAAGCTGCAGTGTATCGGGTATATAGACACAGCTTGGCCTTTAACGTTGAGTGTGTTCCGCACACTGGATAGGCAACGCGCCTACCATGGCAGGTGGCGGTTAAATTAATTGGTGATCAAGAAAGGTTAGGCACCCAATGAATGCTGCAGCCTAGTGGCTTAGCTCAGCTATTCCAGGATATAGATAGCGAAAGCTAGGGCATAGCATGGGTAGCTTTGGTTAATCTTGATTGCAAGTCCAGTTTTGTCTGGTTGTCTAGCTATGTTGTTGTCGCATTAAAGACGACACAACTGTGGTTGCGACGCACATGAGCTCTCCTTTTCAATGCTCCGACATACCATCAGGCATGCGACGCAGCTGGCGAAGCGAGCGGAGGCTAGCGCAACGACGAGGAACGCGGTGTGACATCATACCAAACGGCGGCGGCGGCGAGCCGCGTGGTGTGACGTCATGCCAGATGGCGCGGCGAGTGCGCAAAGCACAGCAACCGTCTCATATATCTTGGTGGACACCCGCACCACGCCGTAAAGGAAGGAATAAAGGAGGGAGGGAAAAAAGAAAGTGAAAACTGAAATTTGAAATTTCCGTTCCCCAAAAAACCAATTATTATTAATTATTAAATTTCCATTAGAAAGTGTTTAGGGCGCTCGGCTACTGATCTCGAGTTCCCAGGTTCGAACTCGACCGCGGCGGCTGCGTTTTTATGGAGGCAAAACGCTAAGGTGCCCGTGTGCTGTGCGATGTCAGTGCACGGTAAAGGTCCTCAGGTGGTCGAAATTATTCCGAAGCCCTCCACTACGGCACCTCTTCCTTTCTTCTTTAACTCCCTCCTTTATCCTTCCCTTACGGTGCGGTTCTGGTGTCGAACGATATATGAGACAGATACTTCGCCATTTCCTTTCTCCAAAAACCAATTATTATTATTATTCCTCCACGTTTTGTTATCTTACCCTTCAATCATTAGCGATGCCCAAGAGACTTGTGACCTCATGAGTGACAGCTAAAAAGAAATTCCATTGGAACTTCGGTTTGAAACGAAGTGTTGCGCAATTGTTACGAATAACGACTCACGGCATCGTTGAAAAAAATTAACTGCGTTTAACTACTGCTGAACCTGGTTAGAGAGCGAAAGCTGCGGTGTATCGGGCAAATAAACGCGGATTGGCGTCGGTAACGTTGAGTGGGTCCCGCACACTGGATTGGCAACGCGCCCACCCTGCCACTCTGGCAGGTGGCAGTTAAAATAATGGTTGATCGCGAGAGGTTGGTCCCCCAATGAACGCTGCGGCCTATTCTACCGCCATCTACCGGCGAGTCAAAATGTCAAAGGTCAAAAGTCAAGGTCAAATGTCAAGCGTTGCGTCACCATAGTGGACCACATATGGCAAGACCTATAGCCGCACTTGACCTCTGGCTCACTCGAAGGTTAACTGGCAACGCACGGGGAAATTTGTTTTACATAGTGTAGCTTTCGATTCAAAACTGCCCCTGACGCATAAAGGATTCCTGACTCGAGAAGTGTACGATATGACCGATGTTCGTCCTCTGGGACAAGCGACATTATACTGAACTAGTAGTCGGGGTATCTAATGTTGGTTCTGGACGAAGTAATACCGATAAAATTGGTAGTAATAGTAGCAGTAGTGGTAGTGGCAATGGTGGTAGTAGTAGTAGTAGTAGTAGTAGTAGTAGTAGTAGTAGTAGTAGTAGTAGTAGTAGTAGTAGTAGTAGTAGTAGTAGCGGCAGCAGCAGTAGTAGCAGTAGTCGTAAAACTAGTAGTACACTTGAGAGGTCAATGATGCGGCGCCAACTGACGCCGTTATACTCCTAAAGCGGTGTTCTTATTTGCTGCTATTGTTGCGATAAGCTGAAAGGCAAAAAGATAAAATTATCTGAGATAACAGCTGCTAAGAACGCCAGTGTTTCCCGCAAACATATATGTCTGTTTGTACAGTTCGAGTGGCTGGTCATCACATGACGTCATGACCTTCGACTGTGAAGCGGGAAAGGACTCGATATCGTTTGTTTTCGTAGCCCAGTAGGTAGAGCAACTTCTCTGATAACGCGATGGTCCCGGGTTCAAACCCGGACCAGGATGAAATTTTCTTTATCTCCGAAGTTTCTGTGGAAGCTGTATAGTTTCCTTTGTAGCCCTGTGGCTGCGCTTGTGTGAATGGCAGTAACTACTCCCTTATTAGAAAATGCTACTGGGACAGCTGGTCAATCATGTAAAGCTTTATCATTAGAAAAACGAGACTGGCTGCACTAAGAGAGTTGATTGGTTGGCGATGGACCAAATTACCGAGTGAGTACACATGAAGTCCGCAAGCATAAATTGCTATTCGCAGGCGTTGATCACCCTCGGGGGCATACAGTCTGGCTGTCATACTGTAAAATCCCCACACGTCATTCCACCTTACGTGTGAACAAAGAAAAACAGTCACGTTCCTCATTACTTCCCTGTCTAAGGCAAGCGCACCCGCCGAAGTTTCCCGTTTCTTGCTTTTCGAAGAAACAGCGTTGCTGCTAGAAATCCAAGAATGGAGGGCTGAGGGGCACCCGAAAACACAGGGCGGTGATAAAGCGCACAAGGACTGTCATACAAACGTAGAAACGAAAATGTGAAACATCTGCAGTGTGTGAATAATGCAGCGTATGTACAGTGTCTGCGTTTGTGGTGAAGCAGTCGTACCTCCTGCACCTAATGCATCAGTAACGAGTCTGCGAATAAGCCGAGAAAAACAGCCGTGCTGTCTCTGAAACCACCGTCGCCCACTCAGGCATCCCTTTCACGGAGCGGCGTAGGGAATTCGAGAAGTCCCCAGTCCAATAGGGGATCGGCCCAATATTCCCGCGGGAAACGCGAGGCGGATAGTACAGAAGGAAAGTTGAGGCTCTGAGCGCGCTGGTGGCGCCGCCTTAGCGAAGCTCATGCGAGAACAGTAACTCACGGCGCTCTGTAAAAAAAAAAAAAAAAAACAAAGACGCTTAGAGCTTTACTGTTTTCTTTGCATTGTTGTTTGAGCCGTTCATAAAACGCGTTGGCAAATGGAAAACCCACCACCGCTGCAATAGAACCTTTTTGAACGTGTCCGCAAACTTAAGGAAATAAATTTTAATGATGGTGCGTGCGTTGCGCACACACGTCGCGTCTAAACTGAAGATTAGTACGTGTCTGTTAGATTGAGTGTGATCGGCTAAAGCAGCGTCACGCGAGAGGTTGGAAGCAGAAAATGCCGGATAATCCAACTTCGCAATAACGAGACCCTTCATCAGAGATGGTTAGAAGGTGCAGACACGGACATAGTAATGAAAACGCACGTAACGATTAAACGCATAAATCAATTACCAGAAACAATTGCTTTGTGACAAATAATTAATGTATTAGTATGCAAAGGATGTATTCTTTCGTTTACATCGTTTTCTCTAGTAAGAAAAACAATTTTTAAGGTAGCAACGCGTTAGAACATTTAAACTAACGTTTAAGGCTGTCAGGCGCCGGATTCGTTTCTTCTAGTCAGCCTTCATTAAAACTTATCGGAACGTGTTCTTCTCTGCTCTCACAAGAAAGGTAACCGGGTCTTAGCCGAAGTTCAATATTTTTGCACATGATGCCTTCTGTCCAAGCGGAGCAAAACTGGAAAGCACAAAACAGATTGCTTGGTGTTTCTGCAGAGTTCAGCATCGAAGGACGGTGGTGTTTTTTGAATCATATATATTTTCACGACAAAAAAAAAAGAAAACTACTGAGCGAGAAAAGGATTTTGGAAAAGAAAACATATGAGCAGTTCGATATGATCATGAAAAGCAATAATAAGGAATTACAAACAAACAAACAAATTGCATCCCCACTTTAGAGAAGGATCGAAAATACTTGTCTTGAAAGAAATTAGTTTTGTGCAGAGCTAGAAATCCTATGTCCGAGTGAAACATTAAATTCGCTGCGTCGACAGCTTCTCAAGTTCTCCCGTGAAACAGATGGAGAAAAAAAATTGTGCCTCGGCGAGCTGACAGCGGTCGCTGCTTCCATCTTGAGAAACTCGTAAAGAACCTTGCGCAGTCAAGCAATAAATTCTCCGATGAGCCGGAGCCCACCCAATGCCGCGAGGCGGAGTTTACTCAGAAACTCTTCTGTTCGTTTCGCTCTCTTTGTTCTGCTTCTTTCTTATTAAACTTAGCACTCCACGAGGTCTTGAAAGATTCTTTCGACAGTGAAATAAAGGAACAGAAAGACACGTCGCAATTTAAGACGAACCTTTGGGTCATGAGAAATACACAGGCGAGGCCACGGAAAGCTCCCTGATGAGACTGAACGCCACGGACTGACTTAACTTTTTCAAAGAATTTCGAAGAAAAAAAAAACTTATTGCTTCACTTTTGCGTTATGGTCTTTACTGGAGCTTCAAAAGTTATGGTCGAGGTTATTAGAGTTTTACGTACTGCACAGCCCATTGTTATTATTTTGCAGTCATGATAATGTCTATATTTGGCAACATTTGTGACGTAACGGGCAAGTTATAGTAATAATATGGACTGCTTTTGGTGAAAGGAAATGGCGCAGTATGTGTCTCATATATCGTTGGACACCTGAACCACGCCGTAAGGGAAGGGACAAAGGAGGAACTGAGAGATGAAAGGAAGAAAGAGGTGCCGTAGTCGAGGGTTCCGGAATGATTTCGACCACCTGGGGATCTTTAACGTGCACTGACATCGCACAGCATACGGGTGCCTTAGCGTTTTTCCTCCATAAATATTCAGCCGCCGCGGTCGGGTTCGAACCCGTGAACTCCGGATCCCGGGTTCGAACTCGACAGCGGCGGCTGCGTTTTAGTCAGAGTGACGACTGAGGACGCTCGTCCATTTGACCATGGCGGAATTAGACGCAATTATTCTTTTGTTTGGTTACTGATAAAGCGGTGACGAAGGGCCCACGGCACAAATTTAGAGCAAGAAGAAAGAGGCCTAGTGTTCGGTCGGTGTGCACCCTTCAGCGATTGGGCTGGGAAATAAGCCGTTGTCGGCTTACGACAGAAGTTATTCACGACAGGACATCTGTATAGTCCATCTCTTCTTGCAATTAAAAGCATTTTATATTCATGAAAAGTAGTATTTTATGTAAAATACATGTTTCTACACCATGGGCAAAAAATATTGCAGACACAGACTGCTGTTAAGGTGTATTTATGCCGATTTCCGTGAGAGCGCATTCATTCTGTCAATCTTTGGTTACAAGCGCGAATACAGACACAACACAAGAAGCTCCGTCCCGTCTTTCTACCTCGTGTTGCGTCTGTTTTCGCGCCTGTAACCAAAGATGTACAGTTACCAACTTGACCAGCAAGACGTTCTTTTAAAATTCATTCTGTCAATATTACTTCCGTCTTGTCTATTACTTGTTGCTATTTTCCGAGCTATCCCGGCTAACATATACGCGGTGTTTTTTTTTAACGATTACAGTTTTTATTTCAAAGATTTAGGGGACACCTGCTTACATTACATTTTGAGAATGCGTTAGCATTAGAGCCTGAAGTCTGCTTGGCCAGCATCTCCTCCCCCGTGAGTGCTGCTGGCTGCATGCGCTAAGTCTATGCAGACGCCGATACTCCATCACATACTTGCGCGGTCACCCTCTCCGCTTGCGGGTATTTTTCTCTATGGTGGAGTAGACACATACGGCGCTGGTTCTAGCTTCATTCCAACCTGATTTTCGGAGCTGCCTAGATATGTATGCACACAACTAATAGCACCTGTCGTACCGCAGCGGTGGCCAAGTGGGTGAGCGTCCACCTCGCATGAGGGAGGTGCGGGGTTCGATCCCCAGTGCCGCCGGGCACCCACCGGTGATAAAATGGGTGCAAGCTTTCCCCTAGTGTGGTGCTCGGCTTATTTAGGGTGAAATGCTCGGGAAATGGGTCTCTGACCCCACCTTGAGAAAAAGAGTAGATTGTGTCATGGTGCTCTTTGGCCGTAGATGCCCTTGCGCCATAAAAATCTATAATCGTCAAATAGCACCTGTCAAGTGACATCGAGCCTGCCACCGCGCTCGACCATGTCATGTGACCGCGCATCTGCCTGCTCGAGCATGTCACGTGGTCTCATGACGTCACACGTTCCTGCTAGCAGTAAGTATTCGCCCATGTCACGTGAAACCACGTGAAACGTGGTTTCATGACGTCACGCACCTCTTCGAACAATCAGTGAATTTTATGACAGACGTCGCCGCCACTGGGTTTTTTCCTTGGTGAGGCTTTTAATGGTGTCGCTTTAAAAGAGGAATTGTGAGAGATACGTCTGTGCGGTCTGTTTAGGTGTATTGCATAAAAAGGCGGAAATTTTGTACATAATATACCTGATTAATTATAGGAACAATTACCTAAAATTGGCTAAACATTTTTGTTTTCATTTTAAAGGGGCTATGACAGCCTATTTTCACGCATTTCCTGCTTATCGCCTTCAATTCCCAACACGTGAAATTAAAATTCCCCGAATTTTCAGTTGATTCTGTGCGGTAAATATTTTTAAAACGATTTTTTTTCCGTTTCTTTTGCGAACTGCTTGCTGGTCTGGCAACCTCTGATTTCTGACGTCCCAAGGGCATACCCGCCCCGCGTCGTCTGCTGCGAGCTGTTGAGGTGCTTGCGTGCACACCGTAAACGGCGGTCGCTCGAAAAGTTTTTTCTTTTAGCTTAGCGAAATAAAATGCATTTTCCGTGTTTTCTTTTCGGAACCCTTCAACTTAGTACACGACCTGAGTGATTCTATGGGAAAGCGGACTTGCTCGTGTCGCCCGTTTGCCGATTGTTGAGGAAACAGAAATCGATGCACCCCTGCTTTATTATTTACACTTAGAAGCATGTTGTTCGTATGTTATGAGTGTGGTCTCTTTACAGCATTCAAGTGCTTCCGTATGTGAAAAGATGCACGTGCGTGCATGCCTTCGCCGATGTGCGCCGTGAAAGCCCCGGCGTTTTGTAGCTGGCTGCCAAGTTCTTGTCCGCTATTCACTGGCTCGATAATTAAGCTCAAATTATCAAAAGGTGGCACTAGAGTAACTTTGAGGCACGAAAGGAGCAGATAAAAGTGCCGAGTGCGACGACTTACTCGCTGCATGTGTGCGGTTGTAAGTCGAACATACGTGCATTCCCTTCGACTCATAGCACCCTTTTGCTGGAACCAAGCCGCTTGCAAAGCCCTACGCGACTCGAATGCTTTAACTGCCCGCACCGATGGATAGTGGCCGCCACCTAAATGAGTGCTTCAAAATAATAGTACATCAATTAGCGTTTACTGTGCGTGCGCATTGTGGCCTATAGGAATGGACGATCACTACAACTGCAGCCCCGCGCTGGGGTTGTTTACATAGCTGTGCGCAAACAGTACTGCTCGTTTGCGTGGCATAAAACTCAAGGTGGGTTATCCTTATCTTAAATATTACGTACTCTTGCTCACAAATTGTAGTTTTACTCAACACTACAATAAGCGCCGATGATGCTATATCGCCTGCATGGGAAACGCGCTTCGCACCGGAGCTTCCCGCTAATTGTATCTGCTTCCTCTTATGTCACCAATTTTAATTTTAAATCGCTTTAGCTAAAAATACGTTCGAACATTACTGGAATTAATGAAAACAGCCAGATTTATGGTCCACGATCGACGCCGACGGCTGCTACCGGTGGCCTTCTGCACATGCTATGCAGACCAGGTCATATATCGGCACTTCCCCCTTGTTGTACTCGCGTCCTGCGATGTAGGCAGTCTTCTCTTTGAGGGCACTGTAGTTTGCTCAGCACAGTTAGGAGAAATAATGAAATAATTCTCAGCATTTGTGACTCCTCAAAAGATGTTAAAGCTAGCGCCATAGTCATCAATCAACCCATGTGGCCTCCTCAGCCGTTAGCGGTGAGCTCACAGAAGATCATTCCGGGCGTAGTGAGTTTCATGCCTCAGAAACGCACCTAAAGTGTTATTTAGGTAGCACGAAGTTTCCTTATCACACAAATACCCATACACCAATAGCGTTAAAATTCTCTCTTGCCGTCTACATACCCAGCAATTCTTGACACAAGCAGTTTTCAGCGGGAAAACGTTTGTGAACGCAATTTTTTCAGACAATGTAAGATTTCACTATAACAATCAATATATCAGCAGATCACCCGACTGCAGTCTTGTATTTTTTCTTCTATTCACGTTTTTGCTATGGTAAAAAGCGTTCCTCATTGGTTTTCTATGGTAGTCTTAACTTTTCAATGCGATCGTTGGAAACACTTTAAAAGAAAAATATTGCTACATATCACAATAATGGACCATGAAGATCAATATTTCCATAAGAGTGTCTTACAATTTTCCAATTTTTAAAATTTTTACACGAGAATCCTGGACATGATTCTAGAAAATGAAGCTTTGATTGCCTTCCGGGCGAAGAATCCAGTGGCGGGAACCACGTAGTAGCCTATGAAATCTTCAACGTTCCCGGAACCGGCAATCTCGCAGAGACCTCCGAATGCCCTTGAAGGGAGAAAGCACGTTTGTATAGAAACAAAAGTGTAGGAAGATAACAAATATCAGCAAAAAATCCTGATAGCATCCTCCTGCGCCTATTTCGCAGCCCCCTTCAGACGGTGCTGGCAATTTCCTTCGTCTGTGTAAATAGCGGGAAGCTCTGGCGCTGTCGTCGTCTTCTGCTGCACCGCGATAAAGGACACAGCGCGCGTGCGGGGGACGTGTGAACTAAACAACGCACGGTCTGTTGCTAGAAACGAGCGTGGATCCAGACGTGCCTGCAGCTTGTTCGCGTCTCCGCCTGCGCTTACAGACGACGCAACTTAAACGGAAAAATTCCCGGCGTGTTGTGGAGGCGTGGTACTCTAGCACTCGTTTAAGGCGTGGAACTGAATTAAACATCCGAACGGTCGCGGATGTGAGATGGAGAGAAAATAGACGCGGTAGAAAGTTTTAAATAGCGTGCGAAACTCTTTCTATCTCTAGACCAAGAGTGGAAGCTGCGTGAGATAGCGAGCATGCTGTGTCGACCTATATAGTTTCCTCTTAGTTGAATTCTGTGAAATAAATTCTGAAAGGCTTCTTTGTTGTTACATTGCGGATAATGTTTTCACGTGGAGTCTTGAAGTGGCCTAAAAATTACGGGGCTAAATGTACGCTAATATTGAAGTGGAAAGAGCGCGACATGAAAATAGGGCAGGAAGACACAGCGCTCGTCTCTGTGTGTCTTTCTTTGTCCCAGTTTCGATTCGCGCTGTTCTTACTCAATGGACGAAAATGTAATGTGCAAAGTGCCAACTAATAGAAATTTATTTGCAGTCCGTATATTCTCCGCATGATTTTCGTATGCTCTCCGCATAGATTTTGTTTTATTTCCATATGATGTGCAGGACTGCTTGAACAGTAGCTATGAATTTCGACTTTTCTGTGTTTTCTGTCAGTAGCCCGTATGAACTCCTTACGTTACACCTGGTTTAGTTATCAGCCACAAGGAAAACAAGCGGAATTATGGAGTTTTTCAGAACATTCCGATAAAGAAACATTAATGGATATGCGGAAAATTTCCTTTCACCCTTTCAGTGTTGTCAAATGCAGGGACTTAAGCTAGACCAGAGTAACATGGCCACCGCCATGGGCAGTTTTGAAAAGAAGTTCATATATTTTCACCGTGACCTAATTTCGTTTTAAACACCACGTTGATTATGACCTCTAGCGTTATGCTACTTTTAAAAGCCCCTATATGAAGTTGTATTTCCGATTCTGCTGTGTACACTAACTGCTTCAAAAAGGTTCGATCACTTCGCATTCGTAATAGGTGACTCCCAAAGTGCAGTAATTTCATCAGCTGGATGGCGCTTCATTGCTTCAGTTCATGCCTTTCGAGACATTCATTAGGTTGGGGCAACCTAAAAAGAATGAAAAATAATAAGCCCCTGCCTGCACCACTAACGTGCAACAGCCTTAATCCAATCTGAAGACAAATGAAAAGGCCCGAAGGCAATGATATAATTTGGGCACCCATAGGTGGAGAAAACTGAAAAAAAATGAGGGAGGGGGAAGCTACATAGCGACCCACAGCCGGGGAAGCGGACCCGGGGAGACTTCCCAGATCTCCCCTGGAACGGAGCGGAGATAATCGGTGAAATGAGTTAAGGGAATCGAGACAACCAAAGCGTGTTCGTAATCCTGAGATCCACTATTTCTCGATCGTAGTTACAAAATGCCACTTTTTTGTAGCGATAGCTACATTACGGTAGCATTTCGAGCCTTCGGCGTGACGGCGCCGCCACGCTGTCACGTGGTTGGTCACGTGGTGCGGAGCAGCTGCCGGCGGCGCGGCGCTGTGGCTGACCACGTTGATCGTCACGTGGTTGGTCACGTGACCAAGTCCCACTCGGCCAGCTGTAGCTATCGCGTCACTCTAGGTTTAACCAGCTGCAGAGCTAAACCACCGTCAATTTTTTCATGAGTCAATAGGTCAGCACCTCCTCAGGGCACGAATGAATAAAGGTGGCGATCAAATCGTGGACTACTGGGACCAGCAGAAATACAGTACAAAAAACTGTCGCGCATTTTGGAATGTACCGAGGGCAAATCGAATGTCCAGAACGTTTGAAATGCGTGTTCCGCAGCTCCCGAAGCGTTGGAACGAGGAAGGCAGAAAATTTCGATGAAATTGTATGTGTTAACTGCACCTGATTACATCCAGACTGTTTTTAACCAAATGTTATCGCTATAGATATCGTGTGTTCAGCCCTAAACATGTCCAGAATGTGTCCTAGACAAGCGTTTTGTCCTCTGTACTATGCACAGACGCTAACCCTATAGTGCTCGGCGTATCACTTGTGATACATGACGTAAAAAATGTGCATATTTACTATTCCTGCTCGAAAAAGTGCATGAAATGAGATCACACTTGGAGAAACGCTGTTTTCCAATTTGTCCATCAAGTTTTGAGCCTTGCGCTTGATTAGCCGTATACACGGGTGTGTTCTCACGTCTTTAGACGTTCTGAAAAAAAAATACACAAATTTAATTATGCTGCAATTATCTTGACCTTAATATATCTTTCAGTGCTTTTAGACTTTAGCAATGAAGGGACGGTTACTGATGATGTCCTGGAGGTTCATTATTTAATTCTACCCGAATAATAATAATTGGTTTTTTGGGGAAAGGAAATGGCGCAGTATCTGTCTCATATATCGTTGGACACCTGAACCGCGCCGTAAGGGGAAGGGATAAAGGAGGGAGTGAAAGAAGAAATGAAGAAGAGGTGCCGTAGTGGCGGGCTCCGGAAGAATTTCGACCACCTGGGGATCTTTAACGTGCACTGACATCGCACAGTACACGGGCGGCTTAGGTTTTTCCTCCATAAAAACGCAGCCGCCGCGGTCGGGTTCGAACCCGGGTAAAATAATTCTACCCGACGTTCTATTTTCCAGGCCATTAAAGGTTTAGGGCACCAGTGTGTGCCAGCGAACTGCGCACACAAAAGAAGATGGGTTATTCTGATAGTCATACTCTGGTCATATTGAAGAATAGACTGAAAACAGCCTAGAAGACGGGAACATTCATTCAAGCTACTCTGTACACAGCGTCATCAAACGACCAGCTCGATAACGCATTTTCTAAACTAGTAGTGCAATGAACGAGACATACACGCAATCACCTAAGACATGTCGTTTTCTTCTGATTTCAATCGCTTGTTTTAAACAATCAGGGCGCAAATATAGTGTCGGATCATTGTCATGATCATTGTCATACTTCTGTCAGGCTGCGTCAACTGGTGTTTAAGGCCCTAGGGGAGTCGGTTTTAAGGTATGGCGTCACTATTTATGGTTCGGGTGCATCGTCAAGAATCAGTCAAATCGATAGAATACTGAGCAGAATTTCCGCTAACGTTTTGTATGGCACGTCAATGGAGGCCTTTGAAAGCCCCAAACGGATGCTCGTTGCTGATATGTTCTGTATTGAAGATCTATTCACGCATGTAGTAATTACCATAAACTATTTCTCAAATAAATTTAAACACCCTGAAAACAAGCTCAAGGTATTAAGAAAAATAAATCCGTTCAAACTTTCCAAGGTATATACTAACTACGGGAAAAGGTGCCGTATGTTCTACATCCCATTTCATTTTAACCAGCTTCCAACTGAAATGCTATCATTACAATCCCTTAAAGAGGTAAAATGCAGAATAAAGTCCTGGCTTAATATGTCAAAAGCCCTGTAAGCTTGCATTAAAAGAATGCTCTAAATACTCTGAGTTTGCCATCCCATGTGAATCTAGGTTGTTTAAGTTGTTTTTGAGCCTTTGTAAATAAGTGTCTTAATTTGGCAGTGTGCATTAGTGATATTGTTCTTTTTGTATTTAGGAATATTATGTGCCTTATTGCAATAAGCTTTGTTGTGCAGTATTTGTTTTGTTTCTACATACAGGAAACTATGCTTTTTCGTCAATACTGAGCTTGTACTTCGTTTGATTGCCGTGACCCGCCCACAAACGCACTTGCGCTTCCGCGGGCACACTTATTTCAAATTGTAATTGTGACAAATAAATATGTATGTATGTATGTATGTATGTATGTATGTATGTATGTATGTATGTATGTATGTATGTATGTATGTATGTATGTATGTATGTATGTATGTATGTATGTATGTATGTATGTATGTATGTATGTATGTACGTACGTACGTACGTACGTACGTACGTACGTACGTACGTACGTATGTATGTATGTATGTATGTATGTATGTATGCATGCATGCATGCATGTATGTATGTATGTATGTATGTATGTATGTATGTATGTATGTATGTATGTATGTATGTATGTATGTATGTATGTATGTATGTATGTATGTATGTATGTATGTATGTATGTATGTATGTATGTATGTATGTATGTATGTATGTATGTATGTAAGATTCAGAATGGTCCGTAATGCGTCTGTGAAAAGACACGCTGAACTACAGGCGGGCAACTGCCGACAAAAATTCATGGAACGCGAATTAAACTGAAAAGTTGATGTTTCGGCACAGGGCACACCGCGGTTGCTCAGTGGTTATGGCGCTCGGTTGCTGACCCGGAAGACGCGGGTTCGACCCCGGCCGCGGCGGTCGCATTTCGATGGAGGCGAAATTCTAGAGGCCCGTGTACAGTGCGATGTCAGTGCACGTTAAAGAACACCAGGTCGTCAATGTTTCCGGAGCCCTTCACTACAGCGTCTCTCATAGCCTGAGTCGCTTTGGTACGTTAAATTCAATAAACCATAAACTAATCAACAAATGCGCGTCCCCTTAAAAATTCATTTCGCCCTCAGCGCGCTTATATAGACAAAAAAAAAAGAAATGTTCTCACACGGTTACTGAAAAGGCATTCGCACGCGACTTACATTCTCGGCCGTTTTAAAGCTCGACATATTGTCCTAGGATTGGCTGACAGGAATATTGTTATTTAAAAAAATAATTAGAAAACAACGCCATGCAGACGCAGAAGCTGGCGGAAAATAGCCGGCCCTTTGCGAGTCTTGCGTCGAAGTGTCCATCTTACGTCAGTGACCACTCTGTCGTGAAGGCTGTGAACGTCAGCAAGACTTCGTTTTCCTAGAAAGCGTCATAAAACTGACAACGAGCGACGCTTTAAACATTTTCAGAGTGGACAACGCACCAACAACGCAGTCCACAGAGGGCATTCGCCGCCAGTTTCTAATTGATGCTGTCAGCTATGTGGATAGACGTATGAACTTTTAACTCAAAATTATAAAGAGAAAAGTGACACAAAGTAGTTCTGTTTTCGCGAGGAAAATTACTACTAGTATTGATAGAGAAGTGTCACTATATCAAAATTGAAAAAGCAAGGTCACTAGAATAGATATGTTATTAGGAACGAACATACAAATACGATAGTATTCTGAAAGACAGGTTGTATATAGATTGAGGCACAATAAATGATTATAAAAAATTATCGTGGCCTTAACTGGGTTAACCCTGGAATTCACCGGAAAAATAGGCTCGTCCATGGCAGCACCGCTACACGCTTGCGACAGCCGTTCTATATACGTATACCCACACGACCCCGTGGCTATGACGTGGTATCACATGGTCTTACGACACGCCCATCGTATGTCATCACGTGGCTTCCCATCACCCAATCGGATGTTCTTAAGGTCAAAGGTCAACCCAAAGGTCACCCAATGTCAAAGGTCGACTAAAGGTCATGGGTCAAGATCAGGCGTCAAGGGTTCGACGCCATAACTGTACCACATGTGGTCTTACACTGCTAGCGTGGTTGGGCTGAAGGTCGTTCAAGGTGAATTCTCCGGCCTCCGCGACGACTGCTTTACCTAGCGTAGTGAAGCTTTTCGCTTCAAAACAGCCTCGCCCACACGTCTTAAAAGGCGGATGAAAAGCAGGGAATGACGTTGAATAGGAAACAGAGGCATTAACACTTTCGATATTTCCACACTGAGAAACGAAACAAACCCACCACTCACCCGCTTCGGTGGCTCAGTGGTTAGGGCGCTCGGCTACTGATCCGGAGTTCCCGGGTTCGAACCCGACCGCGGCGGCTGCGTTTTTATGGAGGAAAAACGCTAAGGCGCCCGTGTGCTGTGCGATGTCAGTGCACGTTAAAGATCCCCAGGTTGTCGATATTATTCTGGAGCCCTACACTACTGCACCTCTTTCTTCCTTTCTTCTTTCACTCCCTCCTTTATTCCTTCCATTACGGCGCGGTTCAGGTGTCCAACGATATATGAGACAGATACTGCGCCATTTCCTTTCCCCCAAAACCAATTATTATTATTAATAATCCACCACTCACAAAACGCTGCCCAAAAGGCATTTAAGGTAAACGAAGGGAGGAGGAAAGTGGAAGAGGCGATGTATGCGGTGCTGATGAAATACGGAAGACGAGTACACAGCGGCTTTCACCAGTTCGTGCTTCACAAATCGGTTATGTCGACCATACAAAGTCGACTATACAAAGAAAATAGTTGAGAAGGCGTTGGAAATGTTTGATACCAATATTGAATTGGGATTTTTTTATCTCGTCCTTCAGCTTGCAGATGATTTTCTGATTACTCTAGGTTGCAGTATAACCGGCTCGGGAATAAATGGTTAAGATTAGGTGCCCTATGATTGCACGCTAAGTGTGGCAGGCCGGGGTTATGTTGTCAGGTCTTCTTTGGAACCTAGCCGGCAAGAAAGAAAGCCGCTTTTCTGTTCCTGTTTTTGTAAAAATGAACAGTATATTTTTATCCCTATTTTTTTACATCGCTAGGTACCAACCTTTCAATCCATATTAATTATGACGCCTGTTATTCAGTGCGTTTCCTCGTTCCATGATTTGAGCTCAGAGAGAATACATATTCTGTTGTGTATGTTTGATCAAAATATAATAAACTTGAGAACAAGCAGAAACGAAGCTGCCATTGCAATTTGCAAGCAGTGGTTGGCTGCAGATTTATTACATTGTCTGAATTATTCCGAGGCAGTTTGTGTGGTCAGTCTGCAATGCCGTGTTCTTTGTGCTTTATAACGCTTCAAGTTATATACCATTCTTTTAACGCGATAGCATTACGTTCTAGTCTTGCAAAAATCACCGGATTTCTCTGTAACGAAATTCTCTGATTGGTCAAAACGGTTGTGATGTCATCAGCATCACCAAATTTGAAAATCCGATGCCAAGATTGTTCGAGTATCCTCCACAGAATTATCATAAGGGATGACACTAACCCAACGCTCTCTTCGACATTTATCCGCCACCTAATAGCAAATAATCACCTTAATACATCGAGTAAAGCACATAATTTCTCCTAAGACTTTATATACCCACCAAATCGCTACTAATCTACCTTAATCCATTTTATAGTGTCAACCTACTTCCAAAATACCGGGAATATTTGTGGTAGAACAACTTTTAAATGCTATTAGATTTTATTTTTAGGGAGGCGGTTAAGAAAGCCCGAAGTTGTTTAGCAATCATTCACTGAACGCAGCACTATACAAGCTCTTGCAAGGCTACGAAATTCAACAGTGGTTTTTATGAAAGCCGAACCCATTTAGGCTTTGCCAGATATTAACAGACTTTCATATGGTTGAGCAGGCCTTCCGTTTTTGAGCAGCGGTGGGAACCGAAAAAAAGTTTGTGGACCTAAACGGCCAACACGTCGCAACGTCCGGAAAAACTTGTTATATGGACACAATTTGCATGCTATCCGCACCAAGAACAGGTGACAGCTGATATAAATTGCAAAACACGCTAAGCAAGGCAGCAGTTTAGCTCGACCCATCGATTAAGTCACCATGCATTTTAGTTTTCTTGTCAAGTGATAAAAAAATACAGCTTCCCCGTTATTGGAGCATTAAAACAAATGACTGTGAGAGGGGAACATCTCTATGCCAAAGTATGAATGTAAATAGCCTAAAATATGCAAAACCTTTCCCGGATACATATACGTAGTATGTATTATGTGTTCCGAAGAGGCAAAAAAATGTAATAATTTCTAGAAAGCCGGTTAACCGAGAAATCGAACTGTGAACGTACCAGAAGGGATGGTCAAAGTTAGTTTTAGTTTATTTTTGCGGTTTTGGTATAACGCGAATAACAACAAACAAAACCATTCTCCACAATAAGTGTTTATTTTAGGAAAAAGAATAATTCAGATTATTAGTTATGAGACAGGCTGCGTAGGGTTGCGTCCAACCAAAGCACGCTTGGAGCAGTGCAGCTCGAAGGTGCTCTAAGAATCAGACTATGGTCCGGAATGCGTCTGTGAAAAGACACGCTAAACTACTGGCGGGCACCTGCCGACAAAAGTTAATGGAAAGCGAAAATAAACTGAAAAGTTGATGTTTCCTCACTGGGCACACCGCGGTGGCTCAGTGGTTATGGCGCTCGGTTGCTGACCCGAAAGACGCGGGTTCGATCCCTGCCGCGGCGGTCGAATTTCGATGGAGGTGAAATTCTAGAGGCTCGTGATGTCAGTGCAGGTTAAAGAACCTCAGGTGATCGAAACTTCCGAAGCCCTTCACTACGACTTCTCTCATAGCCTGAGTCGCTTTGGGACGTTAAACCCCCCATAAACTAAACCAAACCGCACAGGGCATAATGCTTCTGCTGCGCAGTCTACACACTCAGAATTAAGCTGCATGCATCTATTACACGCTGCCGGAAAAGACGACGGTGTAATTAGCTAGTGTTTTTTTTTTACTAATATTGTGTTTCTTAAAAATATTGATGCGGGTGCGCTTGTGCAGGGGACCTATCAGTACGGCTCGCCCAAAAAACTAGGAAAAAAATAGATTTCGGTAAGAACATTAAGTAGTGCGAGTAGCCCTCAGATGTCTGTAGTGAACTTTTAATTTATTTTGGAAGATTTGTTTTCTAAAGATGCACAAAGATATCGTGCAGCCATGATCCTGTCGCTCTTGGATAGGGCGGTAACTCTAACATTCCCGAACGAATAGAATTGTAGCTGTTAAAATATAAAAATTTGAGAGCGTAATTACCAGCCTACGTAAAGTGAACAATACATACAGAGACCTTGAATACATCTTTCTCATTTTCTCCTTTCCAGTCGTTAGGAAGCTCGCAAAAGTAGTGTTTAAAGTAAAACTCCGCCATTTGAAAAATAGTTCATTCTTATTACTGAAAAGGAACACGTTCCAGCGCAAGCTCTCGTTGAAAAGAAAAAAATTACGAAATACGGAAAAAAATGCACTGTAAAGCGAGAATAATATTTCGGGAAGAACGCTCAGTATATTTTCTCACAATGTCTTTTGTTTGTGTTGTTAAAAATTAGGCCGCAGTCACGATCAATCGACTAGGCAATGCTAACAAGCCTGTGCTTTAAAGAAGGAAGACAACAAACAACCTCGAAATCCTCCCCTCGTCGCCTTTCACGTTATTATGTAATGCAAATTCCTTAATGCTAATGTGCGGCAAGATGTTAATGCGGGTACTGATAACCTTAATCAATGAGATTCTGAAGCAGCCATTCGTGCTAGCTTTGCTGAGCTTATGCAAGCTCTTGCATTGTACGAGCAGAACAGTGTCAAGTATGATTATTCAAGAAAGGAGATATATTGAAAACTAAAAGTACAGTATACGCTACAAAGGAAGCAACACGAAAAGAACACAAAAGAAAGCGGTGCTTCTTCTTTGAATAATGCTCAGCAATAGGACGTTTCTGTGTGGAACGTCGGTGATTGAGTAACGCGGGTTCGGAAGTTGTTGAACGAATCGAAAAAATAAGGCTCTGATTATGCATGCAGGTTAAAATACCAAAAACGTGAGTTTAGATTCGATTGAAAGTGCGGGCGTCTACAAACCTGCTGACTAATTTCAGAGCCTCTATTTCGATCGGTTATGCAGGCAACTGTGATGTCGTAGGCGGCAACCTCATTTGTTCATGCTATAGTTTTATGCAATCGATATTCAGGTCTTATTTTTATGGGCTCCGTTTCCAAGTTTGCTTTTTTGCTTAGTGTATTATCTTAAATGCCACCGTGCTTAAAGAAGCAAAAGCGGAATGAAATGCTAACATTGTGCGAGGAGAAAAGTGAGGGCTGGGTTTAAGATTCGATTAAAAGTTGGCTTCCTGTACTTTGTCTTCCTGAAATCATGCGACACTGTTTATGGCGGCGACAGCACAATGAGATAAAGGCTGGCTTCACAATAGAATTCGCAGAAGACTAAGATTTGCTACACGCCGAAGATATAGGTTATCGCCTTGTTGATAAGCATAAATGACCGACTCAAGGCGAAAACAGCTAATTTCCCTCTCTTCTTATGTTTATAAATTGTCTGCCTTGGTCGTGTGATGTCTGTAGCATCCAGTAGTGTCGCAGGTGTTTTTTTCTTTCCCTTTGGCAGCGTGCGCAGGAAGCAATCGTATAAAATATGTAGGAGTGAAAATGAAGGAAAGAGTGAGGGTGAATTCGGCCAAGGACTTGAGTATTGATATTTTTCGTTTCGTCCTCGCTTGAAGGGCATCGGAGCATATCATAGAAACATGAAAATGGCAGAAAGAAAAATAAAGGTATCGATCATCAGGTTTGTGTGTGAGCGAATTCAGAACTCCGCCGAAACCAAGAAACGGCATTTCCATACGCTCAAAACGTGAAACAGAACGCTGAATCTGCGCCCACGCATTCGTTCAGGTTCAAAACGTTTTGCTGCGGGCTGTTTTATTCTTTTGCTGCCTAAGTACACGTGGGGCAGTAAGCTTGTCCTGGCACAAATTCGTTGGGATCAACTACTGCATATCCTACCTAATTCTTTCAGTTTAGAAGGTCTGTGAAGCCGACATTGTTATCTTATCTTAATGAGACTCTGAGTAAATCCAGTTCATAAAGTTTTTTGATCGTATAAATCGATTCTTTGATTATTTCTCTATATATTAACGTTTGTTTGGCAGCAAGAAACCAATTTATTGCTGAGAAAAATGGGTTTAAAATTGCCTCATTACTTTTTCCGCCATACGACTTTAACTTGTGACATCAAGACCAAAAAGTACTCCGCAGCGACTATTAAGAAGTGAATGGTTCTGTTCTGTTTAGTCACAAGGTTCTATTTTGTTATTTGTTGTACTGTTTGTGCCTTTTGTACTAGCTTATTTCATACGGGCTGCTTACATCAAAGAAATGTTGGTAAGGGGCCAGTGAGATCAAAAAGACTGTTAATCCCCAGTTATTCTCATCGGCTAATTATATTTATAAACACAATCGCTTATTAGCAAGGGTTCTAACGTTGATTTGGCTGCGTCATTTTTATCACATCAAAGCTCAGGTCATCATCACAGATTAAAGAGAACTTTTTATTAGTGACACAAGGAAAACAGACAGTCAAGTGGTTCAAAAACAGGACGTTGAGCCTTTCGGCGAACGACAAGTGTCATGCACAGCGTGTTGTGGTTTAATTGACAACAATTTAATTGTCATTTCCTATTACAGGGAATGCGGGGAACATTTCATATTTGTACTTTCTAAGCAAAAAGACCAAAGATAAACGGCTAAAGGTAAAGAAAGTTAAGGTTCGATTTAGCTAGAACCTTTCATGTGATGGAAATCGGTAAACAATTGTTGCGTCAGCACTGCGCTTTGTCTCTGTTGCCATTATGATACCAGAAGGTTATCCTGTGTAATCAACAAACGAGCTCCACCAAAGTCAGTGCTCTTTTTATACATCCACCGTTTAGGTTTAGGAGGTTAGGAGCCCTAAAGAACAATTGTCCAGTGCACTCTTGAAAGGTCTGCGGAAGGAAACATGTGTCGGTGGCGGGGTCTTTCATACTATGCGGATCTTAATTGAGGTTTTTAAGGTCAAGATCACTAAGGACCACCCTTTCCTTCTCGTCGTAATCGTTTCTAAAAAGAACTACACCATTGTTGTGCCATACTAAGTTTTATTTAGCTTGGTCGAGTTCTTCGCCTGAAATATCAGGCGGCTTGTTCGTTTTGTAAGATTTTCTAGCGTGGAAATTGTTTAACCTGTTTTCTGCAGTTGCCTTCCATTCCGCAACCACTTGTCTCGATAAAACCGCCTCGAAATTGCAGATAACGCGAGGAGTTTTTTTATTATTTAATCAGATACGTCATTGTCCGATTACTATGACAGCTTGCTCTGCGCAGCCAAGCAATTAGCCTTAGGTATGAGATTTTATTCTTTGTTTACAGAATTCTGTGCAAGTTTTCGCTACTCAAGAGTAACGACTTTGGTACTGGGTTAGGTTACCTCTCAGTCTTGTGCTGCTAGGTTCTTGAACATGTTCGTGGTATCATTGATGTGTCTTCTTTTTTGTCCTGTAGGCGTCAGAAGGGCGTGATATTTCTCTTCGATGTGATATCCTTCTTCAGTGATATTTCTCTGCAATGAATGGCAACATACGTTTGATGCTCTGAACAGATTGCCTCAACGGCAGCGATCGATTAGTTTACCGCTGATTTCCTGCATCCACAGGTAATAATCAGGGGAATCAGTCAGGGTGCTCTGTCCTTGCCATCTGCTCTCTTTCATCCAACTGCTCATCTATGTCTGGGGAATGAATTCATTCATGAATTTAGTAAGTAAACAATCTGATTTCAATAAAATAATTGATAACTACTGATTGCCATCGGGACGTCACCGCACGAGTCTTAAAAACGCGGCTGTTTGAGTTTTAGGACTTCCACAACCATAACCATTATTATGTGTCATGCATACAACATTCTCATCGAACAGCAAGCATCAATCAACAAGCCTCAATAAGTGCTACGCCGTCACTATAGCCGGCTTGCAGCGCTCTCCAGTAAAGCTACAAAGAAGTATAGCGACCAGTACAAATGTCGGAAGAGGCTCCGACATTACTCCACTCTCTGTACTTACCAAAATTGTTGCAAGCGTTCAGGAGGTGGAGATCTAAGACTGTAACCGGGCCGCAGCACAGTCGTTGACTGGACCCTAAGAAAGCGTATATGCAATCCCGAAAGCGCGGAACACGCTCAGTTTACGGCCTCTCCAGACAGGACAGCGTTACTTGACAAGATTTATAGACTCATTTGCCTGACACGCTACTCCCATGAATAAGAAAAGGACCGCGCTTACTGCCAACGTGTTCAGCTAGCGACGACAGCCCGCGTCGCCGGGAGACCTCTCTGTTCTAGGAGTTATCAAGGAAGCTTGCGCTGTAGGAAGGGACCCGCATAAGAAACCTGTCGAGCCCTGTCTTTCTGCATCAACAATGAAACAAAGAATTGCATCGGCACGGTAGGAAGAGTAGGACGCGCACTGTCTAGGAATAAATTGAGTTGCGCATGTGAATGCTGCTGTCGTTCGCTCTTTTGAGAGGCTCCTGACAGTCATTTGATTTTTCAGCTCGAGCGCTTGCAGCAACGGCGCAGTTGTGCAGTATTAAAGCCAATCTTATTTGAAAGTCTCTTGCGAGATTTAGAGGCCCGTTTTCGCTACGAACCATAAGGTGTTGGTCTCGTTTCTCTTTCGGATGGGGGATTCTATTGTATGCAATCAATAATACACAACAGCAGACTGGGTGCTATGCTCAGGTGATGTCTGTGCGTTTTTTTTTAAGATTGTGCGTCTTGTTCCTCCATCGCAATAGTGACCTAGAGATGACCTTGAGAAAGCACATCTGCATCTTCTGAACCAAAACTCTCTTCCGAATATATTGGATACAAGTGAAAGGAAACAGAGGTGCTTGTTACGACATACATGACGGAAGCCAAAAGCCACCGAAGCCTAGGAGCATAGGGAATTTTTTGTACAATTTTGGTGTTAATTATTTAGAAATTATTAGTGCACATATTTAATCAGTTAAAGGTAATTGATGAATGGTTTAGTTTATGGGGGTTTAACGTCCCAAAGCGACTCAGGCCATGAGGGACGCCGTAGTGAAGGGCTCCGGAAATTTCGACCACCCGGGGTTCTTTAACGTGCACTGACATCGCACAGTACACGGGCCTCTAGAATTTAATAATAATAATAATTGGTTTTGAGGGGAAAGGAAATGGCGCAGTATCTGTCTCATATATCGTTGGACACCTGAACCGCACCGTAAGGGAAGGGTAAAGGAGGGAGTGAAAGGAGAAAGGAAGAGATAGGTGCCGTAGTGGAGGGCTCCGGAATAATTTCGACCACCTGGGGATCTTTAACGTGCACTGACATCGCACAGCACACGGGTGCCTTAGCGTTTTTCCTCCATAAAAACGCAGCCGCCGCGGTCGGGTTCGAGCCCGGGTCTAGAATTTCGCCTTCACCGAAATTCGACCACCACGGCCGGGATCGAGCCCTCGTCTTTCGGGCCAGCAGCCGAGCGCCATAACCTGGTTACTCAGCCACCACGGCGGCCAAAGATAATTGATGAGAAAGCAGGTAAAAAAAACAACCACATGCCGCCGGTGGAATCCGAACCCACGACCACCGAACTTCACAGAAGGCACAAAAAGAAAACAATGAAGTGCACTCGAAGATCGATTTCTACGAGCTCTTCTTTTTTCACCAAAATGCTGTCTGTTATTTAACTGTCAATATTGTTCTCTTGTTTTTATTCATTGATTTTTCAAAATTCCCGATTGGTGCTACAATTTTGTCATCATCTTCCATGGAAACTTCTTTGTTTATTCAACTACACCTTGGTCAATCCCCCCGCGTGGGTATGTGCCATATACCTGGGGTGAAGAAGAAGAAGAAGATCAAGATATTGCCTTTATTTCTGGCAGATACTGATTCCGTGGGGAACAGGCGAAAAAAGGAAACGGTGAAGAAAAAAAGGCATTAGAAGCGCTAGGAAACGAAGTTCTTTATTTGTCGCAAAGCAGGCGGAAGACGCCGATAATGTTGCCGCTTTTCAAGCAGCGCTAAAGAGAGGCAATCTCTCGAGCCTGTTGCTTCCAGTGCGCTCGCTGACAGCTCGATACGCGGTTCGCCTGAGGGTCGCTTAGTCCCAGCCGCTTGAATGACTTGCTGCACTAGTTCCTGCTTTCAGCAAAAGTGCCCACTGATCACGTCGGGTCTCCTGTTGTTGTTGTTGTTGTTTGTGTGTTTGTTATTCCTGCAAGGACGCAAGCTATGTGACAAAATGTTGAGAATACGATAGGGCTATTCACCGTAACGAATCGAAAACGGTGACTAACAAGGTTACTTTGGAGTGTGGAAGACTTCACATCGTCGACTTTCTGGACAGATCCAGAAAGTGGAGACAGAGATCTGCTATCTTTGCGTGCTGTTTCTACACGGTGTTTCGCCTAAGATTTCACAAGATTATAAAAAATAGCTTTTTTAAGTTATCAGATAGATTTTTTTGGCATAGCGTTTTCAGCAATGTAGTGCATCAGAATACTGTTCAGGTGCTAACTTGCAGGCTGCTTGACTCTAAATAGTTATCTTTTTTACTATTGCTGTTAGGATTTTAATTGTTGAGAGGCGTGTACTGACCGGAAGTATTATCTATATCAGTTTTTAGAATTGCGAAAACGCGATTACAATCGACGCTTTAACCGAAAAAATTTTGTCTATTTCGACGGGTTACATGCACTGAGATGTCGCTTTGCCTGCAAGCTTCTAGAAAGCTCATGTATTTAGGCGCGATGTAGCCAAAGTTTGTTGGGCCACACCACTGAGTAACAAAAATAATTGGTTTTCAGGGGAAAGGAAATGGCGCAGTATCTATCTCATATATCGTTGGACACCTGAACCTCGCCGTAAGAGAAGAGATAAAGGAGGGAGTGAAAGAAGGGAAGAAAGAGGTGCCGTAGTGGAGGGCTCCGGAATAATTTCGACCACCTGAAGATCTTTGACATGCACTGACATCGCACAGCACACGGGCGCCTTAGCGTTTTGCCTCCATAAAAACGCAGCCGCCGCGGTCGGGTTTGAACCCGGGAACTCCGGACCAGTAGTCGAGCACCCTAACCACTGAGTCACCGCGGCGGGTACCGATAAATAATAATAATAATAATAATTGGTTTTTTGGGGAAAGGAAATGGCGCAGTTTCTGTCTCATATATCGTTGGACACCTGAACCGCGCCGTAAGGGAAGGGATAAGAGAGGGAGTGAAAGAAGAAAGGAAGAATTAGGTGCCGTAGTGAAGGGCTCCGGAATAATTTCGACCAACTGGGGATCTTTAACGTGCACTGACATCGCACAGCACACGGGCGCCTTAGCGTTTTTCCTCCATAAAAACGCAGCCGCCGCGGTCGGGTTCGAACCGATAAATACCCCGAAAGCAGATTTGACAGTCGTCGCCATAGCTCAGTTGGTAGAGCACCGGAAGCGAAAATGATGGTTCATGGGATTGAATCCCATCGGCAGCACGTGGTTGTTTTTGTTCTACTTTCAAAGACACTATATTTACATAATAAAATAATTCCACTATTAACCTTCCACTGATAAGCGCCACATATTAAAAAAACAGAAACATTCCCCTATGCACCTTGGTTTCTGTGGCTGCTGTCTTCCTTCTCATAAAGGTAAATTAGTTATTTAGCGCTTGAATTTCTTATTATTCAGTTCCCAGGATATATATGTATTTGGTGAGTGAGTTAGTAAACAATATTGTGGTTAATTTGCTTGATTAATGAGTTAGGTAGGCAGTTATTGATGCAAGCCTTTCCAAGGTAGAAATAGTGGTTGTAACATGTTTTGTAACATCAACGGTACCGGAAACTGCACACTTCGAGGAGCGCTTGCAATCCTAAAATAACGCGCTCCATCTCCAAACAGAATAAGCAAGCGCGATGTTTACGCCCACAGGCATATTAAGCACCTTTGTAATGAACAAGCACCAACACAACATCTTTTCTGCAGTCACGGTGAATCTACTGCGCTCAATCAAAAACACTTCAAAGAGATGCGGTGTTCCGGTTGAGTTCAGCGTATGGGTTAGAGAAAATTAACACGTAATGTTCGGGTGACGTTAGTGAATACGTAACAACAGACGGCAGCGCACCGCCCTCACTGTCGGTGTGGCAAGTGCTGTTCGCTTTTCTGGCCCGTAATTACCCTGTCAAAGCGCTAAGCCCTTCATGTCTCCTCAGCGTGGTTTAGCGCTAAAATTAGGAAGTCTCCTCACTCGCTAGAAGCAATCCCTGTTACTGCTTCAATATATGTTCTTTTGCGGCACTGGCAGTGGGCAACTTAAGGGAGGATTGAGAAGTGGCGTGTGGGTGCGGTATTTAGTTTTTAATGCGAAAGCATTACTACTCTCCTTACAAGAAAAGCCGGCGGCGTGTGTGGGTGTGTGCGTGTAATAGTAGCACATGTTACAGAAAATCCCAGCGATGGGAATAAAATTACGGTGACGTCATCAAGATTGTACGACGCTCACAGAACGCCGAGCACCACCACTTCGGGGCAATTCACTACATGTCGTTCGCCTACATATACTCGCCACTGGCCGCCGCCATGTGGCGCCACTCATGTCATGACATTGGTACCAAAATTGTGACTCAACCGTTTGTCGTACAGCGCCCCAGATGGTGTCATACCATTTCTCGCTTAATGTTGCTTACATGTGCTAGTCAAGTTGGAGGCTAGCTTGCGAGAGGGATTCGAACCGACGACATGTGAACCTTCAATTCTATGCCTTCCCAGACATTCGTGTCAATATTGTGATGCGCGCTTTGTCGTACAGCCTTCCGGGTGGTGTAGTACGATTTATCTTTGCATATAGCTTGCATGTTCTAGCCAACTTAGAGGCTAGCTTTCGACAGGGATTCGAACCGAGAACATATGCACCTTCAACTCTATGCCTTCCCAGACTTTCGTGTCAAAGTTGTGACGATGCTGCCGTTCGTCGTACAGCGTTCTGGGGGGTGTCATACGCGCGCGCATCTGTGTGGATAGCAATCAAACGTCTACGTGTTGCATTCGCGAGGTGCAAACTCAGCCAACCTCATCACCGTGCAGCGCGAGGCTCTGATTGTTTGCGGTCTGGGGCGCAACCAATACGCAAACATATAATCTCGTAGAAAAGAACTCTAATGATTGCACAGGCATTAGATAGATAGATAAATAAAGAGGAGGAGGGAAAGGCAGGGATGTTAACCAGAAAGGGGTTCCGGTTGGCTACCCTGCACTGGGGAAGAGGGATTAGGGGACTAAAAGGAGGAAGAGAGAAGGGAAAAAAGGCATAACACACACACGCATTACGCGTAAACAATGCACCCAGGCACAGTAACGCTTTCGCATTCCCTCCCTTGAGGTGTCTTAAGTGTCTCCGCGAATTATATTTTTCAGGTGTCCGCCGAGATGTGAGAGAGATACAGTGCCATTTCCTTCCCAAAAACCAAAAACCTGCAATAGATACCTTGTGGACTTTTCTAAGGGTAAACTACTTTACCGTCCGAAGAGAGAGAGAACTTTAGGTAATTTAATGAAAGGAAAGATGGAGAGATCGGCCGGCGGTAAAGAGACCTTGGCTCCTGTTCTGCTTCTTAGAAAGGGTCATAAATATTTAAAAGGATCTGTTTAACCAAAAAAAAAAAGATTCTGGGTGCAACTTTTATCGTAAGACTTTTGCTTCGGATCAGCCTAACGTCTTTGAGTCCTATTTTATTCTAGTGTTCTTGTTATTTCTCTCGTTGGTTGGGTCTCGCCTGTCGGAACGGCGACAGTGACGATACGTGGTGTTTTACTATAGTCCGGCGTCATCATTTTATCGGTATTAGGTAGTCTTCGTTTCAGTAACACCCGACAGTCCGACTTATCTATGTTTTAAAGGTACCTGCTCTCCGACGCACGAGGAATAAGTCGCATAAGCCGCGGAGTGTCAACGACTCCACTCAATATCAACAAAGACGCCGTGAACTGTTAACAAATGCGCCATGGACTGTCAAGGACATTGTCGTGCATTGTGGACAACAACGACGTGGGCTAAAAGAACCAGTGCCGCGAATTGTCAACAACCCCACCGTGAGAGAGAGAGAGAGACTCTTTAATGAAGAAACAGAGAATTTAGCCGGCGTTTCAATATCGCTGGCATGCTACTCTGCGTAGGGAGGGGAATTTGGGAGATAAAGACTGAAGGAGAGCAGCGTGGAAGAGGTGGAAACAAAACGAAGATAAAATGCAGCCATAATAATAAGAATAATAATAATAATTGGTTTTGGGGGGAAAGAAAATGGCGCAGTATCTGTCTCGTATATCGTTGGACACCTGAACCGCGCCGTAAGGGAAGGGATGAAGGAGGGAGTGAAAGAAGAAAGGAAGAGATAGGTGCCGTAGTGGAGGGCTCCGGAATAATTTTGACCACCTGGGGATCTTTAACGTGCACTGACATTGCACAGCACACGGACGCCTTGGCGTTTTTCCTCCATAAAAACGCAAAATGCAGCCATAAAATGGGTGCCAAGGATGCAGTGGCGAGTATTGATGTAACCTATGGAATGATGGAGTGCATAGTCCGACGAATGGGCTGACAAAGTTCACTGCAAGAAGAATGCATGAAGGTAACCTGCAAGTGAATTTAGAGCTTATCGAGATGTCCAATGTCTTTTAAATTTGTAAAAAGAAAGTTCATGGCAAGTCTCTGTTGCCTGAAGCAGGCTAAGGGGCCTAAAACTTTGTCCATTGTTAGGGGCACTGGGCAGAGCTTCTGCATGCAATGTTCATAGTACGCACGCTCGTTAGCATACGCAGGGCACTCAAGCAGGATATGTTCCACAGTTTCTATCGAAGCACAGTTGTCACAATGCGGACTGCTCATTTGTCCAAAACGGTATCGCAGGCCATTTGTATATGCAGCATTCAGACGAAGTCGGTGATAAAGTGTTTCGAGTTGTCGAGGAATTCTGGGTGAGAGTCTTGATCTAAGATGTGGGTCGATTGAGTGAAGAAATTGGTACTGATATGTCGGCAAACTCCAAAGCCGATACGTTTCTTCGTACGCAAAACTTTTAGCCATTTGGGACGCATCAGATTTCGTGAGAAAACTTCGAATGTATCTCTGATGTTGATGGCCCTTACGGGCCGCTTCATCTGCTTTTTTCATTAGACATAATGCCACAGTGAGCAGGTACCCACTGAAATGTTATGCAGTGGCCTGCGGCAATAGCTAAATGATGGATATACCCAATGTCCAGGGAAACTGGCTGGTGATTCGTTTTCTTCAGCAGGTTGGCCAGGATCTGCAGAGATGCTTTTGAATCGGTGAAGATAACCCAACGGCCGGCGGTTCGGCGCAGGATCTAAGAAACAGCTTCCTTAATGCCGTGAAGCTCAGCTGTTGTAGAGGAGGTCCTCCGCTGCAGCCGGTAAGAAAGGGCATGGCCTGTTGAGGGCACATAAAGGCCACAAGAAGAAGTTTCTTTAGTAGTTGAACCATCGGTGAAGATATGGGTGTGCTGCGTATATTCTTCGATTAAGTAGGCGATTGTAGCTTGCAGAAGTGCTGCCTGTGGCATGCGGCTCTTTGCATTCACACCTGGAACAGACTTCTTCACCTTTAGAGGAGAGTGTCCATGGAGGAAAGGCCAGAGGTAGTAGTTTCTGAGGCTGATTAATAGTAGGAAGGGGCATGAGCTGCACTGCCTGGCCAAAGCTAGAGTTGCTGTGAGTTAGGTGGACACGGTGTAGGATGTGCTTCTTCCCTTGCAGGACATGGCGGAGATGGGTACGCATAGTTTCCTGGGCGGCAATTACCTCTAGTGGGAGACATCCTGCCTCCGCTACCGTGCATTGTCATCAATGACGCTGTGTTGTGTAAAAAAACTACTGAGTGTAGTGTCAACAGTCATGTCGCGGGCTGTTCAAAACGAGGCGGTGAACTGTGAACAACGTCGCTGTGAGCTCTCAACGGCGTCGTTGTGTGCTGTCCAAAACAGCATCGTGAGCGGTCAACTACGCCATGTGCTGTCAGATATGACCCCATAAATCTATGACGCAGCAGTTTCTGCGAAAAATTTATGAGTATGGTGCTATTTATTTCGAAGCTGCCGGAGAGAATTTGCACGCGAGGGGAAATCATGATTGCCCAGCATCTCAGTGACCGGTTAACGCACTGATCACAGTACAGGCCTCAGCAATCGTCATGTATACCGGCAATCACGGACTGCTAGCAGCCAGTGAGACGGCTGAACTTCTCTGCGACATTAGCTCCGGTCCACGACGTTTAGGCACCTGTATCAAAGACAGGAAATCTACCCAGCCAGAAGCATAATACCAATATGGAACGGGTGTTCACGCTGAGACAATAGATATTTCGGTCCCAGCGAAAATAGATATTTCGGTCCCAGCGAAAATTGAAAATTGTTTTTTTTTGAGGAAAGGAAATGGCGCAGCATCTGTTCCACATACCGGCGGACACCTGAACCGCGCCGTAAGGGAAGCGATAAAGGAAGGAGTGAAAGAAGAAAGCAAGAAAGAGGTGCGGTAGTGGAGGGCTCAGGAATAATTTCGACCGCCTGAGGATCTAGAACGTGCACTGACATCGCCCAGCACACGGGTGCCTTAGCGTTTCGCCTACATCGAAACGCAGCCGCCACGGTCGGGTTCGAACCCGGTCCCAGCGGCAGATATGAATTTCACGCCTGGGCTGCACGCTTTTTCTGCGAGCCTACCGTGCGAAAAACGGGCGTCGTTTATCTCTGAGAGCCTCCGGTAAAGGCCATCACAAAGTAAGAAATGAATGAGGATGCGAATGATTTGTGCCCCAGTCCCCCCTGTCATCACCGTTGCCGTGAACAGCGAAGCAATAGTGGACGCGGCGAGCCGTGAGGCGACGACCGCAATGAGAGAACTGATTCCGGCGTCATCCGCACCACACGCCCTTTTAACCCCAATGACCGAGACCTGGGGGGCGGAATACGGGTTGCCTTTTGCGTCGGAGCTGTCATTAGCTTTCTTCACCCCTGTTAATGGAATCGACGTCACCAGTGTAACCAGTCGACACCCATGCGGTAATGTTTTTGAAGTTCGCGTAATAGTTTGCGTCGCATTTTGCGCAGGTAATTTGTTCTTTTACTTGTTTTTGTCGTTTTAATGCGACAGCGTTAGAAAGTGTATGAGGCGAAAATGCGTCTTCGGTCATAAAAATCGCTCCTTGGCTGGAAGGAAGAGAGGTCACCAGACAGGAGCATTCCCATTGAATAGAGGAAAGTAACGTCACGAAATCGAAGCATTCCCATTGGCTGGGAGGAAGTGATGTCACGAGATCGAAGAATTCCGATTGGCTGGGAGGAAGTAATGTCGCCAATCAGGAGCAATCCCACTCAGACGGAAGTGACGGAACTTCAGGCAAATGCATGAACATCTGCTAGTGCTATCGCGTTGCCAGCACATAACAGAATAGGAACACACAAAAGAATTAGATGTTCCTAAGAATTTTTTGTTTTGCATACAATTCAGCTACCTTAACATATCACATTGTGCTCCTCGACGCTCAAAATCTTCATAAGATCTTCACAAGGAGGTGCAAGCTGCTTATAGCAAACATCTTGCCGCAACTTAACTGTAAAGTACACAGAATATTCGCTATACCCAACTGCTTCCCTTGGGCTGTATAACGTAGCAGTTCTCTGAATTGATTGCGTTTTCTTTTTGCATCGAACGAGCCCGCCTTTGAAAGCAGAGCTGGCGGGCAACGTTCCTAGCCAGCTATGAATCGGTGTATCAAAGGCCGCAAAGGACTTAAGCAATAGAGACTATTTACGGCGGAGTTACTGAAATTTGTAAGATGAGCTTTAGAGGCCGCTATGCTCAGTGAGGGAGAAAAAATATCTACGGTAAAGCGGAGGATTCCACATATCGTTTAATTACATATTTTAGCTACCTTTAATTTAACATAAAAATATAAAAAAGCGGCATAAACCTCCACGTGCTCTCATACGGCCGTGTTTCAAATATTCCTCTTTTAATGTAAAGAAATTGATAGTATTCTGCTCACATAATTCCAAAAATGCGCGCAAAAACTCTACCAAACCGCTTCCTTTAGTTAATGGGCCGAATTCTGCAAGGCCTAAACTCCTCCTCGAAGCTGGCCTGTAGCAAAACAAGAAGAAAATTGGCGAGTCTGGAAGGAAGCTTGCGTTGGCACTCACTAATGGAATGCGAACCACCCTTGCGTTGGCATTTGGAGAGGAAACAAAAATGATCTACATTTCTGAAGACAACAGAGACACAACAACAAAATTTGAGTACATTGTAATTAGCGACCACTTTTTTCGAAGACGGCGAGCATGTGTTGCTTTGATTTAAATTTCGTTTCAGTTCGAAATACACGACTGACGATTTTCGTTTTTACAGCTGTCGAAGTCGTTCGCATTGATCTAGAAATCTAGAGCCTAACTATAAGCTCAAGGAGGAAAATTAGGCGCTCCGATATCCACACCTCAAACTGTGTTTTTGCAACAATTGAAAACCCGCCGCGGTGGCTCAATGGTTAGGGCGCTTGGCTACTCAGCCCGAGTAGCGGGGTTCGAACCCAACAGCGGCGGCCGCGTTTCGATGGGGGCGAAACGCAATAAGGCGCCCGTGTGCTGTGCGATGTCAGTGCACATTAAAGATCCCCAGGTGGTTGAAATTACTCCGGAGCGCTCCACTCCGGCACCTTTTTAACGCGACAGCGTTAAGCATCTCGTGTTGCTGCTGAAACCCGGTGTCGTCGGCGTCGGCGCCTTTGGCCGTGAGCGGAAAATGGCGCATCTCGGTGGACACCTGAACCGTACCGTAAGGGAAGGAATTTTAACCCGACAGCGTTAAGGATTTATTGATTGATGAATTGATCGATTGATTCATCAACTGATTGATTGATGGATTGATTGATTAATTGATGAATTGATTGAAAGATTGATTGATTGGTTTGGTTTAGGATTTATAGGGGTTTAACGTCCCAAAGCGCCTAGGCTGTCAGGAAGGCCGTGTGAAGGGCTCCGGAAATTTCGACCACCTGGGGTTCTTTTACGTGCACTGACATTGCACAGCACACCGTTTGATTGAGCGATTGATCGATCGATTGATTGATTAATCGATACATTGATTGATCGTTGATTGATTGATTGACCGATCGATCGATCGATCGATTTTTCCTTACCTTACGGCGCGATCCGGGTGTCCAGCGAGAAATGTGAGACAGGCGTCATTTCCTTTCCTTAAAGGCAATTGTGCATTTCATTTTCCTTCCCTTCCGGCCTGGTTCGGGTGTCCGCCGAGATATGTGAGGCGTCCTTTCCTTAAATTGTACAACGGGCCACGCGTCGCGCCGAGCGGGCGATGGTGTTCCGTGTACTCCTCGGGAACGCTGGGGCACGCTGTCGCGTCTCACTCTTAGAGGAAGCTTAAGCATCCTCCAATTTTATTCCTTTCTTCTTTGACTCCCTCCTTTATCCTTTCCTTATTGCGCGGTTCGGGTGTCCATTGACGTAAGTGGGAGTTACTGAGCCATTTCCTTTGCTCAAAAACCAATTTTCGTTTTCATTTTGAATTTAAAATAATGTTCTGCGAACGCCCTCCTAACAGCCGCTTCCAGATTGTTCGGTACAGTTTCGAGCTTCAAGTGGAAACGGCTTGGTAAACACCTTTTTTTGTTTCCTTTTTTGCAAATGTTGTTCTGATAACGCCATGCTCACTGTCCATGAAATATACGAAATCTGACAAATCATTAATATTTCAGCGCTTTCGCCTCAGCAGAGGATTTTTGTTTCGCGCACGTGCTTGCACGGTGGGTCATAAATCTTCAGATAATTTTCAAGAAGATTTTAAATGATGTGTATGAAGCAGCAAAAGCAGACATTGCGGAGTCACCGTGATTTTGGGGATTCAGTTTACGTGTTGCGCCACCTATGTGTAAGATCCGTGTAGAGAGTACAACAGCGCTACGTTGGCTAATAACAATAAAGCGTCTTTGCAAGAGGTAGGGCTATACGAAGCAGGTAGAATGAAGAGAGAGAAAGTACATATCATTTCTCTTCTGCCGCTAAAAACTGTGAAATATCACAAATACTTGCAACCCTATTCCTCTCAAGTTCTGAAATGTTTTTAAAAATTTACAACAGCGATTCGGGTTTCCGCCGTTGTCCAGTGAATATTTCATACACGTTAGTCTCGTTACGTACAGCGAGGATTATTTTTGTTGACAACGACATGCCGAAAGTTCACCGCCTACAGAAGCCGGGCGCAAACATCACCAAAGAAAAAAAAGGAAGTATATTTCGGAAAATAGCACCTCTGCATTTGTTTGCCATCTCGTCCACAGGATTTGCGCGCGAATGACTTTACATCTTTAATGCGCTCGATGTTTACTGTTGGGCTCCTCTGAATACGCTCAGAGCAAACAAGCCAGCTAACATGCAAAGCAATGTTTTTGTTCTTTTATTTTTTAGGATGTACTAACACGCACTCAGGCTTCATTGGTCGCATTGTGCTTCATTGGCCGTTACAAAAAGGAGGTTGGTGGGTACACGCATTACGCCGTGTCATGTCACTTCCATCGCTTCAGCAATACTTTCCCTGAAGTATCTTTTAAGGTTCGAAAAAACTCTTCGACGATTACGACGAATGAATTGACTGCGTCAGTTTTAGACGCATAGGCATGCTCTGCGGTGCTGAGAGAGAGAACAAAACCTTTATTAAGGAAATAGAATGAGATTGTGTTCGCCGGCATATCTACTCATGTTCGTTTGTTGTACGTGCTGTAGTTCACTACGATTAACAAGCCTGCGCATATTTGCTCTGTTGATCTCATTTTCTACCCGCCGCGGTGGCTGAGTGGTTAGGGCGCTCGACTACTGATCCGGAGTTCCCGGGTTCGAACCCGACCGCGGCTGCTGCGTTTTTATGGAGGAAAAACGCTAAGGCGCCCGTGCGCTGTGCGATGTCAGTGCACGTTAAAGATCCCCAGGTGGTCGAAATTATTTCGGAGCCCTCCACTACGGCACCTATTATTCCTTTCTTCTTTCACTCCCTCCTTTATCCATTCCCTTACGTCGCCGTTCAGGTGTCCAAAGATATGAGACAGATACTGCGCCATTTCCTTTCCCCAAAAACCAATTATTATTATTATTAATTCATCTCATTTTCTTAGTCTTGTTCACGCCTTCTCACCTTCTTGGTTCTCTTTCCATCTTCCTCCTTTCCTCCTGCCACACATCGCCCCGCGCAGCTACTAGCTTACTTTTGTGTCATGTTCGCACCTCCTTTCCACCTTGTCCTGCTTTCCACTTTTCCTTCTCAAAACTTTGTCCCCCTTTTCTCTTGGTGCTCTGCGAGTGGTTCCCCTTCCTCGCTTGACCTACTTTGTCTTCCTCTCACTCTTTTATCCCCTCCTCCACCCTTAGTTTTGCTCCACCAGGTGGCTGGCTTCATCCGAAAGGGGACACCATTTTCGCTTGCACACACCGTTCTAATGCTTACGCAATAATAAGGTTCAGGCAATTTTGAAGGAATTGCGAAGAACATTCACTCCGCGTCTCAGCTGACGCGATCGCGACCCGGAACGTGTCATATATGCAAAATTTTGGTGTTTACCACGGAACCTTTCTGTCCACATTTTGTGAAGGCAACGCGCTTTAAGTTGTGTGAACCGCTCCCTCTATTCTTCAGAACATCTCCATGGCTGTGAAAGTTGAGGCGTGGTACACCGTTCTCTTGGACGACATCGTAGCCATGAAAAGCTGTCACTTGCCCTGCGTTGATTCAGAGTCCTTGCAACTGACAGAGAACGTGATCAAAATGGAGCAGAGTCGAATCACAAATAGGGCTGACACTTGTGCTGGACGGTACCACAAGCTGCAACAGCCTCGACAAATGTTAAAACACAGGCAGATGAAGAGGGAGGAAGCGCGCATTTTGGATGCTTTTATAGTACTAATACACCAAAGCTTTTTAAAATGTTGGCACCTCTCCATGTTTTCTCAAAGCTTCCCACCACCTGTTCTGTCACAGTTGCATGTAATGTAAAAGGATAGATATCGGGGCTTCCGCATTGGCAAGTAACCACTTGGCCGCCTAAATTATCCTTTCTACGTCAATAATAATTGTTTTTTTTTTTTGAAAGGAAATGTCGCAATATCTGTCTCATATATCGTTGGACACGTGAACCGCGCCATAAGCGAGGGGATAAAGAAGGGAGTGAAAGTAGAAAGGAAGAAAGAGGTGCTGTAGTGGAGGACTCCGGAATAATTTCGACCACCTGGGTATATTTAACGGGCACACCTGATGTGTAGGCGAGCGCCGTAACCACTGAGCCACCGCGGCGGAATAATGTGTTTTGAGGAAGGGGGATGTTTAGGATGAAAGGAAACGGCACAGTAGAGCTCAGACCTCGACATCTCGCTTGGCTACTGATTCGGAGAACCCGGGTTCTGACCCGACCACTGCGACCGCGTTTCGATGGAGGCGAAACACAAAGGCGCCCGTGTGCTGTGCGATGTCAGCGCACCGTTAAAGTCCTCCCGGTGGCTGAAATTATTCAGCAGCCATGCACTACGGCCCCCTCTTTTCATCTCTTAGACCCTCCTTTATCCCTTCCCTCATGGCGTGGTTCAGGTGTCAGCAGGAATGTGACCTGTACCCGGGCGAAAGCATGTCTTTTTCAAGGAGTAATAATAATAATTGGTTTTTGGGGGAAAGGAAATGGCGCAATATCTGTCTCATATATCTTTGGACACCTGAACCGCGCCGTAAGGGAAGGGATAAAGAAGGGAGTGAAAGAAGAAAGGAAGAATAGGTGCCGTAGTGGAGGGCTCCGGAATAATTTCGACCACCTGGGGATCTTTAACGTGCACTGACGTCGCACAGCACACGGGCGCCTTAGCGTTTTTCCTCCATAAAAACGCAGCCGCCGCGGTCGGGTTCGAACCCGGGAACTCCGGATCAGTAGTCGAGCGCCCTAACCACTGAGCCACCGCGGCGGAATAATGTGTTTTGAGGAAAGGGGATGTTTTGGACGAAAGGAAACGGCACAGTAAAGTTCAGACCTCGACATCTCGCTTGGCTACTGATTCGGAGAACCCGGCTTCTGACCCGACCACGGCGACCGCGTTTCGATGGAGGCGAAACGCAAAGGCGCCCGTGTGCTGTACGATGTCAGCGCACCGTTAAAGTACTCCCGGTGGCTGAAATTATTCAGCAGCCATGCAATACTTCCCCCTCTTTTCATCGCTTAGACCCTCCTTTATCCCTTCCCTCATGGCGTGGTTCAAGAGTCAGCAGGAATGTGAGACAGATACTGCACTATTTCCTTTCCCCCAAAAAAACTATTTTCAATTTTAATTTTTTCTTGGTGGTGACCTGTACCCGGGCGAAAGCATGTCTTTTTCAAGGAGAGGAAACGTTTTTGACAAAAGGAAAGGGCGCAGGGAAGGTAAGCGCGCAGTAGATCGCGAAATCTTTTACATTTTGCTTCCCTATTTTGCTCGGGTCGAGACAGCAATAACATGCGACGATTCTAAGCACACCTGTTATACATGCTATATCTTCGCTGGGTGCTTACGCGGGTTGTAAGGAAACAAATGCACAGCTTTTCCTGTGTTCAGTGTGTGCACGTGCAAATCATGATATTGAACGGCCCTCACACTTCCTGAAGTCGGAAAATCGAGTAGGAGCAAGGATTACAGCAATAAGTTTTCGCTTTGTACGTTTTACGTATAGCAGTCGACGAGATCGTGAAGACTGAGAATGGAGCTATCCAGGCGTTTCTCCACCAACCAATATGTACTTCAGGTGATCACCTAAAGTTGTACCGCTTCAAGAGAAAAAGACCTTTTATATATTTAGCCATTATTGGTACAAACAAGAATTGCAGAGACATTGTCATTGCGTTTTGTCTGCTGCATCTAACTCTTTATATTTTTGCACACTTGATACTTTCCAAAATGATAGAACACGCATCTCATCGGGCTGTCGGGCAATTGAAAATCAATTTTGGACGCAGGCGGACACCTGCTCTGTGATTTAAATTCACGTTAATGAACCACAGGGGGTCGGAAATTATTACAGAGCCCTCCACTACGCCAACTTTTCTCTTACCTCTTTCACTCACTGCTTCTTTCCTTCCCTCACGACGCGGTTGAAGTGTCATCCGAGATAACAGGCTGTTTCTATTTTAGGTTTATATTATTATTTTTAGGTTTCTATTTTGACGAAAATGAAATAAAATGGTTCTGTCACTGTCTCACTTCTCAGTGCGCGCCTTAACCACGATGTGAGGGAAAAAGGAAGACAGGAGTGAAAAAAAAGGGAGAAGCTGTAATTACGGGCTTAGGAATAACTTCGACCACGTGGAGTCTACAGGTCCGGAGTTCCCGGGTTCGAACCCGACCGAGGCGGCTGAGTTTCTATGGAGGCGAAACGCTAAGGCGCCCGTTTGCTATTGCTATGTCAGAGCACGTTAAAGGTCCCCAGGTGGTCGAAATTATTCCGGGGTCTTCGACTGCGGCACCTCTTTCTTGCTTTCTTCTTTGACTCCCTCCTTTATCCCTGCCCTCACGGCGCGGATGAGGTGTCCGCCGATATGTGAGACAGATACTGCACCATTTCCTTTCCCCAGAAACCAATTTCCATTTCCGACCGTAGAAAATGAATTAAAGGGGACTAGTGGGTGGATGAAGGCGTGAGTTGGGATTATTTTAATTGATATGTGTTTTAAGGCTAATTAGGATTGGTTGGTAGATTAAGGTGGAAGTGTGGGTTGGGTTAGTATCCTGCGTGAGTAAGTGGTTTTTATTAAAATATTAATACAATGAAGTGATGATCCAATAAAAGGTACTCTAAATATCCTGATTTTTCCCTATCTTTGCGCTGCTTACTGGCATATACTTTATGTGATGTGCTTTCATTAAAAGCACTGTTGAATATTGTAGTCTTAGTTGAAAGGGCATACATAGTGCGGCGCTTAGTGAGACTGGAAAAAAAAATTGGTGATGGTTTAGCTCTGGTTAAACCTGGAGTGACGCGATAGCTACAGCTTGCCGAGTGGAACTTGGTCACGTGACCAACCACGTGAGGAACCACGTGATCAGCCACGGCACCGCGCCACCGGTAGCTGCTCAGCACCACGTGACCAACCGCGTGACAGCGTACGTGGTGGCTCAGCTAGAGGGTGGCGGTTCAGCCATAGGGTGGCGGCGCCGCCACAGGGTAGCAGGCGGCACCGCCGTTGCCACTGCGCCGCCACGATGAAGACTCGAAATTCTACCGTAATGTAGCTGTCGCTGCAAAAACTTCTGACATTCTTTACGCATTCCTGAAGAAAATCCGATTGCATTTGAAAGTTGGCCCATCCGCAAATGTTCCAACGGACCACCCAAATTTTTGAAGCAGGCCTAACCTCGAAAATTAATTAAAGTAATTCGACGGGTGAATTAGTTGTGATTAGCGGGTGGATTAAGCTGGATTAGCGGAGGTTGATTGATGGAATAATGCAGAATATTGAGGGGATTAAGGTGGAAGAGTCGGTATGGGGTTAATAGAATGGCATGTGGTGATCCAAAGGAAGGTAACAGTACATTGTAGATCTCATATGTTGAAATTTGTTGGTGCTAATGACGTCGCATCCCTCTCGACCAATCAGAGAATTTCGTTACTGAAAAACCGCGTGGGTCTTGCAACGTGACAACCTAATCGCTATGAGATTAATAGCTTTACGTGGACAGACTAACAATTTTTTCGCACAAACGCGTCCAGAACATCAGATCAGTATTCGCGCAGTGTGAAACTAGCCCGTGTTGGCGTGCATACTTCATAATGAGTTATGGTTTATATGGGTTTAAAGTCCCAAAGCCACTCAGATATTGAGGGACGCCTTAGTGGAGGGCTCCGGAAATTTATACCGCCTGGGGTTTTTAACGTGCTCTGACATCACACAGTACACAGGCCTCTAGAATTTCGCCTCCATCGAAGTTACACCGCCGCGGCCGGGATCTCATATCTAGCCACGAGATACAATGCCTGCCTTTCAGCAAATTCATCGAACGGACCTCGATGCACTATTTTTTTTATTGCTTTTTTGAAAGTTTACAAGAGCAGGTAAGAAATTTACAAAAATTCCCTCGATGGCCTAGAAGTCACCATCATCATCATAATCAGCCAGACTACACGCACTGCAGGGCAAAGGCCTCTTCCACTTCTCTCCCATTAACCCTTTCCTTTGCCAGCTGCGACCACCCTATGCCTGAAAATTTCTTAATCTCATCCGCCAACCTAACTTTCTGCCGCCCCCTGCTACGCTTGCCTTCTCTTGGAATCCACTCCGCTACTCTTAAGAACCAGATGTCATTAAACCGCGTTTGTTCTCTCACCTACTCTGCCCGCTTCCGGTCACTTCAAGTTACACCTATCATTTTTAACGCGACAGCGTTAAGGAGCTCGTGTCGCAGAAAAGCCGGTGTCGTCGGCGGTGCTGGCCGTGAGCGAAAAATGGCGCATCTCAATGGACTCCTGAACCGCGCCGTAACATCACAGAGCAGGGCTACACGAAGTGGTCCCGGTCAGTCATTCGTACCTTCGCTCCCACGAGAAGCAGATACAGCTCACAGAGGTGGTCACTGACGTGGACAACCACATCCTCCACCTCTGGGAAGCGCTCCGCGGCCTTACGCGCCGCTGGAAGCGCCAGAAACACAAAAAGCTCAAAGCGCGCATTACGGACCTCACCCGGCAGGCAGCAGAGCACGCGGCCCAACTCGTTGCCTCCAACTGGGTGGACCGCTGCGACACGGCGGCGAGGCAAATGTCCCAACCCAACACAATCAACCCAACACAGACCCGCACAGAAACGCAGAAGCAACTACACAAAACCATGCACTCATTTCAAGGAAATACAACGCAGTTGTCACAGGAGCTCCGGGATCGCTACCTGTGCGCAACTCAGGACCCCCGCAGATCGGCCTACTGCTACGCAGGAGGGGAAAACTCGAAGTTGGACAAGACTTTCCAGTTTCACGATCTGCGGGCCAGTCTGGCCAAAATGAAGAGGAGCACCGCGCCGGGCCGGGGCAAGTTCACCGTAAAATTTTTGGCGAACCTTCCTGATTCAGCGTACCAGTGCCTTCTAGAATACATCAATGTGATCTGAACGGGGGCAACCCCCTCCCCATTGACTGGAAGTCGGTCTTTGCCACCTTCATCCCGAAGGCTGCGAAACACGGACACGGACAACCTCCGCCCCATCTCTCTCACCTCGTGTGTGGGCAGACTGATGGAGACGATGGTGCGGGATCGGCTGTCCGAATACCCCGCACAATACAACACCTTCACGGACACCATGTTCGGATTTCACCCGCACAGATCCGCACAGGATGTCCTGCTCCAACTCGACCGCGAAATCCTGAACACCATGACGCACCCCCAAAATGATAAAATTGTCCTCGCGCTCGACATAAAAGGAGCGTTCGACAACTTAACCCATGAGGTCATACTCTCACACTTGAGTCAAACTCACTGTGGAACCAAGAACTTCAATTACCTGAAACAATTTCTCTCGGACTCGGACTGTCCTACATCCGAATACAGGACGAAGAGCATGGACCTTTCCTGCTCGGCACGAGAGGGGCTCCACAAGGCACGGTGCTGTCCCCTCTGCTATTCAGCACAGCCATGATGCGCCTACCTGCCCGGCTGGGTGCGGTCAAAGGAGTCCAGCACGCGCTGTACGCCGACGACATCACCCTCTGGGCTACGCAAGGACGCCTAGGGGACATGGAGACCAGCCTGCAAACGGCTTCCAGCATAGTGGACCGCCATGCCCGAGACTGTGGTCTGCAATGCTCCCCGCAGAAATCAGAATTCGTGCATCTGCGCCCCTCGCGCACATGTGCGAAACAAATCCTTCTCTCCTTGCAAAGCAGTCCTATTCACGAATCCAAAGAAATCAGAGCCCTCGGACTCTTCATACACAACCAGAGACGCTGCGACACAACACTCGCCAAGCTCCAGCAGCTGGGGGACCAGGTGGGCCGCATGGTCCGCCGGGTTTCCAACAAGCGCGGTGGGTTACGATGCAAAGACGCCTTGCGTCTGGCGAACGCATTCGTGACCAGTCGAATCATGTATTCGACCTCCACCTGCGGAAACAGGAAGAGGATGCCTTTGAGGTCATCCTCCGCAAAATCATGAAACGAGCGCTGGACCTCCCGGTTTCTACCTGTACTAGCTACCTCGTGGCAATGGGGATTGTGAGCACTTTCAGGGAGCTTCGGGAGGCCCACCACAACAACCAATACACTCGTCTCAAAATGGCAGGGTCGGGTCGCCGCCTTTTTTTTATTCAAGAAATTCAGACAACACAGTGACTTGGTGCAGAAGACAAAAGGCGAAAATCAATCAGCTTGACTGGGCCCTAAGCACCACTCGAACACAACAGCAAGGAGGACTTATATACACATACAAAACAATATAGTGATCACAATGTAAATGTTTGTGCAACACAACTTTCTTATATAAACATTCATTGTATTCTTATTATTCATAAAACAAGTCTAAAAAGTCACAGAGAAGGGCAATGCAAGAGCAGACAGATAAAACATATCTATAGAAACTCATTGCATGCCTAGAAAAAACAAGAGAAAAAATCACACAACAGATCAGTGCAAGAGCAGACACAGATAAAACATCTGTATAGAAACTAACTCAGTACATAGAAAATAAACAAGATCTGCGATCAATAGAAAGATGTAAGCAGAAAAAAAGATATTGCATTTTCCAGAAAATAAAATTTCGCCCGCTTACGAAAGGCAAAGAGAGATGAATATTTCTCCATAATATCAATTAACTCGGGATGGGAGATCAAAAGGTTTGGAATTTGCCAGTTCAATGACTGCATACCATAGTTCGTTCTGTTTCTTGGTTTCTGTATATTTGTGTGTCTAAACTCATATCGTGTTTGATCGGTCGTGTCTTTAGAAAAACAATTGTTGTCGATTGGCTATGAGTTCCAAGAATGCCACCTGCGACAGTCGCTCATAATATAATATTTGTATAGGTAGCATTCGGTTCTTGCTGAAGTGGGAAGATGTGGAGTCATATCACGATAAATTTTCAATAAAGCGAATAGATTTTTTTTGCAATAAAAGAAGGCTTTCAAGATTAGTTTTCCCAGTGACTCCCCAGGTAAGCAAACAATAGTGCAACCTGGAATGAACTGCACTGAAATAAAGCTGGCGCCTTAGCTGGAGCGGTAGAAATGGGTGAAGCCTGTTCAGAATTCCAATGCATTGTGCTGTGATCCGCTTAATGCGATGAATATGTGGTGTCCAGCGGAGAGTTTAGTGAAATTGTACGCCTAAGAGATTTACTTCCCTAACGCACTCTAAAGGTCGAGACTGAAAAATTATCGGATTAGCGAGGTGAATTGGTCTGTTGCTAGTAGAGGAGAATACAATATATTTGGTTTTATTAACATAAAGTACTAGTTGATTAGCTGCAAGCCACTGTGACAAATTCGTCAGCCATAGGTTTATAGTAGTAACTGCAGTTGATAAATTAGGTGTAGAAAATAAAACGCTGGTGTCGTCCGCATACAGAATGATTTCTGGCGCCTGGTATGAATAGAATGTCGTTAATATATATAGAGAAGGAATAACAAAGGACTCAGTATGGAGCCTTGCGGTATTTTATATTTCCTAGTTCAGATTTAACGGTGTTGGCAACGTTCTAGTTCGTCTTCACATCCAGCACACCCAATTCACAGAGAAGAGATGCCGCCCTCCCGTACACTGGAGACGCGCCCTACACGTGCGGCCCCTCCCCACCAACATGTCCAAAGAGGACCATAATGGCAGGCGCCTGGCGCGGGCGGAAGCCTTGCACCGCCACTTTGGGAGCAAACCAGGAGTCTTTTACGTGGATGACTCCGGTCCGGACCCCAGGGGATGATACACGGCTGCGGTTGTCCACGAAGGCAAAACAGTAGACGGCTTTACTTTCAAGGCCCAGTCAGCAATTCACGCAGAAGAGGTTGCCATCGCGCTGGCAGCCTCCGACTCCTCCTATAAGTACATAATCACCGACTCACGAGGGGCTTGTCGAAACGTCGAGCAAGGGTGGGCTACTCCCCTGGCTTATCGCATCTACCAAAATTGTAGCCGTCAGTCGGATCCTGCGCACCGATCTCTCGTTTGGGCTCCAGGTCACCAAGGCCTCGGCGGAAACGAAGCAGCCGACGCCGCCGCCCGCGCGCTCTCTCTCCGGGCATTTCTCACGGGAACCGACGCTGACCAGGACTCTGATTTCAATCCGATTTACACTTTTAAGGAAATATGCGATTATTACAAATCCACGCACCAAACTCTTCCCACCCCGTGCAAATGGCTGGGGAAGGCCAACTAGCGAGTACTCGGCGCCTACTCACTAATTGATGCTGTGGCCGGCAACTCTAAAGCATTTCGATCCTCAATTCGACGGGCGGTGCTCACACTGTGGGGAGGTGTCTGACACCTACCACATGGTGTGGGCCTGCCAGCAGAACCCATCCCTACTCCCTATCCCAAACCCCACCCGAGAGGACTGGGAGGCGACCCTGTCCGGCTGCTACACCCTCGAGGCCCAAAGGGCCTTAACGCAGCGCGCCCAGGCTGCGGCAACCGCCAATGGGGTGCCTTACTAGGCATCCCACCAAGTAGTTGTAAGGGCATGGCCCTTCAGGTCACGACCCCCAACACCTCTCTCTATGATTAATAAATGTTTTCACCACCGCTACCTTTCGCCGCCATTGTTCAACTGAAGGAATGGTATGCCCAGACTGAATTTGAACCAGAGTGGCAATCACTCATAGTGTTGCTCTTCAGCACCTTGTTTCCAGCGTGTCGTTTCTTACGTATGTCTTATCAAGGTGTGATAGTGATGTGCCCCGTGTCGCGTCTTTTCTCACGCTTGGTTGCTTAGGTGCGTCGTATTATGCCTTGTGTTGATTTGCGATTGATTTCTTCATGGTTTCTACATAGTTAATTTACATAGAACATTGCTTCACTTTAATAAATACCATGTTAAAATATAAAGCGGCTATAGCCTAGTGCTCTCGCACAGCGGCCTGCGAAGCTGATCTGTTCGCGCCGCGAATTAAACTGCCGTGCGTGGATATTTCCTTAAGTTCTTTTTAACTTAGTGTCGCTGTTGTTAGGCTACGTCAAGAGAATGTTCAAGACGAGATTCATGGTCTGTGTTGGTAAGCGTATGAGTGCTTTCGAACTAAAATGGCAAGGAGGACATACCTAGGAATTCTAGACACGAACAATTTTGAGCGGGAAACCGTTTATGAAAATTTTTTCATATAATGTAAGATCTCACTATAGCAATCAACATATCCGCAGATTAACGATGGCAGTCTTTCCTTTTATTTTCTATTGACGTTCTCGCTATATTCAGAAGCGTTCCCCGCTGGTTTTCTATGGCAGTCTTATTTCTTCGATGCGGTCGCTGGAAACACTTTAAAATAAAGAATCTGCTACATATCAGAATAATGAACCATTCCCTGAAAGTTTTCACAACAGTGGCTCTGAATTTTTCAATTTTCATTATATTCGCCCAAAAAAGCTGGATTTGTGAGAAAAAGGCGCCCTCGTTGACCGCTCCGGATTTGAATGCGACTTCTTTGTCAAGTTTCCCTTTCCCGAACGCAGCGGCCGCGTTTAGATGGCGGCAACACGTAGTAGTAGTAAGTGATTTTCATTAAAATAATATAATAATAATAATTGGTTTTTGGGGGAAAGGGAATGGCGCAGTATCTGTCTCATATATCGTTGGACACCTGAACCGCGCCGTAAGGGAAGGGTAAAGCAGGGAGTGAAAGAAGAAAGGAAGAGAGAGGTAGTTGAGGGTTCGACGGAAACCCGTCTGGCGAGGGAAATTCAGCATATTCTTTTAAACGAACACTCGCCAAAGTCATAAAGGAAAAAAATAACCGTAAGAGAATTGACGTTTCGGCACCACTACGGGTGCCTTGTTCACAATGGGATGAAAAACGAGACGGGCTGCTGCTTATGTAGGGAAAACGTTGCGTATCGTGCGGATGTATATCTCGGGTAGATTGCCCTGCGTCCTGTTAATCGCTTGGCTTGTCATTTGTATGTGAAGGGATTCCTTGAGCAGACGAGTAGATAATGATTTTTCTTTCTCAAGTATGCGCGTGGAATCCCAGTCAATCAAGTGGCCCGTGTTTTGCTGGTGTTCGGCGAGAGCGTTAGAAGTCACTTTTTTGTTTTTGACGTCACGCTGGTGTTCTTTGAATCGTCTCCTGAAGTCCCCGGTTTCGCCTATATAGGCTGCACCGCATTTGGCAGGAAACACGTCTACGCACGTCAAAGACTCGGCACATTTCATTGACAAACTGAAGACTGCGACTTTTGGCGATGATCACATTATGGTGTCGTTCGACGTGAGGTCCATGTTTACTTGCGTGCCGGTGGACTTCGCAGTCGAGTGTTGCAGGAATGCCCTGAAGAACGACTTGTCTCTGCCAGAACGTACGCCCGTAGAGACCGACGACTTGTGCCGGCTCCTAAAATTCTGCTTGTCAAACACATACTTTGTGTTCAACAAGACGATGTACAAGCAGATCTTCGGCACAGCAGTGGGAGCCTCTATTTCCGTAGTCTGCTCCAACCTGGCCCTAGAAACGATAGAGAGTCGTGCGCTTGCATCGTTCGACCCGCCACCTAGGTTTTTCCTGCGGTACGTCGACGACTGTTTCTGCATCATCCGACGACAGGATGCGGAAAAATTTCTACGGCACCTGAACTCATTTCAAGAGAGCGTTCAGTTCACGATGGAAGAAGAGAGCAATGGACGCCTCCCTTTCCTCGACGTCCTCATCGAACGAACAGCAAACGGCATCACGACGAGCGTGTACAGGAAGCCTACCCACACAGGGAAGTACCTGAATTATCATTCTGCGCACCCAATAGGGCAGAAACGCTCCGTTGCCGCGGCGCTTTACAATCGTGCCTTCAAGCTTTGTTCAAGCCCATGCAAAAGAACTCGTGAAGTCCGCCGCATAAGAAAGGAGCTTTCAAAGAACGGATACCCGCGTCAAGTGCTACAATCACAAGAACGACACGCTGCGGCCCCTCAAGCCGAAGCAAAAGCAGCCAATAAGAAAAAACGTGCAGCCATCCCATATGCCCCTGGGGTCAGCGAGACGTTATGCCGGATACTGGCTGACTACGACATCCAAGTTGCCCATGTCCCATTAAGCAAGCTCAGAAACCATTTGGTACGAGCAAAGGACCCGCTTGAAAAGACCAGCTACCCAGGGGTAGTTTACAAAATTCCTTGCAAAGAATGCGGTGCAGCCTATATAGGCGAAACAGGGGACTTCAGGAGACGATTCAAAGAACACCAGCTTGACGTCAAAAACAAAAAAGTGACTTCTAACGCTCACGCCGAACACCAGCAAAACACGGGCCACTTGATTGACTGGGATTCCACGCGCATACTTGAGAAAGAAAAATCATTATCTACTCGTCTGCTCAAGGAATCCCTTCACATACAAATGACAAGCCAAGCGATTAACAGGACGCAGGGCAATCTACCCGAGATATACATCCGCACGATACGCAACGTTTTCCCTACACAAGCAGCAGCCCGTCTCGTTTTTCATCCCATTGTGAACAAGGCACCCGTAGTGGTGCCGAAACGTCAATTTTCTCACGGTTATTTTTTTGCTTTATGACTTTGGCGAGTGTTCGTTTAAAAGGATATGCGGAAGAGAGAGGTGCCGTAGTGGAGGGCTCCGGAATAATTTCGACCACCTGGGGATCTTTAACGTGCACTGACATCGCACAGCACACGGGCGCCTTAGCGTTTTTCCTCCCTAAAAACGCAGCCGCCGCGGTCGGGTTCGAACCCCGGAACTCCGGATCAGTAGTCGAGCGCCCTAACCACTGAGCCACCGTGGCGGGGCTAATAAAAGAAAGGAAGGAAGATATTTTTGCTAACCCCGGCATCTGTCATCGATGCTGAAGCTCCTGAGCTGGGGTCGCGGAAATAAAGGATAGCAGGCAGAATGGAGAGATCAAATGAAAGAGGTGAGGGGACAAGAAGAGAGGATAGGGGGAGAGGTAATATACACAAACTATTTACGCAGTAAGAAATGTGTCTAGGTTGTGCGCGTGATTCGTTCATGGTGGAGCAGAAGGCAAAATTCAAAGCGCCCATGTGCTGTGTGATGTTAGCGCACGTTACAGGTCCCCAGGTAGTCCAAATTATTCCGGAGCTCTTCACTAAGGCACCTCTTTCTTCCTTTGTCCTTTCACTCTCTCCTTTATAACTTCCCTTGCAGCGCGGTTCAGGTGTCTGCGGAGATGTGATACAGATGCTGCGCTATGTCCTTTCCCTAACAACCAATTTTCAATTTTTCTCCCGTATGTTGGCTAGCAAGTGGTTTTATTAAAACAATAATGACAAGGAATGATATATAATAATTATAATTGGACACCTGAACCGCGCCGTAAGGGAAGGGATAAAGGAGGGAGTGAAAGAAGAAAGGAAGAGAGGTGCCGTAGTGGAGGGCTCCGGAATAATTTCGACCAACCAGGGGATCTTAAACGTGCACTGACATCGCACAGCTCACGGGCGCCTTAGCGTTTTTCCTCCATAAAAACGCAGCCGCCGCGGTCAGAAGGAAAATACTTTTTCCAGCCCCAGGTGGTCGAAATTATTCCGGAGCCCTCCACTACGGACCTATTTGTTCCTCTCTTCTTTCACTCCCTCCTTTATCCCTCCCCTTACGGCGCGGTTCAGGTGTCCGCCGATATATGAGACAGATACTGCGCCATTTCCTTTCCACCAAAAACCAATTATTATTATTATTATTATTAGCCCCGGCATCTGCCATCGATACTGAAGCTCCTGAGCGGTGGCAGCGGAAATAAAGGATAGCAGGCAGAATAAAGAGATGAAATGAAAAAGGTGAGGGGACAAGAAGAGCAGATAGGCGGAGAGGTAATATGCCCCATTTCGTTGTTTACACACCTCTCTGTTCGAGACGGCGTAAATTAAACAAACTACCCGGCATTTGTAATGTAGCTGCATGTACGATCTTTATGCACTTGTTTATCCTGCTCGGGAGACAAGGCGGCGAGAGAACAAAAAGGGTAGAAAGAAAGGAGTAAATGTGGGGAGCGACTTCCTGGAGCAGGTTTCGACTTCATTAGGCGAAAGCGGCTGCTTCGCTTGCAGCGGCGTTACCTAGCCCCACCACCCTCTTTCCTTTACCCCCTGCTCATATTAGCCTTCTTCCTCGTTTTACTTTCGGCGCAGTCTCTAGCTGAATTGGATTGGTGGTGGTAGTGGTTGTTTATTAAAATAATAGTAAAAAGGAAGGAAAATATTTTTGCTAGCCCCGGCATCTGCCATCGATACTGAAGCACCTGAGCTGGGGCAGCGGTGGTGGTGGTAGTGGTTTTATTAAAAATAATAGTAAAAAGGTAGGAAACGATTTTTGCTAGCCCCGGCATCTGCCATCGATACTGAAGCACCTGAGCTGGGGCAGAGGAAATAAAGGACAGCAGGCAGAATGGAGAAATGAAATTAAAGAGGGGAGGGCACAGGAAGAGAGGATAGGGGGAGAAGTAATATGTACTAACTATTTACACAATAAGAAATGTGTCCAGGTTGTGCGCGTGATTAGTTCATTTTAGAGGAATTAAATCACACACGCGCACAGCACTGTGTTGGCTACAACTCGAGTGAGGCGTCCAGTTATCAATGGTTCAAGGTAGAACTCGCGGAGCGTTCGGTCACTGCGTGTAACTACCTGACGGAGAACAGACGGGACGTCAAGCTCGTGTGTTCGAAGAATGCACAGAGGCTCACCAATGTTTGCTCACGAGTGCGCGCACTGCCCTGCGGCCACAAAAGCGTCTTGATGGAGTCTGGTAGTATGCCCTGCGCCCTATAGGCCGCGAGCATATCGCGACGAGCATCGGCGAACGCGGCACAGCGAAGGAGCAGGTGATCTAGTGTTTCCACTGCACCGCATTTGAATTGTAATAATAATAATAATAATAATAATAATAATAATAATAATAATAATAATAATAATAATAATAATAATAATAATAATAATAATAATAATAATAATAATAATAATAGTAATAATAATAATAATAATAATAATAATAATAATAATAATATAAAATAATAATAATAATAATAATAATAATAATTGATTTTTTGGGGAAAGGAAATGGCGCAGTATCTGTCTCATATATCGTTGGACACCTGAACCGCGCCGTAAGGGAAGGGATAAAGGAAGGAGTGAAAGAAGGAAGGGAGAAGAGGAGCGATGTGGAATTTCCGACATCCCTTCGGTTTTCCTCGAAACGTCCTGTGAGTGTGTGCGTGGGGAGGGGGTTAATAGGGGGAAAAAAGAAATAAGAACAGTGGCGGCTGCGTCTCGTGTGTCGATAAGGGAGTTATTTTGCAGCACGCACCGGATTGGTTTGTAGCGCCCCGCGTGGCTGGCAGTGCGCGTGATTCCGAAAAGGACGATAGTGCACTCAGCACGCGCTAGGGAGAACGCTCGTGACCTTGGCCTGGGCCAGACGCTGCCGACGCTGCTCCGCTGCTGTCTCCTCTCCGACAATAAATGTGGCCGCGGTTGCCTTCCTGGGCAACCTCCACGGGTTCCTTCCACGGTGCTTTGCTTTGCTGCGGGAGTCAGTATGGCCGCTGTTTGACACCTTTCGCTGCTTTTTGGGCGACATGTCTAATACAGAGTTCCCCAGCAAAAGTCAGCCAAGGTTAAAATCAATAGAAGGTGGAGTTTAGGGGATGAAACTAAACCAGTAGGTTCTACGAGTTCCTCTAAGTTCCAAGATTTTAGAATGCCTTTGAGAGATACTGGGAGAAAAATATTGTAAAAATGGTTTTGGAGGAAAGGAAATTGCGCAGTATCTGTCTCACATATTGGCGGAGACTTGAACCGCGCCGTAAGGGAAGGGATAATGGAGGGAGTGAAAGAAGAAAGGAAGAAAGAGGTGTCGTAGTGGAGGGCTGCGGAATAATTAAGACGACCTGGGTATCTTTAACGTGCACTGGCATCGCACAGGACACGGGCGCCTTTGCGCTTCACCTCCATCGAAACGCTGCCGCCGCGGTCGGGTTTGAACCCGGGCACTCCGGATCAGTAGCCGAGCGCACTAACCACTGATGCAGACGCTAAAGGAATTACCAAGTTTTCTTTGCGTCACTGCACATGCCTTTGGAATTTCCCTATTAAATAGATAATAAGCTCTGTGTGTGTCTACTAAGGGAATAACCAAGTTTTCGCTACGTCTGCGCACACGCCTTTGGAATTGTTATAATAAACAGACAATAAGCGCTGTGCGTGTCTACTCATTCACTAGTCCCTTGCCTTGTTGCGGTACTGTTCAGAAGTATGAGCCAACAAGCCCAAATTTCAACGTTACTGTTGAAAACGAGAAATCCCTCTTGGCAAAGTGGTCAAGGCGCAACTATCCTACCGTTCTTGTCCCGAACCAATGCATTTCATTGCTCGTTCTTCCCAGAGGCAATACGAGCACTAGAACAAGCTGCCTGCAGAAATTGTTGGCAGTTCTGGTACCGCATTGTTTGCAAATGCAGTCAAGGTCCACAACTAAAATCTGTACCATGTGGATATTGCAAAGTATTTTTCTTTTGTTTTGTTTTCTGTTTGTGCGCGTGCGGCAGATGGCTGAACATTTGAATACTTGTCTTATAGTCTGCATATCGTATCCTGGGTTGCATCCGTAGGACACTGTAGTGCATGTACATGTTTATTTTTGTATCAGGCTGTTTATTGTTGTATGAACGTTATGTGTAACATCCCTTCCTGTAATGACCCTCAACTGAGGGTCGACAGTATTTCTAAATAAAAAAATAAAAATAAAATCCTGATCCAGCTGTTGCAAGTTCGGTTCCAGGCTCGCACGTCGCTTTTTGATATGAAGCATCCTTTAGCTACCGCACCCATGTTTCGCGGTGCATGCATGTATGTGTATCCCCTCGTAACCCATGATATCCATCTAGCCTTGTGTGTGTATCCATCTCTCCTCAGCAGGATCAGCGGCGAACCTGAGCTGGCTCGCCTAGTGAGTAGCCAGTACGGGCTCCGCTTCCCAAGCAACCTTGAGGCACTCATGTCACACGAGATGGCGCTTCGCAAGCGACAGCGAACCACAGAAAAGGAGCTCTTTGAAAGAAAAGGTAGCCGCCGAGCATCGCTGATACTTAACGAAACAGGAATATTCGAAGCAACAGCACCTACAACAGATGTGGGAAGCCAAGCGCAGCCGATGCGCAGCGAAGTACTTGAAGCAGTGGCGCAAACAACAGATACCGGAAGTCGCCCGACAATGGAGTGCCCGCAAAACATCCGAGGAACCCAAGACAAGGCTAGAAAAAATGCTTGAAGTTAGGCGCGCCGTCGTATGCCTGAACAATCATCTGCACCCGGTGATACAAACGTCATACAAATTTTATGATGTACGACATCTGCATGTCAAATGTATGATTTTGCAAAAATGAATGAGATTTATATGATAATTTTTTATGATCTGTATGAAAATTGTTGGACATTTGTATGACAAACTGCACGAGTTTATTGCATCATACAACTTTTTCGAGTTTCGACTGAACTGCGTTCTGGGAATCATGAGCAGTGGTCTCGCACATCAAAGAGAACTAGCGCAAAAGTTTCTGCAACGTTTTTTCATCTAGAAATGTTCATATTTGGCCGGTTATAAATATAGAAATGCCTAGAAATTTTTAAAGAACCTGAAACAGCTAAAAGAGGTTCTCGTGTGAGCGAGGACACCATGACTATAATCCGACTACAAGATATGGTAGTAAGGCTTCTTTCAAAACGCACCGCACAGCAATATGACAGAGTTCATTGTCGAAGAATCTAATGCATAGGACATGACCGAAGGCTTGTAAATCGCTCCAAGCGGCTCTTGCTCTACTTAGCTTTTTTTACAGCCCGGATCTCTATTTGCGGCTGTGATTCGACTCATTTGCGATATGCTTGCATACTGTGCTTTGCTCCCATTAATGAGCTGAAGTTTAAGAGCTTACAGAAGAGAGCAATGCGGGGTATTAGAAGTATACCTTGAGTTAATTTCCTTTATTTCTTTCTAAAATATGTATCATTTTAAAATCACTGCCTTTCTAAATTACTGATCACTGTCGATTGAACCAATCTGTCTAAGGATACTGTCTTTTTCACAAGGGCCGTCGTTAAAAGTAATCTGCGCCGTTTTGTGAAACAAACTTAAAATTACACACACCGTTTAAAGTTTGGCAGTCACAATATGAAATTCGCAATGTTCGCTCTAATTACAGTTTTGAGACATAAGAATACCAAATAACTCACATTATTAACTTCTGTACTGATGTTATGAAAATGGCGTTTGACATGTTTAGTCTGCACAGATATAAAAAACACAGTGCACAGCTTGATGATATAGTTGGGACTTAATGATGCAAAACTGCAAAGGCACTGCATGTCTTTTTTACATTATATATGTTCCTCTATAGACTGGCCCATGCTGAGAAGAAGACTGAGGTGTCTATTCGACTGGTCGGGAGCCTCGACATCCTTGCCCAGCCAAGAATGGCCAATGAGGCTACCTGACCTTTAAAGCATTTACCATCAGTAATTTCTTAAATTTCTGCCCCTTATGTTCTCTAGGTAGCACACAAAAACTCCTTATACCTTTTACACCATAGTTATTTTAGTTTTTATAAAATCCTGCAGAAAACAATCTTTATATACCTTGTGTTTGGCGCATGATAGCCTCAGATGCGGCACTAAACCAAGCACGACACAACCCATTTGACTGGCCCATCTCATTGTGAACGTATTCTTTCATGCTGTAACCTATTATGCAGAGTCAGTGGAATCATGATTTTATTTCAACTTTTGCTGTAATGAGAAGTCGGTTGCTCCGGTAGAGCCGTGCGTATCATGAATTTTTCATTGCTTTTTTCCCAGAAAATAGGTTCTAGTCAGAGTGCAAAAGCTCATATTGCTCGTACGTTCACAGTGTGGCGTTAGCAGACTGAAGCAGAATAAGTGCATTTGATTTTATTTGTATATGCTCTCACTTCTGCGTTGTACCCATTGCCACGAATCATACGAATTTTTCTTATCCTCTCCTTCCACTAAGTGCAGAGTGGCAAACCAGAGGATCGAAACTCGGGCAAACTCAGCTTTACAGGGATAACTATTAAGTGCACATTTCCTGGTTACGCGGCTTCAGGGTAACACCGCATTACACTGATTGGTCCGAATGCGTGACGTCACGCATGACGTCGCTGCTATAGCCAATGATTATGCAACACGCTGAGGTGTCCGAAGACAGTGACACCATAAGCAACAGCATAGTCACGTTACGCGCACTCTGGCAGACAGTTAAGAACACTAATGATAACAAATGAACTGCATTATATTTACCATTGCTAGGAGTTGTGGGTAAATCTCACGTTAAATAATGGTAACCGTCCTGTGAGTTGTTTCGTTGTAAATAAGCATGTATCGTCATTTTAAATGGCTAGAAAAAAAAATTTGTTACCCATCTGAGTTTTTGGCTAAGATCAAAGTGTAGTGTAGCTCTGTTGCTGCCGCCAGCTGGGTCTCGCTTCCTTCATTCCGGATCCTAAGCCGCTGCCTTCATTTGTTACGAGAGAAAAGGAAACTTCTCAAGGTCTCTTAATGTGAAAAATGGCACACTTCGCCCTTCAGTGAGGTTTATAAAAGGGAAGACCAAAACTTTTAAACACAAAAGGCGCAAGTGATAAAACATACGCGACATTTTGGATCTCACTTTTGGCGCGCCTCCAACTCCTTTGATGACTTTTTTCTTCGGCAAACCCAACAGCATGCCTCCAGTAGGCTTGCCTGTGACCGTGACCCGTCTCTCCTGAAAGGACTTCAATATCGCCCCCTCCACCGCCCCCCCTCCCTGCTCTTCCACGGCGAACAAAACCCGCTGGTAGTGTCTCACCAGAGTGCGAGCTGCCCTGTCTTTGTTTTGGCAGGCAGGAGCTGCGACAGCCCTCAGGTGCTGCGCTTTTCCTTAAGCGTAACAATGTAAGCGTAACGAATAGCGCCTCCTCAGCCAGTGTTAATTACTCGAAAGCGCTTCATCTGCGTCACTGGGCGTTTTTCTGAGAAGAAAATAAAAGAGCAAATATAAAATCTTGTTTTAATCATTTTAACTTTCAAATAAAATCAAATTTTAATTTCCTTTGCACAAAGTACAAGAACGGAGCAGCCACAAAAACTTACTTCTACCAGCAGCTTGGCGAGGCGGCTGACCAAACTCGTGCTCTAACTCATGGATCTCTTGCTAAAACGGCTAGGAAGCTACTAGAGGAACCTGCTTTGAGCCGTCATCACAGTGACGTAGCTCACATTAAAGAAATTCAGATTACATTAAATAAACGCAGGTGGTCAAAATGAAACGGGAGCATTCCACTACAGCGACTCTGCCTGCATGCTTCCTGCCGCGCCTTTCTTCATGCCTTTCCTATGCGCGAAGTCCAGGTGTTCCATGCGAGTATAAGGGGCCGTTATTTTCCTTGTGACCATTATTTATTGAGTTATTTAACCTTACCATGAAACGCTCACTCTACTTTTACAGCGTTGGCACACGCTATGAGGGACCTAACTCTCCCAAAACTGTGTCATGTGAACCCTAGGCGCTTGCATGGGAAGTCACTGCGAGTGAAGATTTTATTATATAAAGGTTTCGCTGACTACGCAATTTCTGCATGACTACTGAGGTTTCGAACGAGGTTTCGAAATGCTTCCTCATAATATTTTAAGGCTATTCAGGCTGTTTCACCTAAGGCTTTCTCTTTTACTCTCTAGGCTTCATTTGAAAAAGCTCGTTTCCGTTTGGTCTAGGCTTCAACGCCGAGGCTGCTCACCGAGCCTCCCGGGCTAATCCCTGAATAAACTTCAAAAAGAAAAGGATTATTGTGGTGTCAGCATAAAACACGTTGTTTTTGGACGAGAAAATTTTAAAGCGCTGGCAATTCTGTGTAAGCCAGGAACTTCTGGCCGCTCTCTCCTCCTGGTTGATGGAAACATCATTCACCCTTATGTCACTATTAATGCATACTCGATCACTGCGGCGCTGTTGATGTGTTTTGGTAGCTTGCCGTTCCTGAAAAGTACCCATCGATCAGCTGAGCTATGCTAAAGTTAGGCTTGCTGTAGATAGTGAAATCGATAAAAATCGTCAGGCATTGAACTTACCTGCCCTATAAAGCCATTTGCGTGGTTCATTGGTTCCTTTTCATTCCGCTTTCCATCTGACAGCTCATTCTTCAGGTCACCGAAGTCACCTCCAGTTTGGCTTCTAGGACCTCAATCGCTTGCGCACTCACTCTCCGGTGACAATGGGTCGACCGCCAACGATTCTACTCGCGCCGTTTCCTTGACTCATCGCGCGTATCCTAATAGCAGTGCGGAAGCAATTCCAAACGCGTCCCGTCATGGTCCTGCTTCCCTACATCCCCCTACATCCCCCTTCCCCCACCGGCCTCTTTTTCCCACCGCCTCATTGGGAGATAAGGGGCAAAGAGCGGGATACAAGGGTGTCGCATCGATTTGGGAGTATCGATTTTTGTTCCGAAGCCGGTGATCGGGGCGCCCTGGCGAGTCACGCTTGGTGTCGGCCGAGGCGCTGAATCCGGCGACAAAGATGTGAACATCGGCTCCTGCTCAACCTTCTCAACTTCCTCTCTCATCGCCCCTCTCGAGACTTCTGATAGCGCAGGGGCTACAGCTGATACCTTTCATCTCCCATTTCTGCCGCTATCTTGGCAGCCTCTGATCACTTGCACTGGCTGCGGTACCTGCCTGGCCGTCTAGCGCCATTTCTTGGGAGCCGACTTTTTGTGAAAGCACACTGGTTGTGTTTCTTAATATTGATATATTGAACAAAGTTTTGCGCAGTGTACCTAGATTCCGTGTTCCTGAACAGCGGTGGTGTGACCGGTGTCGTACATCGAAGGTACCACTCAGCCAGTAGCAGTTTTACCTCTTCATCAGTGACGCCTAAACGAGATATCGACAACGGTATACCTCGCATGTTTGTCGTCTGGTTGTCATTTCACTCCTCCTCTGTCATGCCAGAAAAACTCTTCAAAGCTGTTGACATAGACGTCCAGAGAAGCATTTACACAAAAAATAAAGCTTTTAGCGAGGTGTCTTTAATCCGGTCGCTAAAAATAAGAATAGCAGCTATTCGGCGATTCATGCCTTAAGAACCCTCTGAGAAACAACGGCTGTAATAACGTTGCTAGTTCCAGTAGTTCACTGCCGAGCACATCACGATCGCTGTGCAACGCAACGTCGTTGAAAAGAGTATCGTCTAAACAATGGTTGCAGACATAGCAAACGCCTTATTTTCGCGAAATTTTACAAAGCACCTTTTAGAGTTTGCCGTTTCATTGCTATGATGTCGGGGCTAAATCAATACCAGCACAGCCGCGTGCCGAGATCAGAAACTATTGGCTGCCTTGTTCACCAGGAACCGAATCATCCTTGCCGCTCCTGAATAAACGTATTCTTAGAGTGCTGGTATAGTACTGGTAATCCAGTTCCCTAATATTTTGTACTTGTTTTGGTAAAGTAAAACAGTACGACGAAACAGCGCTGACGGACGAGACGGAAGAGGAGACAGACACATTCGCTCCTGTCCTCCTCTTCCGTCTCGTCTTCCTTCCTGTCCGTAAGCGCGGTTTCATCGCACCGTTCAACATGAACCAACCAGCCCGACTCAGCCCTCTCCGTAAATAAAGTGGTCACTCTTTCTCTGTCCCTTTCAAGCGTGTTTTGTAAACTATATTTAGTGTTCTTGCTCCGGTGCGTCAGTCATGCGTTGGTGTTTTATCAGTATGCCTTAGATTTTTGCTTCCCGAGAAACTCGCGACTAGTTTTAAGAAGATCGAAAGCATGTTGTTCAGCACTTTTTCTCCATCTTTCTACGAACCTGTTACGTGCACATGCTGGAATTAATACTATTGACCGAATAACAATTAGTTGAAGCTTCTTGATTTCGGTGACTGTTGGCTTCCGGCATTTATGTCATAACGAGCACGTCTTTCCATCCCTTGTCTACGGAATATATTTTATCGAGGGCCTCTAATCTGGCAGCCTTGATGCCGTAGGTAGCATAAGACGGTTCTCGCTCAGCTTCCGACCTCACCGTTCGACCACGTTCCTACGTGGCTCTCGCGGTAATATAGGATGTACTGCGTCCGCCGCTATCGACGATGGTGGCGCTGCTGAACACTCTAAACTTTTCGTTACGCTACACATAAATACCCCCAAAAGTAGAAGATTCGACAGCTGTCGCCGTATCTCAGCTGGTAGAGCATCGGAAGCGTAATCCATAGGTTGTCGGTTTGGATCCCACCGGCGGCATGTGGTTGTTTTCTTCTGCTTCTATTAATATCGCATTGATAAAACTACAAAAAAGGCCTCCCCTATGCTGCCCGGTTTCAGTGACTGTTGCCTTCCGTAATTTATGACACAACGAGCACATTTTTTCATTCCATTGTCTGCTGAATCTGACACCTAGGTTGCTTCAAGCTCAAGTAGACTTCAGACAAAAATGAGGACATCGTTGAGGCCTGGCTGAAGTGCTAACGCACTGCAACAGCAAATTCGAAAGAATCCATTGCGCGGGGAACGTACACCAGAATGCATTGCATGTTGTTTGTGCTGCACATTTTCATGCGTCACGTGATGGTATACCACGTGGGCTGTATGACGGTATGTCACCTATGACCATACGCCCTGTAGTCGCTTTCACGTTGCAAGATTCTGCAGTTAATCGTGACCTCTACTCTCTAAATGTACCAGGCAGTTGCAGAGCGCGCTCACAGAGGTATAACCAATTACCCTTGCACTACGACCACATAAAACAAAAAAGAAGGTAGGGACTTTCGCTGCCTTAAGAAAGTAGAACAGCTTCTAGCATTTGAAGAGGCCACGAGGGTTGAGCGCCAACTACTCTTTTAAATACTAAGGGCATCCGCACATTACACGTGTTGCAGAAAGCGATATGAGCAACGTAACGCCAGCTTCAGCTTCGGTAACATGTACAGGGAACTCGCTTGTTTCTAAAAGCACCGAGAGCACCCGTCATATTTCGAAAACGCTTTTCTAGCTTTCTTATTGGCTGCAGCGTTCTCTGGCGATTCAGGGGCTTCATATTGATCTGAAGAACAAAGTTGCTCACAGTTCACTGCACTTGCTCGTGTAAGATCAATGCGCGCCCTTAACCATGTGAGCCAGTGCGTTGCTTTCGAGCTCTCATCCCGATTTTACCGAGTCGTGAATCCCGCGAGATCCCAAGTTTCCCAAGCCGCCCGTTGAGCTACGTCAGCAGTAAAAGCAGCAGGAGTTCCTCCCTGATTAGAAGCGTGGGAAGATGAAGGGTGTAACCGAATCCCCCAAGGAAGATTCTGAGGGAGATAATTGCTCAGGAGGGCGCTTGTGCAGGGTCGTTCTGAAGATTATGGGCCTATCCTCTACTCTGGAAAGTTAAGCCGTACTTTGCATGGTTCTCCGAAGGCAGCGAGCGCTGGAGAAAGCGCTGACTAGCGGAACGGTCCGGTGCTGCTGTGGACCGAACATAACTGGTGCCGAGGTAAGTCTAAAAAAGAATCTGGAGAACCGGTAGTGCAATGGGTCCCTCTTTATTGAAACATGAGAAGTTTGCGTTTAGATGGAACCAAATATTCAGTTCGAATTGACTAGAGATTAGGATTAATGCGACTCTACTCTATATAAACTGCGTTCGGTACCCTGCCTTTATCCCTTCCCTTACGGCGCGGTTCAGGTGTCCAATACTGAATTTTAATTTTTCACTAAGAAAAGAAAAAAATCAGAACAGGGCACGCGTTTTCCCGCGTTTCCTGTGTCTTTCTTTCTTTTGTGCCTCGTTAAGTTAGTGCCCACGTATTTCCATCGTGAGCCACTACTTCTTGCACTGCTTGGTGTTTTGATTGGCTTTAAACACTCTGACGGATTTTTGTTTTCTCCTCTAGGCCATCTATTTTTGATACGTTGGTGTTCTGTATCCCATAACAACGTACCACAGTGGTCCAAAATCTTTATAAACGTTTTCTTCCGTTTTTTATTTTTGAATCTGAGAGGGAGAGAGAGAGAGAGAGAGAGAGATAAAACATTTATTATTTTATTGAAGTGTTCTACGAGTCAGGTAGGCGGACTCCTCAGTTCAGGACTCCGGTGGCTTGGGCGGATGCCTGGACCAGTCTGATGATGCGACACTGGTCCTCCAGACCATTGCTGGTCAGGGCTGCCTCCCACTGCTCGTATGATGTCTGTAATGTTTTTAGATGAGGTGGTTTTTGGGGACAATTCCAGGAAATGTGAAACAGCGTAGGCTTATCGCCGCACCATGGACAGAAGGGGTGGTATTTGGAAGGGTGAATGAAGCTGTACAAGTACAGGTTAGGGAAGGTATTCGTTTGTATTCGCCTCCAAAATGTGGCTTCTTCTGTGGTGAGTTTAATATGGGGAGGGGGATATATTCTACGATCTAATCTAAGCATCTCCAGCCGTTCCCCATAGTTTGATGGTAGAGGGGTGAGGTACGGGCAAGGATCCGCTCGGCTTGTTAGCTCACGAGCTAGATCGTTTGCCGCCTCGTTGCCTTCAAGACCTGAATGGCCCGGGGTCCAAGTAATGTTATGGGGGCGTTGAAGTGTAGGTGAGAGGCCCGACGGTATGAGTAGAGCCGCTGTCACTTTTGGGACTCTCCCTGTAATGTAATATTGACAGGCTCGCTTCGAGTCAGTTATTATGTGAGCTGATTTGTCCGCCAGATCACAATGCCTTATGGCAAGGGCGATGGCGGAGGCTTCCGCCGCGGCAGGATCCTCAGCCCGGAGTGAAACACTCGTCAGTAGTTGAAAATTGTGGTCAAGGGCGACTGCAACCAAGATGCTCGGTTCAGTGTACGGCGCCACGTCTAACATAGACTGCTTTGTGATCTGACTCTAGACGCCGGCGTAGATGAGTGACCCTATCCTCCCGTCGGCCTTTGTGGATTTCTGGATGCATATGTTTTGGTAGCGGAGCCACCGAGATCTGTCTTCTTATGTTTGCAGGTAAGGAAGTGTGTCGCCAGTGCTCTTGTAGATCTCATGGTGTACCAATGCGCTGAAGAATGGCTCTTCCGGTGGTGGTCTGTTGGAGTCGGGCTGTTTGCGATGCTAAGACCGCATCTCTGATCTCCTCAAAGGTGTTGTGGACTCCAAGCTTGATTAGACGTTCGGTCGAGGTGCTTGGAGGAAGGCCGAGAGCTGTTTTGTACGCGCTGCGAATGACAGTGTCGGCCTGTTTAAGTTCTCCCTTTGTGAGATGATGATACGGAAGGCCGGATGCTATTCTGCAGATAACCAAGGACTTTACAAGACGAAGAGTGTCTTCCTCGCGCATGCCTTTCTTGTGGCGTGTTATACGACGAATCATACGTGTAATTTGGTGGGTGGTTGTTTTGAGAGTTTTTATGGTATGCCCAGCGCGTAGGTTACTTTGAATCCAAAGCCCGAGAATTATAATGACCGAGACCTCTCGAATCGGTAGGCCTTCTACATAGAGATCTATTGGTCCAGAGTTTTTGTAATTTTTGAATCTGAGAAAAACGACGCTAGAAGGCATTTGATTCATGTTTTTTAAAGGAGGTTTTAAGGCCTAATGATAATTCCGCTGGACTACAAAGAAAAAAGCAAACGCAGAGAATAGGCCCGGTGCTCTTCGTGGTTAAATAATCAGGCGCTATGATTCTTCAGCTAAGGCAAATTACCGTTTTCTTATATCACTGATACTCGCACTTTGCTGAACGCGGCGTTTTTACGACCTCGATTATTTCGAAACGATGTTCTGCCTCCGTTATTTATGAAGCAGCGGCCACACGCGAAGGATAAGCGTACCATTAGTATAATATAGAAATTATATATTTCGATTGCGCGGAAAATAATATGACTAGTATAAAAATAAATAAAACCAAACAGCGCCACTACTAATTGCATTGCAGTTTCTCCCCTTCGATTATTCTCGAGATAAAGGGGCGCGCAATGCAAACCTGATTAGCCTGAAATAAAAAAGAACTAGCAATGCTTAGCGCTTGTTAAACCTAGCGAAATTAGCGAGAGCTCTGTTAAGCAAAGTGACGCATGGTTTGGCGCCGGAGTCGGTCGGCGTACACCTCAACCATGTCGAGATTGAGAGACCGAGCGCCAGGGAAGTCACTGTTATACATGTCTCTAGTCACGTGACACAGCATCGGCGAGGCTCGGAGCGAGCGCTTTAATCTTGGCTTAATGCTCATGTCCTAGCATAAGTTAGTTAGCACTGAAAAGTTTGCATCAATATATATGTATTTTTCAAAAGCTCAAGCTTACGCTTCGTGCTGAGGTCACAAGGCTGTGGCTAAATACAGCAGAGCGCCAGAAAATCCACCTTTACCGGTTGATAATTATGCTCTATCAAATAAGCAACCACAAAAAATTACGAACTTATGCTCCTGCAGCACGAATCACCCCTCTCTGTAGGCAAGTAACGCATAAACGGAGTTCATCGCCTGTACAAGCGAACGCGTTGCTGCCAAAGGAGAGCGGCACTTTGCGCTGACATGGGGAATTGTGACCTTATAGTCGAGGGTCGGAAAAAACCAGGGGGGTTTCAACCGTTTCCTTTGCCTTCGAACATTAATGCCTAAAGAACTAAGAGTATTGAGTGCCAAGTAAGCCTTCGACTCATATCTCTTGCAGAGCCGCTTGAAAACTTGGAAACAGAGTATGCCCGCCATCTTCAAATTTTCATGGATGGTTCTTTGGGCAAGGTCGAACAAGCTAGCGCAGCGGCTTCTTACATTCCTTCTTTGGACTGTAAGTGGTCCGTACGCTTCACTGCTGTCGTATCCTCCACAACTTCCGAAAGTGTTCCTATTGAGGCGGCTTTACGGAAATTAAAGTCTTGCCCGGCTCAACCTGTTGTCATCCTAACTGATTCAAAATCTGCCTTTCAGAGGTTAGAGCGCGCATTCCCTACTGACGCCTTGTCTATAAGCTCTCTGCGATTGGAGCAGAATCTCCACAGCAGACGCTTTACTCTACATTTCCAATCGGTGCCCTCTCACATAGGAGTCAACGGTAATGAGGTGGCAGACAATCTCGCCCATAAAGCTCTCTGAATGATTCCATCAAAAAAAGTACCTCGAGAGGGAAAAATTCTCTACAGGAAAACGGTGCTCGATCACTTCATTACCCTGTGGAGTGCGCCCCACAAACCATGTGTGACGAAGGGACTGAAAAGATCCCAGGCGACTCTACTACATGGAATTCGCACGGGCTCTGCTCGCACTCCTGCCTGGATGCATAAGACGGGCATAGCATCGTCTCCGCTCTGTTCTTTATGTGGTGTGTGTGGGGATATCGAACATTATATTATGTACTGCCCCGAGTACAACGCGCAAAGGTATGTGATGTTCGCTTCCTTCAAGAAGACAGGAACCCTTCACAGCACAGTTCAGGACATTGTATACCCGAGTGGAAACCAGACATGCAGAAGGGAGGCTGCACGCCTTTTTTTAACATTTCTGCTGGACAGGTATCTTGTTTCTAAATGGTGACAGCAGAAACGAACTATGGCCTCCTGTGATTCAATGTGTGCGCAGATGGTGTCGTCTGGAGTGGACTACGTTATACTGTGAGTGAATGTGGGTATGTATGGTAGCACTACAATGGCCTATGTTCTACTGTGTCTGAATATGTGCATAGATGGTGACTTCTGGAGTGGACTGTGTGGAGTGATTGTGTGCATAGATGGTGACTGCGGGAGAGAATGTGTGCTATTATAAGAGACTGTGCGCATAGCGGGGTAGATGCGACAGGTTTTAGGACATTATTAACATAGAAGGGACGCTACGGTGGAGCAATTGCCGGCAGAATAAGCAAGGCTAACCCCACCTGTAGCATTCAATACCTCAACTCAGCTCAACTCAACTTCATCGCCTGTAAACCATGCATGTTTATCGCTGCACTGAGCCGAGAAGGATGCATAATGAGTACAGAGGAATGGACACTACGAAAACTGAAAGCAGTTAATTGGGCCTAAAAAAACACAAAACTCTGCTGGCGAAGTTCAGTGATGCTAACAGCCCAAAAAATGGTATATATGAAAGTCTAGCATCTGAACTTCGTTCCTCGTAACTTTCTTGATAGGCGAAATTGTGATCTAACGCACTTTGTAGGTAAGTTTTGCTTTAAACCAACCTTTAGGATAAAAACTCCGTGTGTTATTGCCACAACCGATTCCCATCCTTCCAATAAATGAGAACTCATCGAGGTACTACTGCCGAGAAAGGTTTCCGGGACGCGACTTCTGGGAAAAACGTTTATTGTAGCTCCACGTCCCTATCTGCAGTCGCGTGATAATGTATGAAGGTAATAAAGGCCTAAATGCTCCTTCCTCTCTTCACAATATCAGGCGACTAGGTAGCCAGGTGGAGCTGCAATAAACGTTTTTCTCAGAACTCGCGTCCTGGAAACTTTTGCCCCCAGTAGTACTTCACCAAACACAGCATAGGGAGTGGTACTAGGTGTTTCAAGCTTGCGCCTAAATGCACGCACCACGGCCGCGCATTCAATCTCCCAGTGCCTTTAGTTAAAACCGAGGGTGAAAGAACCAGATGTCGCGTGATGCCTAGCAGTGAGGTCACGGCCTGAATTACGTGTTTCACCACCCTTGGCGGTTGGCTGATAAAACTCAAATGAGGCTGCATTGTAGGCAACGGCTTCTGGGATGCCCTGAATGGACTCAAGCTGATTAAGTGGAAAAAAGTGACGGTTATTCCTGCCGACTTACGAGCGGAACGCGATGAATATATTACCGGAAGAGCTCCGGAAAGCGTTACGCATGCCACGGAAAATCGCCTGCAAAGACAATCCGTAGGTCGTGGAAGCCGCAGTTTTATGCAGCTATAGGGCATAGTCGGCGCGATTAGCACAGTATATAGCTCTGGATTTGCGAATAAGAGGCATTAGCCTCCAGTTTTAATCGCTTAAATGTTAAACACTGGAAAAAAATCTCCCATGTGACTGCGTAGACTACGTAAAAAAAAAAAAACAGGACAGGCAAGTTATTTGCCTTGGTTGTCCGTTTTCAACGCCGGCCAATAATAACATCGATAGTAATAAACGCTACTATGTTTTCTGATGGACACGATTAGGTGTAGTAACAGTCGCTCTAGGGCAATCAGTTAATAATGAGACTGAACATACAACTTCAGCGGGGGTAAGGAACTTACAAATGAACACTCACCATTGCCCCGTATATCAGTGAAAAAAGTATTTATTAATATTTCAGGGGTGAAGTTTTCGCAAATTTTCAAAAAAGTTTTTATTAAAGTTCGAGTGAGATGGCGAGGGTAGGAGGCAAGAAAGAGGGTATTTTTTCTTTCAACCGGTCTTATACTTGTAGCGCATGGACGGTGAAGAAATCCACACCGATTGCGTTGCCCCGAAGCTTCAAGGCTGAAATTTGAGTGCTAATTCTATCCACGGTGAAGTGTTATAAAGCTTCTTGAGAATTTCTCTCTACCAAAACTATAGCTGCGCCGTTTGTGGTGCTGGCCAGCATTTTTTACTTATCGGTCGTAAGGCATGGTTTTGAGGCCCACAGCTGCGGTACGGTCGCAGTGTTTTTGACCTAGCATGACTACAGTTCAGCTACTAGCAGCATTGCTATATGGTGTCCTAAACACTTAAGTAATGAATACTATTGTCTTGCAGCGACATTGTGTAAGTTCAGTGTATGGTGCAGCCGTCCCTTAAGAAAGCGACGCCACAGGGTACCGAAGATGGTTAAAGTCGCCCGCCGCGGTGGCTCAGTGGTTAGGGCACTCGGCTACTGATCCGGAGTTCCCGGGTTCGAACCCGACCGCTGCAGCTGCGTTCTTATGGATGCAAAACGCTAAGGCGCCCGTGTGCTGTGCGATGTCAGTGCACGTTAAAGATCCCCAAGTGGTCGAAATTTTTCCGGAGCCGTCCACTACGGCACCTCTTTTTTCCTTTCTTCTTTCACTCCCGCCTTTATTTCTTCCCTTACGGCGCGGTGCAGGTGTCCGCCGATATATGAGACAGATACTGCGCCATTTCCTTTCCCCAAAAATCAATTATTATTATTATTAAGATGGTTAAAGTCGCCAGCTCTGCAGCGACTCCAGATGAATTTGCCTAGGAACGAACTGTTATATTTCAACTGCCATTCGTAATTCATTTATGATATTTGACGTCCAGAAAAGGCACATGATTTGAGGAACGCCGATCTAGGGGCCTACAGATTAATTTAAGCAAACGAGGGTTGTTAAGGGGCTGTAGCATTGCACAGCAGACAGTGCTGTTTTTGAATTACACCCCCTTTGAAATACCGAGATCGCGGAAGGAAATAAATCTGAAAACTTAGGATCAGTAGCCGAACGTCAAAGCCGCTGAGCCATCAGTGCGTGTCGGATTCCGCTAGGTCATTGCTTGACTGAAGAGGATATTACCAGCAAAGCCGCCTCGCCTGGGCATCACAGAGTATTGATGGAAGATATTGATGCTAGATGCGAGCATTTTCTGGCATTCGAAAGGCTTGCCTATGTGCGCGCTACTTTCATTACAAGTTGATGAGGCGTTTCTACCTGTCTTCAGCCGCAGTGCCAAATAAATAGTTGACTAAGCATCAAGCAGCGCTCGATACCTCAGTCTACTGACGTACGTCTCGTGCGCTCTGAACACAAATACGTTTATAGTGAGAGTAAAAAGGAAGTAAGGTAGTGGGCTAGAGGCCATTTTACTCCCTTTTGTAGTGATAGCAACATTACGATAGCATTTCGAGCCTTCAGCGTGGCGGCGCCGCCACGTTGTGACGTGGTTGTCACGTGGTGCGGAGCAGCTGCCGGCGGCGCGGCGCCGTGGCTAATCACGTGGTTTGTCACCTGGTTGGTCACGTGACCAGCCACGTGGTGCGGAGCAGCTGCTAATGCCGGCGGCTGGCACTCGGCCAGCTGTAGCCATCATACCACTCCCGGTTTAACTAGAGCTAAACCCACCGCCAATTTTTTTACTCCTATCTATATCGAGCACAGAGCTAGATATTAAAAGCAGTGCGCTAGAGGAGAGCTTACTCTGTTTTTACTCCTAACTTTTTGGAGTGCATAGCTAGATCCTCCTCTCTCTATTTGCCCCGTTGTTTTTCCTTCTCGACGGTGCTTGTCTAACAGGCCCCCACACGCTTAAAATCGTGTTCAAATGCTGTTGGAGATATTGGACTGTTTGATCTTTTAGCCATGTTTAATTTGCAGTACTTAAACGCTCCTTTCAAAGCGGAAAACTGGTGAAAGAATGCAGGAAACGGGGCCACAACACTCAAAGACACCCCGAGAGCCAATCCGCTTGCTGATTATATTTCTTTGTTTTTGACTCTACACGTGCCACCGCATAGGGTACCTCCATTGCACTTCGATGTTGAATCATAAGGCGCCTGAGGCTTAATGACGAGATTTTAATCGGAACACTTCTCTGAGATTCCCAACAATTCATTTTGTTTTCCTGTTTCATTTTTCTTTGCACTGCTGCTGTCCACAGCTTGAGGAAGATATCGGCAGAAAGAGTGTTGTGATCGGTGCTAATGTGAACACAAAACAGAGGCGCACGTATAGAAACACATCTTGAGTGGGCGGCTCGCAGCCGCGGTTCGTGGTCTGCAGTGCTGTCAAATGCTCGCAGGCTACGATATGAGGAACATAAAAGAATTTAGTCGAGAGTGCGGTTATCCAGTTACCATAACAGTAGTGGTATAACGTGTTATGCAGGGAAGAAAAATGAGAAAATTGTTCCTCAGAATAAGATAGTTAAAAGAAGAAAAAAAATTGCGTGTTACGCTGCTAAAGACGGCAGCGAAAGCCATGAAGCCTAGTTCCCTGTAATTGTTCTTTTTTATGACGCATTTAATGAGGCGAGCACTTCTCGTGATAGCGCGTCGTAAAAAAAGTTCTACGTGCGAGTAGGGGGTAGCGATAAGCGACGATGGGGTGAAACCCTCAGCTAATGAAAACTTAATGTATAAACGCAGCTAAAACACCAAGAAATTTCTTATTACCGACACATTTTTTACTTCACTACAGGGGATGTGCCCTCCGGGCAAAAATGTATTGGTTTCGAAACTACAATTTGCAACGGAATTTCAGAGCATACACTAGCTGATACGTTGCCAGGACAGATTCGCTGGATGATTTTTTTCTTCAAGAATGGAACTTGCTTCTCTTTCTTAAATGTCAAGTGTTCCGAAAGCGCAAAGTTAAAATTAATTTAACCTTTTTTTTACAATAAAGGCAAGGTAACCGCTGGTCCTTAAGGGTAACGGAGTGTAATCCAAGAAAAGGCAAGTGTAGCAGGGGGCGGCAGAAAGTTATGTGGGTGGATGAGGCTAAGAAGTCTCGGGCATACGGTGGGAGCAGCTGGCAAAGTACAGGGTTAATTGGAGAGACATGGGAGAAGGCTTTGTTCTGCAATGGGCGTAATCCGGCTGATGATGATGATGATGATCTTGATGACATCTGTCACACTGAATGAATATTGCGTTCTGCGTCATATTGTAGAAGAGCTAATCTATCTCGAAGAACTCAAATAACAAAGTGAGCGTTTTTTAACACATGAAGTAGACTAGCAACGGTCACTGAAATATAACAAAAAAACATATGTGGACCTAGTAATGTGCAAATATACAAACAAAAACAAAAAATTGTCGAGAAACCTTCAAGTATTAAGGAATATATTTATCTGAGCACAATTGCAGCATTGGACCTAGAAGCTTGGCAGTGAAAGTTTAGAGTTAAATATATCTTTCCATTTGTTGGCATCCTAGCATGCTAGTGTTCAAGCTAGGTAAAATAAAGAACACCATGCCATGATTAAGCGCGATGAAATGCGATCAGCGCAATTCGTCGGAAAGTGGCGCTTGCGGTAATCGGCAGAACCAACCTAATCGCTGAGAAATAGGCATCAGTTTAATTCTTCGCGTCCTTCGTACTGTGTTCAAGGTGCGCACCTCTGCATTTGGAGCATCCAGAAAGATTTTCGTCATGCTTTTGTTCTACTGCATTCTCTGCACCGCTGAGCGCAGCTAAATTCACAAATTCTACATTTGAGAGCACTGCTGCGATTGCAAGCAAGAGTAGGGTCACGTGGGCTTTCTTCATAATTCGAAGACTTTCTTTTCAAAACAATAACATGAGCCTAGAGATCGCGTATAAGTAACAGCTTATGAATTAAACTTTTTTTTTTGGGGGGGGGGGGGGGGGAGGGGCTTTAATATTTGATACGTGAAGTATCGCCCAAAACGCAACCGGTCAAAAAGGTTTTTTTTTCCAATTTGATACTCACTTGAGCAAAATGAATTAATACTCTTACTGCGATCAGTGGCGAACAATGTGGTTGAGGTTGCGCTTACCTATTACGCCGCGTATGTTTTAAACATTGCCTGATGTTAGCTGGTACAGCTGGAATACTATCAACCTCATACTGCTGAAAACTAAAAAAAAAAAGATTTGACACAAAGAAATGGAAGCAAGAGTGCAGACACGTAGCGTCCGTTGCGGGCCGTACACGCAAGGGAAGGTGACTGCATGAAGGACTACACTATTGGACGTCACTAACTCTAACGGTGGTCATCCTTCTTCTCTGCCAAAAATGTCGATGATCATACGACGGCTACTACATCAGAGTGCGGCTGTGCTTGCCTAGGCTGGCCGGAGTATTTCTTTGCTGTCTTTCTCTGAGCGTTATTACGTGTGATCCAGTGGGTTCGGTCATTTATCCGAACGCCTAGCTGTCCGCGATGTCAAGTTCGGTGACAAATGGACTGCCGTCGGCGACATGAGCGGGAAGAATGATAAGAGAGCAAATGACTTTCGGGCCTTCCGGAAAAACTGGATGCTCTACGAAGTATGGAATCAAAATAGTTTTCCGTTGTGGTTTTTCAGAATCTGTGCTTGAGGTACAAATGAACATCGCTAAAAGTATTCGAAAAGTTTGTTGGGAACTCATCTAGAAGGAACACAGCAAAGAACAAAAAGCAATACAAGGCAAAAATATAAGAAGCATGAATTCCAAGTAAGCATACCTTATAATATTTAGCTGCCTTCGCTACGATACTTTTTGAACTGTAGATGCCACATTTCACTTCGCAAAACATAATGACCCATTTAGCACATGCTTCAAAACTTTAGTATTCTTCACTAAATGCGTATGAAGTTCTATTATCTCATGAGAGGTTAGTACTAATCCTACAACACAAAATAATAAGTCCTTGAAGAGTTTTTTTTTACTTTGTTTTTATGGATTGCGATCCCAAAGCTGACTTCTCGGCTTTTCATAATTGATTTCGCACTACCTTACTTTTCTAGTGCACGATCTTCAAGGTGCTCACTTGGTTATCACTGATCACGTATACCAAAATTGCTCGCCCTTAACTTTAATCCGACTCACTCATCTGGTCACCTTGTCAAGCCTGAACAAGGACATAATAATAATAACAATATAATAATTGGTTTTTGGGGAAAGGAAATGGCGCAGTATCTGTCTCATATATCGGCGGACAGCTGAACCGCGTCGTAAGGGAAGGGATAAAGGAGGGAGTGAAAGAAGAAAGGAAGAATGAGGTGCCGTAGTGGAGGGCTCCGAAACAATTTCGACCACCTGGGAATCTTTAACGTGCACTGACATCGCACAGCACACGGGCGCCTTAGCGTTTTTCCTCCATAAAAGCGCAGCCGCCGCGGTCGGGTTCGAACCCGGGAACTCCGGCTCAGTAGTCGAGCGCCCTAACCACTGAGCCACCGCGGCGGGTAGGACATAATGCGAGAATTCAGAAGCATGCCACGAGCTTCATCATTAAAAGGATGTTCGAAAAACCGAATAACTGTAACCTTAGCAAATACCACCTCCTACAACACGCAGTTGGGTAGCAAACGTCGGTCCTGTATTATAACAGTTGATCGGCAGTCAGTATGTCACTACGCTTTACCTTGCCGAGCCATATCGCATATCGCGCCACCATCAATACGGTCGCATCTTACGACGTATATTCGGTTTAACTAAGCTGCTCTAACGCTTACCATAACTTGATGAACTTTCCCTCAATGTCGCTTCGCTAACTTCATGATTAGGGAGAGAGTACAATGACAGTTTTTTTCCTTAACTGAATAACTTATTATTGTTTTGTAAGTTTTGTTTGCTTTTATAAACTTATTACAGAGCGGCTAGAAAAGTAATTTTCTGATTTTGAATGTTTGAATGTTTGAACTGTACAATCAATAACTTTAACAGTTTTTCAGTTCTTAAAATTTCATCTCTATTTTGTTCTGTAAATGCAGCGACTACATAGTAAAGCCTCAGCTTATGGTCTTTATCATTGTTGTTCGCTGCGCACTTGTCTCACCCACGGCACTGTTCGGCAGCAGTTGATTTTTCAGGACGAATAAACGAATAAAAATACAGCTTCGAAGCCGCATTGAGCTGGTAAGAGAGTGAAAACCGCTTAACGTGATAAATAAAATATTTTGTTTTGTAATGTAACGTGCGCCCAGTGGTGGGCTATGGTTTATTGCTAGTTATATGAAAATTCTCTGCATTTTTAATTGGTTTTTGGGGAAAGGAAATGGCGCAGTATCTGTCTCATATATCTTTGGACACCTGAACCGCGCCGTAAGGGAAGGGATAAAGGAGGGAGTGAAAGAAGAAAGGAAGAGAGAGGTGCCGTAGTGGAGGGCTCCGGAATAATTTCGACCACCTGGGATCTTTAACGTGCACTGACATCGCACAGCACACGGGCGCCTTAGCGTTTTTCCTCCATAAAAACGCAGCCGCCGCGGTCGGGTGCGAACCCGGGAACTCCGGATCAGTAGTCTCGCGCGCTAACCACTGAGCCACCGCGGCGGGGCAAAACTCTCTCTCTTGACGAGGTTTTCGACACGGTTTTAGTGACTCTAGGAGAAGTGTGTGTAGAGCTTTGGCTGTTATTTTTACTCTTTACATTGTCGGAATTATTCGTGAATTCTGTTGCTTAAATATCGGTGTGACAGTGTCATAAATTACGAAGCGAGTTGACGTAAATTGTGCATTCTGATATTCTGATATCTTAAGCGTGTTAGGGGTATGAACACAAAGACACGTGGGTGAACGTTTGGAGACGCCGATAATAATAATAATAATGACAATATTAGTTGGTTTTGGGGAAAGGCAATGGCGCAATATCTGTCTCATATATCGTTGGACACTTGAACCGCGCCGTAAGGGAAGGGATAAAGGAGGGAGTGAAAGAAGAAAGGAACAGGAAAGTGGCGCCGTAGTGGAGTGCTCCGGAATATTTTCGACCACCTGGGGATCTTTAACGTGCACTGACATCGTACAGCACACGGGCGCCTTAGCGTTTTGCCTCCATAAAAACACAGCCGCCGCGGTTGGGTTCAAACCCGGGAACTCCGGATCAATAGCCGAGCGCCCTAACCACTGAGCCACCGCGGCGGTTGACGCCGGCATTGTATTCCACAACTTTAGATTAAAGGGACACCAGAGAGCCGGCGAAGAGAGTACACATATAACCGGTACTAGTTTATACACAAGTTAGCGCCCATGCGGTGTATATGCTCTTCGCCCGTCTGATGCCCCTTTTAACTCTGCAATCTAAAGACGCCGGTATTCCACAACTGTAGATTGCAGAGTTCAAAGGGGCATCAAACGGGCGAAGAGCATATACGCCGCATAGGCGCTAACTTCAGAATTAACTAGTACCGGTTATACGTGTACTCTCTTCACCGGCTCTCCGGTGCCCCTTTTGCAGCACATCTACAGCTACACAAAACGGGCTTTGAGGTTCGTAGCAAAGACGGGGCTGCTGCTATGACGCATAGGCGAAACGACGAAGCATTTATTTAGCCATCAACTCGTATAATATTACAAAAAAATTCTCTTCAATCCCTGGCATTAATGCAAACTGTTCGACTTCACGTTAAGTAGAGCGATGTCCCGTGGAAACAGGGTCATTACCCTAATAACGTATCACGTGATGCATGGCACAAAATGTGAGCTCCCTGGCTGACAAACATGCGCGCACTGGACTGGCTGCGAGACGCGATGTAGTAATCAGGACACCGATCGATGTTCGCGTCTCGCAGTTAACCTTAACTAGCCAGCGCAAGCGGAGGATGACCGCAGCACCATTGAGCCTGTACCTTCGCTCACTGAGAGCGAGCCTTGGCTCATCTTTTATAGCGGAGGGCACTAGTTTATATGCCCCTGACACTAGTTTCAGGCCTTGTTTCCTGGCTACAAACAAAGGCGCAAAACTAGAGAAACAAAAAGTAGGGTTAGTCGGCGCATCAGCTACTCGTGCAATAGCCTGAGTCCAATAAACTCTGTTGCGAGACCTGCTACTTGCAAATAAATGTCAGAGTGCAGCGGCCACAAGTTGATGGTAGTGGGCCTAAAGCACGCCTGACCACTGCTATACGCATATCATATAAAGTTTAAGGCTTCCCTATGCACCCTGTGTAGTTCGTTTTGTGAAGCTCTTAAAGGGACGCATCCTTATACAACCTCCCTTAGTGTTCTCACCGCTGTTTATAACAATGATCTGAATATGCTTAATTAGCGCCGCCAAATGCCTATCAATACCATAAGCGTGACAAAAGGCAAAGAAAGAGAAAGTCGTTTTGCTGTTTACCGAAAACAGTTTCTTCACAGGGGAAGCAGCGACAAACTTTTTCGTCAAACTGGGAGGGATGAAGATGTCGACGAACAGATTACCACAGGGAGGCTAGTAAATGAAGAGGGCAACTTTAGACGAACTATCTGCTGGAAAACAAAAAAGTATATAGTACCTTTAGTAATTTCAGCCAATATCGCATTTGGAGCTTCCTTTACTGTCCTGACTTGCCTACAATGAAAAGAAACATTTGAAGAGCAAGAAAATAAGAACGCTTAAATGTAGGTAGCGGTTAAGCTTTATTCATCCTTGTAGCTACTTTTATCTTTCAAACGGCTAAATAATTAACATTACTATCCACCTCCGCACACTCGCATGTCGTAAAATGAAAACATCTCTGAGGAGTGCTACCGCTGGAAACATGTGCTCGTTTGAGGAGGCAACATTTCACGAAGATGTTTGTCGCACGCTTCAACGGTTGTCCAATGTCGCCGCTCAGCCACGAAATTAGTGAGCAGAAGCTTTGGTCCTAAGTAGGAAGGTGTAAATAGTGGCAAATGAAGGCGAAAATGGAGCATGGTGGGTGGCTTGAATTCCGTTTTTTCACCTTTGCCTGTTTTGAGGCCTTCTTCGTGGGGGCTAGCAATACCAAACCACCAGTTATAGGCGTATTGTACTTTGCAACTACGCGTCTCGATGGTATTTCATTGCTGCATTACATCTGAGTGCTGTACGCTGCCAGCAAAGGGAGCAAGGAAAGACCTTAGTTACGCTTCTTGCTCACATAGCGGCAAGTATCTTAGTTCAGCTGCTTACGCAACAGCTTTTAGTCCTGGGCCTCACATTTTTCTGTAACAAAAAAAAAATGCGCGAAAAAGTGAATGTGAACAAGCCCTAGTCTTACCGCCTTTGTGGTGGTAGTCATATGATACAGCATTTGTCACTCTTATTGCCCGCCTAGTGCTAAGACACCCCTGTGTTCTGAGCAGCGAAATAAAAACCAGAGCAAGCGCCGGTTCAAAAAACATGGCTCCATGCCACGTCCTGGTAATGTATTCGTTTAAGTTGACACCACCGACAGTATTGTTATGCCTTCTCTTGAACAGTCGTTTTTTTTTGTGCAGACACCAGTAAAAAGCGCGACGCATCAGGTACGCCGTGATTGAAAAAAAAAATTAATCGCGCTTATTCTTTGACGCTCGTTAAATACGTCTTCAGCGGGAACTCGCTGAGCATTACCGAATTAATATAAAAAATTTCGGGAAGCGAGAACTTCAAATCAGAATGGTGCGATTAGTTCTTGTACCTTCTACCAGTGAGTGATGCAGCATGCACAATCGTACAGTTCAGTGTGTGGCCCTAAGGAGACGGGAGTCTGATGATAACAGCGGCCCCGGAAGTCACCAATCTTGTACGCTTCCACACCTAAAAAAATCACTTCCCGAGAAGCCAAACAAATGCTTGGCTTGCAGTAGCGGAGGCGTACAGTGGATCCAAGTTTTGCTTCGTCAGCAGCTTGCTCTGATGGGAGCCCCGCGAAGAACATATTACGTTTCATCTCTTCGCCTCGAAGCTGAGTCTCTTGTTTTCTCTGTTGTCTTTCGGTGCGAGGCTTGAAAGAGCGTTATCGCTTGCGCTTGCCACTAGGAGGCTTCTCGCGGTCGCGTTTCTGTGCTTCATCAATGTCACCCGTGGGTGTACTGTTGCGTGCTAAAGGGTGGAACCCACCGTTCTTTTATTACGATGCGAAACGGTGCTGGCATCTTCGAGAAGAAATTGCTGAGCGCGAGCAAGCGATAAGCGTCCAGTAAGAGAGGAGCTAGTGCTTATTAAGACTAAAGTTGAATAATCTCATATTCTTGTTGTAATCACATGAATGCTGAGAGCTTGCTCTAATGCACTTTTAGAACGTTAGGAGAGAAGGAAATGTCTCTAGGCGTTATTTGTGCTTTTAACAAGTAGTGATTTGCCAAACCCTTCCACGATACGTTGCCTACCTGTGCCGTTTCAGAGCGGGCTAACAAGAAGTTCTCAGCACTAGGACTTACGAGCGCGATTTTTGGAATACGATTTTTTTCTGCGATCTTTTAAAGATTCTATAGGCGTTTCTCAGCTGGATGGCAAGTTTGAAGAGTGCCACCCTCTCGAAAACTTGCTGAGAGTGCGCATTGGGCTTCGCTGTTTTGCTATTTCGCACTTAAGCTTCCAAATTCTGCCCATATCACGTAGCAGATGCTGCGTTCGACGCCTTCTTTGGCCTGGCGCAAGCGTTTTCAAGCTGTCTTGTTTTCGTAGCTGGAACCTATTTTACGAGAGTGCCTGTCGTTCTATTCAAGCACCGTTTCTACGTAAAAGCCCCCTGGCGTAGTCATTCATGCTATTTCGCCTACTTCAGCTTTCTTGGAGAATTCGGCAAAATGTTTCTTCAGCGAAAATAGAATGATGGTCAAAGCATTATGGAAACTACGTGGACGTGTAGACAAAACAAAATTAGAAACCTTTGTGAAGCAGAAAAAAACTTCCCCGACAGAGAGAATGCTTGACCACTTGTGCTTCTTTTTGTTCCGGTGAGCGGTGCATAGCAGCTGATCTTCATAGTTCTTTGCTTTCAAAGTAGTTTATTGCTGCACACTGCCTCAGTATGTTTCTTTAACACTCTTATGTGTCTTTGCATTTTAAAACATTTATTCTCATAAAGGAATTGAAGCTATTTGGCTCTTTATTAGTATATGGGGCCTTAGTAATATGGCCCCATATGGTGCCAGTATAAATGGTATATATAGTTCATATATACAGTATATATGATAACATATATTTCATGCATATATATGCCATAGCATGTATGCTATGGCATATATGGCGCCATAGTAGTAAAAGGGCAGAAAAACTAGGCCGAGAAAAAGTATGAGTTCCCGGGTTCGAACCCGACCGCGGCGGCTGCGTTTTTATGGAGGAAAAACGCTAAGGCGCCCGTGTGCTGTGCAATGTCAGTGCACGTTAAAGATCCCCAGGTTGTCGAAATTATTCCGGCGCCCTCCACTGCGGCACCTCTTTCTTCCTTTCTTCTTTCATTCCCTCGTTTATTCCTTCCCTTACGGCGCGGTTCAGGTGTCCAACGATATACGAGACATACTGCGCCATTTCCTTTCCCCAAAAACCAATTATTAATTATTATTAAAAGTATAAGAATGAGCGCTGGCTTACAGCAGAAGTTTTCATTGAGCGTTGGGTTTTCAATGTCTTCGTTGTTTTTACTTTGGACGCATGGCGGAAAGAAACACGCAGCGGACGGAACAGAAATGCAAGTAGTAGCACGTCACTGCACGAAGACGAACAGGAGAGTGCGTGGGTCTTACGGCTGGCCCGAAGTAGGCCAACATGAGTGCCACGTGCCGATAGAGCACTTTAAAAAAAATGAAGGGATTATGTGTGCTTTGCGCCAACGGGGGGCTGTGTTGGACAGAGAGGGCGCTTACGCCTGGCGAACGTGTGACGGGCGCTTGGAAGATTATATGAGACCGAATGCGCCACGAACTGTTGGACCAAGCAGAAAAGCAGCGCTAACAAACATCAAACGCAGGCAGGTTCCAAAGATTACAAATAGAACCAAGAAACAGCAGAATCGCCTTCTTAACGATGAGACTAGAAGCGAGGAGCGTCTGTATATAGTGGCGTCTACAGCATGGAGTGTCAGTAAGGCTTTCACACACCTTGGACACTCGGCGGAGGAGGAAGATATACGGTTGGAATATGTTTCGCTTGAAGCTGATGTTGGTCACTTCGTCACCGCCTTGGAAGACGGCACGAAAGCCAAGCTCAACGAAACGAGTGCACCAGGGTTTTGTTACTGAAGACGCCAGGCGTTGATGTTTGGCAAGAAACTAGGGTGTTCTACACCGTGCACAGACTAAACTGCAAACTTTTCACACTAGTCCTAATTCGGTACCTCCACGGCGATGAGAATCTCTCTTAGCAGCCGGCTTTGTACCCAAGAATAATAGTCTTGACTGACAACGCATATTTTCTAATAAGTGGATGCAATGCAATAAATTGAACATATGGAAGAAGCAATGTGAGAATTAGGTGTTGAAAGGTGAGCCGAGATGAATTTGCTATTACGAAGAAGGTGAAGAAGGTAGCAACAGTTCACCAGTAGCAATGATGGGCATTTCGCGTCATTTAATATGCCTCCCGTTTTTTCCTGCGTATCAAGCGTCTAGCACAACTTCATAACTCAAAGAGAGGAGCATTTCTGTTGTTAACCCGCCGCGGTGGCTCAGTGGTTAGAGCACTCGGCTACTGATCCGGAGTTCCCGGGCTCGAACCCGACCGCGGCGGCTGCGTTTTTATGGAGGCAGAACGCCAAGGCGCCCATCTGCTGTGCGATGTCAGTGCACGTTAAAGATCCCCAGGTGGTCGAAATTATTCCGGAGCCCTCCACTACGGCACTTTTCTCTTCCTTTCTTTTTTCACTCCCTCCTTGATCGCTTTCCTTACGGCGCGGTTCAGGTGTCCAACGATACATGAGACAGATACTGCGCCATTTCCTTTCACCAAACACCAATTATTATTATTAATGTTGGAGCCATCATGAGCCTGTATTGTGGCCTCCGCTGCTTGAGGCCGTTTAGGTTTGTTTTTAAGCTAGTTTCATCAGTACTCATCCGTACAGCGTGGCAGTTGCCTATGAGATCACAGACATAGCAAGCTTGAATGAATTTTCTGTGCTGAACATTTTTAGTAGAGCACCATTTGGTGAAGCTTGGCGCCTTCACAGCGTACTGCGCAGATGTTTTTCGATAAACTGGAAGTTCTCAAACGTCTTACCCACACAAAACCCCCTTGATGGTTGTGTGCAAAATAAGTGCGTTATAGCACGTTTGGGACCTTCCTAAACTTCCCTTTGGCTTTTGGGTTTATCTCCTAACTTTACGCGCCGCACGTTGACGTCTCCTTCCGCAACAGCTCCTCGACTATCAGGAGATTGCCTTGCCTTCCCTTCCTTACTTTTATTCGCATTTGTAGGCTCCGCAAACAATATCTCCTCCTAAACGCTTCCCTGTGTTGCGGCCAAGTACGGCGCTTCGTGCTAGCAGAGGACGCCACACGCTTAGCGTCGCCTCACAAGTATGATAAATGGCACATCTACGAGCAGAGTCGTTAATAAGGATAAAGCGTCGCCATGTGCAGTCTCATTTAGTTGCGCGGAAAACACGTAGCTCAAATGTATTCAAGCCAGCGCACGGAACATCATCAGAAAGCTATACCCCTACCCTTTGAGTGTAGCGGCGAGCTGCGGTGTTTACTTTATTCTTAGATTTGGGTCAGGTGTTCTCTTTCTGTTTAAAGCATATAAATCGCTATGTAGGTTGTGTCTCATGACTTCGACTTTTATTGTGTTTTTGAAGGTGTACAAAATTGTAAGGATGAAATGAGACCCGTGATAATTCCCTCACGACGCTTAGTGATAGCTTTCCATGTTGATCATAAGCCGCCTTCTCGTTATTTCGGGTGTCTCGTGGCTGCCACATAAACAGAAAAAAAAATTGCACACTTCAGCTTCCCCCAAAGAACAAGCGATGGGAAAAGTAATTTCCTGGGCATAAGGTTCACGTACCTAACCATGGTCTCACAATCACAGCAAAACATATAATTGGGTTTATATAAATACAATACGTTATCGAACCCGACCGCGGCGGCTGCGTTTCGATGGAGGTGAAATGCTAAGGCGTCCGTGTGCTGTGCGATGTCAGTGCACGTTAAAGATGAACTGAGGATTGGGCGAGGTGGTTGTGATCCATCGCATTAAGAACCAGTGCTAAAAACACACACAGAGGACGAGACGAGACACACGAAGGCGCTGAACTTACAACTTAAGTTCAGCGCCTTCGTGTGTGTCGTCTCGTCCTCTGTGTGTGTTTTTAGCGCTAGTTTTTAATGCGATGGATCACGTTAAAGATCCTCAAATGGTCGAAATTATACCGTAGCCCTCCACTGCTTCACCTCTTTCTTCCTTTTTTCCTTCAATCCGTCCTTTATCCCTTCCTTTACGGCGCGGTTCAGGTGTCCGCCGATATGTGAGACAGATACTGCGCCATTTCCTTTCCCCAAAAATCAGTTTTTCATTACAATATGTTATGAACCATTCAGTTTTTATTACCTGGACCCCAGATAAGCTACTAAATGTGGAACCCCTAATATATTACGTAAAGCAACAAAATTCAGATAGTTTCGAGCTTGCATGAGAGATGAGTTCAACCGGCAGTAATCTTCCGATAATGTCTTCGAAATGACTTCTGTTTCTTTCTGGCCACATGAATAAGCAACACTACGGTCTTGCTGCGCGTAGTTGTGCAAAGCACTTTGTTAAAACGGGTTCCTCAGTGCCGGATGTTTCCAAGCAATGTGGCCTGTTGGTCTCTTCTCATACAACGCACGGAAAACATAAACGTCGCCTTTATTAATTCATAGATGCTCGTAACCAAGTTTCTTGGTCTGAGCGGAGTCATGTAAGACGTGCACTGTTTAGAAGTGCTGTTCGTTCGGGGCTTTTTCCGAATGTTCTGGTCAACTGCGCCGTGGTATGGTTATGGCATGGCTGCTCGTGCTACCTAATCCGCCCAACAAGTTCACAAGTGGAGGCAAATAGGTAACCGTTAAGCTATTCTTTATAGTATTGTTGTATCGCAAGGCCAGTGAGCGTATATAATTATGCACTGTTAGTTAACGCTTAAGGTGTGAAGTTTCCAGAATGCAGCCTGATTTACTATAGCAAAGCAGACTCAGGCTGAAGCCCAATAATAATCTCATGGGCTTATGCATAAAACACGTGATATTCACGCCATAGCTTGAAATTTAATGCCTCAGAGGTGGCCAGTAGTTTACTCCTGCACGTCGTCTAGGCTAAGGCTGCAGTAAAGATCCTTGAACGAGAGACAGCTGTGCGGTAGATGGAAAGCTGTTAATCCTTACCGGATCCAAGGCACAGCATTAAATTCAAAGCCTACCGCCTATCTCAACAGTTGTTTCTTCATCGCGGTGAACCAGAAAAAGAAAGTTACCCGCGTTCGACGCTGAACCTTATATATTTCATAGAAAATCAGGAAGGCTCACCCAAATTAGGCGGCATAAAAAAATCAAGTACCCTATTTTCGCGCCCGCAGAGAATGCTACGGGTTAACATAGGAGGTATTCCCTTCTTGCTGCAGATGGGGCTCCATTTTTTTGCACGTCATTTACGTATTTTTAACTGGTTTACCGACTTGTTAGTATCAAATGAGTATTATGGTTGAAAGTGAGTCAATGTATGTGCATTACAAACCTCATATGCGTGATTTGTCGGAAGACAATCTCTTTTATTCTACCCCGTCGGGGTTTACATATAAGAATCCAGCGAGACCTGCTGCTGGACCAAAGGGTTCCACTTTTTGAACAACCTGCATGCTTCTCACGAGAAGATGAATTCTGGCTTTGCGCATCACATTTCTTGGAATGACTAAAGTATTCGATGGTCGCAAGCGTCTTCTGTGTCTTTTGGTAGCAGTGCGTTTTCTTCGAATATCTCGCCTTACTTATTCTGCCGCATCTGTTCCGTACGACGCGAGAAACTGGCTTATACCACAGAATTGAACTCCCATGGCTCTTGACTCCTGCTAGGCTGCACTTGGACAAATTTATACAGCACCCCCGTTCCCTAACTGCACATTCTTCTAAGCCGACATGGAACATTTTTTAGCATGGAGCATGGAACGCAGACATGGAAGGCATTTTTCGCCGTCGCTCTCAGCTGTCCTCGGTGGCATGAGCGGGCCGAGTTTGACCGTTAAAATGTTTCATCTCGCGCTGCTCATCGGGATGATTCAGCCTTTGGGTATCACGGGAGAAAGACCTTTCCTCAGTTATGTCTGTAGGCTCTTTTCGTACCTGTAACCTCGAAAGTTTAACAGTTTGCTTTGCTTTTTGGCCGTCAAAACATCTCCGTGGTGTCCTGTCTTCAGGATCTTTAATTATTTGTAACATACAAAGCGCGATACTGTTTTGTATATTTTTTGTCTATCAACGAATCCCCGTGGTGTGACTGCTTTGAGTGCAGTGTCAGCACAAGGTGTTTACTGGAAACTTGGCTCCCCTTTTAAGTGTCACATTTGTTGGCACAAATGCCTTGAACAGGGTTATGTTTTTTTTTTAAGTGTAGCATTTTATGACGCGGGTTCGGAGGAGTGCGACCTCCAATTTTGTGTTCGAATGTATGAGTGTGTACTGGAAAGTGTTGCTTTTTGGCGCACACTCATATCGTGAATTGTGGACAGTGGTAGCGGTGTGCTTAAAGTTAGTATTACACTTTTTGAGTCATACAAGTTAAATATTGCCACCCATCGTGGGCTCTTTAGCATGTGAAACACCGAATCGCGTAAGTGCTTCAGTCCTGAAAACGTACCTGAAAATGACATTTCGTGTTGTCTCTTTCCAGCGTTCCACACTTAGCTTCCATTGCCCCGGCTGAACCACCAAGGCCATCACGCCGGATTTCATGACTTGTCCTGGTATCATGAAACGCCATTAACAAAGAGACACGTGGTTGTGGAAGTGCTGTGAGTGTTATTCGTGCTCTCTTTGTCGGTGTACTGAGCTTTCCAAATCCGAACACCATACGACACGCATACCATTGGCTGAAGTGAGGACAACAACACGGCAGCCGGTAAGATGTCGCATGACTTTAAGCACTACTGTTCTCAGAGGTTTATTCTGAGGGACAAAGCTACGCACAGCGGGTAAATCAATACGCTTGCCGAAAGTAAAAAAGCCGGAAGTGCTGTTGGGAGCGTAAGTAGAGTCACGTAGGATATGTGATAAAGTAAGCGGTTCTCCGCGAACAGGGTTCAGATTTTCGAGTAAAAAGTGTTGCAGAAACCATTATGCTGGCTGGCTAAGAAATGCGAAAGCTTTCCACATGATACTCGTGACGCCTGTCAGTTTGAATACAACGGCAAAATTTTTGAAGTTTGAGTGATTTATATTCATACATAAACACTCTAGATGATGCTGATGTTGTTGCTATTGACATGTTCGGTTTCTAGTATTGAAGGATCTGTGCGTACGGAAGTAGGAGACGTGTTTGTTAGTCATTAAGTGAACTCCTCCAGTGTGAAGTGGTCGATGACACTAACATGTCGTGTTGTTGGCGCTAAGCCTGTTGTTTGCTTCATATTACAGGCATTCTTTATGCATTCGCTGAAACATCGGTTTTCGGCCAATATTTTAATGGGTATACCGAAGTGTCCACTGTGCATAAGGTGTCTGAAGCGCATGACGGGGACACACGGTGTGATTAGACGTAGTGTGATGTCGGCGAGTGGCAGTAAATGGGGCGGCCTTTCCGGGTATACGCCACCATTACTTAGAGAGTGTCTCGCGAGATTCTGTTCCTGTAAACTTTCCTTTCTAAAGGACAAGAGATTGAGCCAAAAAGCTCATTGCATACAAAATAAGAAAAAGATGAGATGGGGCCTCACAAGAGACCCCTCCCAAAGAAGAGCTCCACGGAATAATTCGTCGACTTGCAGCCGCAGACCGTCGCCGATATAGAGCGAAAGGGAGGAGGGGCCTTCAACAGATGCTTGGGGTCACCCATCAATGACACGCCACAGAAACATTCCAGGAATAAGAGGCAAGGCGCGGAAATATCGCAAATGATTTTGTTCACATCTTTCGCCTCAAACCCTACCTCTCGCTAACCCCTGACACGCTTTAATGTACACCGACACGGTGTTTTTCGACCGGCGGCCGTGCAGCGGACATTGTGAGTGAAGACGAGGCGAACAAAGAGTCTCGGTGGTGAGCGTGTTCTGGGCTTTGGTGCTCTTTGCGGACCCTGTGCTCTCGGCCTGTGCGCTGTGCCCGGATAGTTCTTGCGTCGTTATCACCTTGGGCTGCGTAACAATGTGCATGTATTGTCATCAGCTTGACTACGTCCACTGCAGGACAAAGGCCTCTCCCGTGCCTATCCAATCAGCCCTGTCATGTGCCAGCTGCGGCCACCCTATCCCGCAAACGACGGCCAATTACTACACCAGAGTGGCCAAATATTGTGCTCGGGAGCGAGTGCGTTGTCGGTTCTGGTCACCGAGATCAGGCCGGACCCCAGGCCTGGTTATGGAATTCCATCGACAAGCGGAGTTTTTTTTTTCAAACTTGGTGAAGAATTGCACGGCACCGGTATTCGAACCCCGGTCCTCTTGCACGCGAGGCGGACGCTGTACCTCTACGGCAACGCTGCTTAAGAACCATGAGCCAAACCAAGCTAAGCCCATTGTTGTTCCTCTCCTGAAAACTATCTTCTGTGCTCGCAATATCCTGCGCCACCGCCGACAGCGCCATCGTGCGGCTTCCCCGAGCAGCGGCCGTCAGCGGAAGCTGTCACCGTTAACACGATCCTCAGTCTGCCTACAGCCATGGCTCAGGGTTTGACATGGTCTTTCTTGTTCATCGATGTTTGGCTGCCGTCACCTTGCAGCGGAATGGCCGCGATCCAATGCCAGTCGTAGAATATATAGTTCGCGGTGTGTCTTTTTCAGCCCGGTTTGCGTTTCCGGTGCGTGTGTGGTTGCTAGGCGTTGCTACCTTTCCGCTTTAGCCATAGCTATACGTCCCATCGATCCTTTGCTTTCTCTTTTGTATCTAAGGGTCGTGTGTTTTTCGGGCATACAATATCCCTGTCCTACTTTAAATGTAGAAGAAACACACGCTTTGCGACGAATTATGCGGCATGCATAATGGATCATGCTTCATGTAAATATATGCCTTGTTTTCAAGCTGTGGTAGTAGCCCTCTTTTATTCCTAATCTTTTACACTTTTCCTCTGGCCAATCCTGTATTGTTTTGTGTTTGGGGTGTCATGTGAAGCCTCGTTCTTTGTTTGCGCTGTGGAATTTGTCGTGCACTCAAGGCACCTGCACAGAACAACATCATGTCTTTCATTTTGTTCTCATTGAAATTTAATATTGAAAATGCACCACACAGCTGAAGGGGCTGTTTTTCAGAGAGCCTCGCTGGGACTCGCATTTGTGGCTAAGTGGTTAGGATATGTCAGATATTAAAAAAAAGGGACTCCAGAGCGCACTGGACACGCATGGAATTCTCGCATATATGAAGACGTTTTGAGGCTTCGCCGTAATGTATTTAGCGGCCAAGTAAATGTTTGCGTAATACGGCGAGCATATCATTCTTTGAAACAAAAGTCCGCTCCATGAAATCGACAAGTCATAATGCATCTATGCGGGCATTGAAACTTGAGACGCAAGATTTTGCCCACTTTTAAAGAGGAACCTGTCGGCCTCAGGGCACAGGCATTTTTTTTTTCATTTGCAGTTAAAAGCGATGCCGCTTGAAATATCTTAGCTGGGGCAAGATAGTGCTAGCTGAGAAGTTCGCATAATGAAGCTGGCAAACTTCTGTGTGATCTCGAGCATCTCTGAGCATTACTGAGTGTATAATTTAGTTGGTCAACGCCAGGAAGTTTTTGTATCTAATTTAGAAGTTACCTAATTTCACACATGTGTATGCCTGATCCGCGTTTTTTGTTCTAATTCTTGCTTGTTAATCGTGCTGCGGCGCTCTCAAGCAGATAGAAGTGAAAATGGCTGCTTATTGAATATAAGCTCAAAGGGCTGCTGTTATTTATTATAACCTTTTTTCGTTCCACGGCTGTATGTGCCCAAACATTTAATGGCATTCAAAATCGTGTACAGCTTTCTCTGCAAACTTCATTCAGGCTAGTAGTGAACAGCCTGTAGAAGTTTGATAATACAAAATGCTTACAAGGCATAACCAAAAGGCCTTGCCCTTTGTAACATAAAAAAATATTCCACTAGTTTACGACATTCCGTATAATATAACGTTAAAGATTAGCATTTATTTCGACAATTCAGTTCAAAATGACATCATTCCTTCCCTGATGATCACTATTATCTTAACAAATCATCTTGCAGTACCGGTTTTCCATCCCTATGGGAGACCCAACCACAATGCTGTTTTAGCCTCACCCTCACCAACGGTTCCAATAGCCATCTGAAGCGGGTACACTAGCTGTCGATTCGGCTGTTTGGACAGAAGCCTCGGCCGACCTATTGGCTGTGTGTGCTGCGGGATAAACCTCGCTTTCCCTGGCAATATAAGGCAGCCCGACATGAATCGAATATAACGTTCCAGGCCACCCCAATGTGGGACGATTTGTTTGCAGTGTAGAGCTCCTTTGAATACGCAATGACTCGTTTGCGTGACGCCAAGTATTTACGAGAATTCATGCAAATGATGCTTTATCGAGTGGAATATGCGCTATGCGACTGCATTTTTGGCCTTCGCAGACGACTGTGCTAATAGCCTTTGAGCATGTGGGGAGGTTAGCCACCCTGAAACGCACCTCGCATCGATCCCCCATTGTGCTTACCATAATAGATACCGACTGCGGACTTTGTGGTTTTATTTTCAGGTCTTAATAATGGCTGCATCGGTCACCTGACTCACGTTTCCTGGAAGAGTTCTGTTCTGAAATGAGGTCAGACTAAAAAGATTTAAGACTCTTCAGGACGAGGTCATATATATAAGACAGAGCTTTACTATATCAGCATTTTTATACATGACAATATTTTTAATATATGTTATGCAGTAAAGAAAGGGATATGGCTTCATAAAATACATTGATTATTACTACCGTTTGAAGAATATCGAGTCGATGAAATTATGATGATCTCATATAAAAAAACCGCCGGATTGCGATTTACTGCGATGAAAGTTCACATCGATTGTAAAGTACCTCAGCACTGTTGAAGCCCAGACGAGCAGAAACCCATGCGTTCACTGTTTCTAGTCTCCTGTGCGTTCATTGTGTCTCTAATCAAAGAATCCCGTACGTTGCCAGAGTTTTGTTTGGGGATTGTAAGGTCATCATCGCTGTGCACACTACGTACTCGAGTTCCTCGAACATGTACATCCGTGTGGCTTCTGGAGTGTGCGAAAACTGTCCGAAGGAAGAGGTCTGAGCCACAAGGTACACATTAAAGCTAAAAAAGTAGTGACAGAAGCTGTAGCAAAGTCGGCCATCTTTGTAGTCGCGATGCAGTGCTGCTTAACAGCAGATGCACTAGCTCGCTCACTTACACATGTGTACAGAGTGAAGAAATTTTCATTTCTTTATTACTCTGACTTAAATTACTTCTATTCGTCCGGAAAAGAGTTCAGCGAGCAAGACGAATACAATGATCGCGCTGTAAAGTGACCGTACGCCCCTAAACAAAGCGAAAAGTTTCCATATGTCGGCTCTCAAAGCAAAGTACAGGTATTCAGTAACGCTAGCTTCATTGTCAGTACTCTTGTGCCAGTATGCGGTTAATTCAAGTTTGTTAAGGCTGGACCCTTTGGCACAGCTCAGGCTTTTTCAACAAAACACGCCAATTATCTCAGGTGGGTCTACTCTCAACGAGCGGAACAACTTAGTATCTAATGGCTTTCTCACTATCGTTAGAATGTAAAGAGCATCGCAATTTGGAAGAGAAGTCTCATCTCCGCAACTTTCCGACCTTCGTTCAGGAAGCAACTTCCCAAATAGCAGTGTTGGAACGCAGTGAGACATTCAGTGGATATTTCTTTCCACTGTACATAACCTCCTTGTCTGAACCATATGGTATCTTATGCGAAGTAAAGAGTTTGCATTTCCTCGTCGTCCGCGGCAGGCAAGTAGATCTAGTTTGGCAAGAGTCTAGCCTAAAACTGCTCCCTCAGCTAAAAACAGACAATTCCCGCGGTGCGCTACCACAGGCTTCCTGAAAATCGATCTGCGTTTTCATTCGGCCCAGTTTGCCTTTGCACCTTTCGAGCTGGCACAATGGTCGGTAGGGGCCGCTTCTACTCGCCCGCATGTCAACCGAAACCAGATAAGTGTCTTTGCGGCTGCTGTTGACATGGGTTACCCTCATTTGCGCGCAAGCACCGGGTGTGATTGTGAGTTTCTGGTTCCTGCAAGGACTTTCGTCGAAGTTTTGAAACTACTACGTAGAACCGTTGAACTTCAAACCCTGGCGATTGCGGCATGAGGTGCTGTCTCAAGGTAGCTTTGATAAATTTGCGTTTGAGGTCGAGATAGTGGTAGCTGAGAGAATTTGTAGTAAGTTATGTGAAAAGAGGGAGAGAAAAAATAAAGGAATGGAAATTAACCACACTGTGCCACATTGGCTACCCTACATGTGAGATAAACAAAGGAAAAGCGAAGAGACAAGGAAAGATGAGTAGAGCTGTGTGAATTCAACGTGTGCATGTGGTCGTTCTGTAACATATAAAAGAAAAAAGGCCACGTGTCTGTGCATTCCATGATCATAATGGGCGATACATACGGGGACAAGCAGAAGGCCCACATCACGGAAGCGCTGTTTCCTAACGAGTAACAGACCCTAATCTTGAGAAATAATGTTCCGAAAATTGTTTAGCTGGGATATTAGCTAAAACTCGATGAAAAACAATACCGTGTCATGAACTTCTTCAGACCATCTCAGACGTTTTCTCTTTTTTCCTTTATTTCTTATGGCCGGAGTATCTTATGTACTTGGGCAGGAGTCATAAACGGTTCTACTAAAGGCATCTCTGTGTGGAGTAGTTTCATCAGGTTCGACAGGAGCATCGTCTTCATAGGATGTCGAAAATGAAAACTTTTGCGTGTATGTTATGGGTAGCAAGAGTCATATCCAAGCGAGCCAAAAAGTCAGTATCGCTTTTGGTAATGTTCTATGTATGGTTAGGTGACTGAAGTGGGAGTGACTTTGTGGACCTTGCAGTCAGCTTTCTGATGAGGGCTAGAAAATCGTAAGGCTATTAAAGGTTGTTAAAGCTATTAAAGAAAGAAAAGGTTAGAAAGCATTTTTTTATATGACTACTATTCCGGTGTTTGATTGTTAAGAGGAGACCCGCCGCGGTGGCTCAGTCGTTAGGGCGCTCGACTGGTGGTGGTAGTGGTTTTATTAAAAATAATAGTAAAAAGGAAGGAAAAGATTTTTGCTAGCCCCGGCATCTGCCATCGATACTGAAACACTTGAGCTGGGGCAGCGGAAATAAAGGATAGCAGGCAGAATGGAGAAATGAAATGAAAGAGGTGAGGGGACAGGAAGAGAGGATAGGGGGAGAAGTAATATGTACAAACTATTTACACAATAAGAAATGTGTCCAGGTTGTGCGCGTGATTAGTTCATTTTAGAGGAATTAAATCACACACGCGCACAGCACTGTGATGGTTACAACTGGAGTGGGGCGTCCAGTTATTAATCGTTCAAAGTAGAACTCGCGGAGCGTTCGGTCACTGCGTGTAACTACCTGACGGAGAACAGACGGGACGTCAAGCCCGTGTGTTCGAGGAATGCACAGAGGCTCACCAATGTTCGCTCACGAGTGCGCGCACTGCCCTGCGGCCACAAGAGCGTCTTGATGGAGTCTGTTTTTTTTTTTTGCGCGTGTGCCTAGGCAGTGCCCAAAAACTCGCAATGCGCGGCTGCTGCGTTTTTATGGAGGAAAAACGCTAAGGCGCCCGTGTGCTCTGCGATTTCAGTGCACGGTAAAGATCCCCAGGCGGTCGAAATTATTCCGGAGCCCTCCACTACGGCACCTCTTCTTCCTTTCTTCTTTCACTTCCTCCTTTATCCCTTTCCTTGCGGCGCGGTTCAGGTGTCCAACGATATATGAGACAGATACTGCCCTTTCCCCAAATACCAATTATTATTATTATTGTTAAGAGGATCTATTTGAGCAAGTGGTGTCCGTCTTGGACGACATTACTCAAACATTTATTGATATTCCCAGGGAAACAAGGACAGTATCTTCATTCCTTGAGAACATTTATGGAGTAAGAGCACCCTCGCCAGAGCCCACCTGGCATTTCAATCACATTTCAAAATCATTTAAATCGGTTAGAATAAAACGTAAATTAACGTGATGGTTATGAAACATTCATTATACTTCAACTCTCAATTGGCTGGTGTTTCTGCAATGCGATCTTCATTTTCATCACAGAAAAACTTTCAGCGAAGCTGTAGAGGTTTTAGTAGGCTTTGTAAAAGCCATTCCATCAATCTTATGCAATATTCCTCGTTTTTGAAGCAATGCGGCGAAAGCTATTCATCACGGAGCAACGGGCAGAAATATAAACAGGTTATCAGAGAATATGAGAACCTACGTTATAAGCAGTCGTAGTGTGTTGAACCCTAGCGTAGTAAAAGCCTTCAGCCGCTGTCCGTTTGGATTCGAGTGTAAATTAATGGCTAAGTACCCTGAGGGGCCACTGTGCAAAGTGTTGAAAGGCTTCGCGCATTTAATTTTTTTTTGTTTTTCTTCAGACGCCATTCTCGCCGGTGAAGAGCTCCAAGTTGAGTGAACAGGGACTTTTATGAAGAGTAAGATGCGATTTTTGATAAAACACATTTTCACACGATCACAGCATTACATGTGGCACTCAACAGCGTTTGAAAATTTTAAGGTGCTAGAGATTTGAGTGTTTTTTTTTTGCGTGAAAAACGTAGGCTCTAACTTCAAACTGTTAAATAAATCTAGACTCTGACTCAGTAACATCACCATTGATAGTAATGGCTTCATCTTTGCATCCGTGCTTGCTGTGAAAATAATCTAGTCCAGGATTTATGGACAGCAATTTGTTATATTGAGGCAGGTGGAATATTGTAAGGTTCGGCTATGAAAATATTGAAGGTAATGATCCAGTTGTTCCATTAGTAGCGAAATCTCTCGTTTAGAACTTGGGCTTCACTTGCATCGAGTACTTAAGACTGCCATAGAGAACAGACGGGCATCGTCTTTGACGGTAGCAAAAATGCCAACTGCGAAATTGAAAACTAAAGGCCGCCTGCCAAAGGGAGATCTGCAGTTATAACAACTGTTATGGTGCAATCTTACGACATGTAAAAATTGCGTTAATAAACAGCTTCCTACTGAAAAATGTGCTTCTCTAGAATTTCTGGGCATGAAACATGCAGTGTAGCTTGACGCTAACGATATATTGTGCTGAAAATGCGTTCAATTTAGAATATTGAGGAATTTTTGTTTTCTTTTGTAGGAATGGTAATAACTGATCTCTCCTAACCTTTTTGCCTACAAAACATAATTTGCTTTCTGCAGGAAGTAATTAGCACATAAGTGGAGAAATACTGACGCTATCCAATAATTTATTTTAAATGCAACGTTTCGGGACCAACTCGGTCCCTTCTTTAGGGGTGACTGAAATGGGAGCCAGCAGCAGGGAGCGGCCTTCACTTTCCCTTTGTTAGCACGTGGCGATGGCGATTACCAACGCGGAGGGGAACGCCCCCGGGAACGCTACCCTCCCCGTACATTAATCGATTTCGCCACCTGTTACAGTACATTAGCTTCACCACATCAACTCGAACCTCTTGAAACGTTTTTTAGGCCACCCCACTTCATTCTGTTTTCCTGTTTTATCGCTTTCTTTTTATTTATTTATTTGTTTGGAATACTGCCAGCCACTAAGGGGTCATTACGGCAGTGGGTTGAAAGATGACAATAAAAATAAAAAAACGAATACACATGAGGAAATAAGGTCAAATATTCGCGTAAGAAAGAACTGCCTTCTCAGCAAGCACAAAAAATACTCTTGGTTGCCAAAGCAGCCCCGCCGCGGTGACTCAGTGATTAGGGCGCTCGACTACTGATCCGGAGTTCCCGGGTTCGAACCCGACCGCGGCGGCTGCATTTTTATGGAGGAGAAACGCTAAGGCGCCCAAGTGCTGCGCGATGTCAGTGCACGTTAAAGATCCCCAGGTGGTCTAAATTATTCCGGAGCCCTCCACTACGGCACCTTTTCTTCCTTTCTTTCACTCCCTCCTTTATCCCTTCCCTTACGGCGCGGTTCAGGTGTCCAAAGATATATGAGACAGATACTGCGCCATTTCATTTCCCCCAAAACCAATTATATATATATATATATATATATATATATATATATATATATATATATATATATATATATATATATATATATTGCCAAAGCAAGGATGCCACCGCACATTACTGAGGGGAAAAAGAAAATTCAGACGACGTCATATATGACTGGTGTACGCATACTATTTAAGTTAGAGGCTGCGCTGTTCAAATTATCGTACTTTTTTTATCACACCAGCACCACCGCGGAGGTCATTAGTACCGTCCTGCAGCAAAAGCATTGTTTTCAATATTGTGGCGTAAAGCTCTGCGCCTTCAACAAATGGAGTGGCTAGTTTCCAGTGGTCTGATATCATTCAATATTCGTGCGATACAGATTTGAGCAACTATAACTTAGGTAGACGGTGCAAATGTGTTTTTTTTTCTGGTGTCCGAGGTTTATCACAGATCAGCATGTAACCCTAGTACTGGCCCCGCAATCAGAACTCTTTGATCGCACCGGTTGACAAGCTCTGCTTTGGAATCTCACTAGTTCCAGTTTACACTCATCGGTGGCGCTTGCAAGGAGGCGGGAATACGAAATGTTGCACGTGGTTCTCATTCATATGCATTGCTCATATTAGTTTCTAATTCTTTTCTAGGACGTATATATCTATGATCTTTTGTTAGCACATCTTTTTCGCTGATTTTATCGCCAGGCGCTCGTACGTTTATGAGCCGTCTTGCAGTTTGCAAACACGCTGTTGCTCACGGGCGCCGCGGCAGTCTGCTCTACTCCGTATTTTTGTCTAATCAAACTAGTAGATTTTTATGCATGGAAACACTGGAAAGTTCTGCGACTGATATGATCAAAGAAGCGCTTCTCTCACTGGAGTCAACCCTTTAAAAAGTCAATCAGAACGGTGAATTTTTTCCCTGACGCGAAAATCACAAACTCAATGTGGTCAAGGCTGACAGATTGAAAGCAGATTTAAACGACCAGTAAGTTGTACTGAACGATAAAACTGGTGCGCCTAAATTACGTGACACGTGGCTGAAAAAAAGGGCATGCTAAGTGCCGCTGGAGAGAGATTGGCAAGATTGGCCGCTAAACTGAGCGCAGAACCGGTCTCAGCCATTAGTATGTTCTGAATCGATGTAAACATTAGAGGAACTTCGGATTCTTTTATTTGTTTCCCGTCTATTTGAGAGTGTTTGCCTTCTGGCCTAAGTAAAGATGCTAAGTAGGCGACTGCACACGTGACAACAAACCGCCCTGCCCTATCATCAAAACATTGTCAACGGCAAAGCAGTGTGTTGATATTTTGCATTCACCTCAATGTGTCATCAAGCGGTGCGGCCGTCTCGGCGGCTAAGTAATCAGTGCTAAACAAGTTTTGGTAGGTTGGCAGTAAACCATTTGCTTAAGAGCTGCAGCGTGGCTTTTATTTATGGGGTTGAGTTTTTCGGCTAAGTATCCGGCCTGGGGTATGCAAAACGCCTCTTCGCTTTCGGGCATAACTAACTTTTGAACACCGACCAGACTTAAAAAGAAATGGTTAAACGCCTTCTAGTGAAGGTAGTGTTCCAATGCACAAGGCTGAAGTCACTGAACGAAGAGTACTGGCTAACGTGTACTTTATTTGAGAAGTGTTTTTAGCTTACGGATGATTTAAACTTCTTTTACTGCGTGTTATTCATGACTTGGCTTCGTTTGAAAATGAATTCGGAGAGTACGTTTTGGAAGCGAGGGGCCAAAACACCAGTATTCACCAGCCATCTTATTGGTATCATTATATTCATATTTGAGATAAGCGCAAAAAACTGACGGAGAAAACAAAGGAATAAACGATGAAGCAGGCGTTTCTTCCTGTGTTTTTCCCGTCAGTTGCTTGCGCTTTTTTCAAACATAAACTTCAACCAACTCGCCCAACATTCGGTGTTACTTTCGTATCATTATATCAAATGCTACTGAGAATATAGATGCTCGGATCCGAGAGTTTTGTGTTTGAAATGTAGCCGTGCTGTGGAATAAATAGATTCGCAGTGTAGGAAGGTAGTCAGGCCTTGCACGGAGGCGGACATGCTGCGCATGAGATTGACATTTACATGACGAAGTAATGCGAATGAGTCGGGAAAATATTTTGAAATGACCTGCTGTTTGTATACTGTTTATGAGAACGTTCAGAATAATATACTACATTGCCTGACCAACCCAATAACCAGCACTTATAAAAAAATTCCTTTTGGTGCAGTGAAGAACCTGAAAAAAAAACACCCTAATTTTAGAAATTGCAGGTCGACAACCACATTTGTGACCAACTAGGAGTACCAAAAATACCGCCCGATTTTTACGCCCCACCATCCCGAGTCCGCAAAAGTGAATCCCAAAACGAAGAGATTTATGTATGTATTGTTCCTTGGCTGCTGAAAGCGTTTCCTTGTAGAAATGATTGTAGAAGGAAATTGTATTCACAGCAGGTAATTACACCATTTAATTCTTAAGCTGTAAAGACTAGCGACACATCCCAGCCAGAAATAAAACGTATCTATTAGGATCTATTCTAAAAATACCTTGATATATACTGTTGCAGAATTTTACCAGCTGTGGTGGCTGGTTATGTTGATGGCAACATCCTTTCTCTTTGTGCCGGTCACGGCAGGGATACAAGGATGTATGCCTGCAAGCTAAAGAAATATGCACTAATTAGAAGGTAGAGTGGAAAAATTACAGTGACTGCAGAAATATAATTGGAAATAATTTTCCAAAATGACTTTTTGCAAAACAGAACTGCTGCTGTCTGCGCAAGTAGTTTGATGCAAAAAAATATTTTTGACTTTCATAAGTTAAATTATAATGGACATGGTCACCTGCTGGAAGAAAACGCCGAATGCAGTTAATGCCGTTTTCTGACTGATTCACTGAGGTAAAAGCTAATTTTTACGTTGAAATTTATCTGCTTTAAGAAGCGCGTTAAAGAACAGATAATAAAAAAATGGAAGTAGTTCATCTGGCGTCTGGACACAATTACAATGATAAAATAAAACTGCAAACATTTCTTGTAAATCTATCAAATCTCGATTGCATGAAGGTTTTATTCTCGAATGAACTTGCGTTTGTCTTATTTAAACGTACTTGAGCAGATCTGCAAGGAAAGAAATGGCGCCTGTTAATGATTGCGTTTCGAAATTAAAATTGTCTAGTCCGGATTTCTGTACAGTATTTCTGGGGGCAAGCTATATTGGACGGAGTAGAAAAAAATTATCACGCAGACAAAATATCTGTCTTTTCATAAAAAATAGATGTCATGGTGAAAACCGAATGACATCTCAAAACTTTGGATAATGTTAACTTCCTTTCGGCACGTGGCTAATACTGGCTGCGGTGAAAACTTCGCTTTTATTGTCTCCGGTATGCAATTTCTGTGGGCTAAGTAATTACAAGCTTACATTAATGCATAAGTTGAGCTCCACGAAGATATTTGTGGAAGATTGAGTTTGACTTGTTCTAATAAAAACAGAAAACGAGGCACGGCACACAAAACAGGGAACAAGTTATAACTAAGCTCCAGGCCCGACACGTGAAAAAAAAAAAAAAAACTTTCTCCTTCTCAACTTTCTCCTCTTTATTTCTCCTTCACAAGGACCTAAATGTAGCTTTGGAGATTGAAAGAAAATAATCCAGAAAGACAGCTCTGAGCACAGTAAGCCGCTCTGGGTCCATTTTGAATACAGGAAATAAGTTTCTGTGGAGATTAAACTGAACCCATTTTTCATTTTCACAGCAATAAAAAAAAAACCTAACGTATTACTTCGGAAGTATATTCGTTGAAGGCGTGCACAGTGCCAGTAATAAGAAAATTTGCTTTGTACTCTTCGTTTTCTTGGAAAAGTTTAAATTAACTCGCTGCAGTAATTTTCTGAACTATTCGCTCGCTTAGTCCGTGCTAGTAACTTCCCTAAAAAAATTAAAGATAAGCATAAAAAGTTTTAGAACTTCGTGAAACTTAGTGTTTCTGTTTTGCATTGTATAACTAATTTACTCGTTAAGTTAATTAGCCCGAGAACCACGTGGAACACTCGAAAGAGAAAAAAATGTTTCAGTTATCTTCGTATCCGAACCTTCGACACATCGCACATGTAAGAAAAGCAACAATTCACTTGGATACCTGTTCTGTCGATATGTTATTATTATGGAAGTGCTGTTTTCGTTGGCATCAGTCATTGCGGTAATCATTGTAACTCTCAACTTGAGTAAAGAGTGCCAAATGTGAAGCTTTTAGAGCTGAAGGCTCACTCCGGTAATGTCAAAAATGATTCCTGCGGCGGCTGCGTTTTTATGGAGGAAAAACGCTAAGGCGCCCGTGTGCGGTGCGATGTCAGTGCACGTTAAAGATCCCCAGGTGGTCGAAATTATTCCGGAGCCCTCCACTACGGCACCTCTTTATTCCTTTCTCCTTTCACTCCCTCCTTTATCCCTTCCCTTACGGTGCGGTTCAGGTGTCCAATGATATATGAGACAGATACTGCGCCATTTCCTTTCCCCAAAAAACCAATTATTATTATTATTATTATTATTATTATACTACTGCTGGCGCGTGTGTCACAAGAGCAGTCAGAACTAAACGCAGCACTTGATAACCGGTAAATTCGGGACTCAGTACACTCACTTTCTGATTGTTCTACTGTGGCTGCTGGCGGCTTTCTTTTGGAGAAATGGCGACGCCACCTATACCGTTATACGCCATGAAGGAACCGTCACAGGTTCATCCACCAGGTAATTAAAATTCGCTTTGCTGACTATGTGGTTTTTACCTGGGGGAACTCGCGGACGTCGTCGAGAACTTTTGGTTTCAGGTGTATACGGAACTGAACCACTAACGAAGCGATCACTGCCAGCGCCACCATATTTTATGACTTTCTTCTTGTGAAATATATATCAGAGTGAACATTTCATTACTGCCTGCTGCTATGCCTTTTTTCCCAAACTTTGTTTATTCGGACGCGCAGAATGAGTGTTTTGCCTCGTTATACGGCGCGGTTCAGGTGTCCAACGATATATGAGACAGATACTGCGCCATTTCCTTTCCACCAAAAACCAATTATTATTATTATCGTTATACGACTACTGATCCGGAGTTCCCGGGTTCGAACCCGACCGCGGCGGCTGCGTTTTTATGGAGGAAAAACGCTAAGGCGCCCGTGTGCTGTGCGATGTCAGTGCACGTTAAAGATCCCCAGGTGGTCGAAATTATTTCGGAGCCCTCCACTACGGACCTATTTGTTCCTCTCTTCTTTCACTCCCTCCTTTATCCCTTCCCTTACGGCGCGGTTCAGGTGTCCAGCGATATATGAGACAGATACTGCGCCATTTCCTTTCCACCAAAAACCAATTATTAATTATTATTATTATCGTTGTACGGCGCAGTTCAGGTGTCCAACGATATATGAGACAGATACTGCGCCATTTCCTTTCCACCAAAAACCAATTATTATTATTATCGTTATACGACTGCCCGCTATTTGATGTTCACTATGCTCGCTTTTTTGAACGGTACCCCAAAACATGCAGTTCTTGCTCTTAAAACACTTTTTTGCTCATGAGGTGTGGGGGCGTCATTAATTATGTCCTTTCTCGGTGGACTTGATATTTTTTGCGCACCGTAATTACATATGCCTCTTAAACTGTTTTCAGTAAAACCGTACAAACTTGAAAAAATAGAACACATGTACATTTACGCTGTGCGCCCAGAGTTAGGACAGCTGTCATGAAAATTTTTTTTCTTGAGGGCTTCTGTTTCTTAGTACCGAATGCTTTTAATTATTTTGGTTCTTTTGCGGAATAAAGCATGTTGCTACTCAGAAAAGCACCGTGTACGCAATTGCACGACGTTACTAATGATTTTAGGCACGCAAGCACGAGTTTACCACTAAGAAAATAAGAAACGCCGAGACACGCTCTAAATTTATTACTGCGTTTTTGATAGCCTTTATGAGGAAAGAACAACTTAATAAAATGCGTTATTTTGTAGCCTTCATTGCTGTAAATGAGGATTTACGTCTTTCTTAATGAGGTCTTTCTTATTTTCCATGGTGTAGTGAAAACTTCGTGTTAACTCGTAGCATCCACTTCTTAATATAGCAAAATGAAGGCTCCATTGAGCCCTTTAATTTTATTGCTCGTGGTGATAAATATACAGTTCAGCGATAACAGTCCATGAAAAACATTTTCTTTGTGTGCACAAAATTACCCCGCCACCATCTTCGTCATAATTGCTAATGAAGAAAGGAAGAAAAAACTCAATTTGTATGATGCGAGCACAGCAATGCCTTAGTACGACGGCAATCGATCCATCTAAACCATAGCGGATGCTTTATCCTCCTTTTAGTGACAAGGCGATTATAAAAGTATTATGTGGCTTACTTTTTAAATATTATTCTGCACATTTTTTCGAGAAATGTTTATAAAACGAGCTAGTTAAGTTGGACACGAAATATATTTTTGTCTGTTCACACTCTTTCTACGATTTGCATGCGTTCTCAATGCAATTCCCTCAAGAGGGCATTGCTGTCCAGAACATGCGAAGCAGCGTCTTTGAGTAAAGACGCTGTTAAAATTCAAATGTTAAAATTCAGCCCCACTTATATTCCTCCTCCAACGCTGAATAACAATCCTGAGGTAAGCGTCTTCACCCGCCGCGGTGGCTCAGTGGTTAGGGCGCTCGGCTACTGATCCGGAGTTCCCGGGTTCGAACCCGACTGCGGCGGCTGCGTTTTTATGGAGGAAAAACGCTAAGGCCCCCGTGTGCTGTGCGATGCCAGTGCACGTTAAAGATCCCCAGGTGGTTGAAATTATTCCGGAGCCCTCCACTACGGCCCCTCTTTCTTCCTTTCTTCTTTCACTCCCTCCTTTATCCCTTCCCTTACGGCGCGGTTCAGGTGTCCAACGATATATGAGACAGATACTGCGCCATTTCCTTCCCCCCCCCAAAACCAATTATTAATTAAGCGTCTTCAGTTCGTGACGTGGAAACTTGGTGGCGCTAAGTTGGAGACAGTAGGTTATAAACGTGGTACGCATGGTCTCAGATTTGTGATATTGCACATTCTCACTACAGTGCGTAGTACCCGCCTCAATAATTGGCAGGCAACGATGTGAAACATGGAAGGTATATTTCAGAGCGGTCAGGGGGCGCAAAAAGTAAAAATTGCATGGAGCCTTAAGGGCACAGATATGAAGCTACAGTCTGAGGAGCAGGGGAACTTCTGACGCTGAATCTGCGCAACGCAAACGAAAAAAAGTGGCAGGGGGTTTAACTTAGTTAGAATGAGTAGAGGTACGAAAGGATGTGTTCATTTTTCCTATGGAAGGGACACTTCAGCTCCGCCTTAAGGGTCTATCGTGATCAGCTTTAGTGTCTTATTGCTCATATATGCAGAATTGGTCATTCTCTGCATAATATTCATAGATCGCGGTGAATCCTCATACCACTGCCAGCTGATGCGCCACTGCACTGGAAGACGGCTGTTTCTGTTACAGCCACCGATAGGGATTCTGCGACCCATGTTGTTCTTGCTGTCGCGACCAATCATTAATTTAACTGCCACCTGCATCTCATTGGCTACAGCCGGCGCTACGCCTTTCCGAACTTACCCGAGCTTCCTCCCATTGGCTGCAGCTTGCGCGACGCTCACCCGAACTAATCCGAGCTTACCAGAGTAACTCGGGTAAACTAGGGTGAGTTCGGAGCACGCGACACGATTCTTGCTTGGGGTTGGTACGTCCGGAGTAGTGCTTTCACACTAATAAATCAGACATTGTGAGCTGTATATTTGTATTTGACTCTCCTCAATCATATTATACGACCACACATGCGTCAAAAATATAGAAGAGGTCAACCCTTGCAAAAATTTCTTTAGACAGTCTACAGACTGTCCATAAACTTCTCTCTATAATGTCTATAGACTTTCTAGAGACAATCCCTAGAGAACAGTCTATAGGCAATACGAATCCTACAGACAGCGTATAGACAATCTAGAGATTTTTGGCCATACACTTTTAGTAGACTTCCATCGGTAGGCAGTCTATAGAGTATGAATAGGAGAAAAGAAATATCTATACGAAGGCAATAGATTCTATAAGAAGTCTATAGACAATCTTTAGACCATTTTTGTGAGGGAATAGCCGACGCTCGGCGAAGACTGCAGTTGGCTGGATGAAATAATGAAGAATAGAGGGAAAGCCCAAAATCGATAAAGCAGACGCCGGAGTAACCCTGCAGCGAAAAACTTTGAAATCATCGCAGACGCCTCTTCTTATTGTTTCTGTTGTACCGTGTACGTATCATGACTCATTATAAAAACCCGACCCTTACTAAAACAGGCCCGTTGGGATCAATAAGGTGTCCGAAGGATAGCAGGCGGTAGGTAATGACTTGCGAATCCCAGACGGCGTACGGTTCGATACTAGACGTGAGCGGGAAAAAGAGTAAACTTTTGGTAACTGTTCTGCCCTGTCGCACTCCGCTCTATCTTCGTAGGCATAAATTGATTCCGGACAACTATTCCTACCCGCCGCGGTGGCTCAGTGGTTAGGGCGCTCGGCTACTGATCCGAAGTTCCCGGGTTCGAACCCGACCGCGGCGGCTGCGTTTTTAGGGAGGAAAAACGCTAAGGCGCCCGTGTGCTGTGCGATGTCAGTGCACGTTAAAGATCCCCAGGTGGTCGAAATTATTCCGGAGCCCTCCACTACGGCACCTCTTCTTCCTTTCTTCTTTCACTCCCTCCTTTATTCCTTCCCTTACGGCGCGGTTCAGGTGTCCAACGATATATGAGACAGATACTGCGCCATTTCCTTTCCCCAAAAACCAATTATAATATATATATATATATATATATGTATGTATATATATATATATATATATATATATATATATATATATATATATATATATATATATATATATATATATATATATATATATATATATATATATATACACATATATATGTATAACTATTCCTGCGCCTTTATATTTTAACCTTATGTGTTGGCTTCGTTGCGTTTATACGATGGTTTCAGTGAATTTTGATGTGTTGCTCACAACACAATACAAAGGATTTGCACACAACTTTTGATGAATTATTTGCTATGCGTCTTAAATCGCTGCTAACGTGAAGTTAATTTTATTCTAGTTGAAATGATTGCGGTTTATTCGTAGCGAGTGTAGCGGTGTAGATCTGGCAACAGTGTAGTGCCTGTTGACTTCGGTACTGGTCCAACATTCGTAAATGTTTTAAATCAGGTCGGTTCATTTATATATTCTGTGGAAGGAAATCGAATGCCGCCACCGCTGCGCGATTATTGAGCGTTTTGCGGTCGAAAATTAGCAACAACATTTATTTTTTCTATGTACACGAGCAAAAGAAAGGTATACGGGTCGATTTCCTAAAGAGTTTATAGAAAAAAGGTAGAAACAAAAACGAAGTGGGCTGCCGTCAGGTTCCGCCATTGCAGAAATTAGCTGAACCAACCTAATCATGAGCGGGCTTCTGCATCTGTCTCAAATGGGTTATGAAAAGATTCTCTTGAGAATATACACTAAGAATTAAAAAGTAACAATGTTTTGCTGGAGCTTCCATTCTTTTTTCTGTGAGCTGAGAAGAACGTTATGGACGGCCGTGCAACCACTTTTATATCCTGTGACAAATACAATCCATGTCGTGACGAAGAGACGAATAATTATTTGTGTATACACAACTATATGTATTCAGCGTGAAGGATAACAGGGAATGTAGAAGATATAACTCATTAGCAACTTAAATTTAAGCCAGTGTTGTGAGTAATCATAGACGGTTCCAAGTTGTACGATTGTCATGTTTTGTTGTGAAAGTGGAGAGGATCAGACGCTTTCGACAGCACCTCCATTTCAATATCTCGGGTGCTGTATTCGCGTTAGCCTAGTGGGGAAGCCATTTGAGTCTTCATACCTTAACTTTTGTTCTCTTGAAAATGCTGGCAATATCCTTTTTCTTTGTGTTTATCCGGTGTGCACCCCTCGAAATAATAAAGAGGTCTAAGTTTAGGATGAAGCTTTATGATCTATGCTCTTCGCCTGCTGTGCTCAGTTCTGGAGGACCTGGGTATTCCATTCTCGCCGTTGAAATCATCGCAAAGCACACCTGGCTAACGTTATTTTCAAAGAAATGCTACATTCCTCAACCTCCCCGTGCATCTAAAAAGCGACCATTACGTATTTTTGTTTCGATAACTGTGCCACAGAGAGGTAAAGGTAGGAAGCTTTGAAGTAAAATTGCTACAAAGGATTTTTTTTCTGCAGAATCTCTTCCTGCAAGATCACTTCATTGGCAGTCTTGCTAAAAACTTCCGGACAGCTGATTGGTATTGTGCACATCTTATATGATGTGTCGCCTGTGGCTTAGAGTGGCGTTCACAAATGCCTACTTACACTTAGTCGCAATGGCAGACTCTCCTGCGTGTGAGATGTGCGGGTGCGCCGAAACTATAGAACACCTTTGTAACTGTCCTCAGTTTCAGCGTGAGCGTGCACTCCTGACTGCAACACTCCGCCGTTTAGATCCTCGGCCCCTTACTGAAGCCAAGATTCTGGGTCCTTGGAGTAAGCCTTCATCGCAGAGGAAAGCTTTGAAGGCGCTTTTAAAGTTCTTGAAAGTGATCATATCTCTTTTTTCTCTCCTTTATCTATCTCTCCCTCCGATCCCCTTCCCACGTGTAGGATAGCGTACCGGGCGCTGCCTAGTTAACCTCCCTGCCTTTCCGTCTTTCTCTCTCTCTCTTTCTCTCTATAGGTGACGTAATTGTGCGTCTTGACGCGGCCAGCCAGGGCATTTATATAGAATACTATGTATACGAGAACAATATGAAAAGAAATAGAAATGATAGACAGAACTGTAAGTAAACTGGTGGTGTCGGCGACCATGTACGCAATTTATGGTATTCCTTGCATTTGGGGTGACTGGTGATCACCACACGGCGACAGCTATAGATTTGGTTTGCTTTATTGGAATTTATCGTGTATTCCATCGCTTTTGTATTTTATAATGTGTGCTTCTGCATGGTCATCTGTTTTCTTCTCGATGTTTATCTAGACAAAAACAGTTTTCAACAAAAAATCAGCAGGTGTATGTTTTGGCTAAAGTAGTTTTACGCAATGCAGGTGATCCACAATTTTTACAATTTAATGCTAAGAAGTATAAAATGTGTATTACATCGGCGGTCTGCAGTGTGCTCGACGGCTTGAATCGTCGTTGTTGCCGTGTATATAACCAATATTTTAGCCTGACAAAATTTCATGGAACGAGAATCGCTCGGGTTTTTCTAACAAAAAGGCACAGAAGGTATGCTTTATATAAAGCATGCTGCTTGCGACATTTTTGAATATGGAAGGTGTTGAAACCTAGATAATGTTTCTGTCCTACTTAAACGTTCCCTTTGAAATATCTCTGAAAATAATTTTTTAAATATATGAAAACTAAGATAAAGATCAACCCAAGTTTTCATTGAAAACCGCTATGTTAGCGCACATAAGGAGATGAAATGGAGCGCCTCTAAGACTGGGACAGATCTAGTTCACCGAAGGAATGTCCCGGAAGTAATTTAATATTGTAAACCTATTGGAATATGGCGAATCGAGTCAAGCTACATTATACTGCGCGGGGCCGCAAATGCCTAGCGGTTTAAGAGACCCCCTTTTTAATGTTGCAGACAGGATTACGAACGTTTCCTTTATCAATGACTTCAATTTGCCAGCAATTTTCGCACAGCGATTTTATTGTTTTCCGCCTAATACCACTTGCATCATAGACGTAGTGTGCCCGGTATAGCGTGAATTGCGCGGTATAGCGCGGTATAGCGTCGGCTAAATCCTCTGCATTTCATTAAAGAATTTCTCTCTCGTCTTCCAAATCGCGATTTACTGTGTCTGCCCAGTAACTCGTCATTATCTTATTTCTAAAAGGCTCGCTACATATTATGGCACACAGGCTTTCCTGTGCACGCCTCTGTTCAAAATATTTGCTAAGTATAGCCTTAACTACGACAAAATGACCTGGGACAAAGGCACCACGAACTGAAGGAGTGCTTTTTCTGCAAACACCACCTGCAATACCATCTAGCCCCAATTGTCCGTTTCTGTCTAAAAGCTTCTTTTTCTAGCATTGCGTGGAAACTTCGAGCACATTAGCTAATAGGTCGCATTCGAAAGAACCACTGGGCTTCAAGTGATCCAGGGTAGCGTGGTGCGAATAAGTTCTGTTTTTCCTGAATGACTTATGAGCGTTTTCTTTGCGTTAACTGCATTGATAGCGAGTGCAAAGTCAGTAGCATGAGCAGACATAATGGCGCTCTTTCTTTATCGTTCTAACGATAAAAAGAAGCAGGTTTTTTTACCGCAGCAAGTATTAAAAATCGAATGGTTAAGGGTACCATCGTCAAATGAACCAGTAACAACCAGGATAATCGTCCAGAAACTAGATGAATACATCCGACTCCAGCCGTTCTTCGATTTGAAAAATGCTTGCCACAAACGCCCCCCTCTCTTGTTTTTTTCTTCGCCCACTGCAATTTATCCACGCTATGCAGGCCAACGGAGTCGCAAGACGTCAGGCTTTCATATAACTTTAAAGGCAGTTGAGTGTTGCCTGTGAAAAAAATTTTTCTATTAAACTATTTGCGTACAATACCGAGGTAGAATGTTTACCTCCTACTCTGCGCCTTCGGTAACCTTTCCACGTTCTCATTGTGTGATTCTGTGGGAGACAAGCAGGCATAGAAACAAAAGGTAGTCATTCGTGTATATATATATATATATATATATATATATATATATATATATATATATATATATATATATATATATATATATATATATATATCACTATGTGTCACTATAGTCGGATACAACTCAAGAACGAAGCGGCTTTTCCCCGTGAAAGAACCCTCTTCCAGCCAATTCTTATAACCGTGCTAGTGTTAGTGTTACAAAGCAAGGCGTTGTAGATGAAAGGGGGTAATCCCTTCCCTTTACTGTCGAAGATGATCCTCTCACTCCACTGTGGCGCCGCTCCTTGCGTTGTCACGCTAGGAGGGTGATGAGAATCGCCCGTAGCCATTGGTTGGATGGGGGTCCTTTGACCGGGAAAAGTCGCAGTGTTCTTGAGTTGTACCCAACTCTAATGCTTCTACCACAACGCGCAGCGAGGATGTCAATAGAGGCATGACCACAGGATGTACAAAGTCGTTGTCAAAAATATGCATACAAAAGAGTTTGCTTCCGAGCCGTTTAGCGGGGCTCTTAAGTACTTTTGACATTCCCAAGCTTGGGAGGGTTGAGGTCTTAAGTTCCTCCCGTCTTCGTGAGGTTAGAGCCCCTGAGTATGTAAGACGAGCCGCACTGCAGGGCTCAGAAACAGACCACTTGGGCTGTGTACTCTTGGCGGAGACTTTACAATGCCTCTATGACCTACTAATGAACGCAACAGCGAAAAGGGCCCCGTGTTGCAGAAAAGCCGGTGTCGTCGGCGTCGGCGGCGTTGGCCGCGAGCGAAAATTGGCGCAGTATATGTCACATTTCGGTGGACACCTTGACCACGCCATAAGGGAAGCGATTTTCCTTCTCTTATGGCGCGGTACGGGTATCCAGCGAGAAATGTGAGACAGGCGCCGTTTCCTTTCCTTAAAACCAATTTTCATTACACTTTCCTTCTCTTACGGCCCGGTTCGGGTGTCCACCGACACATGTGAGACAGACGTCTTTTCATTAAATTGTCCGACGGGCCACGCGTCGCGCCGAGCGGGCGATGACGTTCCGTGCACCCCTTGGCAACGCTGCGACACGCTGTCGTGTCTCAGTCTTAAAGACGAAGCTTAAGCGTCCTCCAAATTTTTTTATTGTAGTGGTACTTAGTCTCCTCTCCGCCTCTTCCTTAAAACCCATTCTCACGTAGGTATGGGGGCAGGAGATAATTAATAGTGTACCAAGCGGACGCTTTGTACTCAAGAAAAAACTGCCCTAAATCGAGTTTTCCTCTTATAGTGGCTTTTACTGTATGTTCATCCTGCGTCAAGAAGGGGCGGCCATCTGGAATTTTCTTATTTCATGCGAAGCGGTCCCAGTGGGCGCGGCGGTGAGCGCTGAGCTGATTACAGAGGACGGCGCAGAATGCCGTAGTTTGTCACACTTAGTGGTAACGAAAGACCGTCCAATTTGGGGTCGCGATGGCTCGATTGCTCGGGAGGAGCCACGCTGGCTCAGACGTTGGTCCGCATTTCTCAGCGGGGATTGTTTCTGGGAGAAGACACGGGGTGGCAATCCTTTTGCGCGTGGTGGGAGCCAGGTCTCGATCCTAAACGACAGGCGCTAACGGGGCTGCCGAGAGAAACAATCTAGTGGTTGGCAGGGTGCCAGAATTGGTTTTTCTTAGCAGTCTTGTATTTCTGGCTCTGGCTTTAGGGTCTTCCAAGGCAGTTTTTGAAAGTGCGCCAAATAAGCAAAACACCTTTTAGTTGGACGAAACTAACCAGCAGCTTTGTGTTTCTTATAACGAACAGAGAGGTTTTATTTTTCCACGCTTGCGATTTGTTCATCCTTGTTTAAGAACAGTGTCTTCCTCGTGAATACAGTGTTCTATTCGAGTGACATTGAGTAGGCTAAAATAAGTGTTTTTTATTATTTGCACACTGCTAAAACCTGAGGCCCGAGAATCTGAAAAAGTTCTGTTCAACAGGGCTCATGCCATTACGTTTAACAGCTCAGTGGAGAGACAGAGCGATAGGAAATTTGTTCTAAGGTTATAAACGGAAGATGCCGCTTAGTACGCGGGGCCCCACCAAATAATGGGCACACTAAAGCTTCATCAGTAAAGGTCGAAAGCGATTAACGCGCGAAATTTAAGTCACACGTGTTTTCACTTTCGCGCAGAGCTCAAAATCAGGACAAGTAGTCGCTCAAGTTATAAGGCATAAGAATCAGAGTATTTAATTTTTTTTCCATCAGGCTAGGTTTTGAGCCAACTTTGTACACACAAATACAATGGCACCTCTCAACGCAGGCGTGTCACCGAAATGTAAGGAAAATGAACTGTTTGTCCCCGCGATGCGGTTGTGCAAACACATCCCTGGAAACCACTGGAACTATCAAGTACCTCCAAGACACCGCGCACAGCAGTCTGAAGAGGATAGGAAAAACTCTTCGCCTTAAAGCGGGGTGGAGGATTGAGATTGACGGCTTTACTGAATTCCCCATCTGCCACAAGGATGTCTACTACCCGATGCACATGAGCCGGGTATACCAAAATCTTTAGATGGCACTCAATGAAAACTCCCGAGTGCACATTTCCTGTTCTCTCATTACTCCCTTTCGCATTACGTGTCGGGTAAGGCGGATAGGTTCTGGTTACAGGATGCCGTAAATTTCGAAAAAATTCCAAATACCTTTTTTTGGTAAAAGCAACGGGGCAACGAGGTTTTGCTTCTCAGCAGTATAGTGGTGCTCTTACGGTTACACCTAAAACCGAAAACGTCTTGAAAGGTCAGGCCAACAGTTCTTTTTCTCTTAAAATGATTTAGAGTCTAAAGGGCGCCTCAAATGCTCCGCTACACGGCTATTAAACTAACATCGTTGTCTGGGTACTTTTTTCAAAGAGGGTACATACGCGGAAAGCCGGGCACGACTGCTGTTTAAATGTACCCGTACCAATTTCTCACAGAAGTGCGTGTGGCTGTTGCTGGGTTTAATGGGGGTTTTGTGCAGTTCGGAATAAAAGAAATACTGTCTTGATTAAGAACAGCCACAGAAAAGACAGATCAGGGGGCTGGGAAACATGTGCAGTACTATTAAAAGAGCTTTGGAAAGTTTAACCGACTAAAAAAGAAAAACAAAAAATTCTGAGGGAAATTAGTAATAATGAAAGGAATGAATCAACAGGGTCAGGTTATTGTGTTGTGCCTCTGGAGAATGGCCCATGTAATCAATCAAAACTGTCTTCTCCGCCTACTACAACTTTTTTGTTCCTCCATTTTCTTTTGTTTCAAAGATGTTTGGTTAAAGTACAAAAGCAGCCCTGGCAGCCATTAAAAAGGAAACGGCAGAGTTGTGCCCAAAGTACGACAAGATTTACTTTCTGTGACACGCGACAGAGCAGTGCTGCAAAAGTTTGTTGCTATTACAAACTTTTTGTTGTTATAATATATGTTAATAGTGCAAATTCTGTTGTATTCTCGGATAAGGTATGCCACACTTGTATGTGCCACACGCGGCCTTGTATGCGATGCATGCTTATAACGTCATGCTTGCTCTGTATTATTATCGGGGCAAGCTTCGACCTCGACTTTATACAGTGGGAACACAAAAGTGGCTGCCGTGAACTGCGGAAGCCAAACTGCTGGGGTTCATGAATATTGCGTGTGCATATCATGTATTTCAAGCACATCATGCGTGCATTTCTTGATAAAAATTTCCGAGAGCTCTAATATTTCTGAGTGTAGCAATAGCCAATAGCGGTGTGGAGAGGGCAGTTATAATTACAGGGCTGGTGACCTATCTGTATGAAACTTGCTCTGGCAAAGTGAGTTGACTTGGTAGCTGATGGCGATGATACTGGCCAGGAAGGCAACTTGTCGACGTTTGCCTATTCCTCATCATAATTTTTCTTAGTAAACACTGTAATTAGTTACGACGAATGCTGCAAAAAAGACTTCCTCTAGTTTAATTATTATCGGCATCGCTTTCGTGATGTGTTCTAACGGAAAACTGTAGAGTCAGCTTTTGGTTGAAGGCAGTTGAATCCAAGAAGGTTCAGTAGGAGATCGGATTATAAGAGTGCGTTCTCAGAAAACTTCCATCTGTTATTATGCTGCCCCAGAATACTAGAAAAGGGGTACCGTGTGGGAAGTACGCCTATTGCTATCACTGAGGGTAATAGTCATTGTCATAATTATAATTATCTCCTTTTTCGCCATAATATAATCACCAACATGACTACGGTTGCGTCCACAGCAGGACACAACCCTTCCTCACAGATCACCAGTTAGCACCTACTAGGCCATATGTCTCTTATATTGCAGCACTGTCCTCCCAAATTTAACGGCACCTTATTACAGTACACTTCCTAATCTCATCCACCGACCGTCGAAATGTATAAATATTGTATGTTCCTGGAATTTTCAATCTAAGAACTGCGCATGTTCTTTTGCGGAACAAATCATCTATAATCACACAAGAAAATTATAAGAAGAACACCTTCAGTCCAAGTTGTATAACGAAAGATTGTTTTTGCTCTGCACTCAAGTTATGGGCCTTTTCGAATCACCGGAGCTCTCGAGTTCAATCTTGCGAAGGCACGGCTGATTTTCCCGACTTCGCAGTTTCAAATTTCTTGCAGTTTCCCCTTACCTCCATCCCATTCGCGCGAACAGTGGGATAACGCTCACGAAGCAGACAGAAATAGAAGAATGTACTGCGCAGCTTTTGGCGAAAAGTTGGAAATAATTCAGCTGGCCGTGATAGAAACCAATCAACGCTGGGGCTCGCTAGTAATACAAAGGGCGCACAGTGCGCCCAGAAAATCAGGCGGACTGTCGTCAACTGACTCAAAGTTTACTTCATTAAAGAGTAGGCACAATCTGAAGCGCAAAGATTCGTCGTGACGAAACAGCATTGGATAGAAGTTTTCTTGTCATATGCATTGCTTCTGAGATATCCAGAAGGGCAGTTGCTGCATCCCTCAGCTTCGAAAAGTGCTGAGGGGTTGGGATATAAGTCAGCTGCCATCGGTAAAGGTTTGGAACTTCAGGTGTGCCTGACAGACCCAAATGTGCGACTGAAAAGCAGACCCTAAGACGCTATGACTTCTGGCGGAAGCTGCATATATTAAGACGTTTGCATATCGCGTCACATTCATAAAACACCTTGGTTTTAAAACATTGTTTCGTCAGCGATAGCTTGAATTCCGTGCGTAAAATCCACCTAGCTGTTACATTCTTGAACGCGATAAACTGACACCATTCCTGACTGTTCAGTTGTACAGTCATGAAATTTGTGAGCGTGAACACGGGAGCGCGTTCCCGATAGCCTCGAACCCTACATTGGCGATATGCAGCGGCCGTTTTCATATACAAAGTGGAAAAGGAAGTGTGCCCTTCCACTTGCCGGAAGCAGGCAAGGCGGCTCTACCTTTTCCACCACGTTGCGGAAAGCAGCTGCCGCGTATCGCCCCAACTCGGGCTCGAGGCTATCTGCCACGTGCTCCCGTGTTAACACTCATATATGTCATGACTGTACGGTTTTGTGTTTAAATTATTTCTTCCTATGCTCAAATGTATCATAGAGCGGTATTCCTGTTATATCTAAATTAATCATCATCATCATCAGCCTGACAACACCCACTGCAGGCCAAATGCCTCTCCCATGTCTCTCCAATTAACCGTGTCCTTGGCCAGCTGCGCCCACCCTATGCCTGCAAACGTCTTAATCTCATCCGACCGCCTAACCTTCTGCCGCCCCCTGCTACGCTTACTTTCTCTTGGAATGCACTCCGTTATCCTTAAGGACTAGCGGTTGTCTTGCCTTCGCATCACATGCCCTGCCCAAGCCCATTTCTGCCTCTTAATTTCGGCTATAGAATGTCATTAACCCGCGTTTGTTCCCTAACCCACTCTGCTCGCTTGCGGTCTACTAACGTTGCGCCTATCACTTTTTCTTTCCATGGCTAGCTGCGTTGTCCATAACTTAAGCTGAACCAGTTTTGTTAGCCTCCACGTTTCTGTCCCGTAGGTAAGTACCGGCAATATACAGCTCGTGTACACTGTTCTCTTGAGGGATATTGGTAACCTCCTATTTATGATCTGAGAACCTGCCAATGCGCTCCACCCCTTTCTTATCCTTCTAGTTATTTCCCTCTCAGGATCTGGATTAGCTGTCACTAGATGCCCTAAAGTGATATTTAAAGTAATATTTAAACACTATTGTTGTCTTGTTCAGATTTATTTGTTTCACCTAATTTTTCTTTGCAGCCGCAACAGATTGATAAAAATCTTATACTTATTTATGCTGGTCTTGTATTTCTGTGTTATTTTTTCCTGCAATAAATAATTTAGAGTGATGATGGATTCTTTGAATGCGCGTGTACAGATTAACTTCCGTTTATGGTACCTTTCTTACCCTTTCATCGCTGATTTTTATGCGCCAAGCTTCGGGGATTTAGACTGCCTTTCATCAAACAGTAATTTCTAAATTCTTCCTTAATTCATAGATCTGCATTTGCGTACTGCACACCACACCCAGATCATTTATGAGCAGTAGGAAAGAAGAAGCTTTAATATTCGGCTCTGTGAAAGCTCAGCACTGCTGAAATCTGGAAAACAGTGGTTATGAATATTTAATTGCACGAAACGGCCTTTGCACTTCATTTAAAGGTCGCACTTAAAGGTGAGTTCTGCAGTAAAGGTTATGAGAAGTCACTTGCATGGAATCGTAAAGCCCTTTAAGGCATGTTTTGAGGTTACTGAGCGCAGTTTTTTCTTACTTTCATGTGAGCCTCATTATTTCATTCATTATTAAGACGTTTATGTCGGTCGCCCACGGCAAATCGGCTTTGTTCGCGTTACGTGTGTCAGAATATAAAGAAAAATTGAGAGCATAAAAAATAGAGATAAGTAAATTAGCAATGACCTGCCGAAAAAGTATTAAGATTACAGAAAGGTAGTTGAAAATTTGATATATGTGCGGGTCAGCTACCAATCGACCGCTCCATCGGCCTGCTCCCGTCATTGGCTGGCTTCATGTCTGGTTTCTAATATTTGTGGTGAATGGAATAAGCTACAGTTCTTGTGCTCATTTAAAGATGAAAACAATTACCATTTTGCTTTTTCCTGCATCAGCCGATTGCGTACTCTCAGTAATCGAGCAGTGCAGTCATGAAGATTGCTGAGCTCGTTACTCCGCAACGTTAGTAGTTTGGCCTTAGACTACGCAAAATTTATGCGACTAAGTTATCGGCCGATGTCGGAGGCAAAAAATGCCTTCGTGTTGCTTTCACACTCTCGGCGACTTAGTTAATTTTGCAGCGTTGAGATCAGTTATCTTCTTTACTTACTAAAAGAAGAATACTAAAAAAATCTGCATTGAAAGCAATCAGGTAGCTGCGCCATTACATTTCGTTAAGAGTAGAGACCAATGGGCGAGCAGTTTGCGTTCGCACATCTTCAGCACAGTCTTGAATGCGCGTACTTGTCGCGCTACTGTAGCCTGAGACATTCTCAACCTCTTCACACAACTTCTCATGAATAATACTCTGCTAGATTACGTTTAGGTTTTTAACAATTTTTCTTACTCAACCATCTAATATGGTTTTCTTTTTGTTCCCAGCATCACAGTTATGCCCATTTTTTCTCCTTGTAAAAAAATCTTCAGCGCACTGGTGCAAATTGCGTGCCATCTCCGGGATCTCGAAATAAAACCACAAAAGAAAAACTTTTCGCCACCAAAACAGATTCACGCAACGCAGTGAAGATGCCCAGTGTTAGTGGCAAATATTCCACCCATGTCATTCTGCGGCGGTTTGATTCCGGTCATTTTATTAGGGTTTAGCAGTTGAGCCGAAATGATTATTGGCAGATCACTGCCCGGTAGAGTGCTGTAGAGCACATTAAAAGGTATCGAACTGAAGTACCAATCCTGTCCGAGATATTAAGTGAAAATTACAGCCATCAGGTCTTTCTCGGCTTCGAGTAAGTTGCTGCGCAAAGATAATGACGATGTCGACTGCGATTATAACAATGAGTAACGGTAATGGTACGTATGTGAAAACGACTGTCATTTATCGACCCTGCGAGACTCAAGAACAGCTCGGAAATGTAGTTAATGCAGGAATCTGTTCTCTCATCAGGATTTGTTCAAGGTTCAGTGTGTCCATCATTCGCTAAGTCTAGAGAAGAGTACTGAGAGAAGAAGGAAGTTATTAATCTCTTAATTTATTTATTTCTTTTTATTTTTGCTGCGCGCTTTACAAACGTAGTCGGGAAATGGCCCATGTACCATCGCCTTCAGTTTGAGCTGCAGCGCACAAAGCTAGGTTGGGGCTCAGTTTACGAAGCAGCTCTTGCCCAGCTGTGCCCGAAAGTTATGCACTTTGACTGCGATAGTAAAACAGAGTACTGTGAATCCATCTTCCCATTTGTTGTTCTGTGTGATGGTGTATTAGTTCACTTAAAGGTAGAACCTTTGTTCTGTTTTCTTGGGATGTGTTGCAAATCATACTGTGCACGAGAATACCACTCTATCCTTAATGACCGCAGTTCCGCCAGCCGTACACGCCAGTGGGACATGCATTGTAATCAATCTGGAAGCCGTTCTTGTGGACCAAGGCACGTTGTGCGCATTATAACTGTGCACGTGTTCTAACCGAGTAAATGCCACAGACAGTGACCCATTAGTGCCGCATATACGAATAGCCTCATTTGTGGCAATAATAAACATCGTATGTGGCTGATGAAATCTACCCTGAAAGTTTTTTAACGTGTGTTTTTCGTGTATAAGTTCATGTAATATGATGAACAGTGTCCAAATATTTAAGGAAATTACTGCATCATAACTATGACGATACATAAAATTCGCTTCAACTCACCCACCTCTGTTATGTTCTTCTTTTTTACAGCTACAAGCAATCAAAATGATTCAAAAGTAGCAATTCTTTTTTACAGCTACAAGAAATCAAAATGATTCAAAAGTACCGAAGAAATTGCACTTCATTCGCTGCAGAGAATGAAATTGGCGCGTATGGTTTTATCACGCAAATGACACGCTCACTTCTTCACCACATCGCTTCTTTTCAGTGTGAAGGAAATTAGGGGACAAAAGTCAGCCATAATTTCTGTGAATCCGAGTTCCAACGAAGAACAACGCGACAAAAATTGTAACGCTTCCCTCCTTATGCAAATCAGATGGGCGAAATTCTATACTGCCTGATTGTTCGTGCTGTGCAAAGAGCGAGACGTGAATCTGTTGAACTTGTTAAATAGGCGTCCCACGCCGGATCGCGCAAAAGCTGTTTATGGGATCGCGAAAGTGGTTGCTCCCGCCAAATACTATGCTCCAAGCGTAGAAACTGAAGCATTTTCAATCTCGCCGTTTTTGTCGAAAGCCGAAATTCGTCTCGCTCAACCAACCGCAAAATTGAGCGCGGCTTTGATCCGGGAGAGTTTTAGAAACGGGCGACTCTTTAAGATGCACTTTGCTCTCTGAGTCTTTCTTTTTTTCTTCTGTGTTTTTCAAGCTTCCCGGAAATTATGTATATTTTTTAGGACCGAATCGAGAAAGAAAACTCTGAAACAGAAGTATCAGTCCGGAGTTCCCGGGTTCGAACCCGACCGCGGCGGCTGCGTTTTTATGGAGGAAAAACGTTAAGGCGCCCGTGTGCTGTGCGATGTCAGTGCACGTTAAAGATCCCCAGGTGGTCGAAAATATTCCGGAGCCCTCCACTACGGCACCTCTTCTTCCTTTCTTCTTTCACTCCCTCCTTTATCCCTTCCCTTACGGCGCGGTTCAGGTGTCCAACGATATATGAGACAGATAGTGCGCCATTTTCTTTCCCCAAAAACCAATAATTAATTATTATTATTATCAGTGAGTTTCGATTGATTTATATTTTCTGCTAAGCAAACCTAGAGCATGTAGATTGAGTTGTTTTTTTTATGACCCAGTTCTAGCTCTGGCAACTGCACGTTAGACAAAAAAATGTATGTGTCACTTTTAATTGCAGCGGTGACGCGGGAAACAAAAGGCACGTTTTAATTGTATCTGTAACGATGATTCGCGAAGCACAAAACATATGTCAGTTTCAACTGCAGCGAAGACTCGGGGATCATACCACGTGACTCAGTTTCTTTTTAGGTTCACTTAGTTTCCTGCTTCGCCAAACTATTGTCTATGTACAAGGTATCAACTGCTTACTGTTTTTACGTGATGGTTGCCTAGTACATTGCGAGGTGCCGCTTTCGCCAGAGTGCGTGTTCTCAGTCAGCAACATACGCTAATTTTGTTCTTTCTGAGAAAATGACGTTTTTGTTAGACGTTGTCATACAGGCATGACTGAATCAGAAGAATCAGGATCACAGAAATCGTGCTTTCAATGTTAAGAATAGTATCACCTTGTGGTGTTCTCCGCAGTATACTTAAATTTGTTTTTCGCGCCAAAGAATTGTAGTCGCCCATTATAGCTAACAAGGAAGTCTGGTATTCTGCGCTGTACATTTTGACCTGACGCAAACAACTAAGAAATGAAAAGTGAGGATTTACATAGAGTGAGGGGTAAAGTGCAAACATGAGAAGAAAATAAAGACTTCACAAGCGACTTTCCAACTTCCTCAGCAAAAAGTCCAGATATTCAAGTGGGAAATAGAGTTTGAGGATAATTTAGTTTAGCTCTGGTGCTAGACCCTTTTAATATGAGAGTTTAGCAACCCCGCAGAATTCCACGCTTCTGCACTGCCATCGTGGATATACTGTGAAAAAGTAATTAGAAAACAATGCGTGGGTCTATGAAGGAAGGACGTTTCAAACACACGCGAAGACGATGGTGTTTTTTCTTAGCGCGTCCTAAACCAAACACTTAACCGTGCATTGTCCGCTGAAAAGGCATCAGGGCAAGAAAATGTGACCTCATCCGGAGTGCTGTTGATGGCGGCCTTGTTCTAAAAATGTGGGCGTAGTTCATGAACTTACGCGCATGCGTCTTGGTTTGATTCTACGTACCCTTGTGGTGCTAAGGAGAAAAACCGTCTAAAGGGTCGGCATGATGGTATGAAGCTGTGTTGAAAAATGAAAGTTAGACGGAAGAGCTCTCATTCGCCTCAGTAAGATTTTTTTTTGTCGTTCACTGCACAATAGAACCTGAAGCTCTGAATCTGGAAAACAGCCAGCACAACGTAAAACTTGTAGAACAAAGGAAACACCATAGGAAAAGAAGTGGGAGTGTTTAGGGAGAGGAGGCAGAAGTTATATTTGAATGCTTAGAAGTGTTAATTTTTGGCCAGTTAGTTTTTGATTATTAGACGACTGGGAATGTAGACGGGTACACACATAGTGAAGCATATTGGCCAACTACGCACAAGAAAAAAAAACTGATAGAAAACCATGCATATACGGAAGTGGCAATACAGGCTAACCACGTGACTTCCGCTAATCATTATCTCATACACGCGAACAAACGAGAGCCCACAGATGAGAACACAATCGATAATTTTAAACCATGCTATGACGCGCTCGAAATTAATTCAGAGCCCTCCGCTACAAAGGCGTTCGTCACACTCCAAGCACAGCTCTACTATGTTAAATCAAACATACAATACCATGTTATAACATATAACATGCCAACCATAAAAGATGACACCAGACCATGTCATGCCATGTCACGTCGCGTCATGGAATGCCGCATGATATGGACATGTTTCACTCTTTTTTTTTCTCACTAAACTATTTAATGCTTGTCTTGTTCACTATACATTACCATACTCTGTGTATTTGTTTTGCGCGGTTCCGCTGCCTGTCGGGCTCTGCTGCACAAGCCCTACGAGGCTTTGGCAGGCCAGGTGTTTATACGTTTTTTTAATGTTTTGCGCAATAAAGTATTATTATTATTATTATTATTATTATTATTATTATTATTATTATTATTATTATTATTATTATTATTATTATTATTATTATTATTATTATTATGGATGGTATGTTGCATCCTTCCGAGCTGACGGTTGATCGCAGTCAACCCTAACTTGGATATACATTACCAAAATGCCCGAGGTCTTCGGACTAAGGGACCTGTATTTTTTTCCAATGCATTAGCCTCTTGTTATTCGGCTGTTGTAATTACTGAGACCTGGCTGTCTAGCGAAGTTAACTCAGGTGACTTCTTTCCTAATAACTATTCTGTTTTTCGAAGTGACCGCCCTGAATCAGCTTCTAAAAAAAAGGGAGGGAGAGTGCTCATTGCTATTGACAGTTCCGTGCAGTGCGTTCGGCGTTCCGACCTGGAAACCATCGAAGAATCTGTCTGGTTAGAACTCACTTTAACTCGACATCAAAAACTCTTATTGGCAGCTTTCAATATTTCCCCTAATCTGCCTGCTCCTGCCTACGATGATGTACTACATTCTATTGAATATGTTATCACTTCTCATTGCAAGCACAAACTGCTCATTTTAGGGGATTTTAATACTCCAGGTATTAACTGGAATACCTTTACATATTCACACAACAATCATTATGTAGTTAGTAAGTGCAACCGGCTTTTAGATTTCATAGCTTTTAACACCTTGCAGCAACACAATTTAATTGAAAACTGTTGTGGTAATGTTCTTGACATTTGTTTATCTAATTTTGAAAATGTTCGAGTCTCGTCATCTGACATCTCACTTACTCGCTGTGACAAATTTCATCCTCCAATTCTAATAACGGCTTCGGTTTCTGTCCCACCTTCTGCTAATTCAAATCGTGCGGGGAATTCCCCCCGTTTCGCCTACGCACTTGGCGACTATGTTGGTCTCTTCGGTTTCTTCTCTTCTGTCGACTGGTCTGTTTTAAGCGAAATCAGCGATGTTGACGAACAAGTCAGTCGCTTCACTGAAATAGTTCTCAATGGTATGCGCCAGTACATACCTCTTCACACTCCTACTCGCAGCAAGTTTCCGTTCTGGTTTTCCAAGGAACTTAGAACAGCGCTGAAACTTAAGGAGCGGGCCCACCATAAAGCGAAACGCCCTGGGCTGGATACATGGGCAGATGAATTTCGCCGCTTGCGTTCCCTTTGCAAACGCCTGTACAAGCGGGATCATGAGTCCTATCTTGATTATTTAGAGAATAGTGCCTCTAATCGTCCTACTGAATTCTGGCGATACGTTCGCAAGCGTTCGAATAAATCTGATAGTCATATTCACTTAGTTGACTCTCATGGGAATGAAATTCGGAATGTCGCTGACGGCTTTGCTCAACACTTTTCCTCCGTGTACAAATCTCCACGTTGCGATTCCGTATGCCTTCCAGCTGGTGCACATAATTCCGTTCTTCTCGACGAGAAGTTAGTAAGTGAGAGTCTTAAGTGTTTGAAACCATCTTTGTCCCCTGGACCTGATGGCATTCCAGCCGCCATAATAAAAGCCTTCAATAGTACCTTCGTCCCTGTTTTAACCACGATATTTAATAACTGTTTGAAAAATTCTGCCTTTCCCCGCGTGTGGAAAACGGCGCGTGTTTTCCCTGTCTTCAAATCAGGAAACAAATCTGATGTTTCGAACTACCGCCCCATTTCTCTTCTTTGTGCAACCTCTAAGCTTTTTGAATTAGCTTTGCACAAAGTACTTTCCTTCCACCTCAAAAATGTAATCATTCATAATCAGGATGGTTTCATAAAAGGTCGTTCTACTACAACTAACCTTGTGACTTTTATGACGTATACATCAGCTGAAGTCCTTCAGCGGAGTCAGGTAGACGCTGTGTACTGTGATTTGAGCAAAGCTTTCGACGTTGTTACTCACTCATTACTTCTTCAAAAGCTTCTGCTGTTTGAGATCGACGTTTCAATTGTAGCCCTCCTACGCAACTATCTTCTTGATCGGTCCTGCTTTGTCAGTGTAAATGGACAGACCTCATTTGTTTACACTCCAACCAGCGGAGTTCCTCAGGGCTCGGTATTAGGCCCTCTTCTGTTCGCTGTTTTTATCAATGACGTTTCCTCCGTGGTCAAAAACTCCTCATTTCTCTTTTATGCGGACGATATAAAAATGTTCAAGGCAATACATACTCTTCACGATTGCTTGTCAATGCAATCGGACATATCCGCCTTCTCTGATTGGTGCTTGAAGAATGGGCTCACTCTCAATTCATCTAAAACCAAGGTTGTCTCATTTACGCGTAAAACGCACAGTCTTCTCTACTCTTATTCGGTGAATGGTAGGCCGCTGCCCAGGGTTGATGAAATTAATGACCTCGGCGTACTTTTCGACCGTAGCCTCAGCTTCTCCTCTCATACAAAACGCATTGCTCTACGGGCTATGCGTACACTCGGCTTCATCTGCAGGCTTTCGAGAGAGTTTCGAGCCCCACTTCCTTTCTTAAAGCTCTACATCTCCATATGCTTGCCGCTTTTGGAATATGCGTCTGTTGTTTGGAACGGCACTTGCCAGTCGAACTGTGAAAAAATCGGCAGAGTTCAGCTAAAGTTTTTACGCATATTTCAACATCGGTTTTCTTGCAAAACTTCCAGCTCTCGTCCAAGACGGAGTAACTCACTGCAGCTTCCTTCTCTTAGCTGCCGTCGCGTGAGGGCAGATATAATTTTCTTGTATAAACTTCTTCATGGTCACATTCTATGCCCTCAGCTCCTAGCGCGTATCCTTTTGGGTGTACCGCGAAAGAGCATAAGGGAATTCAGACCATTCCAAGTTTCTGCGCTCCTGCACTCCCTCTCCCCTCTGGACAGAATGCAAAAGTTGCTTAATTCTCTTTGTCCTCACCTAGATATATTTGAAAATTCTCTCCCTTCCTTTATATTGGATGTCCGTGACGTTCCTCTTTGAGCACTCTTTTTCTCATACATAACTTCCCCTTTCATGCATTTTGTCTTTACTACACTTGTGCGTTTGCACCGGTATTATATTGTTTTTTTTCTCCTTAATGGTTCATCACGTGTACTTGTTTTCATTAATATTATTTCTTTAATACTGTATACTCACGCCTGATTGTCTGTAACGCGTTCACTAATTACGTTTCTTATTGTGTATGATTGTATTTCTAGCTTGTATTTCAGAGGTTTCTTATTCGTTCTTATTAGTATTTTGCTATATGCTGTACTTGGCTGTTATCGGTCGTTCATTCTCTTTGTTTATTGTTTCATTAGTTATTTATATGTCTGTTGCCTGTTCCAGCTGTTTTCATTTACCGCTGTTCTCGCTGTTTTCTTGTTTTCGCTTTTTTGCTTCATGCTTGCTGTCACGCCTAGTTTATGTGTCTTTTTTTTTCTATCGCCTTGACTGCTGCATTACCTCCCCTGAGTTTCTTCCTTTGTAGTGAAATAAATTTACATTTTGTGCGTGTGAATGGTGTACCAGCACCAAGACCTATGGGTTGTTCCTGGGCACCGAAAAATAAAGATTGATTATTATTATTATTATTATTATTATTATTATTATTATTATTTTTATTATTATATAGGAGCGGAAAGACACATTCAAGAAGGCCATTTGAACACAAAGATGTGCAGGCATATGGCAGATGTGATTAATAACGGTCGGATTGATTTCAGTCATATTCCTTTGATGTTTGTACGTAGTTAATGCTACATGAGCAAAGAAAAGGTAACAAATCATGTGTGGTCTGATTTATCCGATTCTTTATGAGTACATAAACTTGGAAAATTGTAACCGACAAATTATAAAATTTTGTCCATGCCAGAATTTCTTTTTTTATACCAACTAAGTAATTCCGATTCAGAAAATAAAGTGCATAGTGACAAGGTTTCCAACAATATATGTTCGCAGAATACTAAGATGCAAAACTGATATTATTTTAGTGGTTTGATTAATTCCGTGCTCGCCTCTGTGCTTTGTGCCCCTCACTGACAGACTGTAAAATATTGAGAGAGAGTAAAATATCATCCGCATACATTAGACTTAGTAGACGTTGCTCAACGACCTTTCCGCCTAATCTGTACGACAGATTATAACGTAGATTGCTTCCTTGTAGCCTTCTTTCTATATTTTTATATAAAGCATGAACAGCAGCGGTGATAGAGGACAACCTTGCCTTAACCCTTTGTGTACCTCGAGAGTTGTACTCTTAATTCCTTCTTATGTTATTTCAACTTTATTTCGTAATATATTTCCTGTAGAAAATCAACTCATTACCGAGAACTTCATATTTTAATATGTTCCACAGGAGTTCTCTGTTCACGTTGGCTTATGCACAGGTTATGTTTAGGAAGGCGAAATATAGAGGTCTGCTCTCCTCCTTTGCCATTTCTATGCACTGGGTAAGCACGAACAGCATCTAAGCGCCTACTCCTTCTTAACCCGTTCTGAAGTTCTCCGAGTATTCTATTACTTTCTACCCATGACTGCATTTTTAATTTAACCGCTTGCATTGCCAGCCTGTAGATGACTGACGTTATCGTAATCGGTCGGAAGAATTTTCTGTTCATATTATTGTCTTTCCCTTTATAAATCAAATTAACTTTACTCTGTTTCCAGCTGTGCGGAATTTGCTTATTTGTTAGGGCTTACACTAATGCTTTTATCAGCGTTTCCTTGCCTCTTCGGCCAAGTTCATTGATCAGCTTGACTGAAATTTCGACTATCCCTGCGGATGTACATTTTGAAATACTTGCTTCAGCCTTTTTCTAGTAAAGACTGGTCAGTTCTAAGCTGTTTTCTATTGTGCTGTCCTGTGTTGCTCCCTCATTTTGGGGAGAGTACCCTATCGTCGTTCCTAAACGGCTCAACCATAACAGATGCAATGTAGTTCACAGCGTCGTCTCTCTCTAAAGATTTTCCCTCGGCATTTTGAATCGGTTCCTGCTTCCTGTGATTCGCTTTGCCCAGCCAGCTTATATGGTTCCAGAATTTTGTGGGCCGCTGTTTAGTTGCGTCGCGACCTTCAGCCAGCCAGCGATCAGAGGACTGCTTTATTTTAGCCTGGACAAGGACCTGGACTTGCTGTTTCTTTTGTCGACAAGATTCTCATTCTTTGGCCTATTTCCTCTTTCAGATAACTGCGCCCTATATGCTTCTCTGTGTTTCCTTGAAGCCATCCGTCGTGTTCTACGGCCTTCCTAACCTCATTATTCACCAACTTCGTGGCTTCTTTTCTTACCAGTGGCAACTCTTTTTGATTGTTTAATATTGGTACTAATGGGTAGTTCTTGCTGATTTTAATCCCACTTTTCCATGGGGCGTTTCTCTGTTGCTTCCTCTATGTACCGCCGCTATTAGCGCTATCTGCTCGTCAATTAATTTGGGGTTCTCTTTTGGAGTTCTCTGCATTTCTCTTTTGATCAGGGCTCCCATCTGTAGACTAATACGCTTATGATCACTTCCCAGGCTTCGCTTCCCCTCTTCGTCTATTTTCATTATTGCGAGCTTGATATAGATCCCCTTCTAATTTCAGCGTATCCTCTTTTTGTTGCAGTCATTATTTTTCCTTACAAAGATATGTGGAACTCGGAGCTTATAGACGGATGTCACTTAGAGAGCTTTAGTCCGAAGGGTACAAAAGTAATCCTCGAAAAATAACAAAAACACCTGCAGAAATGATAAAGCGGAAACCCTTTCATGTATTCAGCTAATAACTGAGTGAGTCATTTAGCTATTCACGTCTGATGAATTTGCGCGCTGACTGAAGAACGGTTGAGTGACTGGCTTACTGATTAAGTGCGTGATTGAGACACTACACATTCGTGGCACAGCTAAACACATACCACTTTCCGAGCTAAGCAGCTGGACTCTGCGCTAGAGCCTTCACGTCGGTTTACTTCTCCAGATTCATACACGTTGTATTAGCAGAAAACTGACGCAGCTTTCTCTGCAAAGCTCTTTAAGTACTCATAAAGTTAAGCCTAAATCCTTATTAATGCGACAGCATCATAGTTCGTGTCAGGAACAAAATGCGCCGTCCATTGTTATAAAATTAGTTGATTGGTTGAAGGAGGTCATAAGACTTTTTGACGTCCTCACAAGCTGTAAAGTGTTTGAAGGACTCAGGACTGAGTGCAAGATTGTGAACAATCAGTTTGTGCTCTGTGTACCCTACAAGTAACGGCCAACGGACACGTGGAAAAGTGATCATATCCCTTGTTCTCTCCCTTTTCTATCTCTCCCTCCGTTCCCCTTCCCACGTGTAGGGTAGCATACCGGGCGCTGCCTAGTTAACCTCCCTACCTTTCCGCCTTTCTCTCTCTCTATCTCACAAGCTGTCCCAATGGGTCGCTCTGATGACTTGAGAGAGGTCAGCATCATCATGAGCCTGACTACACCCACTGCAGGGCAAATGCCTCTCTCATGTCTCTTCAGTCAGTTCTGTCCTTTCCCAGCTGCGTCCACCATATACCTGCAAACTTCTTAATCTCATCAAGCCACCACCTAACCTTCTGCCGCCCCCTGCTACGCTTGCCTTCTCTTGGAACCCATTCCGTTCCCCTTAAGGACCAGCGGTTATCTTGCCTTGGCATTACATGCCTTGCCCAAGCCCATTTCTTCCTCTTGTAAAGTAATCAGAACCTACCCATCGTTACCACTGGATTGTGAGAAATTCTTAACGGTATGATAAGTATCATCCAAATTTTCCTGTCCTGCTAGCCTCAGATCAACAGATGATTAAAAAACATCATCACACTCTCTACTTAGACGTGTCCGAACACTTTTTCTCGTGAAACAGCGCTACAAGTATTATTAGAGGAGCTTTACTGTGCAGCTTTTGCATTTCTGGTTATTTTTATTAACGCTGCCAATATCTTGAGAAGTCATTGCTTTGTGAGCGAAACGGCCTTCGTTTAAAAAGACGAAGAGAGGAAGAAAAATGCACCAGTGTGGTTCCCATTTTGGAATCTTGCAATGCTGCTGTCTAGACCATAGCTCGCATAGAACGGGCTTACCGTGAGAGATTTCTTCAATCCCACCTATCCCCCTTGTCGGCACGACTGCAGTTTGAAGATTTCGAATGAAAACAAAAACAAAAAACGTTCACTAGACGTTCGTTTAAAATCCTCAGCGATATTGCTTATCGCAGGTGTTTTTATCTCGTGCGAGAGCTCCGAAACCTTTCCAGCGTCTGTCGACGATAGAGGCTTGAAGAAGTTGTTTCTGTTTTGTGCACTTGTTTCCTTTCGTCCTTTTTTAAAGTAACAAGCAGAGCTCGCGCGCTGCCCAATTGCAAAGCGACAATGTGTCCGTTTTCAGCGTACGGAGCTTTTGCTACTCCTACGTTGTCTACTTTGTCATCCCAAGTTTTAAATTTTATTTGTGCGTTGCTTAGCTCTCGCCGAGAGCGCACTGTGTCTTCTAGCTCCATAGAGGAGTGAGACAAATGTGGCACAAAAGTAGTAGAAGACGACCTCGACACCTGGGAACGCGCCGTTGAAGAAGGAAAATTGCTACTTTTCCGTGTGATACCTTTGAGGGAAAGCATTTCTTGGAACGGCAACTGTGGGTGCGCATGCCGCAAGACATACCCTCCACTGCACTCATGGTGCATCTTTTCAAGACCACGCGAAGTATTTTTTGAATAATTTTCGCATTAAATTGTTTTTGTACGCCGTAAACCTCAATATGGTTATTCCCGTCTTTGTTGCCCCGAGAGAGGTAGACGCTGTTCTCAAACACGTTCAGTCCCAAGACATGTGGGAAACAGTGGAAGATAGTAAGCCCATTAACAAACATATTTAGTGATTAGTTCAAAAGAAGCTTTACGAAAAGGTGTCAGTATGACAAATTTTGACAGAGGCTTACGAAGGAGGTAAGAAAGAAAACACCTGTTGCGATTTTTTACATATTTGTGCATCACTGACCTTGACGTTATTTTCCTGCTGGCTAGAACTATAGGCTTAAAATGAGCTTAAATTTGATACCTGCTATTTATTAACGATTTACCATTACAAGCGCCATCGGGTAGAAAAATTACCCGTCGTCGTCCGTTGTGGTAGCGTTGCGTACGTACACTTGCCACCTGCCAAGGCTGGCAGGCTGGAAGCCGGCTGCAAGGGTGCTGCTAGTTAATGACTAAGCTCACTGCTAATTAATGACTAAGGAGCACAGCTGAGCCATTCGCGAGCAAAAAAAAGCAGAACTAATGCCAACGCACTGTCGCACATAATAATAGATGTTAAGCGGCCTTGTGATTTTGACCAACTAGGTTGCCGTGACAACAACCGTTAAAGATCTCAGAACTCTGAGGATACCTGTAGATTTTCAAGACCACTGGCTGTAGACGCAGGGTGGGTCGAATGAGGTGCTACGCACTGTGCGAGAAAGATTTTTAAACACTGGTAGACGTCGTGTACTGCTTACCGTTATTACCAAGATAAATGGTGATCTTTCTTGGATAAGAGTAAACTTTACAAACACAATCCGCAGCTTCGTATCCGAGTCATAGCTTTGTTTTAGGCAATCAGAAGCCCACTGCAGAATTAGAACTCATTTGATGTGCTCGTGTACTTGCACAGACGAGTAAAAAAGAAATCAGTATTAGGGATAATTTATCACATGCTGCTAATTGCTGTGCACAAAACGTGTTCAAGAGTTGACGATAAACTGTTGACTTAGAGTCTACTATGCGATATGAAATGTGAAACTCGAAGTGTAATGATGAGAAGCCCACTGTGTCGAGCTGCATTTCTACACGTCTCTGGCTGTACACCGCACAACACAATGGCTTTCCAGCCTAACCCCTTACCTTAGCATTTATAACTTCGTCGTCCCATTTGGGCCAGCGAATCCATCGCTTTCTAGTAACTGCACGTTCTCATCTGTCCCGCAATTACTTCCGCCTTAGCATTGTTCGGAGGCAATATCCGCCTGACAACTGTCGCTTCGTTCCGCCAACTGTGAAGCTTCCGGAAACTCGAGAACGCGCAACGCCTGCAAATTGCGTAAACTTCGTTTCGTCCCGCTGTGTGACAAGCAACGCAGCCGCGCTCAGACCCGTTAATAAGGACGACGCCTCGTCTGCGTCGGCGCTGTCATTTCGGCAGACGAAAAACACGTAACTCTGATATAGCCATGTGTGGAAATCCACTAGGGAATTTCTCCTTCTCCACCTTCCATCCGTCTCCAACCATGCGGTGACATGCTACGCGATTAGTTGCCGGCTAAGCGTTCTTACCGTTCGTCCTCATGGCTACCAACTACAAGCTGACTCGTTAGATTCGCAAGTTAACATTGGAAGATTGAGGCACATTAGAGTTAGGCTAACGAATCAGCGGAAACAACGCTAAGTCTGAGTTTGTTGAAAACGCAGCCAAATGTGGTGAGTCGAAACTTGTCGGTGTTTATTTACATGGTGTTTATTTACGTGTTTATCAACAATCGCACACTTCAGAGCGAGTTAACTTAAAAAGCTGTAAAGGCGATGAGTACTAATGTATATCTTGCGAGACAACCAGCCGTTCTAAACCTGCCCGTTTGTGCGTGCAATGAGGAAATGTTCGGGCTATGCAGCGGCACTCCCACCGTCTTTTGCATTTTTGAATGCTGCGAAGTGCACGCCGTTAATGGTGATGAATATATTTTTATAAGCATTTATTAAAGTATTGAATATTATTGCGGGCGCATTTAACACGTCATTTGTTAACACCTCGTGACAATTTAGTAGAAAGCGTGAATTTATGTGTTAATGAGTTATTCCTGCTCAGAAAAAAAGCATAGTTTCTTCTGGGCGCAATTATGCTTCGGTAAGAATCACAGCGTTCCTATCCACATCACTTTCAAGGGAACAAATAATATGTACTTCAGACACCCTTGTGCCTAATTATGAAGGGTCATTAGGAAGAAGCCTTGCAAAATGCCGCCTTTTCCATGCATACTTGCTTGTGTTCGGTAATTAGTGGTTAAAAGAATATAGGAAACACTCGTTTGTTTTTTATTAATTTGGTTTGGTGGAGACAACGTTTTGGAACTGGAGCAGCGCAGCTATAGTTCTCAATACTGTTATGAGGACGTGTACTGTTTTGCAATGAAACGAATGCAGTTATTTTGAAAAGTTAAAAAAATCTGCAAGATTAGTGGCTAATCTTTCCGACGTTCCATTTACCCCTCTATCTCGAACCGCTGTTCGCCGTAGAAGTTAGTTTGGTATCTTGAAAGTGGAAAACCATTAGCTTTTAAGATTTCAGTATGCATTCAAAGTAACGTGCTGTAAAAAATGGAGTGCATTTTAAACATTGATCAGAACTAGCAGTTGTTATAAAAGCAACAGAAAGTGACAGCGGTATTTACATAGAAGGCACTCTGAAAAGTGCGAAGTGCATATGCAGTATCCACATTACAATTATTATTAAATCATCATTATTAATCATTTATTTAATAATATCATTATTATTAAAGCGTTCCTTGTAACCTGGCTCTGAAAGACCATTCTAGACAAAACGCGTTAAGCGCTAGAAAAAACATTCATTAATTGCTGTGAAGTTTGCTGCCAAAATAAGTGAAAGAAGAATATGAAATTTAAGGTCAACTATTCGCGTTGTTACTAGATCATGAAAATAAAAATTCTTTTTTTGGTAATAGGGCTAGTGGTGGCTTATTATTTGAAAGCGGCATCAAAAGAACTGAACATATCAAGAGTGCGCTGGTCGTTGCTTTATGCCTGTAAATGTCCACGCACTTAATGATGGTAAAGTTGAGTTACACACTTGAGCTCAAGAAATATACATGAATGAATGAGGGAGGCAAAGTGAGTGAGTGAGTACGTGAATGGGCCTGATAGAGTTTTTGTGACCACATTTCACATGATCTGTTCTCGCTGTTTACGGGCACGTGACATTGTGAAAAACTGGATGACTTCAGGTTAGCTTCTCGGGGAAGCTTATCGCGTACTCTGAGCTTTAGTACGAACCGTCTCTAAATCATACGTCAGAGCACAAATGAGCGAATGGCGGCCCAAGGTTAAATAATAGTTTAAACCCATTCTTAAGGAATGTGTCCTGGAACGACTTCCAAGAAACATTTGCGCACTTTTTTTTTTACCAAATAATGCCACTCCGTGACAACTTCATGCGGGTACATGATTAGAAAGTTTGCGCGTGCTTAATCTGTTGAATCTCTAAGACAGAAAATTAGAGGAGAGATATAAGAGCTAAATCTTGAAATGAATTTTCGCGAAAAAGTAAATGAAATGTACTATCAAAGCTCCATGCTCATAATGGCCTGGCTACGAGAAAGTGAAGACACTAAGCTCTTACTGGATGGGGCCGAAACCTGCACAAATTTTTTCAAAGACGACATTCCAGATAAGAATCAGTCTTTTTTGAGTATCTTCGATTTGCCAAATCGCCCGGCCTTCTTTTCTCTTCATTGTTTATTTGCTCTGTTGGTTCTGCCGAAACAAATTACGTAAAAACTGCAACCTTCGCTTACGTGCGTGCTCATAGAACACGCGATAAAAATGTCAGTTGAGCTTCATAATGTGCTTCATAATGCTATTTTTCAATTTAAATCTTCTGCCATGCACAGGTAAGTTCTGGCGTCGACGGCCGAGGCTCAGGTAAAAAGCCATGGTTTTCGGCTCGGACCCAAACATCGGTAACGCACTTTGATCTGCAATTTTTCGCTCTCATATTTATAAACTAGCGCTGAAGGCAGGGGCATACGCTACCCAGGAAACCTGCGAAGGCTACGGTTCTTATAATTTTTTGCGCAATTCAGAAATTTTCTGCTAACATCTTTTGCAAAAATGTCTTTAGACAGCCTATAGACTACCCATAGACTTTTGTCTATAAAATCTATAGATTATCTATAGACAAACCTTAGAGAACACTCTATAGGCAATACAAATCCTATAGAAAGTCTATAGAGGATCTATAGATTTACGGCCATACGCTTTTAGTAGACCATAGTCTATAGACAGTCTATAGACTATGAAAAGGCAATATAAATATCTATGGGAAGGCAATAGAGTCTATATAAAGTCTATAGACAGTTCATTGACCATTTTTATAAGAGTTGATAGAAGATGTTTCGTATTTCATGGGAATATCAAGTGCTTTAACAAGCACAGGTTATCACGTATATTTCTAAATGTAATATAATGAGAGAGATTATATTTACCATGTATGAAACGACGCTTGAAAGAAGAGCAGGCAATCGATCTGTGCATGTGCACGCGCAACTTCAAGAGATTCCGACAAAGCCATTTTTGAACATGAGCCTAAACAGTACTTATATCCACAGTCTTTGTTCTTCAGCATGGCGCTACGCCACCGAGCCTTTCCAACATTACTGGATCGTTGGAGACAGAAAAAAAATGTCCTCCTTAGAAAATTACCGGCAATGTGGGATCCTCTCATTTGCTCTTTACGAAGCATGCAAGCATAAACTGTTCTGACGTTTTAGCCTGGTTGTCCTTGTACCAGGCGCAGATGTCCCTGTTTGTCGAAAGAAAGAGATCTCCATCTGCATGAAAATATTTCGAATACAAAAGTCGACAGTGTGCAGCAAACGTGGCACACCATTGTCTTCGTGAATGCTGTATCTCGTTATGCCTTGATGTGCATTAGATAGAAACGCGCTCACTGCCGTATTTTGCAGGGCTTGTGCTCTGTTGCAGCTAAGAAGATTTCTCATTAGCTTAGAGCCTTAATGGGACAAGCGCGAGAAGATTTGTTATGGTTTGCTGCTCCCGACAGATTAAGGCAAGTGCAATACTTAGTGAAAGAAAACACTCCGCAATTAAGATGTTAATTAGCTCTCTGTGCTTGCAAAGCACGTACGCAGTAAAACTAAAGGCGGGATCAGTCTGCTTTGATTAAGATAAACAAAAGGAAGCTACTGGAATCTCATTTTCAGCAAGAATGTGCTTTAGCAGCAATTCAAAACAGGATGAGCATGCTGAAGGCCTCATATGCACTCAAAGTGGGTGCAAATTACACTAATCAATGAACGCAGAACGAGTAAAAACTGTCGGTTCAATGGTTCAAATTCTGAGACAAGCGGTGTGGCGGAAATGTTAGGCTTAAACACAAAGGAATTCGGTACATTTTTGGCATGAAAATTTCCTCCGAAAGGAGCTTTGTTTTCACACTCGAGCCATTGCACAAAAAACACGACAGTATTAAATTAGGCACAGTTGAATGAGCGAGACGACGACACACAGGAAGCCAGTTTGCTCGGCCGAGCCATGTTTTCCCGCCGCCCTCCGACCGTGTCAAAAGTTTCGTAATAAGAGGGTGATTACTCATTAGGCGGCACCCAAAATTCGCCGTAGAGCTACAATGGAAGGCTGTACAGCTTCCATAGAAACTTATTTGATGAAAAATTTGTTTCTGGTCTGCCGTTTTAAACCGGAATCACCGCGTCCGCGTAGCAGTCGCTTAACCAACGGAGTTAACCAGAACGGCTAGCTTATTGTAAAGGAGATCGAAGTAGTGAATAACTCGAAGTGAGAACAGTGTTGACATAATGTTTAGAAGAATTCCCCATGGCGGAGTAGATTTGTAATATGAGTGTAATTAGTCACTGATCAATTAGTTATCACCCTACTATATGCTCGCATTCTTGGTTAGCTCAGATGGTAGAGCGACTGCTTCGATAAGGCAGTGGTTCCGGTTTCGTACCCCGTATCAGGACAAATTTTTCTTCGACTACCAAATTTCTGAAGAAGCTTCATAGCTTTCCTGTGTAGCCGAATGGCTGTGCTTCGATCTATGCTGCTGAGTAATTACTCCCTTAATACAAATCTACTCGGCCTTGGGAGATTCAGCTAAACATGGGACCAGTCAAAAGATTTGTTTTCAGATGTTTGTTCTTTAAACGGAGAGAGTCCTCGACAGTTCGTGCTTCAGAATATAACATTCAAGATGAAACATGCGAAAAATTACGCCGTTGCATCATTTGCCTCACAATACTGAAAATTGCGCGCCTTCTCTTATACCCAATATTGCTGCCAGTTATGCTGCTCGCAAAATGTACTGCGGTCACACCACGGTGGCTCAAAAGTTTACAGCGTTGGCCTGTTGAGCTACTCAGGCCACAGTCAGCCGTGGGCCCCAACCGCTGGGCCGTGGCGGAGGGTAAAATTGTAATAAATGGACGCCGCGCTGTATCCTTGAAACCCACATCATATAAGGCAAATTTACTATAAAAAGATAAATTATTATTTTAGTAATTACGTTCCTAAACACCGCTTGAATGTAATAAAATTACATTATCAAATACTGCTTGCAAGAGGTAGTACATTAAGTACAATTACATGCGAAAAGTAAAGAAATTACCCTAAAATTGCTGTTTTGTTTTGGCCCATACAAAAAACAAATCAAGTTAACAGAGTAAATGAACAACCGCTTTTTTGGACGCTCACATTATTTGGTCTTCCCGCCAACTTCCCCCCAAACGAACTATTACCTCGCGCCTTCACCCTCCTCTATTGCGGGCTATTAAAAAAGATTAGGCAGCGCCATCAAAACAAATAAAATACAAGCATGACCTAACAATGGGCACCTACACTTCGCCCAGGACAGAAACGAGCGGTGAACACACCTTGCTTCTCACAATAAGTGCATCTATACTCTCGGGTAACCCAGAGACTGCAGGGGAAGCTGCCATAGCACTGGCTTGTGCAAGCACAAAAGCCAGGTATATCACCAGTGACTCCAAAGTTGCCATACTAAATTTCAGCGGGGACCGGGTCTCCCGGAAAATAGACCGGTAAATTACACTAGTCTGGACACCAGCACACGCGTCCCTGCCTTGTAATGAGACGGCCCACGAGTTTGCCCGAGGCTTTTCCTTCCGGGCGGACCCGAGCGAGGTGGTCTTCACAAACAGAGATCGCATTGGTGGAACACAGAGAAATTACACAGCACTATCGTTTGCAATGAGCTAGACTTCCTCGAGCGGATAGTTCTTTGACCAGATACCAAGCCATCAGCTGGCGCCGGTTACAAACTTAATTTCCAAACCCGGCGCTCTACAGACTTTGTACCCAGGGCAAACCTCGGAAAAATGCGCAAACGGCGAACTTAGGGCCACATTGCACCACATACTATGGGAATGTCCTCATGCCCACACGGAGGGGCGAGGGATAAAGACGAAATACCAATGGGAGGCCTTACCATTGAGCTCCGACCCGGCGACTCAGCTACAACTCCTCCGACTAGCCGAACCCGCCGCAGAGAGTCAAGACCTTTCGGCCGTCGTCTAGGCGGGTAGCCCTCTGGCTAACCTTTTTCTGTTAGATAATAAAAGATTTCCTATCCTATCCTATCCTATCCTATCCTATCCTATCCTATCCTATCCTATCCTATCCTATCCCTGGAGCTGTCTCTACCGTTAGAAGCCTTTAAAACAGGCTATTTTTTACCTTGCTGGTCCCCAGAATCGACCTCAGCAGCCTGCGCTCGGTAACATTCTCGCCATGCGCATTTCCGCCGGGTACTCTTCGCCACTTTTGGCCACAACTGTAAGCAGGCACCACCGCGCCTTTAACCAACCCGACCTTGGATGTGCCTCGGAGTTCACCAGAAAATTGTTTTTGTTTAGGAAAGGAAATGGCACAGGGAGTGTCTCACATATCTCGGTGGAAACCCGAACTCCGCCGTAAGGGAAGGGATAAAGGAGGGAGTGAAAGAAAGGAAGAAAGAGGTACAGTAGTGGAGGTCAAAATTACACTGGAGACTTCCACTACGGAAGCTCTTTTTCCTTTCTTTCTTCTCTCCCTTCTTTACCCCTTCCTTTAAGGGGATCATTAACGGGCGTTGGAAGTGACTTCCTGGCTTTATGGGGCTGGGATCTAGGGGTTCTCGCACATGAGGCCAGGGCTCCTTGTCACCAGCGCTATCCGTTGCTAAGCCGTCGTCGTCGCTTCAGATGACGCGGCTGTTGGGCGCGCGTCGTTTCTTTAAATCGTTTCTCTCGTATCTCTTTTAACTCTCCTACTGTCTGCACGTGGCGGCGATTGTGGCTCAGCTTGAGCCAGTTGGCAGGCCCGGGTGCTTTTCTTTTCATTATTCCTGCAGTCGCAACAACAACAACAACGTGCACTGGCATCGCACAGCAGACGTGCGCCTTCTGCGTTCCGCCTCCACCGAAACGCGGCCGCCGTGATCGAGTTCGAACCCGAGTACTCCGGATCAGTAGACGAGTACCTTAACCATTGAGCCACAGGGGCTCGTCACTAGTCTCGAACTGCGTCGTGCGCCACATCACCTTTCGGGGGCCCCAAGCACAGCCTAGCATCTTTTTTTCATTTTTATTGGGGGGGGGGGGGGAGGGAGTGGGTGGCCCCGAATTGTTCACTCTGTTGTGCTTTTTAACAAAAAAATCTCTTCCTACTGCTACTAATTATGCCTGTATCTTGCAAGACTGCTTGGCACCACGACTGACGCAGAAGGATACAGCTTTCACGCATTTTATTCCACAATGGCAACGCTGCGAAAGTGCCCCGATCCTTCCGAGCACACCGAACGTCGAAACCCACGGACCGAATGTCACCATTGAGGCAGCGGCAAACGTGGTACCCGCCATGGTGGCTCAGTGGTTAGGACGCTCGTCTACTGATCCAGAGTACCACGGTGCGAACCCGACCACGGCGGCAGAATTTCGATGGAGGCGAAACGCTAAAGCGCCCGTGTGCTGTGCGATGTCAGTGCACGTTAAAGATCCCCAGGTGGTCAAAATTATTCTGGAGCCCTCCCCACGACGGCTCCTCTTTTTTCTTTTCTTCTCTTCCTGCCTCCTTTATCTCTTTCCTTACGGCGCGGTTCAGGTGGCCGCCGATATGAGAGGCAGATACTGCACCATTTCCTTTACCCAAAAAACAATTTTCATTTCAAACGTGGCCTCGGCCCTGGCGATGCCGCATGTTCCCGTCGCCATTGCGAAAGACAACCCCCCCCCCCCCCCCCCTCTCCGTCTAACCTCGGGGATGGATTGAATGGATAGAATAAACTTTAATGAAAAACGAATAAGGTGGTCTATCCACCCCACCCCCCTTTCCACACACACACGCCGGTCAAGGGGCGGGTGCCGCCGCTTTAGATGCAGACTGGGAGGTCTTGGGTACCATGAGCCTCTTCAGCCAGCTGGACGAGCTGGAGCTGGAGCTCAGGGTACGAGTTGCGCAGCAGGGTCTCCCAGGGGTCTCTACTGTCTATATTGTGCGTCCCCCCCCCCCCCCGGTAGAGTACGGGCATTCCCATGTTATGTGGTCGAGGGTCCCTCTCGCGCCACAAAGATTACATTTATCGCTCCTGGCCTTGGCGAATAAGTGGTTCGCCACAACCGGGTGCGGATACGTACAAGTTTGCAGTCGCCTCCACGCGACTGCTTGTGTCTTTATAACTTCGGGCCTGGCCGGGGTACCAGTCTACGCTTCAATCTATAATGCTGCGTGAACTCCCAATATTTTAGCATGCGCTCTCCGCTCGGTCATCGAGGGGCCCTGTAGCGGCTCGGCGGTAGAGATCTCGAGCCACCTCGTGGGCCGCTTCGTTGCCGGGGACGGCTTCGTGCGCCAGAGTCCAAATGATTTGAATATCTCTATCCAAATTTCTCTTGCCTGGGATTGTGGCCGCTAAGGGCGAGATCCTTCCCTTGCTAAAATTTTTATGGCAGTTTTGCTGTCACTAATGACAAGCTTCGCTTCCGTTCCAACGCAAGCTAATGCGATCGCAATTTCCTCGGCAACTTCAATGCTCCGCCCGTGCAAATTGGCAGCTGTCACGGGATTACCCCGGCCGCTGACGACCATTCCCACCGTAATACCGCTACCACCTCCCTCCGCGTCTACATAGGCCACTTCATGTTCCGAAGTTTTGCCGAATCTAATTTGTAATACCTCGGTTTGTTTTTGCCTCCTGTGTTTGTTATATTCAGTGTGCATGTGTTTTGGCAGAGGGGGAATCATCAGATTTTGTCTGACTTCCCTATATAGCCCCACCTTGTTTGCATGGAACCCCTGTCCGGTCTCATACCAACTTTGGTCAGAATGGCTCTTCCTGTAGTCGTGGTGCTAGGTCCCTCAATTTGAGAGGTTCGCACCGCCTCTGCCAATTCTGCCCATATGTTGTGTACCCCTAGAGCAATCAGTCTCTCTGTGGATGTGCACATGGGCAGACACAGCGCCCTTTTCCCGCATTTTCTCATTACAGACTCCATCTTTTCTTTTTCCACCAATTTCAAATGTACATAAGGCGTTGCGTAGCTCACCCGGCTGAGGATGGAAACAAATTTTATTAGACGAAAAAAAAATTGGCAGCGGCTTAGCTCAGCTATGTCAGGATATACGCAGCGAGAGCTGCAGTTGCCCCCCGGTCTAATCATGTTTTCAGTTATACGACAAGCTATTACATGCTCCTCTTCAGTTGTTGATGAAGATGCTGTTGCCATTGCTTCATCTTGATTTTCTTGCGAAGGAACCATGCGAGCTGCTATGCGCCGCTTGTTACGCTCCGTCTCTTGGCGTCTCCGCTTTGCAAGACGTCCTTCTCTTTGCTCAGGCGTTTCCGCCTCTCGTTTAGCCTTCTGATGTTCATTCTTTTCCTGCAAAGCGGTTAAGTGCCAGGTGACGATTTCTGGGTCCAAAGAATTGATCTTCTCCGGACGATATCGCCGCATGGCGCCGGCTAGAGTCCCGTTTTCGTCACCCATTCAAAGCTATTGTGGTACACGGATTTGTATCATCTCAGCTTTTATACACAGAGCCGCACATACGCTGTATACCCACAGGACACCACACGCGGCCGTGGCGGCGGCCGAGCTCTGACGTAAAGCGCCGCGCACTTGCTGCCTTTCTCGGGTTGCCGCGCATGCGCACTCACGCGCTGCGCCGGCGGGCGTAGTCGGGTCGGCGCGGCTCCTCGCGCGGCGGCGGCGGCGGCGAACTGTTATGTCATGCCCGCGCATATTCTGCTCCGCTCTAGTTTCGCGCATGCGCACTATCGGCTTCCGAGGCTCATGGCGAAATGCTCGACTGGGTAGCGAAGTGTAGCTCTCGCTACAAAAAGAAACCTTCCAGGGTGGTCCCCTACTTGTCCAGACGTCCATGGGCTTGTGCTTCACATAAAGCCCGATCCACGAGCCATTTCTGGCCTGCGGGCTGAGCGGTCCGTAAAGCAGGCTCAGAGGAACAATGAGTGGAATTTAGGATGGGTGGAAGGACATTTCCGAAGGTAGTGGAAAAGTCGTGGTAGTGGAATGTCGGAGACTGCGAATAAAGGAGAAAATTCTTATCCAGTGTCTCTACTTTCATTCCCCTCTCCTTTCCTTCTGTCAAGGCGTGGTTGAGGTGTGGGCCCTGCCATTAAACACAGCGCGTTTTTTTAGACCGCGTATTTTACGCTTAGAAGTCAAAATGTGTTAAGAAGCAGTCGCATCTCATAGAATACAATTAAAGATGGATAGCCAGAACTACCTTCGGGCAAACACTGCTTCTTTTTAACAGAGCAGCCGCACTATAAACTGGCACAGCATTGTCGGCTCTCCGCTGGTAAGTTTGCGTTGGAAGAGTGTGGTTGGCTTTAAACATGGAACGGTGTTTGATTTGGTGTGTGGCTGAATTTGTTGGGCGCTGTCAATTATGGTTAGACATCGAATTTGGTTTGAACCGTTAACCACCAACAAACTCAAAAGGCGCCCGTGTACTGTGCGATGTCAGTACACGTCAAAGATGTTTTTGGTGGGGAAGGAAAGGGAGAGGGCGCAGTATCTGTCTGACATATCGGCGGACACCTGAACCACGCAGTAAAGGAAGGGATAAAGGAGGGAGTGAAACAAGGAAAAAAAAGGTGCCGTAGTGGAGGGCTTCGGATTATTTTCGACCACCTGGGGATCTTAAACGTGCACTGACAACGCGGTGGCGCAGTGGGTAGGGCGCTCGGCTACTGATCCGGAGTTCCCGGGTTCGAACCCGACCGCGGCGGCTGCGTTTTTATGGAGGAAAAACTCTAAGGCGCCCGTGTGCTGTGCGATGTCAGTGCACGTTAAAGATCCGCAGGTGGTCGAAAATATTCCGGAGCCCTCCACTACGGCACCTTTTTCTTCCTGCCTTCATTCACCCCCTCCTTTTTTCCCTCTCTTATGGCGTGGTTCAGGTGTCCAACGATATATGAGACAGATACTGCGCCATTTCCTTTCTCCAAAAAAACCATTATTAATATTATTATTATTATTATTATTATTATTAACGCACAGCCCACGGCCGCTTATGCGTTTCGTCTCCATCGAAACGCTGCCGCCACGGTCGGGTTCGAACCCTGGAACTCCGGATCAGTATTTAAATATCCCCAGGTAGTCTAAATTATTGCGGAGAACTCCATCTCTTTCTCTCTATTTTCTTTCACTCCCACCTTCCTCTTCCCTAACGGCTCGGTTCCGGTGTCTGCCGAGATAAGTTAGGCAGTTACTGCGCCATTTGCTTTCCTAAAAAAATTGGTGGTGGTTTAGCTCTGGTTAAACCTGGAGTGACGCGATAGCTACAGCTGGCCGAGTGGAACTTGGTCACGTGACCAACTATGTGACGAATCACGTAATCAGCCACGGCACCGCGCCGCCGGCTGCTGCTCCACACCACGTGACAAACCACGTGACAGCGTGGCGGCGCCGCCACTATCGCCACGCTGAAGGCTCGAAATGCTACCGTTATGTAGCTATCGCCACAAAAGGCGCCCGTGTGCTGCGGTGTCACTGCACGATGAAGATCCCCAGGTGATCTCATTGTCTTTCTTTAAAAAATTACTGTGGATTAACTAATCGTGGATAGCTACTGTGGATTAGCTCAGCTAATCCACGATATACAACGCGAAAGATGTCGGCGTTCACTGTGTTCATTGACGTTGTCGTTGACAATGTTCTAGATGGCGATGGCTTTGAGAAAAGGAAGGGCGCATAGCTGGCTCCTTGGATGTGCGGTCGCCTCATTCGTGCTTCGATACAAGTGCCGGTGTTGAGAGAGAGATGTGGGCTTAATGCATTAGCACGCAAACACGCACACACACTCATATATATATATATATATATATAAACAGGAATAGAGTTGACACACGGTGGAACAAGTAATAAAAAAGTAAGCTAGTTGTTTTTTCCAACGTGTGTCAACTGTATTCCGTTTATGTCGTACCGGATACACCCGATCTGGACTCCCTGCTTATATATATATATAAGCAGGGGGTGAGGATCGGATGGATATATATATATATATATATATATATATATATATATATATATATATATATATATATATATATATATATATATATATATCGACATTCTACTATAACCGCCATTTTAAGTTTATCTTGAGAGCAACAAAAAGTCAATTACTGGATTTTCTTTTCACTTTGTTGATCTACTCTTTATGCCTCATCCTCTCAAAATGCTATTCTGTTTTTTTTTGTATATGTTGGGGCGGTATACATTCCGTGTTGCCTAGTCATCAGATCTTATTCTTCACGTAATTATACAACTCTTCCTCTACGCGTTCATCAACGTAAGTTTTATAAGCATACTGTGCTGCGTGGATTCTTGTTAAATACTTTTTTGTGGAGACGACGCCAACCGCCTTGCCTCTTCATTCTTTCGATGAAATTCTCGCGGTAATGTCCAAGTAGAAAGCCCATAAATGCATACTGGTTCGCTTCAGTCTGCCTTGTTTGATATACAGCAAGCCGTCTATAAATCCGCAACATTTGATTGGCTAAGAAGGCGATGATGAGCCACTAGGACTCCTTACCGGTCACCTCGTTTCAGCACCCTCTAGATTCTCTCTCCGTGTTTTTTTTTGCGTTATAATCTTGTCTTAAGAAGTTAATGCCTCTGATCCTCAGCTCACGGCCATTTCGTTAAGCACACCTTGCGCATGAATACGTTAGCCTCCGAAGTATTTCGCAGTGAAGAAGCCAAGTCGGTAATTATTCACAAAGTTCTTGACAACAAACCTCTACGCGTTCGCAAGACTGTTCACAAAGTTTTCCAGGGGCCACTATTTGGTAGACTTACAGAAGTGGTTCTACAAATTCATCTAAAAGTGCCCAATTAGCGCGCTTTCTGTGTTAATGTGGTAATTCTTTGCGGCTTTTTCGTCTCTTGTAAGGTTTGCTCGAGAGTCTGCTGTTTGGGTCAAATATTCCACACCGTATTTCGCTTCAAGCCTGGTGTAGAAGTTCAGTGGGCGCTAATGCATGCGTGCTATGGAATAGATGAGCGCTAAACAAAATGGCGGCAACTTCTGTTAACGTTCTCTGTTAAGGCTTCGTCAGTGCCTTGCCACTTTGACGTCAAATGAAATTAAACTGGGCATTAACAGCGCTAAATGCGCTGGCACTCTTCCTTCCTGAAGCATCGCGAATGTTCACACGCTGATGCTTTTAAATGACTGCGTGAACACTGCATACGAATTATACGAAGCTACCTATAATAGATGCCATTATACCACGATGGATATGTACAGATTCTATACGCGTTAAAAGGCGTCAGCGCTGCGGTCACCGTAACAGTATGTCTTAACACTCTTGTGCTTGCCTCTTAGACAATTGTAATACTATTTCGGGCTTTCCTGACCTCGTAGTTCACGCAGACTGTGGAGTTAGTGCTCCCTTTGCTCTGCGGCCATTTATAGTTTTAAATGTTCCAGGCTTCTGCAGTGGTTGCGGCGCTATGAGGGAATGGGTTGGTCGATGTTTAGCTCCTGGTATCGCTTTTGCTGGCAACTTGTAGATGAAAAGTCCGGAAGAATTTCAAAGTTGTTGCTTTTTCTTTTTCCGCGATAATCTTCAATCATGAAGATTTCTTCGCTCTACTTTTCTTTGTTTGCTTTTTGCACAAGCCGCTGTAGTTGACTCCAAACTCTAGGAAAAGTTCCTCAGCTTGGGTGTCAAAGTTGAATAGCTGACAGTTTTGCTCGTTCCAGCATGATTGATAGCGCCCTCTCGATGCTGCGCGGCAATTGAATGGAGACTTTGGACACTTGTAGGGATATCTGATACTCTTGTTTTTCCTCTCTCTCCTGTAGTTCTCACTTCCGCTAGGAGGGCAGTCAGTGTGTCAGTCAGTTCCCTGTTTTGATATTTTGATGCCCCTCTATTCTTTATAGAGGCAGTCGCCGTGGTGGCTAAGTGTTTATGGCGCTCGGCTGCTGACCCGAATGACGCCAGTTCGATGCCGGCCGCGGCATCCGCATTTAGATGGAGTTGAAATGCTCAAGGCGCGCGTATTGTTGGATTTCAGAGGACGTTAAAGAACCAAATAATAATAATAATAATTGGTTTTTGGTGGAAAGGAAATGGCGCAGCATCTGTCTCATATATCGTTGGACACCTGAACCGCGCCGTAAGGGAAGGGATAAAGGAGGGAGTGAAAGAAGAAAGAGAGAAATAGGTGCCGTAGTGGAGGGCTCCGGAATAATTTCGACCACCTGGGGATCTTTAACGTGCACTGACGTCGCACAGCACACGGGCGCCTTAGCGTTTTTCCTCCATAAAAACGCAGCCGCCGCGGTCGGGATCGAACACGAGAACTCCGGATCAGTTGTCGAGCGCTCTAAGCACTGAGCCACCGCGGCGGGTTTAAAGAACCCAAGGTTGTCGAAATTATCTGCAGCCCTCCACTACGGCGTTGCTAATAGCCTGAGTCGCTTTGGGAAAGCAGACCTCGTAGATTATAAAACTTAGCAATCTTCTTTATAGAGACGTGAAATCAATGTTAGTGTGCTAAAAAAATCATTCGAGTGCTTCTTTTCAAGTCGACTTGTTCTCTTTTTGTTCTCATTTTCAGGATTTTAAATCCATCGAATCTGCAAATTGTTGCAAATTTACTGTTAAATTTTGCAGTTTGTATTTTGTGACGGAAAAATTAATCACAGATAACAATCGGTGTGACATTTGCGACAGTTCCACTCACTCCGCATCGAACAGCAGTTCAAATAATGGCGATAAAGCTGTAAAGTGCATGACGAGATGCAGCGCTAAGTATGTGGATCCAACATCTTCGTGCGGGTAGGCATAGTTCTCCTGTATATGCTACAGATTTTTTTTTAGCGCCACAAACAGTAACGGCCACGGTAATGTAACAGCTTTAAGATAGTGTCCTCTAAAGATACCAATTTTTGTTATGTTTGTGAAAACGACTTTTTTAACGAGAAAAGCTAAACGAGTTTCTTACCGGAGCGAGAAAAGGGGGTATGTAAAAGAAAAAAAATCGTCTTTTACCCCACCACGACGGTTAGATGTTACACCGGTTACACTGCGTCACAACAAAGACGCCGAAAGGACTATGTGTCGTATTATTATGGAGACTAGAAGACTGCTTGCATTTTTGCTTTTCATTTTCTGGAATTGCATCTGTGGGGCGTTTTCGCGTGTGTTCTTCTTAATCATGTTCTAAACTTGAAGATTGTGTTTTATTTTATGCATGTGACACCATCCTGCAAAATGACTCATAGCAGTCCAAGAAATGAGTTTGTCATAGTTTCAATAGAACAATGAGCCTATGCGGTTTCGTGGCTGTAATGAGCCGGTTCATGGTGTGGTGTGGCGTCAGTACTTCTGAGTAGCATTGTTAACTTAGACGCTTTACTTTGTCCTTTCAGACACTCAAATATAGGCGCCAGGTCTTCGTCTGAGGTCTCATCGGAGGATTCCGTACGCTCTCCCACACTTTCGAGATACGTGCTCCTTACCGTGAATCGACGCGTGAGCGTAAAAGTGAAGTGTACGCGTTCGTGCCAACTTGGCGGTGCCCTGTGTGTGCAAGGCAAAGAGAAGATGGGCGAGTTTCTCACTTCCAACGTAGGACCTCGCAGCATCTGTCCGTCAGGCAACTATTGATCGACAATTGGTAATAGAGGCTCGGTTATGCCGGCCAAGTTTACATCTTGATGGCTAAATGAGGAAGCACTTCTATGCTTCTCTTTAAGAGTTAATAATTATTAATAATTGGTTTTTGGGGAAAGGAAATGGCGCAGTATCTGTCTCATATATCGTTGGACATCTGAACCGCGACATAAGGGAAGGGATAAAGGAGGGAGTGAAAGAGGAAAGGAAGAATGAGGTGCCGTAGTGGAGGGCTCCGGCATAATTCCGACCACCTGGGGATCTTTAACGTGCACTGACATCGCACAGCACACGGGCGCCTTAGCGTTTTTCCTCCATAAAAACGCGGGCGCCGCGTTCGGGTTCGAACCCGGGAACTCCGGGTCAGTAGTCGAGCGCCCTAACCACTGAGCCGCCGCGGCGGGTTCTCTTTAAGAGTTCGAAACCGGTTTTTGGCTTTCTTTAACAGGTAAAATAATGTAAACGATAGGGTTCAACCACAACGATACCCTGGTCCTCACGTACGAAGAGAGCGGCATATATAGCACACTTGACACTTGACTTAAGACGCCTTGACAACAAATAAGGTCTTCAGATATTCCACCAGGTTTGAAGCATCGGCGAGACAACACTGCGAAAAATGCGTAGAATGTAAGCACAAGGCGCGGCGATGAGAAAGTTTATAAAGACAGGTCAAGATAAGTGGTTTATAATATTCACTCAATACCGGTTATTTCCCAATTATACGCTTCGAAAGCGGAATTTAGTGTGAACAAGAAATTGCTTGACATGCGGCCTGAATGAGGGTTTCGTTCTTTATTTTTTCAATTACATGTGCGTACAATATGGCGTTTTATCAAATTTATCATCAACTGATAGCCTTGCGCTAAGGGCTTCATGTGTAATGAATACAATTGCTGGAAGCTTTAGTTGTATGCGATCTAGTGCAGGTTGATGACTTGGCTATTGTAGCTTATTGCGTTATTTTCTAAGAAAAGGGAATTTCGCGCGCTCAGAGCAAGGTTTTACTTCGCGCTAAATCATGCCTCTTCCTGTGACGTAGCAGGCAGCAAGTTCTCATTAAAACAACCAGCTGTCCTTAGATCAATCTTTGCGGGCTGATACCAAATGTCGCATGACGCCATACTGCCTTCTTTAAATTTTGTAACACTCGTGTCTTCTGACTGGCTGGTCACGAGAATACAGCAAGGTGGAGAAGGGTGGGGGTGGGGGGCTTAGTCTCGTAAGGATGGCGAGAAAAACAGCTTCAACACAAAACACGCATTAGAATTGGCTTGTGTTCTTGTTAGGGCTGGGGCATACATTATCCCGGACGATAGTTAGGCGTTGCTTTAGCGCTCTTTCGCAGATACTTTGCCGCAGCTTTCGGGCTACTTTGACTCTACTTTAGTTTTTCATTCAGTTCGTAATTATAAATACGCTGTTAGAATTGCGACAGCGGAGGCTTGCGGTTTAGCGAGGCCTAGAATTTGACTAACGCCGGGTGCCCACATCTCTTCCTAAGCCTCATTTGATTCTTACAAACAATCTCAGCCATGTGTGAAAATGATGCGCACAACCACCAGGGCAAATGGCTACTTGTGATTTGCTACCATTGGTCGCATTTTTCTGTTGCTTAAATTTGGTCCATCGTCCGAAGGCTAAATTGCGAATCGGCAAAGGACGGTGAAGCCGGTGTCATTTCTTTTCAAGCATCCCTCAACAAGCTGTTGTTTTTTTGTTTTAATACTTGCCCTATTCTGGGTTGGCTAGCTTCTGCGAAAGTAAAGTCAGTAGAAAATATCGCAGAAACAAATGAAGAAACATAAGAGGAGTGGGAGCCATTGTGAAAGAACGAAAATTTGCGCAAGGAACTTGACAGCAAGATTGGTTTTTGTGTGCAGGGCCTCTGATATGGCATGAGAAGAACAAGGTTTTCTTAAAATTGCGCTATGCCACGTGGCATCGCCCAGAGAAATATAGCGAAATAAAACGGGGGATTTACAGAGAGCAGGCTTTGCAATCGCTGACAGGGTCTTATTTCTGAAGAAAGTCCCAGCCACGACCCGTCGGGCCGCTGTAGAAAGCTGTTGGAGTCAGTCCGAACTTAGAAACATTGACCGTGCTGTGTGCTCTCGAGACGAATTTATAAGCGCTGAAAGACCAGTGCCATAACCGTCATTACTGTCATCATAAGCTGCATTCCAGGATGAAAGATTCTTTCCGATGACTTCCACTTTCACTTACGCTTGCACTGCTCCAGCGGCCGCCTGTTTTTCGCAGCGCATTTCACATTGTGGTAATTTCATCTAACTGTATGATGCCTCTGTTAGCTTTTGACCTAACGTAGAGTGCGTGCGTGTGTGTGTGTGTGTGTTTGAAGTGTGTGTGTAGAATTTACATTTTGTCGCGTATTCTTCTGCCATGGGATTACCTGTGAAATATCGAACCATCTCTAGCAAAAAAAATGAGCGAGCATGAAATAAGGCCAAGGATTTCAAAACCAGTAATTGTCAATAGCAGTAACGTGTAAGTAGCGTGAGTGCGAAGCTGAACAGTGCCACTCAGACAAGAAAAAGAAAGAAAATAAGTTTGATAAATGAATAAAAAAAAACCATCAGCCCGTCCACTTCAAAGCACCTCAAAATTCTTTTTAGAAATGCATCGACAGAAACATTTCAATTCGAGGCCTGTTTCGTTCATCCAGATTTGTAAAAGAAACTTTGACCTGAGTTCGATCCCGGCGGCGGCAGCTGTGTTTCGATGGAGGCAAAACGTAAAAGGCACCCGTGTGCTTTGCGATATCAGTGCACATTGAAACAATCCCACGTTGTCTTTATTATTCCGAACCTGGTCCTCCCTCATATCTTATGTGTTGTTTAGTGACGTTAAGCTTTTAATAGTAGCTGAGGTGTTTATGGATAACTGGTTGATCTCTAATATAGAAAAAAGTATACAGAGGTGGAGTACAGTCTAGCCAACTTTTTCAAAATTGAACTGAAATTTTCACGCTCGTTTGATTTTAATAAAATCAGTATTTACCTTCATACTTCTTTTCCTTCGTTTTTAATTCAAAGCGGTATGTATGCACGCAGGAACTGAAGGAAGGAAATCGCAGTTATGGGGAGTCATTTATTTCTAAATTCCCGCATGAACTATCATCCGCGCCCGTAAGAAATAGACACAACAACAAGAAAAAAAGCTCTCAGGTGCATATAAAAGTAAGGACAGAAACTTCCAGCGTTTCTTCCCTGTTAAATTTTTGTCTTGTTTTGAAAGCAAGCCAAACATCTCTTGCATCACTTTCTCAAAAGCGGCGGAGCATTTTTAAAAACGCCAAAGCTTCCCAACACTACAGAAACAAACAAAGTGGCCAAACCGTTTCACTCGACTCGAAACTCGAACAGCTTAACCCGCTTCCAGGCCAGAGGCTTAGGAGGGTTTAAGTATTCGCGCAGTCAAGCTTGCAAGCGCGAACCTGCGAGCAGCGAGTGCAAAATGGCCAATCCGGTCAACAAAATACGGCTCTTTGCGCGTGTGTTCCGGTGATAGGGAGGTCTAAGCGTAGCACAGATTTATATGAAATTTTTAAAGCCATTATTCCCGTTGAGTGAATAACAATAATATTAATTGGTTTTTAGGGAAAGGAAATGGCGCAGTATCTCTCTCATATATCGTTGAACACCTGAACCGCGCCGTAAGGGAAGGGATAAAGGAGAAAGGGAAAGAAGAAAGGAAGAAATAGGTGCCGTAGTGGAGGGCTCCGGAATAATTTCGACCACCTGGGGATCTTTAACGAGCACTGACATCGCACAGCACACGGGCGCCTTAGCGTTTTTCCTCCATAAAAACGCAGCCGCCGCGGTCGGGATCGAACCCGGGAACTCCGGATCAGTAGTCGAGCGCCCTAACCATTGAGCTACCGCGGCGGGGAACCTGTTTAGGGGAATATACTGTATTTAATACTTGCTTTGCACACCGAGCAAAACGAAAATGAAAAAGGGATGTTCATCATTAGCAAAAAGTTTGACTTGGTGAGGCAATGCTTCTTTAGTGCCACAGGAGTTAGTATCACAGATTTAGTAATGCCGACCTGCTTTGGCCGACAGAGAGTGCCAAGAATCTTTAAGAAAATTCCGCTCGCATTGAGCTGGCTGGCAGGCTTGAAAATTTTAATACAGTGTAAGTCGTATAATTTTTAAAAACATCAGAAATAAGGAAATAATGGTTCAGGCCAAAGCAAACTGGGGAAACAAACATTATTTCTTTTGTTTTGCCTACGCTTTTTTTTTCTGTACTTTGGCTTCCGTGTCGAATGAAGTTTACATTTTCTTAAACTGGTGATCTATTCGTGAGTGTTTTTTGAGTCGCTGATGATTTGCATTGCATGTCGTTGCGTTACGTGCACACCTAACAACGAAGCTGACCGATCAACTACACTCATAGACACCATCTAAATACAGAGCGATGGTGGCGACGAGTGTGGGAAGTGCCTAAAAGCTTAAGTCAATTCTTGCAACACTGTGAACCTGTCTAGTTTCAGAAGTCATATTTAGCTACCAATTCGACAGGTAATTTTGAATCCCGTCGAATTCGAGGCCTCATTGACACCTGCACGCGTTTACACCTTTACCCATCTTTTACACCTTTCCTACGTCGGAAGGGAGCTAAACCCTATTAGAAAAATTTTATAGGCTTCGCGTTCAAGCATCGAGCATGCTTTGCGAAGAGTGTTTAAGCCTAATACTGAAAGGGAATAAGTTGCAATGGCATGACACCTCCTCCCCCTTCCCCCCCCCCCCCCCCCCCAAATAAAAATTACAGGATTGGACTTAGGTCTGCTTAAAAGCAGAAATTCGAAAGCCTTTCCCTTTCCTCTCTTTCTCCCTCCATGTTCTATATTATTAACTTTTATTGTTTTCAATTGTGATATCATATCTTTTATAATTATTTTTATTTTTGTATTTATACTGAGCAAGTCTTCTCACACATTTACATCGGTCTTCATCGAATCAGTCGCCCAAAACCCTCTTCAAACCCAGCATTTATTTTCAGTAACTCAATTTAATTAACTAACCAATTACACAAATCATCAAGAAAATTCTTCCTATTTCAAGATCTACTGACGCACTACCCAACGCAATCAAACTTTTGCACATTTATCTGCACAGAACGACATAATCGTGCGGACCAAATGTGCGTACCCTTTATCCTGACGCGACATAACCATTTAACGCTTTTGCATGTAAAAAAAAAGGTGGGCTTAGCTTCTGCCAGTATCCACGTGCCTCAAATTCTCGAACTCATTTCGAATTAATGCGGAAATTTCGCTTTTAGACTAACAAGCAACCCTATATTAGAGGACCCCTTCTCTATGATTTTCCCGCGGGGTAAAAAGAAAACACGGAAACAAAAAGTTGAAATAATCTTAAAATTCATTCAGGCGAAAACCGTCCGCTCCAATTTCCCGCTTCAGTTTGTCCCACTTTATTTCTTTTACTTCTCAAGTTCACTACGGCAAGAGAATGTGAGAGCGAGCACACGAAATTTCAAGAAAGCGAAGATGGAAATTGCGAAGCGCTTGCACAGCAAAAACAAAGGCAGCGCACTTGTTTTGAAGAAGACAGAGCGAGCTGCTGCTTGAAGGCGCACGAATCAAATTTCGCGCCGCTGAAAAACGAGGACACGGAAACGGATATGAGCGGTGATTTCAACCTTGCTCCGATTTGTGCAGTTTTCAACGTGGTTGAAAGATTCAATGAAGAACCTGGTTCTTTCGTGAGGGAAATAGGGAAGCTATCTCTGACGTTTTTTTTCTCCTCCATTTCCTTCTTTCGGAGTACGTGAATGCGACAAGGAATATAAGGCACGTGCATTGGCCGCGAATATGGAGCCGCCTGGCCGGCGCCAAGTACAGGACGAATGAAAAAAGATAGGAACACCGGAACGGTACCTCTGAGGTGTTGGAAGGCGCTTAGCCGCGTATCCGTCAGATTTTCAGCTTTTCAGTGGATACGAACTTAAGCATATATAGTGCTGGAAACTTTTATTTCTTTACGTGCTGTATTCAACAAGGGCAATTTGCTAAAAACAGTAATTTTGCTCTTTGTCATTACAAACTTCCCAATTTCACCCAATTGCTTTCCACTGCCCCTTTGCAGTTGAGCTACGTCGAGGAAGATGATGATGATGATGGATTTTTATTTAGAAAGGGTATCTGCGGCCAAAAAGCGCCATGGCACAAAGTAGTTTTCTTCAATTTAATGTGGAGTCAAATACCCATTTCCTAAGCTTTTCACCCTAAATATTCTCAGCACTATATCAGTCGAAAGCTTATACCCATTGTATAACTAACTGGTGGGTACCCGGCGCCACTGGGGATCGAACCCTACACCTCCCGCTTGCGAGGCGGGTGCTCAGACCACTAGGCCCGCGCTGCGGTCTGCGTTGAATAGTGTTCATAACAAGTTAGGCTATCATGAAGCAACATGTCAGACGTTACCTTCCGCGGTTCCGATGCAAATACCTGGAAGTCGCGGTTTTGATAAAACATACTTGGCACACAGGTATCATTATCTTCATGATCCTAACTACTTCCACTGTAGAACTAAGGCCTCTCTCTTATATTTTCTAACTAGCCTATCCTGCTCCAGCTTCGGCCATCTTCTCACCGGGAACCACCCAATCACAGCCGCCGACCTGACCTCAGCCCCCCCGGTACGCTTTCCCTTTTTTGGATTCCAATCCGTTACCTCAGGGAACCATCGGTTACCTTGCCTCCTGATTACATGCGATGCCAAAGCCCATTTTATCTCCTTTATTTCGACTAGTATTTGATTATATAGCGTTTGTTCGCTGTCCTATCCTGCGCTCTTTTTGGCTTTTTACTTTACACTTAATTGTCATTTTGCTATCTATAGATGGCAGCACTGGCCTCATTTTAAATTCAATCGTCTACGTTATCCTCGTCGTTCAAGTCTTTAGGTAAGCACCGTAATATAAACGCTGCTATACACTCTCCTCTTGAGTGAAGTTGGTAATCTGCTGCTTATCACCTGTAAAAGCCTGCAACTGTACTAAACTCCGTTTTAATTCTTCGTGTTATTTCGCTCCGTTGCCCGGGTTTGCAGTCAGGCATCACAGAAGACCAAAGGCTGAAGCACTCGTGTAGGAATTTTTCAACGTAGGTAAAAAACGAAGCACCCATGATGCCCAAATCCACGCGAACCCCAACATCGTGGCACATCGTACAATCCATGTGCACCTTTTGGCGCGTACTAATATGGACAAAAATGTTTACAGTATGTATAAAAGATTACGCATGTACGCGTAGTGTACAGTTTAATGAGATTTGTGGACGACCACATTAGGCTTAACATACTCATATTAAACTGCTCTAAGACGATTTATTTTTGCAAGGACGGTTCACCGAATACACGAGCTTAGCTAGCCGAAGAATTCATCTATCCTGCGCAGTGATGTTTACTCCGGACTAATAGGTATTACGCCTGGAAAAATTTCTTCGTCCGTTTTGAGCGGGAACGAACGTGATGACCTAAAAATAGCGCTATGACTATACACGCATGTAGAGTGCACTTGTACGCTGTGCACGTTGTTTTAGGTGTAGAGGCGTTTGTTTTCAGATGTTTTTTTTTCGGGAATTCGGGCGATATTTTGGGGCTGAAATAAGTAAACACCCGGGAGTGTTTACCCGAGTCTTGTGTACTTCGGTGGTTTTCAGGCCAATTTCTTTCTTTTGCAGCAAAAGAAGATTCACTAAATTCGCTCTTATAAGTGTAGTGCATAAAATCCCATATTTCTGCTCGTTATTTTGATAAACAATAATAAACGAGCTGGTTGAGCGAAAAACATTTAATGAACAATTGGTTCGGCTCATTTATTGTCGCCATTTAAATCCTGCGGTGCGGAGAACTCCAGCCAGGTGCGCCAAGAGACAGGTGAATGGTCAGGGTAGTAAGGAAACGGTGTCGGGGAGGGGGGGGGGGGCTCAGAAGTACGATGGGATAAAGTAGAAGGCGGCAAGAATCAGGATGAGAATTTTTTTGTTAGTCATTGAGTTGGTGAGTACAAATTGACAAGCAGAAGAAGGTCTCATAGCCGACCACTGAAAGGGGATCTCCTGTACAGAATAACCTTGTGATGAATAAACCAAAGCGCAGCATTTTAGGAATGAAAGGCGATAACTAATTGGAGCATAATACACACAATCGTACACATTGAACATTAACATTGAGGAGTAGAAGAAGCCAATGGTTAACTAATGGCTTTTAGTTGTTGTTTTAGTGTCTTTAAAATTAAGTAGTGTACTTGAGTTTTTAGTGCTCGAAGTTAAGGTGTTCCATAACGATATTGATGAAAATTGAACCGTCTACTTACCATAATTTGTACGAACTTTGGGTAGGAGTAAATTGTTTTTAGAAGGGAATAGGGTAATGTTTGAATTGCTGAGGTTAGATAAGAACTGTTCCAAGTTAGCATAAAAGGAAGGACGGTTGGGACAAGACGCATCTAGATGGAAATGGTAGAGGCAGAAACGTGTTGGAGTGGTGAGGAAATTTATTTGCACTTCACATAAGACGTGGGATTCGGTGAAAGTGAGGAAAGAACTACGTGCCGGAAGGCGGCGGCGATCGTCCCGAAGCTGCCTGTAGTAACGCTTCCAGCCGCGTTTGTATATATCCGCCTCGTCACCCGTCGACGGGCTGAGTTACAACACTATGCGGCAATTCCCGAGTGGTCTGAAGCATCGGGAAATGATGGTACCCTAGTTGCGCCGGCGTTGGGTCCAATCTTGTTCTCGACGAAAGGATGGGGTATCATTCGGGATACTGCTAGATATCACTCGGACGGAACATTTCCTCAAGTGGTCAGTTTTGCGGTCAGCTTCGCCAAGAATTCAGGACGACGTTCGTCTCACTCTGCCGAGAAATTGAGCTGAAAACATTTCGTGCTTAAAATTAAAAGCTCATCACAAAGCAACATGTTCGCATTACCCATATTCTACATTGCCGAGTGACATAACAGGATGCGCGCAAGTCCGTATCAATGCCAGACACCCTCCTTAGCGCCGAGCGCTCTTGAGAATGATGGCTTAGCAAAAAAAAAGGGGGGGGGGGAAGAACGCGAATATTACGCCAAGAGAAAATTCCAAGTCCCTGGGTGTCTTCACGCTATCGAAAAAAAAAAAGGAAATATTTGTGATTTATTCGTGACCCTCATAACACGACTCTGTCTACGCCAATGGGGGACTCCGGAAACTCTAATGACCACGCTGGGGCGAGACTGCGGCACAATCGATCGCTTGGAAGTACACAATGTTAAGAGGGCTCCTCTGCGCGTTGACAAGCCAGAAACTGCTTCGCTCCAGCGTGACCTACAGATCACTCACATTGCATAGCTCTAGCTGGCTCCAAACCGTAGCTCTGTCAATTTGTAACCCGGAGGCTTGTAAGAGCTACAGAACGATTTATCTGGTAGGAACAGTTCAAATAAAAGCCATTCTGAGGTAAGAAATGATTTAATCGCGCGCACAACCTGGACACATTTCTTATCGTGTGAATAGTTTGTGTATATTACCTCTCCCAATATCCTCTCTTCCTGTCCCCTCACCTCTTTCATTTCATTTCTCCATTGTGCCTGCTATCCTTTATTTCCGCTGTCCCAGCTCAGGTGCTTCAGTATCGATGGCAGATGCCGGGGCTAGCAAAAATGTTTTCCTTCATTTTTATTATTATTTTAATAAACAACCACTTACTACTACTACATGTGAGAAATGGTTGGCGCCTGCCTGGCGCGATCGTCTCCTTCGCCAGTGCCGACTGATAAAGAACTATTCTTTTGTGCAAACAACGTGCCGGATTTCTTTTCAGTGTAAATTGATGCTGGCTGCAACGTTGGGCACTGTGGAACTTCTATAGCGTTATCCGAGTCGTCTTGTTAACGTATGGTCTGTTGCGTCAAAACTGTTTTATGTGGTTTGTTTAGACATGTGCGCATGGGGACTGCCCATTTCCCATGCGAATCACGCATTTTAGTATTTTAAAGTTTTTTTGATGGATATAAGGACACGTTCGTTCATGTTCATGTTCATGATAATGTCCTTTCATGCAGGGCTGTCTCTTGCTTTCTTAGGTTTCTTCTCCCCCTTTTTCGAACATAGTTCTATGTTTTGATTTGATTCGATAATTGCTCTAAGCCTTCATGATTTGACTTTCCCGTGCGAGGTCTTTCCCATGTCCCGTTTCTCCCTGTGTCCGCTTCACCTCTTTCCGCACATATGAGTATGTTTCTCCGCACAACTGCGGATCTGCAAGCGCCAATATCCCCCATTTAGCACATAAGCTTATTTGGCGCACAGGTGCACCTTACACCCAAATCCTGGGTCGGTGCGTGCGTCTGAGCCATCTATAAAGGGCACCTACAGCGTCATCTACAGCAACGATGACGTCACGACGTATAATGCGAGGGTATTAGGCGATGATGCGTCCTCAAATATCGCGCCTTGACAAATGTGGCCCCAAATACAAAAGTCTTACTCATTGCTTTCGATTTCCTTTGATGTATAAAGGTTAAATAAAAAAATATAATGGATCAGACGCAACTGCTATACTACCATAGTATGCGCTATGCATTCTTATAAGTGAAACAACTAAGGCCATACAGTTTCCTATTCCAGGATTTAACGTGAATCAAGCATTAAGAATTGACAGCATACATTGTAGCAAAGCCTATTGTGCCTAATTTTTGTATGAGTAGGGGATACCAGAGCCATACGCCAGTATTGAGGATATAGACAAAAAAAATGCAAGAGAGATACATACTACTGCTTACGTGCAAGATTGCGAAAAAATTAAAGCGCTTGTATCACAAGAGCAGCGAAGAAACATGTTTATTAAGAGAAGAAGCCCACAACACACGGACGAACGCTGCACTGACAGCTGGGTTTGTTGGTAGCAGAGCATGCTGAATATAAAGTTTTTTTTTTTGCGCTCAGGCGCGTATGTCCCCCGTTTCCCGGCCACCAGATAACGCTGGTTCTCCACGAGTGGCGCGTTGCAGCAAGAGAAGGCCTTCTTATTTAAGAGGAGCGCCGCGGAAGAAAAAAAATCTAATTAACTGCTCCCCTCCCTGGTTGTTTTAATTGTTATCACGTTATCGGTCAATCTCTTCCGACAATTTTTTTTTGCTCTTCCAGTCAGTGCCAAGCTGCTTTCCATGCCTTTCAGGTTATGACGTGCCTAATTTCAAACAGACGAAAACCCACCCGACTCCTTTCTTTTTATATTTTTTTGTGATTCGGTCCTGAGCTCTTACTAAAGTTAGCCTCACTGGACAAGGGCTCAGCCCGCTTCTCTCAGCAAACACAGGGTTCGGATGATGAGAATGGGCACGCAGGAAGAATTTCAACGAGCGTTTCGGCTGCTTTCTCCTGACCAAACAATGTTCCACTGTTTTTTCGAATTATGAGACAAAATAAGTAATAATTTCTCAGCGCGCTTATGATTCTCCAATCTGGCTATACAAATAAGGGGCTGTTTCGAATGCCATCCACAAGACCTAGCTGTGCAAGCATCGTGCGGTTTGTTATGCCTCTGCAGCCAGGACGCCCGCAAACATTCCGAACAGCGTCAGTTTTTTGAGGTCCGTTTGTTAACGCTCCTGTGAATAATTCTGGTTGGTCCCATGCGCAATCAGCGCCAGCTGAAACGTGCAGGCTCGCATTATGATTGCGAATTGTCGTAGGGAAAGATCGCTGCGCTGACTATAGCAACGATGTAAAGAAGTACAGGGTCGTGAAAACCGTAGAGATTCTAAATATTACCTACAAGGAAAGAGGGGCGCCACCGTCTATGCGAGTGTCTTAAAGAGCACTTCATGACCGCGGCAATGCCGGGAAGACTAGGTTTCGTGCTTGGCTTGGCTAGTGCTGGGCAGCAAACCTGGATTGTACCTCGGAGTTGGATTGTAGTTGCGCCACAGTGCTCTCCACTCTGCGAAGATTAAGCTATTTGAAAGCTACGTTTTTCATTCCTAAAAGCATCTAACGCAAGTTAACTTTCAGTGTTAGGCTGGAATGGAAACTTTCACAGCATTTCTTCGAGGTTTGCCTGGGTAGGTTCGTATTTTTACCAATTATTCCACGTTTTATACCAATAAAAGTCAATTCAAGTAAGAAGTATCGTGTTCCTGTATTTCCTGTGCTCCTCCATGATGTATGAAGTATAACACTGCAAGCTTTCCCTGCAGTTATATTCAGAGACTCAATGGTCATAACAAGGCTTTTTATGTTTTCTGCCACGAGATATGAGAGCACATACTACGTATTCGAAATGTTTACTACTTAGCCACATTGATGCTGATGTGATTGATACGTTTAACAATATACAGAGAAAGGTTTAGAAAGAAAGAACAGATTAGGTTGAACAGAAATAAATGGGCAGTCAGCCAAAGCTCGAAATCTATGTTGCACCGACCTCAAAGCTTTGATTTTATTGGAGTCAGAATGAGTCCTAAATGTAGAAAACGTGATCGAGGACGGCTCAGTGAGATGTAGAGCGACAGGATTATGAAGTCTGCCCAAATAACTTGGTGCCACTATTTGTGGTGCCATTAAATGTGGCGGAGATCAATTGAAGATCGCTGGGTCCTTTTTTATGCACTGGAGAGGACTCATATAGTTTCATTGTACTAAAGGCAAAGTTGGTCAAGACTGTTTAGGGAATATTTTAATTAATGAAAATGTCAACTGGGTGAAGGATAGAAAGTATTGGCCCCAAGCTGTCATTTATTGTTTTTTTTTTGGAACTCCAAGCCTCCAAGGCTTGCAGTTGAGACTTGTTAGAGAAAACAGCAACACTGTTGACTTACTACTATTCAGGCTAGAAGGTAAAAAGCTGAATTTTTTCACCAGGAAGGGTAGTGGTAATGTTAATATTAGACTGTTAACATTACCAGATGTTAACATTACCAGATGTTAGCATTAGAGTATGCGAAGGGCTATTTGTGTGAAACTTGGAGAGCTGTCTATTTGAAATTTTTTGACCGCTAGTAATTATTATGGAAAGAAAAATAACAGAAGAGGCTCCTTAACAGAATTTTGTGGCTCCTCTACTACAGATTGCACAACTTTAATAAAAATGCCAACTTTGTACATATAACAATGCGAAATATTAATCCTAATATCGGTTAGCTTCTGTAGCATGCGGGAAATCTTAGGTGCGAGACTGTCTTGGTACCTACGTCAAAAAATGCGCTTCAAAGCTCAGGCAAACTTCCGGCCTCTATTTGGTTTGTCCCAATTTCTCAGTACTACACATTCACAAATTCTTCATTCAGTAATTTGCACATTGTAATGTTATGTAGATAATAGCATCAAGCAAGCTGAAATAACATGTGTAAAAGATCTATGCATTCTTCGGCCGCGACGAAGCAGAAAAATATTTTTCTAGTTCAGTGACAAAAATTTCTTTCTACACGTAAGTGACAGTGAGTTGTGATTTTCTGCTTGCAGTAGGCAAAACAGACCAAATCCACCCCTTTTCTTTGCTGCCAGATGTCAGTGGCGAACCTGCACCATTCGTCAGTCCAATGTGCCTACGCTACTACACGCTCCCAGTCGCTAATCGAATGCAGTTTTGTTCCCCAAAACAATGAATGGTCGTGCCTAATCAGTATTAAGGCTTTTCCGACGCCTTCATACGTAACATTTCTGCTTGATTAGAGGTCTTCTTCAGTTGGTCGCGTCGTAGGCAGTTAAGGAACCACGGATCACGGTGAATTCTAATGCTGCCGTTTTACGAGAAGCTATCTCAATAGTAGACTGTGCCAACATCGCCATCGGCGTAGTATCCGGAAACCGAAACGTCCGCTTTCACCTTCCGACCAGGGAGGGCACAGTTTTACACTAATTACCATCATCAGCAGCTCACACTCACTCCAGGATAGAGGCCTCTCCTACTAGCCTCGAAATAAACTTTATTGGCGCAGTTTTCAGTTATTGAACCCTGTTGTGATAAGTGGATGAAACCAAACTGGATTGCGTAACCTGCCCTATCTTCTGTTGTGATAAGTGGATGAAACCAAACTGGATTGCGTAACCTGCCCTATCTTCCCGCTGCCCCAACTTTTCTCCTCTTCGGCGGGCGGGGCAAGCTACTTAGAATCTGCACGGTCGTGATAATTCGCCATTAGGGTCAGGACATCTCCGTGGGCGGGTGACTGGGAAGACAGACCGGCGAAAGACTGTTGAGCAATACTGCTATCGTAGTCACTTTTTGCGGATGAGGGTAAAAAAGATGTTTTTTTGCCCTTCTAGCTTTCGCTTGTGGTTAATAGACGGCAACTTCGTCTTGCGAGAACGCTTCACCGGGTTTCTACAACAAGGAATAAGTGGAAACCCTTCAGCTCTCGCCATACAGATGAAGCTCTGTTTCCTTACTTCTCTGGCGCGAGCATTGTGTCTACAGCAAGTCGAAAAGACTGATTGGGGTAGCGCTGTGGCCGTCAATCTCGAGAAAAGCCCCTTACTCCGCTGATTGCGCTGGAGTTCATTGCTTTCATATATTCGCTCTCCTTTGTTCACTTAGCACGTACAGCCTACTGTGCTCAAGGAAATCTTCAGTGAAAACATGGTAAGAAAAGTATCAGGAAGCCTGCTTCACTAGTCCTCAGGCTTTCTCAAAGATTGCGACCGGTCCCTACAACGTGCCAGTACTTCCCCACTGCAATAGAGACCATGCTCACTTCGACGCCTTTATGCTTTGCTTTGTTCGGTGATGCGTAGCTACGCATCGCCAGTGACTGTACGCATCTTCGTGACGTCATTTTGTTGTTTTAATGCAGATACGAAATAAGGCTTGTGTTCTTGTGTTTTTTCAGACGCTAAAAAAAGCGCGCGAACTCATAAAGTGGCGTTCACTTTACGTAGAGCCACTTTAGAGTCTGTAATTACTTGTGGCCAGGATAACTACGTAGTCCTGCTTGTTGTCTCCCACCACAAGAGCGCCGGTGTCTTTTAGAACATACTATGTAAATGCCTACATATAGTGTTAACTACGTTTATAGCAGCATAAGTAAGAATATCAGTTAGCTACGTGATCGAGGTTAACCGAGAGGAAGAGGAGGTGAAGCTGTGAACAAAAAAGATAGCGCTAAACAACATGTCGGCCTCTATACGCACCATTAGGAGCGTGGTGCCCTGTGTTCAGCGCGTGCACGCGTAGTTAGCCCAAGACGAACAACGCGTTTTATAGTGGGCCAGGGAATAGAAAAAAAAATGTCAGTGGCTTAAGTTGGCTAACCCTGGAATTCAGAGAAAAGCAAAGACGCGTCTGAAACTCGTCCATGCCAACTCCGCTACACGCTCGCGACAGCCGTCCTATATATACCCACATGACCACGTGGCTATGACGTGGTGTCGCATGGTATTACGACACCCCCATCGGATGTCATCACGTGGCTTCACATTACCCCCATCGGTTGTTCCTAATGTCAAATGTCAAAGGTCAACCAAAAGGTCACCCAATTCAAAGGTCAGAGGTCAACTCAAGGTCAGAGGTGACAGGTCAGCAAAAGTTCATGCGTCAATGCCAGGCGTCAAGGGTACGACGTCATAACTACCACGTATAGTCATACACGGCTAACAAGTTTTCGCGGAAGGTTGTTCAAGGTCATTCTCTGGCCTACGCGACGACTGCTTTACGTAGCGTAGTGGAGCTTTCGCTTCAAAACAAAACGGCTTCCTACGTCGCCACTCACTGACTAAAATTGGATATTAGGGTAAATGAAAACAATAGCCATTGCACCTACACACGTGCCTGCGTTCAGTATAGCGGTATACTGAACCTGCCGGAGCCTGAAGTGCAAGACGAATGTTGTTTCTCGAAAGCGCAGGTCTCGCCAACGATGATTCTTTTTTTTTTGGCTGTGATTTGTGAGACCATTCTGTAGATATATTTCAGGCTTCCATAGAAGCGTGGGCGCAATCCGACACACTCCTTCGGCTGCCCATTTTCCTCCACGTGTTTTCCAGAAGTGTTTTTTTTCTCGAAAGGTTCACGCCCACACGGCGCAAAAAAAAATTTCCTACACGTTCCCACGGGTGCTGTATGCTTCTTCAGCCTTCTTTCCGATGGCAGTACGTGACCAGTGTTGGCTGAGAAAGCGAAGTTTCGCTGAGATTTGTTTTCTCGGCTTCTGTTCCTTGTGAGATTTTTGTCTTAAGCTTTTTCTTTTATACACTCCTTCAGAAGTGAAAGCACTAGCAGGACTGGAGTATACTGTTCCAAGACAGTTTCAGCAGGGCTTGTCGTGTGCCGCATCTCCAAAAAGGAAAAGGAATGGGAGTGGGCGGTTTCATTTTTTTGTGCTTTCGATAGTTATAGGCGAGAACTGAAAATACAAACCCTCTGCTGACGTCACATTGAAGAAAAATAGCTCACGGTCCAAGCCCGTTAGCCTTGAGAACTTAGTTGCTCAGATTTTTAAGCGCTTTCCTACAGCACGTGTTGTACATATGAGCTAATTGGCGACAATTGGCAAACTTCTTTGTGTAGCGTATAATTTTGTTTAAACCATGCGTAAACGATTCGGCTTCTGCCGCATAACCTCGGGCGCTGAGTTGTGCAAATCCTCATCTGCTGGTTAACATTTTCGAAATCCGACTTAAGATAGTTAATGCGCCAAAACGCTCTCTGCTCAAATTTTTACCTGCTGAGGGCGGAGCAGTTCAACGAGCAGTAAAACTGACTACGGTAGCTTCGGCTTACCTTGGTAAAGGCTTGATAAAGGATAAAGGTAATGATAAAACATGCAGAGCAACTCATGCATTGTGGGCCGAGCTGCGAATTACAGTGAATGTCAGGCTCGCAACTAAGATACCAGAGAACCTATATCATAGTTACTCAGCCACCGCGGCAGGTAGTTTGAAGGTTAAAATAACGCTGGAACCAGTAATTTAACATAACTTTCGTCCTGTTCTCTGTGTATAAGCCGTTCACTCTACATATTTATATGCAAAGCACATTATTCCGCTTTAATAGGTTGCAGTATATTTCTCTTAGCCAGAACATGCTTTCTATATTGGCGTCCAATGTACTTCCTCAAATTCGTTTCTTTAACGTTTTTGATAAGAAAAGGTGCTCTTTAATTACTTCCCAGAAGAACATTTTTAGAAGAAGAAATACAGCCATGCCAAAGCCATGTAAGATGCTGATTTAGTTTTATGTGAGGAAAAATTTGTTTTATCCATCCAACTTTAAAATTACATTGGCTGCAGTCGCAAGTATAGGACAGACTTTAGTTTTCGAAGAATTTTTCTCCGGGCAGCTAGAATTCCTTCAGGCGTCTTTTGACAATCATTTGCACGGCAAGGGTCCAAATCGCTATGACTGGTCAGAGGCTGGCCTCGAGGCCACTATTTAATTTTCATTATTTGTAAGCCAATTTTGTTGATCACCCTTTATCATGATGAAAATTGTAATTAAGCACGTACGTTACTCCGATGTCATGTAGGCACCTCTATTTTTACCCAATCAGTGACGGCCATATGCGCATCTATATTGTCGATGTTTAAGCGTTACGCCAAGAGTCAATGCAGCACTCTCTGAAACCTCCAGCTAGCTGGAGGGAACGTTTTTTTGTGCTGAGTTTAATAACGATACACGTAATTAGCCCAGTCCTGAGAACAAGAGCAGTCGCACTGATTACGGATCCCCGGCCAAGATTTGCATTTCCCCATGCGCCCCACAAGCGCATTACTAAGAAAGATAGAGCAATGAGACACTCACTGGTTTAATATTTAGCTCGAACTTGGAGAATTATACAGTGGTCCTCTAGTTGACTGGTGACGCCACGACGACATGCTTTCTCTGCGTTCATTTATCAAAGCTAAAATCGGACTTGGTCCGCAGGACGAATTGCACGCTCTGCTAAACAGGCTTCTCGACAGATGGCGCTTTGTCTTTACGTACGCTGAGAACAAAGAGAGCACTGAAAAAAAAAATTATACGAGATTGCTGGCGTCCTTCACCATCCAGATTCAAGGTGGATGCTCATATCATCCATCCATTCATCCACAGGGGAAGAAGGGGTGACAGGGGAACCTGTGTTGAGCGCGCGCACATTCTTCACCGTGAATGTTATATATCAGCGGTACGACTTTCGCCTGTGAGGAAGAGAATACGGAGTAGTGGCGCCACATTTATTAAAGACAGCGGTGCAATATAGACCGACGTTTATTATCGTTCCCGGATGAGAAAGAGAGCTCAATTCTTTGGGACAAAGCACTGCACTAGCCGTCCATTGTACCCCGCAGTATGGAATGAAATAGAATAGATGTAAGAGGCAGAAAAAAAAAAGCAACATTTCAGTGATGGTTGGTCGATGATAGCAGGCGCTGCCGTCGCCAACATTACAAAAGAAGGCTCGGACTTCAAGACACCAAATCAACTCAGAGTCAGTACATATGTCCGAAATTCTTTTCAACGAATCATTATTTTACCCTATAATTATTCGTGCCATTATAAGAGAGCTGTAAAGTCATGGCCCACACTTACGCTAAAAGCATCATTCGCTGGGTTCGGATTGAAAGAAAGACCTGACCAATGGGCAGGAAGGAAAACACTGACTCGCTAATGGAATCGTTGCGAAAAGAGGTTGCTGATGTATTATGATCTGCAGGCTTGAGAAGCGTGCCGTATGACTGACGTTGATACTTTAGGACATATGATGTTATGTTCTAGTAGTTCAGTAGTAGTCGTGGCAGCGGTAATGATGGTTCTAATGGTAGTAGTTATAGTAGTGCTAGTTGTAACAGTAATAGCAGAAGCAACAGTACTAACAGTGAAAGCCGTAGGAAGTGCAGTAACTGTTGCAGTCGCACTAATAACAGTATTAGGGGTAGCAGTAGTAAAAGTAGTGAGACCTGCAGTAGTTGTAGTAGTAGAAGTAATAGTGATAATTCCTGGGCGTTATTGCGCAGCGCCATATTGCGCCATAACTTGCGAAACACGAGGTGATTACTTGCTGTCATTAGGTATGTAGGTATTTAATATGCTGAAAGCCAAAGTTTTGATACAGAGTCTCGGAGGGGAACCGCAGTTTATATTTGGGAGCGAGGTGCTGAAAATAGTAAGGGAGTACGTCTATGTATAGGGAAGGTATTGCCTCAAATCCGAACCTAGAGAGTGAAATAACTAGAAAAATAAAAATCAGTTGGGACGCATTTGGCAGGTTCCCTTAGTGTGTGTGAGGGAACAAACGCGAGCTAATGACATCCTAGTCGAAATCAAGGAAAGAATTGGGTTCGGCAGGGAATGTAACGCGAAGGCAAGATAACCGCTGGTCCTTAAGGGTAACGGAGTGGATTCGAAGAGAAGGCAAGCGTAGCAGAGGGCGGCAGAAAGATTGGTGGGCGGATGGGATTAAGAAGTTTGCGGAGATAGGGTGAGCGCAGGTGGCACAGAACAAAGTTAATTGTAGACACGTGGGAGAGATCTTTGTCCTGCTGTGGCCGTAGTCAGGATGATCATGATTAGGTACGGTGAAAAGTTTAGCTCTAAACTCTGGTCATGAATGTTAGTTCGCGGGATGCTGCGACAAGACCTGATTAAGAAACGCCAAAGCATGAGGGCGTCTAACCCTACAGACAGAACAGAACTAGCAGAGCTATCAAAGTTAATAAATAAGCGCAAGGTAGCGGACAAAAGAAAGTGTAATATGTAGAGAATCGAGCATGCTCTAAAGAACGGATGTAGCCTAAAAGCTGTGAAGGGGAAACTATGCGTGGGTAAAAACGGGATGCATGCGCTCAGAGACAAGGAGGGCAATGTCATTAGCAACATGGAGGTAGTTAATCTAGCCGAAGAGTTCTACGCAAATCTATACTCTAGCCAATGTAATCAGATCGTTAATGACAGACAGTAGCGCACAGCAATGCGTCATTCCGTCAGTAATGAAAGAGGAAGTAAAGAAAGCCTTAGGAGCAATGCAAAGGGGAATAGCAGCTGGTGAGGATTAGGTAACAACAGATCTGTTGAAGGACGGAAAGGACATTGTGCTAGAAAAAAATAGCCACCCTGTATACGCAATGCCTTATGAACTGGACCGTACCAGAAGCTTGGAAGAACGCAAACATAATCTTAATTCTTAAGAAAGGAGACGGCAAGGAATTGAAAAATTACAGACCGATCAGCTTACTGCCGGTTCCCTACAACGTATTTACTAAGGTAATCGCTAATAGAGTCAGGGCAACCTTACACTTTGATCAACCAAATGATCAGGCAGGCTTTCGTAAAGGATATTCAACAACAGATCATATTCACACTATCAATCAGGTGATAGAGAAAGTCGCAGAATATAACCAACCTTTATATATAGCCTTCATTGATTACGAGAAAGCATATGACTCAGTGGAAACCTCACCAGTCAAACAGGCATTGCGGAATCAGGGCGTAGATGAGGCTTTGTCAAAATACTGTAAGAAATAAATAGGAACTGCACAGCTACCATCGTCCTTCATAAAGTAAGCAATAAAATTCCAATAAGGAAGGGCGTCAGGCAAGGAGACACGATAACGCCAATACTGTTCACCGCCTGTTTACAAGAGGAATTCCGAGGCCTGAATTGCGAATAGTTGTGAATAAGAGTTAATTGAGAATACCTAAATAATCTTCGATTTGCTGATGGCATTGCCTTGCTGAGTCACTCAGGAGATGAAGTGCAAATCATGATGAATGAGTTAGACAGACCGAGCAGAACGGAGGGTTTAAAAATTCATATGCAGAAAACCAAAATAATGCTCAACAGTCTAGCAAGGGAAGGGCAGTTCACAATTGACAGCAAGGTGCTGGAAGTGGTAAAAGAGTACGTCTACTTAGGGAAGGTAGTCACAGCGGGTCCATATTATAAGAGGGAAATAATTAGATGGGTAAGAATGGGGTGGAGCGCATAAAGCAGGTTCTCTCAGATCATGAAGAAGAAGAAAGGGAATTTTAATGAAAGAAAGGCGGAGAGGTCGGCCGGTGGTAACAGGGCCCTGGCCTGCTACTCCACACAGGGGAAAGGGAAGAGGAGGAAAAGGAAAGTGTGAATGAAGGCTGATGATGGCATAATACAATGAGTTTCACGGGTGATGTCTATGCACACGCACACACACACACACACACAACACTGGCTGGCGCTCGCATCGCGGTTACTGGACACACATAAAACTCAAAACTGGTGTCTGCAACACAACACCGACACATGTCATTAACCATGTAGGTTGTGCACAGGCGGTCACAAACGAGTATCCAGGCCTGTTTCACACAAAAAGTTGAGCAGGGCTTTTGTCACACGCCACCAATCAGAACGTCTCGTCCTTGCGCCCAGAAGAGTTTCCTCAGAGAGAGGGCGAGAGTCCAGGTTTTTCACGGTCGCCGCCAATGTTGTTCTTTCAGAAGTATACTTCGGGCACACGCAAAGAAGGTGTCCAATAGTCTCTGGTGTGTTGCACTGTGCGCAATTTGGGTTACTTTCGATGCCGATCTTGTGAAGATAGTGTTTGGTGTAGGCAACGCCAAGCCGTAGCCGGTGGAGTAAAGTCCCATGACGTCGCACCACCACAGATGGGAAATGTAATCGTGAGCCAGCGTCAAGCTTACACACGCGGTCCTGTTGATGACTCGGATCATGCCAGTGCGACTGCATTGCCGCCTGCATTAAATGCGCCAACAAGGCTCCAATGTCTGATCTTGAAAAGGCTATCTCAATGAAAGCACCATCTCTCAGATCATGAATAGAAGGTTACCAATATCCCTCAAGAGAAAAGTATACAACAGCTCTACCTTACGGCAAATCACATACGGGGACAAAACCTGGAGGCTAACAAAAAGTGTTCAGCTTAAGTAAAAGACAGCGTAGCGAGCCAAGGGAAGAAAAATGATAGGTGTAACGTTGAGACCTGAAGCGGGCAGAGTGGGTAAGGGAACAAACGCGTGCTTATGACATCCTAGTCGAAATCAAGAGGTAGAAATTGGCTTAGGCGGGGCTAGTAATAAAGGCAAGATAACCGCTGGTCCTTAGGTGTAACGGGGTGGATTGCAAGAAAAGGCAAGTGTAGCAGGGGGCGACATAAGGTTTGGTGGGCGGATGAGATTAAGAAGTTTGCAGGCAAAAGGCAGGGTTAATTGGAGAGACATGGGAGAGGCATTTGCCCTGCAGTGGGTGTAGTAAGGCTGGTGATGGTGATGATGATGATGATGAAAATATTTTGAAATGAGACTAAAATTTTCTTAAAAATGCCAGTCTGTTCCAGAAACTTACAAGTTGTTTGTATGCTACTAGCAAACCATGAAAAGCAGTCGTCTCGAATACCACTCCTAACTGGGTGCAGTTTACCCCGCCGCGGTGGCTCAGTTGTTAGGGCGCTCGACTACTGATCCGGAGTTCCCGGGTTCGAACCCGACCGCGGCGGCTGCGTTATTATGGAGGAAAAGCGTTAAGGCGCCCGTGTGCTGTGCGATGTCAGTGCACGTTAAAGATCCCCAGGTGGTCGAAATTATTCTGTAGCCCTCCACTACGGCACCTCTCTCTTCCTTTCTCATTTCCCTCCCTCCTTTATCCCTTCACTTACGGCGCGGTTCGGGTGTCCAACGATATATGAGACAGATACTGCGCCATTTCCTTTCCCCAAAAAACCAATTATTATTATTATTATTAACTGGGAGCAGTAAACATCTTTATTTGTGCCTGTGTCAAACGCTGGGAATACGGTAATATGAAGAGCGCTCTTGCTTTCTTCGCGTTCTTTGGCCGTTATGTGCTCGTGAAAAAAGAAAAAAAAATGTTTGGAGGAAAACACATGATGCTGTAACTGTCTCATTTCGGAACGAACACGTCAACGGCATCATGAGGGAAGACAGCAAGGAGGGAGTGAAAGGGGAAAGAGGTGCCCTTGCCGAGGAAAAAAGAAAGAAAATTGAAAATAAAGGAAATGGCGCCGTATCTGTCTCACATATAATAATAATAATAATAATAATAATAATAATATTAATAATAATAATAATAATAATAATAATAATAATAATAATAATAATAATAATAATAATAATAATAATAATAATAATTGTTTTTTGGGGACAGGAAATGGCGCAGTATCTGTCTCATTTATCGTTGGACACCTGAACCGCGCCGTATGGGAAGAGATAAGGGAGGGAGTGAAAGAAGAAAGGAAGAAATCGGTGCCATAGTGGAGGGCTCCGGAATAATTTCGACCACCTGGGTATCTTTAACGTGCACTGACATCGCAGAGCACACGGGCGCCTTAGCTTCTCACATATCCGCTGAAACCCGAATCGCGCCGTAAGGAAAGAGATAAAAGAGTGAAAGAGGTGCCGTAGTGGAAGGCTCCGGGATAATTACGGCCACCTGAGGATCTTTAACGTGCACTGACGTCGCATAGCACACAAGCGCCTTGGCGTTTCGCCTGCATGGAATCCCGTCCTGCGCGGTCGGGTTCGAACCCGGGAACTCCGGATAAGTAGCCGAGCGCGCTAACCACTGAGCCACCGCGGCGGGTGATCCTTGCGGCCGTGCTAGGTTTTTAAGGCAAAAACCTTTCTTGGCTCATGAGTGGCGTGGATGGAAGCCCTAGACGGAAGTTGCAGAGAGAAGTTGTTCGCACGAACTGCCTATCATAAGCTGTGTGGTAAGTAAAACAAAAATGTGTAAGTTCACAAGCAACAGATCTTAAAGCAACTTTCTTAAACCAGAAATTAAAATAGTAAGCAAGCAAAAAGGTGAGAAGAAATTAAAACAAAAAATACAGAATAAAGAAGGACATGTAAAGATAAAATTAATATAAGAAAGAAAAAGAAAATAAAGAATTAATGTGGATTAGCTCAGCTAATTCAGGATATACAAATCGAAAGATGGCGTTCAATGTGTTCGTTGGCGTTGACAATGTTCTAGACGGACATGGCTTTGAGGAAAAGGTAATGGTAGCAGCGGTTTTTTATTAAAATAATAGTAGAAAGGACGGAAAGATTTTTGGTAGCCCCGGCATCTGCCATCAATACTGAAGCACCTGAGCTGGGGCAGCGGAACTAAAGGATAGCCGGCAGAATGGAGAAATTAAATGAAAGAGGTGAGGGATCAGGAAGAGAGGATAGGGGGAGAAGTAATATGTACAAACTATTTACACAATAAAAAATGTGTCCAGGTTGTGCGCGTGATTAGTTCATTTTAGAGGAATTAAAACACACACGCACAGCACTGTGTTCGCTACAACTGGAGTGGGGCGTCCAGTTATTAATCGTTTAAGGTAGAATTCGCGGAGCGTTCGGTCACTGCGTGTAACTACCTGACGGAGAACAGACGGGACGTCAAGCCCATGTGTTCGAGGAATGCACAGAGGATCACCAAGGTTCACTCACGAGTGAGTACACTGCCCTGCGGCCACAACAGCGTCTTGAGGGAGTCTTGTAGTATGCCCAGTGCCCTGTAGGCCGCAAGCATATCGCGACGAGCATCGGCGAACGCGGCAAAGTCAAGGAGCAGGTGTTCTAGTGTTTCCACTGCACCGCATCCGTCACACACATCACTCGTCGCGATTCCGTGACGCACCTGTCGTTCCCCGGGCCACACGCAGCCAATGCGCGCGCGGAGGATCATTGCACGTTGTGACCGTGTAAGTGCGCGACAGCCGGTGACACTGTCGATGCGCTCACCTCCCGCGATGCGTGGGTCGGGGTAATAATAATAATAATTGGTTTTTGGTGGAATGGAAATGGCGCAGTATCTGTCTCATATATCGTTGGACACCTGAACCGCGCCGTAAGGGAAGAGATAAATGGGTCGGGGTGCTGCTTTCGGAGATGGTCGTGGATGCCAGGCCCATGACTGACTCTTTGGATATGCGGACGCCTCAGTCGTGCTTTGATACATGTGGCGGCGGTCTCCACTGGCCCCACGGAGCTGTTTTTCTGCTGAACTTTTAGTGAATTATCCATTTAGATTAATAGCTTAACGAAACGCATGAAGCAAAGCGCCTTGAATATGAAATTAAACATTACCGTGACTGGATTATTATTTCATAAGGGTAAAGATGATTTACATGCTGCCAGAGGTATGGGCGTTGAAAAATAGAATATCCAGCGGCGAATGCGCTACAGCCTTGATTAAAGCGTGCAGTTCTTCACGCGTACTCTGTGTCGCAGTTAATTAAGCGCATATTTATGTTACTTTTTTTCTCCTACGCTTAAATTGCAATACGAGTGGTTTCGAAGTATGCTAGGAGTAATATTTTGAACATTCTTATGTGGTGTCCGGCTTATCACCGCCGTCGTAAATCACAGGCGCGCAAAACGAATAAAAGGCGTGCGCCGCAACCAGCGCGTGTGCTAATCTCGACCAGCCACGCACCGACGAACATGTGGGAATAAACGTCGCTTCGCCCCTGGAAAATTGTCTTCTCCTTCGCATGAACCACGCAACACTACACCTTACAAATTCAACATTTAAAAATATACTAAACATAAACAATAGATAAATTAAATATAAACTAAAAATATACCATTAATACATTAAAAGTATACTAAAAATCTACAATAAATACATAAAAGATGTAGCAAAAGTATACATTACATACATCATATGGAATTGAAAATGCACTAAAGATATGCAATTAATACATTAAAAATATTAGCTTCGGCTTTGAAAAAGTGAACCACTCGGATTCACTGGATAATGTTCATCAAGTTCGACACATGAGCAAATGTCGAAGAAAAGTGACGCTAAGGCGCCCGTGTGCTGTGCGATGTCAGTGCACGTTAAAGATCCCTAGGTGGTCGAAATTATTCCGGAGCCCTCCACTACGACACCTCATTCTTCCTTTGTTCTTTCAATCCCTCCCTAATCCCTTCCCTTACGGCGCGGTTCAGGTGTCCAGCGATATATGAGACAGATACTGCGCCATTTCCTTTCCCCAGAAACCAATTATTATTATTATTATTAACCCGACCGCGGCTGCTGCTTTTTTATGGAGGAAAAACTCTAAGGCGCCCATGTGCTGTGCGATGTCAGTGCACGTTAAAGATCCCCAGGTGGTCGAAATTATTCCGGAGCCCTCCACTACGGCACCTCTCACTTCCTTTCTTCTTTCACTCCCTCTTTTCTCTCTTTCCTTACGGCGCGGTTCAGGTGACCAACGATATATGAGACAGATGCTGCGCCATTTCCTTTCCCCAAAAACCAATTATTATTATTATTGAGATCAGCAAACAGCAACTGCTCCGATAAGTCGTATTTTTGGCTTGTCATTTATATATACCCCCCGAGAGGAGACACATTATCTTTCCCGGTGAGGCGCTGTTTGCGCAAAAACTGTTGGCCCCCAAATTGTCGCACAATCGTCGGAGTGGTCGCGTTCGAATCTGCGGTCTATCTGGAACCGAAATGTTAGTATTAACTTGCGTCAGGCTTCGGCCAGGAGTCGAACTGTCAACCAACAAATACATGGGCGCTAATGGGAGCCGGTCGGCCTTGCCAGTCGGGGTCCTTTTCGCTGGCATGTTGGGGCCCGGAGGTGAGCATGGCGTCATTGCCAGTATAATGCTATCACGCTGTCCACACGTAATTTAAATAATTGGTGATTGCCTTTCTGCTAGAAGTTAATATGAACAAATGAACGACAGAAAACGTAGGTTTCCACTGTTCCCGGAAACGTGATTTTGAGCACTAGGTTTTTCCAAGGCAGCTTTGAGAGCGCGGCAAATATGCTGACGCGGACTACCCATTTGTTAGAATTGAAGTATATACTATGCACGAATTAATTTCGTATTTGCGACAGTACACTTTAAATGCATTGCCAACATGTAATTTTCCGAAACGCGATTTCGAGCACTAACTTTTCAACGGCAGGTTGGAGTGTGCTGTAAATACATTTACGCGGACAGCTCATTCGTTAGAATTGAAGTGTACTTTGGACAAATTAATGTCGTATTTGCGAAATTACACGTTCAATACATAGCCAACATGCAATGGTCATTGGCAGAAATGCGATTTTCAGTACTGGACTGTTCTTCGGCATATGAAAGTGTGCCTCAAATATGATTGAAAGGACTGCCTGTTTGTTGATATTGGAGTATATTTCAGACGAATTAATTTCATATCTACAAAATTATACTTTTAATGCATTGTCAAAATGCTAACACCGCATACATATTTTTTTCATATGTTTAAAACGTGCTCGAAACATGCTTTAAGTGACGTATACTTGAGACGAATTACTTTCATACTTGTGAAAGTGCACTTTTAATACATATAAATGATGCTAAAAGCGCATACATATTTCTTCACGTGTTCGAAAAGTGCTCAAAACATCCCAGTGAAATATACTTCAAAGGAAACAATCTATTATTTACGAAAGTACACTTTTAAAACATTCACAAGATGCTAAAAGCGCACACATTTTTTTTCACGTGTTTGAAACATGTTCGAAACATGCTTTAAAGGAACACTGAGGAGAAATTGAAGTTGGCTTGTATCGATAGAATACCAGCTCCTAATCACAAAAACGTCAGTCTTACTGAAAACAAAGCTCTTATAAGGTAAAGAAAAGCAAAAACTAAAATACAAGTTTCGCCGCCACACGCCAATCTCGCAAGTACAAGCGTTAAGACGTCAGAGAACAAGAGACGCCATTATGGAGGAATTTCCTTCCTACATGGAGGCCGCAAATCACTGAGGCTGACAAAAGAAGGTTGCGTGGCTCAATATTGAAGTAAGTTTTGTTTTAAAACCGATAGCGCACTTTTATCAGACAAGGAAGACAGACAAAAGACAACCTGAATGTTGGAGGCAAAGAAAACCGATGCTTGGCAGCGCCACAGGAGGCCAGGAGAGTTTAGATTTGTTATGGCGCTTCGCGTCTATGAGCTTTGCGTGCCCCTTGGTTTTGTTTTTGACGCGCCTCGATTTACAAGCGCCGAACAGCAGAGGAACTCCAAGTGCCACTTCAAGTGCTAGTTAACCTTTTAAGGAGCCTGTTAAGGCTGGTCAGATGATCGCCACGGTCGATGAAAAACTATGATGGCACTATAGTCGGGGATCGTACAAGACAGTTCGCCGTATAAAGAGCACTTCTGTCTTCACACGCTCGCCCGGCAAAACATTCCCGGCTGTGCCACTCAACTTCAAACTACTTAACGGAAATCGTTTATTAGGGACGGGTGACAAGGTGCAGGGCAGTTAAGAAAAATTGTCGATGGCCTAGATTTTTTAGGCCAGGATATACGCAGCGAAAACGCGGAGATTTCTCCATCGGAAGGGTGCATTCACTAGATGCGCCTTTATTAATGGTTATTCCATGAGCCTCAAACGCCGAAATACCTGGTTCGATTCCGAGCCTCGGCACAGTATTTTTTTTTATTCAGTGAGTGGGCGGGCGGTTTCAGTGGCTCCCATAGATGCCGCCACCGAATACGTTGGTTAGCGGTTAAGCGCAGGCTCTGTTAAGGCGCGTTTATACTCCGGCGTAACGCGCGCGCGCGCGCTGCACGGCGATGTCGCGTTGGCCAAAGCGAGACCCATCTATGCTCCAACTGCACTTGACCGCCGACGCGTTCGGCGGCTTCGGCGCACTCTGACTGCACTGGCGGAGACTTGGAGCATGTCTCTATTTCGCGCCGTGTGCGCCAGCCGCCGCCAGCCCGGCCAGACGGATTCGGCTCCGCGGCTAGGTGCGTGTTGTGACGTCATTCAATAGCTTCGGCAGTTGGGCGGATCTGTTCTTTTCGAGCTCTCAGCAAGTTTAACCCATTCACAGTTAACATCTGAAGGTACATGCAAGTGGACCAGAGAGCCCGATCCCGTGGACCCCGTACCTCTGGAAACGCATAGTAGCCGTTGAAGCGTCGTGCGCCGGCTTTACTTTCAAGCCGCCAACTTTAAACGCGAGTGCCCTTGAGCATGCACTTATTCGTTTTTTGCGCAAAAAATAAATAAATAACCTGGCCCTTCAAAAACGTGGGAGACCTCGACGCGCCTGGTGCACCGTGCAACCGCGCCGTTCGAGGAATCCGTTGGCCCCAAAGCCACGGCCAGCCTCCGATGGGCGCAACGCGCCGGCCTTCTCCTGGCCCCTCGCGACACTCCGCACTGGGGTTATGATATTTAGTTTGCAACGGCTGCTCTCTGAGGAAGGGTGGAAATCACCCGCCGGCGCTTAACCTAACCGTGCTCCCTCAAAAGCATCGCACGCTTTGTGGGGGTGAGGTCGCTGAAATTCAGGCCGGAATTTTTGCGAGAACTACGTCGTCGGGATTCATCGTAACGCTGGCAAGACGCCGGTGCAATCGTAAACGAAGCGAAGGTAGCGACCCCCTATAGATGCCTTCAACGTGCGGCGGCGGTAGCTTTCATTTCGGCAGCTGCTAGACCGCACCGCTAGCCGCCAGAAATCACGGAGTCTGCGTTTACGTCACGTTTCACGTCACTCGCTCCTATGAGGTCATAAGAGTTCCTGAGTTTGAATCGCAGTGTCGGGAAAAGCTTTTCAACTTCGAGTCCAATTTTCTTTGAAAGAAATGCACCTTTCACTCCCGGACAAGCGGCAACAAAGCCATGAAATTCCGAACTATCAGATTTTGCTAACAAAAAAATGATAGAGTTCTCCTCACTGTTCCTTTAAGTGACGTATACTTCATGCGAATTAATTTTATTTTTATGAAAGCACACTTTTATTATATTCACAAGATGTTAAAAGCGCATTCATATTTTTTCATGTGTTTGAAACGTGCTTGAAACATGCTTTAAAAGGCGTATACTTCAAATGAATTAATCTCATATTTACGAAAGTACATAATTAATATATTGACAAGATCTCTGCTGTACATTGACAAGAGCTGGAAACAGTTTAGCAGCACGCTAAACGGTAGCCTAAGCGTAGCAACAACGTGGCGTATCCTCAAATCCTTAATGGGCCCCACAAAAACCAAATCGGTGAGCAACAAAGCAATTCAAAGACTAGTCCATCAATATAAATGGAACAAACGAAGAACTTTTGGAAAAAGTCCGCGACAAGTGCCACGGAGCGGAACGACCCGAACCGTACACGGGTGAATACCGCGGCCGGGAGAACTAAAAAAGGTAGACAGGGTGATTACCAGGGAAGAGGTCTTTGCGGCCATCAAGGCCTCAACCCGTAATACAGCAGCGGGCGCAGACGAGCTTAGGAACGCACTGATCCGCAATCTGAGCGATGAGGCAGTCACGCAGCTAACGGATTTCCTCAATGCGCACTGGGTTGCGGGAACAGTGCCGGAAGAATGGAAACACGCGGAAGTAGTAATGATACCCAAGCCAGAGAAGAAGCTACAAGTAGAAACTTTCCGACCGATATCACTTACGTCATGCCTTGGTAAGTTTTACGAGCGGGTGGTAACAAGAAGCCTGCAGCAACACATGGAAGACGAAGATCTGTACCCCCACAGCATGTTCGGATTCCGCACCAAATTATCTACGCAAGACATCCTCCTACAGATCAAGGAAGAAGTCTTCAGCAACATTCCATACAACGGAGAGAACGTGATAATGGCCCGGGATGTCAAGGGCGCGTTCGACAACGTTAGCCACGCAGCCATCCTGGAAGGTCTGGATGGTCTAAAAAGCGACAAGAAAATACACAGTTATGTGAAGGCATTACTCTCAAATCGCACGGCAACAGTGGGATTAGGAGACCTGCGAAGTGACAAGTTCCACACCCCCAACAAAGGAACCCCGCAGGGATCCGTCATTTCACCAATTGTGTTTAACATCGCAATGATAGGATTGGCCCGTAAACTAGAAAACATCAAAGGCATACAACACACCATATATGTCGACGATATGACGGTCTTTACAAACCAAGGCTCGCTCAGCCAAAAGGAAGAACGCCTAGAAGCAGCAGCAACGTGCGTAGACGAATACGTCAAGAAAAGAGGCCTCGCCTATCAACGTAGAAGTCCGAGCTCCTGAGAGTCAGGCGAGGAAGGCGATCAGAGGAAGACCTCAACGTCACCCTCGAAGGACAAAAATTACCGGAGAAAGTACTAATTAGGGTGTTTGGAATGCGGGTGCATAGCAATCAAGCAACAACGCAAATCATCCGAAGGATCACCCGAGTATCGCAAAAAAGAAGCGGTATGAGAAAGGAGGAAATGTTATTTAGTAAGACTTTCTGACGGGCTAGTTGGTACATATTCATTTCTGGAGGCTGTGCGCACACCATTCACAGGAAAAAGGAGACAACAGGAAAGAAGCGCAACTTTCAACTTTAATGACGACAAAAGAAGCCAGGCGCACTTATATGTCACCTGCTATCCAGAGATAAGCTGCATGAGAGAGCGTCAACCTAATCCCCAAAAACGAAAAAGAGCAGAGGGGGATTTTTCAGTGAGATTAAAAACCTATGAAGGTGAACATATCAACATGTGCCGAGGTATGGGCTAACAACAATGCATTACAACATGAGAATACAGATGTGCATGAAAGATGTTAATGAAAAAAAAGAAGTGCGTAACAACATGAAAATATGAATAACAAAAAATTCTGACAATCAAAGGAAACAAGAGAGACGGAGAAAACACCGTGTAAAGGGCGGCAGAAAAAGTTAAAGGCACATTAAAAATTCTAAAACCAACTAAAAAACTTAGGAACGAATGAATGGTTTGAGAGATTAGATATAACCATGCAAATAGGATAGTTCATTCCTAGAAAGGTAAATAGATGGCGTGCTAACGCACTTGTCTTTTCTTAGGTCAATGAAAAAAGCCTCAAGTACTTCTCTCTCAGTCTTGTCTGGGGCCTTAGCTAGAAACTTTGTTTCATTAAACTTGGGGTAGCAGTTTTTGCAATTGTTACAGTGTAACGGAAGGTTACCTCTAGATCTGTTCTTCAGGGTGACGTTGTGCTTGCGGGTGCGCTCATTAAAACATTTCCCGGTTTGCCCCACATACACTTTGTCGCACGTCAGGGGGATCTCGTACACAACATTGGCAGTGCATTGGGTGTATACAGTTTGATGTTTGATATTACAGACCTTCTTAACCAGCTTCTTGGTCACCATCGGACATAATTTTGCTAGTTTGCAGGGTGCCCCGTGACGAGACGCAACTTTCTTCAAATTGTGCGAGAGACTGTGCAGGTAAGGCATTACCTGCACAGGTTTCTGTTCTGTGTCGTGTTTAGCTTGGTCTGAATTCTTTATCTTTTTCAAAAGGTTTTCAGACATGCCGGTGACCAGGTGGGCTGGGTAACCTGCAGAGAAAATTCGGTCAATCTGGGACTGGAAGCTTTCCACTATATTGTGGGCGCATGATTTTTCTAATGCGGATTTCATGCAAAGGGATACTATGCCACGATTGACCAGCTTGGAGTAGGCACTGTCATAATTCAAAAGTGGTTTCTTTGAGCGCGGCTGATATACCCAACACACATGCGCATTTGTAAATATAAGTCAAGGTCGAGAAATTGGAGTCGATCATTTTTTCCCGTTCATGCGTAAATTTTAGGCCCCTCCATAAGGAACCAAAGGCCGTGAGAGTTTGATTTATAAGTGTATCTGCGGCACAGTGTGTAGGCACATTAAGAAGGATAAGATAGTCGTCGACGTATCGGAAAATACGTGCTATCTCTGTTTCCTTCAAGCTGGCTTCAATGCGACGGTCAACACGACGGTCAGGGGGACACGATAAAGCTGGTCAGAAGAAAATACCAAAAAGGGCGAAAGGAACCAAGCCGACGGCATGGTGAGGAAAGCCTACAAGACAGCCTTCCACCTACCAGCCACCGCATCAACAGAGAAGCTGCTGGCCCTCGGACTTCACAACTCGTTCGAGGAACTCAAAGAAGAACAACTAGAGTCACAAGGAGACAGGCTCCAGCAGACGACCACTTGCCGAGAGCTCCTCATAAGACTGGGTCGTCAAGCAACGCTAAGAGCATAGCCGAGAACAGCGAGTCTGACTGATAATTCCCGCAGCACCTTCAAAATTGTCTCGCTCCCCAAAAATAAGAATCCAAATTTACACGCACCTAGGTGAAACGCCCGAGCGAAATATGTAGAAAAATACTTGACAGTACTTGGCAGTCAGGGGTTGGGTAAGGGGTACTAGGGGAGGCTGCTGCCTCTTACCCGACCCCTGACCCCCCCTGGGTGCACTGTTTGCGCATTATCTTTGTACATGCAATAAAGTTGTTTTATAGAAGTTTGTGTGTTTGCGGATTTGCTGCGCACCAGACTGCGAACGCTCGGACCCTCTTGCTGCACGGCGAAGAGGTTGGTCTAGTTTGTGTCCTGGGCGTATGAAGTTAATAATAATAATTGGTTTTTGGTGGAAAGGAAATGGCGCAGTATCTGTCTCATATTTCGTTGGACACCTGAACCGCGCCGTGAGGGAACGGATAAAGGAGGGACTGAAATAAGAAAGGAAGAAGTAGGGGCCGTAGTGGAGGGCTCCGGAATAATTTCGACCACCTGGGGATCTTTAACGTGCACTGACATCGCACAGCACACGGGCGCCTTAGCGTTTTTAGTCCATAAAAACGCAGCCGCCGCGGTCGGGTTCGAGCCCGGGAACTCCGGATCAGTAGTCGAGCGCCCTAACCACTGAGCCACCACGGCGGGCCCCGTATGAAGTTGACGTTCGGTTATTTGGGACGCCACCACACACACACGCACACGGGCGTGGCAACGACGGCCACACATCGTATTCTTGCCACAGCCACCTGTCTCGGCCGAACGGATACTCTGTCGTGGATCCCCGTGCATGCCTCGATCGCCGTTAATGAGCGCGTACATGCGCTGGCCTGAGAACTCTCCTCCCGGAGCCAGGACAATGAGGCACCCAACCCTGCGCAAGGCGCCCCATCGGTCCTTTATACATATCATCAAATCGCCGCATTCTACAAACTGAGCCGCATGACATTACCACCACCCCACAGTACTTTGTCGCCCTAATCCAGCGCCACATGGCGCCAATTACAGACGGGCTGCTTTATTTCACCCTACCGTCTCTCAAGCTTTCACCCCACCTTTCCTCCTCATTGTAACACCTGTGTTTTTATGGAGGAAAAACGCTAAGGCGCCCGTGAGCTGTGCGATGTCAGTTCCCGTTAAAGATCTCAGGTGGTAGGAATTATTCCGGAGCCCTCCACTACGGCACCTCTTTCTTCCTTTTTGCTTTTTCCCTTCCCTTACGACGCGGTTGAGGTGTCCAACGATATATGAGACAGATACTGAGCCAATTCCTTTCCCCAAAAAAACAATTATTTTTGTTAACACCTGTGGCGTGCCCAGATCCACACTTTTTCACTACCTTTGGGAATGCCCTTCCCGACAGGCAGTACCCCCCATCTTCAACCCCACTCATTCTTCCTGGGAGGCTGCTTTACGGACCGCTCAGTCCGCTGGCCAGAAATGGCTGGTGGATCGGGCCTTATGTGAAGCACAAGCCCGTGGTCTAATGGACCAGTAGAAGACCTGTAAGATTTTTCTTTCCTTTTATTTCTAATAAAGGTTGTTTCCATCCATCCATCCATCCATCCATCCATCCATCCATCCATCCATCCATCCATCCATCCATCCATCCATCCATCCATCCGTCCGTCCGTCCGTCCGTCCGTCCGTCCGTCCGTCCATCCATCCATCTATATTTAACGTGCACTGACATGACACACCACATTTATGGAGGCAAAACAGGCGCCATAGCGTTTTGCCTCCATAAAGACGCAGCCTTCGCGGTCGGGTTCGAACCCGGAAACTCCGGATCAGTAGCCGAGCGCTCTAACCACTGAGCCACTGCGGCGGGTCTCCCTGGATATGCGCACGCCTCATTCGTGCTTTGATACCTGTGGCGGTGGTGAGAGAGAGATGTGGCCTGAATGCATTAGCGCTGACAGCGTTGTGGCTGACATGCATCACTTCAACAATAGCTAGGCCGCAGCGTTCATTTGGTGATCAATGTCTCGCGATATACCATTACCTGCATGCCACCTCCCAGGGTGGCAGTGTGGGCGCGCTGCCTATGCAGTGTGCGGAACGCGATCAAAGCATGCTTTTGCAGCTGGACACCGACGCCACGTACATGAAAGCGAGATTAAGGTCTCCATGGACCCACGGAGCCGGTCGTGCGCTTTTCCTAACGTGAATATGAACGACCTTTGCAAAGTTGTCAACGCCACTGAACTCTGTGAACGCCGTCGGATCACCTGTTTTGTTTCGATTTTGAGGAAAGGCACAGTAACCGTCTCACATATCTCGGTGGACACCCGAACGGTGCCGAAAAGGATGGGACAAATGAGGGAGGGAATGAAGAAAGAGAAGTAAATAATTGGGTTTTTCGGGGAAAGGAAATGGCGCAGTATCTGTCTCATATATCGTTGGACACCTGAACCGCGCCGTAAGGGAAGGGTAAAGGAGGGAGTGAAAGAAGAAAGCAAGAAAGAGGTGCCGCAGTGTAGGGCTCCGGAATAATTTCGACCACCTGGGTATCTTTAAAGTGCAATGACATCGCACAGCACACGGGCGCCTTAGCGTTTTTTCTCCATAAAAACGCAGCCGCCGTGGTCGGGTTCGAACCCGGGAACTCCGGATCAGTAGTCGAGCGCCCTAACCACAGAGCCACCGCGGCGGGTGAAATAGAAAACTGAATATTGAATTTCAAGGAAAGGCTTGGCAGCGCTGCAACACGCTGTCGTGTGTCACTCTTAAAAACGAAGCTTAAGCGTCCTCCATTTTTTTCCGACGCGCGGTGGCGACTACTAACTGCAACTACTACTGCTGCGACGACGCCGACGGCTTTGCGACGGGACGAGCTGTATACACTGTCACGTAGCAAGTAATAAAAAAAGAAAATTACAGAAAATAACAGGAAATAATAATAAAGTTAGAATGAGGACCGAGAAAGGCTTTCGCATTTTCGCTCTTAAGCAGACACTAATTTTTAACTGCAATAGGCGTTTCCAGTGAGATTCTAGTTGAAATCGCGGGACGCCTAGTTGCCGTCGCTGTTAAATATTTTGTGCAGAATGGTTATGATGTTATGTTCAATTTATTGTGTACATTATTCAGCTTGATTATCAACTTCACGAAATAAAAGGAACAAAGCGCAATTAATGCAAGAAGAATGTGTTCCTTTTTTATCTTTTGAAATAATAAGGGAAAAATCTTACAACAGGCTGGTGCAAACTACCGCGTTTATTAATGAAACGTCCAATGGCGAAGTTATAGGGGTTGGCTCAAACAGCAGTCTGAACAATGACTGCGCTTTCAGTTGTGGCTTGATTAATGTATTAGTCACGTTACGAGAAAAGCCGGCGGCAAGTAGAAATGGTGATGTCATCGCGCGGCACTACGCGCCGCTTGCAGAGCTCTTTATGGCGCCAGTTTTGCTAGAATTGTACCGAAATGGCGACAAAACCGTTTACCGTACAGCGTTCTGTTTTGCTTGGAGGAGCTAGCGAATTTGGAGGCTAGCTCGCGAGAGGCGTTTGAAACGACGACATCTGCTAATTCAATTGTCTGCTTTCTCAAACTTTCGTATCATAATTGTGATGCAAGAATTTGCAGTAAAGAGTTCCCGGTGGCGTTATACGCACGCGCGCGTATGTGCGTTAGTGTGCGTGCGTGTGATGGGGGTGGGGGTGGCGTCCCATACAACCGAATGCCTACGTCTTGCATCCACGACATAAAAACTCGACCAACCTCCTCGCCGTGCAGCAAGAGGTTCCGAACGTTTTCATTGTGGTGCGTAGGCAGTATGGAAACACAAACTCGTAGCAAAAAACTTAATTGCATGTACAAACATTACGCGTAAACAATGCGCCAAGAGATTGTAATGCTTTCGAATTCCCACACGTAAGCAGTCTTAAATGTCTCGGCCAAATTTTTAACCATGAAATTGTTTTAGCCCTGGTGTTTCGCCTACGCTGGTTACTGCGCATGATCGGGCCGCGAAGGTCTTCGCAGCGTCGGAGGCAAATAGCCGCCCAGTCTTCTCTCTTTCGAGTTACGTGCGCTGAGGATGCGCAAAGAGGCATACAGCAGGCCTCACAATCAAACGCCTTGGGCCGTATACTTTTGAGACGGGGTGTACGTTCTAGCCCGGCCGTAGGTGTCGTCGTTAAGATGTATTAAAAGGACTGTGTCGACATGTGATCCTGTTTTTCCTTTGCTAAAAATCATTTGCTTGCCTCTTGCTAATTATGAGGATATTCGCAAGCAAAAAGCTCATTTACTGCCCACGTTTTATTCTATCCTCCTCTCCCTTTGCTGTTGTATCGTATCATCGGGTGACTCTTTACTCTCGCCTTCGTTTTTATGCGTGGTTAAATGAGGCGTTTTCCAGAATATTATCTGGAAAAAGGTCCCCTTAATGAAACGAGAAAGAACAAGCACTCAGGCCACCGCAATGGTGGCTAAGTGGTTGAGCATCCGCCTCGCATGCGGGAATTGGAGGGTTCGGTCCCCAGTGCCGCCGGGTAACCAACGGTGATACAATGGGTACAAGATTTCCCCTGGTCTGGTGCTCGGCCAACTTAGGGTGAAATGCTTGGTAGATGGGTCTTTGACCCCACCTTGAGAAGTCGAAAGTACCTTGTGCCTCTGCTATCTTTGGCCATAGATGCGCTTGCACCAGAAAAACCGATAATTATCAACGCAAGCACTCAGATGGCAGTTGGCGTTGGTCCTTTTTTGTGTGTTTCGTCCAGTTGTCCTCGCGGCAATTCGGATTTCTGCGGATACGTTTAAAAAGAACCAACTAGGTCTAGAAAAGTCTGGCTGCGTCGTGAATTGACGGTTGATTCATTTTCAGAGACGCGTCTTTAGCTGTTTCTATTCTATTCCGATATGTCAAGAATTTGAGTTGTGCTACCTGTTTTAATAGCTGTGCCTGTTGTACTAGATCAGTTCGTACAAACCTTGTAGATCGGAAATATAGTAGTAAGCTCTCGCTTCTTTCAAGAGAAATTACGCCTGACTTAAGGTCATCCTGACTTATTCCTAAGGGCTATATCTGTAAGAGATTGTAAATGCGCAGTTATTTAGGTCAGAAAGAAGGATTGCATTTTTAAACTGTAATAGTAACGTCACGTCTAGCCTGGGTCCTGTTGCGCCAATTTTGTCCCATCATTACTGAAGGCGTCACTTAAGACAAAGCTCAAGTGAATATTAGTGACAGGGGCAAAATGTATTCAACAAGGAAAAGGAAAGTCATCTCTAAGCCATTTTTTGGGCTGTCACACGAAGAAAGTGTGGTTTTGTGCCTTAAATGGCATAAATTCCTGGTCACTTTTTATAACAATTAGGGGAGTAAATTTATATTTAGATGATTAACTCAGAGCTCTAGTCACTTCATACCAATAGACACCCTAATCCGCCGCGAAAATAGGTACGAGCTAGATATAATGATTAAATTTAATTGGTTTCGGGTTTTTTTGGTTCAACGTGACCAGATATACTTCACTGGTTTTGTTGTCACATTTCATAAAGATGTGCTCTTGGGCCAGTCTTTCTCTCACGTTTCATTAATGACGTTCCGTCCAACATATTCGCGAAATTTGCTTGTATGCTGATGAGAGCGTGCTATATACCCTGTAATCAGCTGTACTGAGATCAAGATCTTCGAAAACAGTATTTTACTAACGCCTGAGAATTTTAGGACACCGGGCATATGTAAATTAACTTATTTAATGCAGACTTTATACCTTTAAAAAATCTACTCATTCCCTCGTCACATATTCATTCGATGCTTCGTTCTTAAAACCAGTAACAGAATATAGGCACCTTGGACTGTAACGGTGATGGCAGGTCGGCGTGCAGGAAAAGAGCGAAAAGGGTTTCCAAGCCAAACTCTTCATTTGGGCTCACTTGCGCCCACAATAGACTGAATCACTCGGCGGTGGCGTAGCAACAAGGGTGATCGGTGGTCGTTGAACAGGATGCCCGCCTCTCTCGACCGTGCTCAATTTAAAGCTGATAGCTAACTTTCGAGATAAAGCGTACAAAGTAACTACAACATTCTGGAAGAAGGTAGAATCGGCTCCGCTTGGATGTGAACAATCGAGATAAAACTGGTCGCGTCGTGCATCGCAAAGAAAGCGAAAAAGCGGCGTGCCGGCAGCTTTGAAGAACGAAGAAACATACACTACAAAGATTCGTGGCAATATGCGATATATTTGTGCAAAAACCTATCAATCTAACGTCTTACAAAGCACCCCATAGATTTGGTATGTGAAGCGAACCTTATACTAAGTATTAAGGCTACAAACAACTAATCCAAGCGTGTGGAATCTGTATAAACAATAAGAGGTAACAGCTAAGTCTCTCCGTAAAACGAAAGCTCGTTTTATTTGCCCTCGCTGCGATAGAGAGTTCACTCCCTAGTCTAACTTTCACGTATCATCGCTCGCCCAACTTTCGGCGCGTGCGTACACCGAATGCCTTAAGCATTTGTTCAAGCTCCTTAGTTATCCCGCCTCATGACATCGAGCCCTGCTATTACTTTTTGTCAACAAGACGCCACCAGGGAGTAAATATTTTTCCTATTCGCCCAACAGTTTTTTTATAAACAGTTATAACCAGTTTTTATGCCAATGTGTGATTGAAAATAGGAACTCGTTACCTTGTGAAACGGATTGAGTCCAATCTCAGCAATTTTTAGATGTTAAAAATGGTGGTGTCTGAACGCAATCCTTTAGGCAGTGTAATTTTTTGTGTATTGAAAAGTTTTCCTGAAACCCGTGTATTTCATATCTCTGCTTTTGCATTAGCCGCTACGTTTCTGATATGATGGAAGCCGGTAAGCATTCGTTGTTTCGTCAGTGCTACACGCCTTGCGAAGCACGATAACATTGAAAGGCTCTCCTATTTCGTCAAACGACGATTCAAAAGCGAATTATATTTTGCTAATAAATCGAGTGCTTTGGTGCAACTATTTAAAACACTTTAGAAACGAATTTTAATGTAGCTTACCAAGGATTGAGGTAGGAAGTATGTGTCAGTATGAGAAACTGCCGCACGCTGGGGATCAGGCTTCCTTGCTGAAGGCTGCTCGAAACAGAATACTGTCTTCTCGTCGGCATCCTTAAAATCTGAACGGAATCGTTGCGGAAATACACAAACTCGTGAATATTTTGCTTGCTCTGTTCTTTGCCTGGATTAGCGGGTCTGGGCTCTGTAGGTGATTTTCCTTTATAAAAACGAAGTCATAGTGTTCTTGCAGTTTCTCTTTATTATTCCATGTTTTTTCTCGGCCAGCCTAATTTAAGGCACGACAGAATACGCGCGGCGTGTTTTTTTAATTTTTTTCATAGAAGGCAGGCTGTGCTTTGACGCCAGATCATTGTCCGATAGGTGTGGAGGCTTGGTCTCCGCAGCGAGCTATAGGCCTTTTACGTTATTGAGCAGGTCTTCATTCTCCTTCATCAGAATTCCATGGAACTCAAGGCACATTCTTCTCCATCACCGCTCATGAGTATGAACTTTTCCTCTGCGTTTTTATACGGTACAACTTCGTGGTTCGAATTTTTTCTAAACTTTATCTTTTATGGCTTTACTATTTTGTTCTGTGCAGGTCAGAAGAGCCCCATAATTTGCGCTAATGAATTTAAACACATCTTTTAAGCTTTGAACAGATTCTCCTAATGATAGGAATTGATCGAGTTTACCACGAATTTGAAGCGTCCACAGTTTTATGTTTTGCGAATCAGGCTGCGTGGTTGGGATTTATGACTTACCATCCAGCATATAACTGATCGTCCGTCCCATGAAAACAAAATTTGTTTCTTAATTTATTGAATGAGCCATGAGATTTTATTGACTTAACAGGAAAATATTTTTCAGCATCTGGACGCACTTACCTGAGTCCTGGTCAATCACCAGCAGTGGGTACTTGCTGTGTTAGATTTCAGGATCATACGAACAACAACCATTCCTATGTGTCATGCATAAGTAATGGATACCGAACTTTCATCGAATGGAAACCCATGCTCCCAATCACGGTCGCGCAGCTATTCAAATCGGCTTGCAACACTCTCCCATAATATTACAGAGCAGCGTAACGACCAATAAGAAAGTACCAAAATGCACCGGCACAATTTCACGTGGACGGATTTCCAAGAATGTTGCTTGCCTTCAAGAGCTGGAAGTCTCGGACCACAACACTGCCACTGCACTATGACTGACTGCATCTGCGAAAGTGTAGCAGTTACACTGCAAGTGCAAAGCACGCTCAGTTTACAGCCCGTCCGGGCGGGGTAACGTTGCCTGACGCGCGACTGCCCTGAATAAGTAAGGACCACATTTGCTGCCAACGCGTCCAGGAAACGGCGACAGCCCGCCGCGCTTGGAGGCTTACATATTCTATGACTCGTCCACTAAACCAGGTCTGTGGGTGGAAATCCACCCAAGAAAACTATCGCACTCAGCACTGATGCAGGAACAATGAAACAAAGATCCTTGTACTCCCTCGAGCTAATATGAGTAGCGTGTGGAAAAGCTCCCGTAGTGCAAACTTCTGAAAGCTTTTGCCTTTACTTTTATTTTCCAACTCAAGTGCATGCAGCGACGGTAGAACTGCACGCGCGCTGAAAGGCAATGAACTCGTCTCTTCCGCACTGAAGTGCCTGTTTTCGCCAAGATCCTGAAGGTGTCGTTTCTGTTCCCTTTTTGCGATGTGCGTTTCTGTTTATGCAAGCATTAATGCGAAAGTAAATTGAGTGTTGTGCTTGGTTGATGAATGTGCATTCATTTCATTCTATGTTATTCCTCCTTCCAAACAGTGGCATTAAGGAGGGACATCGTAATCTCCTGATTCAGTACCCAGGTTTGAACCGGGCCTCGGTGGCCGCATTTCGCTGGGGCGATACGCAAATGGCACCCGCGTGCTTTGCAATGTTAGTGTACGGAGACAGTTACTCCGCCCTTCAGTTGCTAAAAAAATCACACTTTTCTCCCGATTCAGGTGTTACATCAAGGATATAGTATTTGCTGCCCATTTGAAGTTATTTGAGAAGAAAGCTCAGTATGGAACGCAGCATAAGGCGTAAATATTGCCCTGAAAAACCGGACAGGGATGCACTCGCAACAATAGCCCATCTTTGTTGTATGCCCCTCTCTCTGGAGCTGTTCACTAACAATGAACGATCGCTGACAATCTCAGTAACAAGTACCTTTACTTATGAAGAAGGTTGCTGCTGAGTGACCGGACTTCAGTCTTACATATGCGAGTTGTAAAATCTCGCTTATATAGGCGCGATAGCGCTGTTTCGAATTCCATTCTAGCGATTTAAAAGATATTATGTGAGGAATTCACCGTAAGCTGTTTACACTACGAAATTCGCTGCAGCGCACTGCTTCCGGTATGATTTAAGGCTCTCTTTTATCGAAGCTCCTTTAGTCGTATCAGCTAGTTCATCGAAACCGATGCACCGTATGCGCCACTATGTTTTAGAAGTATAAGATTCCATGTAAGTATCGCTACTAGTATGTATATACCTTGACCATACTGAAGACCCCAGGTTTTAAGAGCAAATACAGCGCTGATACAGCAACAAACGCAATCTTTACAGATCTTCGCCATCTTTTTAACCGTAACCCTGGCTCTGTGGCTGTTTTATTTCGAGTTTGAGATATGTACGTTAGAGAAAAGTATACAACAGCTGTATCTTGCCAGTACCCACCTACGGGGCAGAAACGTGGAAGATAACGAAAAGGCTTCAGCTTAAATTAAGGATAACACACCGAGCCATGGAAAGAAAAATGATAGGTGTAACGTTATAAGACCGGAAGCGGGCAGAGTGGGTGAGGGAACAAACGCGTGTTAATCACATCCTAGTCGAAATCAAGAGAAAGAAATGGGCTTGGGCAGGGCATGTAATGCGAAGGCAAGATAACCGCTGGTCCTTAAGGGTAACGGAGTAGATTCCAAGAGAAAGTAAGCGTAGCAGGGGACGGCAGAAGGTTAGGTGGGCGGATGACATCAAGGAGTTTGCGGGCATATGGTGGGCACAGCTGGCAAAGGACAGGGTTAAGTGGAGAGACCTGGAAAATACCTTTGCCGTGCAGTGGGCGTAGTGAGGCTGATGATGATCATTATTATGATGATGGACGTTAGCCTGCCAAAAAAGTTCGGGGCAAATAACGCATCCAATTTTCCGCCAAAGAGAAACGGCGTGAGAAGCCATCTGAACTACGTTCCTCGAAAAAGACTTGGACCGCAGCCAATCCGAAAAGTGACAATAGGAAAAACGGACGCTGAACGACCACATTCATATTGTTTTCCTGCGAAAATTCTCTATATATCTCCGTTTCGTGGATTTCGCCTGAGAGAAATGGCGGTGTCAGAGTAAAAGAGGCGCCATGCGTAAAACCTCAGCGCGGCGCAGATGCGCCCCCTGAAAAATCTAGAGAGATAAAAAAAAAAGAGGGCTTGCAATTTTTCCCTAGCTCGCCGGAACCGAAACGCGCGGTCCAACAGTACGGATTCTTCTAGGAGCGGACGTTGTTTCCGGGCCAAATCTGCATTGAAATGGTAACAAACTACCGTAGTCTAATTTTCGCATCATTTTGAATTACTGCAGGCGTAAAGCCGTCTTATAAAGAACAGAAAAAATCAAAATCGCGAATAGGGGCACACGCGCTACAAGTGGAAGCACATTGTCCTAACCACTGCATACTACGTAGAACAACAAGGGCAAGTTATAAATTATGCGCAGTGAATTCGAAAGAAATGCAAATATTAGCCGCCGCGGTGGCTCAGTGCTTACGGTGCTCGGCCGCTGACCCGAAAGACTTGGGTTCCATCCCGGCCGCGATGGTCACATTTCGATGGAGGCGAAATGCTACAGGCCTCTGTACTGTGCGATGTCAGTGCGCGTTAATGAACCCCAGGGTGGTTGAAATTATCCGGAGCCCTGCATTATGGAATCCGCACAGCCTTAGTCGCTTTGCATGGGATGTTAAATTCCATAAAGCAAACCAAATAATATTCAAATAACAAACAGTAAAATCACAAACGGTGCTACATATCTTTTGAAGATCACAACTGACTAGTCCGCATCCACATTGTACAGGAATTATCCTGCTATCGCTTCAATTTTATGTGCAAGACAGTTTGCGTCGAAGTGCTTCTACACCATTACGTAGTTGCAGCTACATCATAATTGAAATACATTTTACATACCCTTCCGTTATTTTTCTTTCTAAAAATTGATCCTGTTGCTCTCTACGGGTATGTTGACGTTTCTCCGGCAGCAAAATACGCATTTTTCGAAGATAAAACTGGAGTTATAAATTTTTCAGTCGGCAGATTTCAGGTCGTGAAAACCTTACCGGATAGAATGCGTTGCCACCGTGTTGAAGTGAATGAAGGCACTGAGTAGCTTCTGGAGTCCGCATTCGAAACCAGCTTGTATGTATGCATTGCACTTACGAATTTGGACAGTGGTCGCGTTAGCCATAATTCATTTTTTGCATATTTTCTATTTTATACATGCTGCGGTTTTGATTAGAGTGGTTTCTTCGTAAATAAACCGTAGCACCATATGAATATAAGCAGGCCCGTATTTTTGCTCTGTGTGCGGTTAACTGATGTATACATTTCTGACATGAAATGGCTTCTCCTTTTTCTACCTTAAAAACATGAAATAAGAAAAACAAGGATATTCTCTGGAGCCCAAAATAAGGCAGTCATCAAGCGTTGTATTTCTCTAGCAGCGGATGTCAATATTATTTTACCTGCAATGTTTCATTGTTAGTTTTCCTGTTCAGAAGTAAAAAGTCAGTTGTATTCGTTAATGCGGAAAAGCGAAGTAACCTGCTTGAGGATTTTTTTTTTCTGATTAAAAAATTTTGCTCCTGAAGATCTTGGCTCCTTAACTTTTTGGTGCTGTTGTAGTCGATGATTTAGTTTTTTCTAGTGTCCAGATATAGCTTAGACCAAATGGCAGCTCTTTAACACTCGAGAAAAGCGACGAAGCAACGTTTTCATCAAATGTTCTCGCAAGGAGTCGCCAGTCGCCAATGCAATCGACAGCATGCGTTACTGTATTGTGTGTACCGTACCATGACGCGACATGCAGGAGGGCGCTGTCCTAAGTTTTGGACAGGCGCAGGGAACAAAGTTTGATAAATGTCATGTCCTTGCAAAGGACGAGTCACAAATCATTCGAGAACAGCCAAAAACTTTGTAAAACATGGAGATGACGGCTTCAGCGCTCTGCTGATTGCCTTTGCAAACTGAAGTATCTTACCGACAAATGAACTAAATATTGTGGTTCGTATGAATTTGTTTTTCTTTAAGCCTTTTTTTGATGTGTTATATTCATTGAGGATCTACGTGTCCTTGTTAAATTCTCGCCCCTTTTGGTCTTGTAGAAATTTTACTACTATCTTCTGCTCATGTCACTCTTTGCCCATATTACCATTGTTCATCGCACCATTGCCTCAATATATGTCCTTCCTCTATCCTTTTTGTGCTAACGCAGCGGTCCTTAGGCTTTCGTATTTGTTTCTGCTCTCTATATTTGCCTATTTATCCTCTGTTAAGAATCAAATGATCAATTTAAGTCAGCAAGGCGGTGTTAATCTTTTCTATGAGCCTGCCGCGTTGCGCTGCCTTTTATTGCAACGTGGCAATGGTTTCAGTACATGTCCACTTTTTGGAGAACATGTTGGCGGCTTTCCTTAAACTTTAATGCGTGAGGAAAAGTCAATGGCTCTCATTGCTCACAAGTCCCGTTGATGCTCAGTTGAAATGCCTGGCTTGAAATGCCTGGCGTGATTCCAATCAATTCCGCTGTTGAAGTTGTTGATGCTTGGAAATGCTTAGCCTAGTCAGGCAGATAAATACGCCCTTGATATCTTCGCAAACAAATATTTCCTTTAATTACGCCATTAAGAAACGATTTTATACGTGCCTATGTGTTGGTTTCTTTATTTTTCTTTACTGCGTTCCAGTCGCTCAAGAATAAGGAGGCGTTTTGAAAGACAAAAAGCGGTACGAATGATATCCACCAAACAATGAGTAACCATAACGTCTGTCCACACAATATGTAATTTTTTCTCCCGGCTAATTGCGTTCGGACAGCTGGAGTGTAAACACGATTAGGGAAACACCAGTCTCCAATTAAGGAGCCAAACTTTTCCAACAGTACCGCCATTCCAGATGTCGTCCACTTCACACAGAACATCGACCGCTCAGAGGATGCATGACAGCTCACTGGAAGAATGTGCTTTTGCCTTTCTTTTGGTGGATATAAACGCCATCGAGTGCAGGCGAAAAATTGAAACATAATATGCTGTTCTCGAAGGCACCGAAGAAACGGAAACGCAGGGCAAACACTACCACTCTTTTTCTCCTTCTAAACGCTTCTGCTTCCAGCAATTCACCGCCTGTGTCTTGGCCACACCTTCGTAGTGGGTATGTGCCATCTTTACCTGAGGCCAACCAACCACTCAGAAACACAAGCCTGTATTGGCCGCTTGGCTGGCGGAAGACTGCCGACAATGTGAACGCCGGTGAAGCAGCTATGAAAGAAGGCTTTTCCACGAGCTATTGTTTCGAGTGCGCTCAGTAACAGCTCGATACATCGATCGCCTAAAGGGCCCTTTTCTGCCAGCTGCTTGAATGAACTTGCTTCATCGGTTCCTGTTGTTAGTAAATAGTTCCAGTGATACCGCGAATGCTTCTTTTTATTTCTCTTTGTGTACCTGATAGTCTCGGGATGAAGGAAACTGTTTGGCAGAAGAAAATGCTTAGCTCGATATGCTTGTCTACCTCAATTTATGCAGAATGAAAATTAACGAGGCTACTCTGATTTCTGAGAAACATCACATCCTCGACTCTCTGGACATAGATCCCAACATCGAAAGGACAGACGTGCTGTCTTCAGGTGCTGATCGATGTCGCTGGTCTGCGATCAGCGTTTGCTGATCTCTGCTGAGTATTTGTCTCGGCTTCATCATGCGGCGGCAGTAGAATATTGCTACGAGGTCCGACTCATTTTCCTGGATCGTGAGTGAAGTAACCCCAGTCAATAATAATAATAATATAAAAATAATAATAATTGGTTTTGCGGAAAAGGAAATTGCGCAGTATCTGTCTCACATATATCGGCGCACACCTGATCCACGTCGTTAGGGAAGGAATAAAGGAGGGAGTGAAAGAAGAAAGGAAGAAAGAGGTGCCGTAGTGGATGGCTCCGGTATAATTGCGACCATCTGGTGATCTTTACCGTCCAACTATATCCCACAGCACACGGGCGCAGTAGCGTTTTGCCTCCATCGAAACGCTGCCGCAGCGGTCGGGTTCGAACCCGGGAACTCCGGATCAGTAGCACTCAGCCACCACGGCGGGTGAAACCCATTCCCAGACTTCGCATTCTTGATGTGGTACAGAATCGCGTGTCCTTGAACATGATATCACGTCGACTCACGAACTAAAACCGTCTAACGACCGCAAGCCCTTTAATTTAACTTATCTGACTCCCATTAAATGGTTCCGTTCCTTTCCTTACTGCGCAGTTTCGTTGCATCCTCAATGCGACAGTTGGTGCGCTTTCTATCTTTTAAAAAATTGCTCGTTCTTCTTGGCGACAGTAGAAGGCGGGCGAAAAATTTGAGCTGCTTTCCGCCCCTGCTTTTAAAGTAAATTGCGTCGCAGGTGGATCGTGTGGTATAAATAAGAAAAATCCATGTTACTATTTTCTAAGCACATCAGAAGTCTGAAAAACATGTAATCTGCCCATGTGGTATACGACAGCTAACTTGCGAATCTCTAATACGAAGCAATATTTCTAAGCAGCATTAGTACTCCGGTACCTCCCGCCGAAAAACACTGGTGTCACGTCGCATTAAGTGATAGCAAACAGCAGGGACGGCAGCATTTATTTCCACACTGCAGGTTGGTTATTTTCTTTTTTTTCTTTGCCGAAGCACTGCAGATAATTTCCTAGTATATCGTTAGCACTGCTCACCTCAGCGGCTAATTCTTTGTGGGACTAGAACCCTCACATCAGAGACCCATTGTGGGCACAAGTGGTATGCCGGCGTGATGTATATCCATATTTCGATATAGGTACCTTTTCATTAGTCCTGATATTTTCTGAACATTCTCATTTTCGTACTCAGGTCTTGGCGCTCTTTGGCGTAGCTTTGTGGATACTCATTTGCGTCGCTTTTCCTGTTGGCCATTTTATTATTTCTTTTTTTATTTAGTAAAGGACTGCTTTTTATTTTCGCGTATTTAACTTGTTGAATCGGCAAACAAACGTTCAGGTGTCATTAGGTATAGGTTAGTAGGGAAGCTCCTGACTGCATTCCATACGAAAAGTGCCGGTTCATGATAGAGTGATCATAAACAAAATGTTTATCTGGGCATATATCCTGTAGCCATAAGAACAGAAATCTGGTGCTATAATAAAACCTCACCACAACTTAGTCGCCTTTGGTGAATGAGACCCCTCGAAGGCAGTCATCAAAGTTCGTGCATTAGTAACTCAAAGAAGGGCCTTCTCTCTTTTCATGGCTTTGTGTTTTTATTTGCGGTTCTTTGTTTTGAAAAGGGAATATTTCGAACTCTGAGCGAATCCGTCGCGTTTCTCCACCCAGCAGACAAGGGTGGGGGAATGAGAGTCGCTTGATGACACAGCAGCAGGTGAAGGAATCCAACAGTAATTCAAACTAAGGAAAGCATCGGGAAGTGCTGCTTTGCATTATTTTCGGTGCTTATATTGAGAAATTAGGAGCGTTATCATTTTAACCAGAAACGTAGCTGATTGCAAAGTGGATGAAAAGATAACCACATGCTACCGGTTAGGTTCAAACCCACGACTTCCGCATGCCGCGTACGGTGTTCTACCACCTGAGCTGCGGCAGCGGCTGTATAACCTTCTACTTTCGTGTGTATTTATGTAGCACGTTGCTTAAGCTTGAGAGTGGTGGTGACCAGTGCCACCCTCGACCATTGCGGAGGACGTGGAAAATACTGCAATGCCGAGTGCAACGCGATCGAACGGTGAAGGCTACAGATGCGCAATCCAGCTTATGCAATCTATGGCATCAAAGAATAAAACCGGTATGAAAGCTGCAAATGGAAAATTGCACTATCATTATTACTCTTTCGTTTTCGAAAAGCTCGCAAGGCACCTGACTGCACCTGGCGGCAGTGGGACTCTCACCGGACAATCCGGATTACTATATTGCCTGGACACAGGGTCCATACCATCGTTCACTTCTTGATTTCATCAAATCAGCCCACCTTTTTTCATTTATTTAAGCATCCTACACATCTCTCACTTCATAGTTTTTATGTCCTGAGGCAATAAACATCGCTTCAAAAGAAAAAAAAAAGCTCGCAAGGGGTCTCGGGCGAAGTTTAATTAGCTGACCTATAAATCATGATTGGTTTATACCTTTCCTTATTGGAAGTCGAGAAATACAATAAACGTAATTCTTTACTTATCATCCTCCTTAGAAGAGCGTTAGAAAAGGTATATCCTTGCTGACATTCTCTTTTTAACCATATTCCTTATTCCTGGCGCTTCTCGGCTGTCACCTCTAATTCGCACCGGCAATTCGTAGGAATGAACTTTAGTGTTCCATCAAATAAAACGGTTTCTATTTTTTGTGTAATACTGCAGTTACCCAACGATAGCCCCCATTCTAGTGAGCTGCGCTCCTTGCGACACGGAGCGGTCTTAAGCAACACCACCCTTCAAATCCTCCGTTGGTTTTGGTCTTCTGTTAAGCTTACTCCAGCTTGTTACTTTGTCCTAATCTTAGGGTAAGCACGCGACTGCTCTGTGACAGATCTGAGTGAAGAGTTTCTCGTCCCGAGAGAAATAGCTCACAAGAGAGAATCAGGTCAGCGAGATGGGAAATATCAAACAGGCATTTTCTGTTCGACTGAGAGGAGGCAACTAAAGGTGTCAAGCCGAGGACCACGTCAGCTTAAGGCCGAAACATGCACTAAGAAAAATGTTGATGCGTCATGACACTGATCCCACTGATCTTCCCTATGAACCTTTGTCCTAATTTGCATGTACACCGTTCTTTCGTGAGTGGAGATGGTACTATCAAGAAATAAAAAACCATCTGAGTTGGACGCTCATCTATGCCCATGACCATACCTTTTCAGCGGTCATCAAGCCTTTGCTGTTGGATTATCCGTAGGTGTCTTTGAAGGCTGGAAAATGTCAAGTTTCAGCAGCCAGTAATGTGCCCAAGCTGCTATTACTGAAGACTGTAAACTGACTAGAACTATATGCACAGCGTCAAGTGCATCGTGCCGCCTCATTTTCGTCAATAATGTGCTTCGTTTTTGTGTTACATCCGGTATTTAAAACTCCTGCAAGACTTCCACGATAACCTTTGTTTTCGGAACCTGCCCACCAGTAGTTTGCTCTTATCTGTCGCATATTCATCTGATTTATTGTGACAACGCGGGCTAGCTTGTACAGTCAGGGACAAAAGTCTCTGGACAGCGTGATCTGTAAACGAAGCCGTTAGCTCTGTTATTAGTCGAGGACTGGACGGCCACACTTTCGGGAGTTAAAGAACGGGTTTTTTACTTTCACTTTCACAAATGTGGTCTCCAGCCTGTGGTTAATTATAGTAGACCTATCGGTTTCCATTCCTGGGCATGCGTTCCAGAGGCTTTTGTCCCCGATTGCACCTCACAAAGATGCAGAGCTGCTGAGTGAACTTTGACTTCGCAGAGGCCGGACAACACACACTGATGTGTGCAGCATGTGAATATATTTGTGCATAAGCTATGACTGAGCTAAGGAAGTCAATATTCATGTCTCACGTATTGGCCTCCTATGCTATGTTGCGGGCGACGCACATAGTAGTTAATGTTGTAAAACTTCCCGCACATTAATGTGTTATTCAACGCCATCAGTTAAATACTTCTCACTGCGATCCCTACGTATTTTAACGCCTTGTATGCTTAATTCCAAAGTGAAGGACCTAACTTGCACAATCACCATGCCAAAATGTGGCTGCTGACCTCTTTAAGCGCTTCAGAAGTAGATTTCCTTTGCCCTATCGAATAATTTTGATCTGAAGATCAATACTAATTAGATAAAGCCTAAAACACAACCACGTGTTTTCTGAGAAAATAGAAGCAGCTTGCGAAGGTGCACAGGAGTCTATATCACACGAATACATTGACTACGGGTAGGGATTGCATGGCATCAGCCTAATTCTAACAATGGTGGCAAACTTTAAATACACATCGTTAACAGACTTTCATGCGAAATTAATTTCCAAAGAGCAGTATTTCGTACGCTTTGACATTAATAACATTATTAGCGCTGTCAGAGACTCACTCGCCGTTATTCATGAAAACTTACACTTTTGTAACAGTCCTGTCGCGGCCAATAAGCGCTCATCATCTGGCGGTTCCAGGGTTGCTTCAATTCCTGAAATAGGACAAGAGAGGTCAGCTCATTATTAAGATATCATATGCGGCTGTTATTGCACTTATTCAGTGGTTTAAATTTGGCGTACTCGCCTATCAGAATCAATGCGCGATTAAAACATACTCATTAGTTAGTAAACTTAGCGTGGCGTTCGTGAGTGCCAACATTTTGTTTTACATGTGCACAGTATCGAAGCCAGCTATACCAAAGTGTTGGAGTTTATCACATGATATCCCAGCAGCAAAGGCTTAGACTACTAACAAAAGATTCCCAAGCGGCCAGTTATCTCTAGAGAGTCTTAATTTTCTTCTTTGCCTGCAATGCAGCAGGCAGGAACAGCTAGCGACGGCTCATTACAGACTCGGCGAAAGGGTTAATTACTTTGCGGCCCTCCCTACGGCATCGTTATGGCTTTTCTCTGAGATCTACGTGCTCGGCACGCCAAAATTGGTTGCCTCAATGGCGATCAATAATAGCATGCACTCACAAAAGGTGAACGTTAGAATGAATGCATGTATTGCGTCAAAAAGGCATAAGTGCAGGGAGCATTCGCGTAATATGACGCAAGTGTTACTGTCAGCTGTATGCGTAAAGGTGGTGAGGAAGAATGGCAAAAAAAATGTGTTCCCGAGTACAGTTGCATTTTAGATTTTATATAACAGTTAGCGTTAAAGGCTTATGTGGCCACTTAGACCTTAAGAGCCATTTATTATTATCATGTAATGTGATCGATGAATGTTTCGAAGTCAGGTTCGTAGTTTAGGCAACTGGTTACTATTTCCGAAAATCGGTTATTTATCTGAAAATTCAACCAAGTTTTACAGTTGAGTCATTGGCCAATTAGTTTGGTAACTGGTTAATTAGTCGGTCCAGAGGCTAACTGTTGGTCCAGTGGTTAAATACTCGTATTAATTGATTATCATTAAATACACAGCTGTTTCAATTCGTAGATTATTCGTTGGTTAGTTCCAGAATATCGGGCGTCTAGGGTACGAGAAAGAACCGATACTAAATCACTCCTGTGATTCAAAAATCTAGCACTCCATGTACATTCACAATAAATAAGCACTGGCTTTACGTACACAAACACCTGAAACACTCTGCGTTCAACCGACATCAACGCACCATGCTGTTTTCCGGTGACACTTAGCGTACTCTGCTCAGTCAATAACACTTCGCAGTATTGCGGCGGTCCGGTTCAGTTCATCGTACATGCTCTGCTATGCCCAGCACGTCACGTCCTGATGACGCCTCTGCGGGGCTCTCGTAATCAGTCAGCGTCGCCTGTGTTGCCTTGCGTGCACCTCTTTAATTGTTTTCGCGGACTTCCCCCGGAGAGGATCTGGAGTGAGTGTCTGAGCCCTCCTTCGAATACGTAACAACAGTAGACAGCACACCGGCCTCGGGCACTGGTCTCGCTGGTACTTTCCTCTTTTCTGGCGTGTAATTACGCCGTCAAAGTAGCGAAGGTGGAAGCACAAATGTCCCGTCAGGGTGGTTTAGGGCTAAAGTAAGCAATTATGGTTGGCACTACCTCACTAATGCTTTCATATATATTCTTTTCTTTTACGCCACTGGCAATGAAAAAACTTAACGGAAGATTGAAATTTGGCTGGCAGGTTACAGTTTTTTCTTTCTTTCTAGCTCATTTGGATGGTGACAGCCAGTTAAGTGAGCTTCACCTGGCGCTAAAGTTGCTTGTTGTCGATGTCATTATAGAAAGCCTCTATAAAGGTTGCAGGTTTATACAGCTAAGAAACAGTGTTCTACCTGTAAAGGATGTAGTTTTTTACATTCTTTTAGGCTGCCCCACCATGCTTTTTGTTAAGGGTGTAGTGGTGGAACACTTTTATTAAACAGCGTTCCCTTCTGGGATTTAGCAGGTCCTGGGACAAGGTGACGAGGGTGCTTTTGAGAGCCAGGTCCCGGAACGTGACCCAGATGGACCACCGTGGGGGGGGGGGGGGGGGGGCGGAGGTGAGGGAGGACGGGCGGTTGACTGAAAGGTTGCGTGGCATTGTGCATGGCAGTATTCATTACTTGAGTACGTGTATGAACGGTTGAAGCACTGGGCTGTGGGAGTATACCAGTATAAATAAAGTTTGCCTGGTTTAGTGAGATGATTAAACTGTATTCTGCGAAGGAAATGAGCTGCAGCGATCTCTAGACCTAGGCAGGGTGGGCTTAAATCATCGTCATCATCAGCCTAACTACACCCACTCCAGGGCAAATGCCTCTCCCATGCCTCTCCAATTAACCCTGTCCTTTGCCAGCTGCGCCCACCCTGTGCCTGCAAACTTCTTAATCTGATCCGCCCGCCTAACCTTCTGCCGCTCCCTGATACGCTTGCCTTCTCTTGGAATCCACTCCGTTACCTTCAAAGAAGAGCGGTTGTCTTGCCTTCGCATCACATGCCCTGTCCAAGCCGATTTCTTCCTCTTGATTTCGACTAGGATGTCATTAACCCGCGTTTGTTTCCTCACCCACTCTGCCCGCTTCCGTTCTCTTAACGTTACACCTATCATTTTTCTTCCCATGGCTCGCTGCGTTGTCCTTAACTTAATCTGAACCATTTTCGTTAGCCTCCACGTTTGTGCCCCGTAGGTGAGTACCGGCAAGATACAGCTGTTGTACACTTTTCTCTTGAGGGATATTGGTAAACTGCTATTCATGATCTGATCGTGTTAATAGTTTGTATATATTACTTCTCCCCCTATCCTCTCTTTCTGTCGCCTCACCTCTTTCATTTCATTTCTCCATTCTGGCTGTTATCCTTTATTTCCGCTGCCCCAGCTCAGGTGCTTCAGTATCGATGTCATATGCCGGGGCTAGCAAAAATATTTTACTTCCTTTTTACTATCATTTTGATAAAGAAATTGCTAACACAAGAGAACCTGTCATATGCGCTCAACCCCATTCTTATCCTTCTAGTTATTTCCCTCTCATGATCCGGATCAGTAGGCGTATTCCTTTACTACTTCAAGCACCTCGCTTTCAATTGTGAACTGCTGTTCTCTTGCTAGGCTGTTGAACATTACTTTGGTTTTCTGCATGTTAATTTTTATACGCACCGTTTTGATCTGCCTCTGTGAATCATTCATCATGCTTTCTAATTCATCTTCTGAGTGACTCAGCAAGGCAATGTCATCAGCGAATCGCAGAATATTTAGTTATTCTTCATTAACTCTTATCCCCAACTGTTCCCAATTCAGGCCACGGAATACCTCCTGTAAACAGGCGGTGAATAGCATTAACGAGATCGTATCTCCTTGCCTGACGCCCTCCCTTATTGCAATTTTCTTGGTGGCTTTATGGAGAACTATGGTAGCTATGCAGTTGCTATAGATATCTTCCAGTATTTGCGCATAAGGCTCTTCTACACCCTGACTCCGCAATGCCTGTATGACAGCTGAGGTTTCCACTGAGTCGAATGCTTTCTCGTAATCAATGAAGGCTATATGTAAAGGTTGGTTATATTCTGCGCATTTCTCTGTCTCCTGAGTGATAGCGTGAATATGATCTATTGTTGAATATCGTTTACGAAAGCCTGCCTGATCATTTGGTTGATTAAAGTCTCAGGTTACCCTGACTCTATTTGCGATTACCGCAGTAAATACCTTGTAGACAACGGGCAGTAAGCTGATGGGTTCTTAATTTTTCAATTCCTTGGCGTCTCCTTTCTTAAGAATTAAGATTATGTTTGCGTTCTTCAAAGCTACTAGTACGGTCGAGGTCATAAGGCATTGCGTATACAGGGTGGCTAGATTTTCTCGCAGAATCTCCCCTCCGTCCTTCAACAGATCTGCTTTTACCTGATCCTCACCAGCTGCTTTTCCCCTTTGCATTGCTCCTAAGGCTTTCGTCACTGGCGTGATGACGCATTGCTGTGCGCTACTGTCTCTCTCCATAACGCTGTGATAACATTCACTACTGTATTGACTTGTGCAGAACTCTTCGGCTACGTTAACTATCTCATCTATATTGTTAATGACATTGCTATGCTTGTCTCTTAACGCATACATCTGATTTTTACCAATCCCTAGTTTCCTCTTCACCGCTTTCGGGCTACCTCCGTTCTTTAGAACATGCTCGATCCTCTCCTTATTGACCTTCCTTATGTCGGCTACCCCCTTGCGCTTATTTATTAACTTCGATAGCTGTAGTTCTATTCTGTCTGTAGGGATAGACGCCCTCATGCTTTGCCGTTTCTTGATCAGATATTTCGTCTCCGGAGGTAGCTTGCCGGTATCCTGTCGAACCATCCTACCGCCTACTTCTACGGCGCACTCCGTAATGATAGCTGTCAGATAATCGTTCATTCTATGGACATTATTATCGTCTTTCTCAGTTAAGGCTGCATACCTGTTCTGCAGCGATATCCTGAATTCCTCTATTTTCCCTCTTACCGCTGAATCGTTAATGGACTTCTTCACTAGCTTCTACCGTTCCCTCCTCAAGTCTAAGGTAATTCGAGACCGTACCATTCTGTGGTCGCTACAGCGCACCTTTCTGAGGACGCCCACATCCTGAACGATTAAATCAGCTAAGTCTAATTCTTGATGCGAGACGTATTCGAGGAAAGTTTGTTTCGAAGCCCTGACTGCGTCCCACGTCGGCGACCTCATCCATGGGATCCTCATGCCTGGTGCATAGTGACGGAGGCACGATGATGAGCCAGCTGGATGCTGGGAACCACCACGTGACCGGAAATCCAACGAGGGGTTACTGCTGGTGTGCTCAAGGCTGCGCGTGCGGCACATAAGGCCGACCGATTAGGGGAGGGGAGTTCTCGGTCGTGATTAAGACATTAAGCGGGGGCGGGGGTGAGGCGGTAAGGTATTTGATGACATCGGCGACTCCATGGCGAGAGTGGTGGGTGGGCCGGCATAGAGGCCGATTATGTGAGCTCTGGCTATACTAGTGTGGGGAAGGCTTGTAGAAGATGGCTGCAGAAGAGCCAGCGGTTTCCGCTAGGACATTATGAGGGGAGTAAATTCGACCGTATTGAGTGCGGCGAGGAGAAGGAGGTTCTGAAGTTAGTAGTGGATCATGCATGCAGCAGTCTCGTCCAGTGGTGCAAAAGGCACTCTCACTGAAGGCAGTCTCCTGCACATCACCCTCAGTAAACGCACATTGATAAATGTGATGATAAAATGCGTTATCCTGGCTCTTTGCGCTACATGCATTCAGAGGTCCGGCAAAGGTTCGTAGGTCGTTCGCAGCGATTGACATCTGGGGAACGTCCGCAGTGGAAAAGAACTTTCACTTCTAATCTTATGACTGGAACTTGCTTGTTTTGCTGCTAAAAATGGCCTTAAAATTAAAAAGGATCTGGTTATAAAAACCTAGGTTCAACTATTCCGGTCAGTCGTGCACTTTCGGATGGACATAAGACTTAGGGAGTTCTATCTTATTCCAGAGCCTTTTTCATTTCATGATTTGATTAGGTCTTGCTCGACTGAATCGGTGACTTGGGCTACGTGTGTGCTAAGTATAATAGAGAGAGACGGGCTAGTTGGTGATTATTTGTAGAGTGCATCTTGAAACCGCGCAAAAAACGACAAGGGACGAGGAAGAAACCAACAGGAGAGATCGCGGTCTGTCCTGTTGGTTTTTTCCTCGCCTCTTGCCGTTTTTTGCGCGGTTTCAAGATGCACTCTACGTGTGGGCTTTGGCCGTGGTGATTTACTGTAACTCGCTGTCGTGAGCATGGCGATATTTAGGTAGTCGTCGCTTCAGTAAACATCCGTCATTTCGCGCTTCCTTCCATTGTGTTCTATGAGCTCCTGCTCCTCAATGAACATGCAACGAGTCGTGTACAGGCCGCGCAGTGTCGAAGACGCCGTGGAAGTGACCGCAACACCGTAGACTCTCAGTAACGATGCCCTGAATTCCTGAGCCAGCTTTCTAAAAGCTGTATAGGTATAGAATCACTTTACTCGAAGCTGTTTGCAAGGTTCCGTACAGAAGGTTGAATCATCGATAAACAGTCTTTCAGTGACCATTTAACGAAAAATCACGGCAACGGCCTAAGCAATTTAGATCCTGACAATCACGAACCGCTCTCAGCCACTGACACAGGTGGACTACTCTGGAACGCCATCTCTGGTCCATGACTTATAGGCATGCATATCAACGAGAGCAGATCTACACAACCCCAAAAAATACAAATATATAACGGGCCCTCGCACTCAGACAACGAAGTGGCTGTGGGGTAATCAAGAAAGTTTGACCCTAGCGACAGGTATGGATTTCCCGTCTAGGGTGCAACGAGCGTTTTGGTATCGATTGCTTTTCTGGGGGCCTTCCATACCAAAAAAATCGACGTCGTTCATGACCTAAAGTCTTATATAAAATCCATTGCAAAATAAAAATGAAACCGGGCAGTGAAATATGCGGGTCGCACTACCCCTGTCATTACCGTTGTCGTCAACGCTGAAGAGAGGAAGCGCAGAGCGGTGAGGTGGAGAGGACCGTGATGAGAGAAGTGATTTCCGCTTCATCAGCGCCAAACGCCCTTTTAACCCTCACGACCGTGTCCTGCAGGCTCGATAGCGGTGTGCCCTGGGCGTGGGAGGTGTCATTAGCTTTCGTCATCCTTGTTATCGCTGTCGACATAGCTAGTGTTATTATTCACAGGCAATGCTGGACCGTTGGTGATGCTGACTGAAAAATTCGGGAGCTTCTTGTATGCGGAAATATTTGTTCCTTTTTTTCTATTGTTCCAGGTAACCATAAAATTTAACGCTATATTACACGTAAGGTTGTGCTCATCAGCTTTGGAACGTCAGCAGGCAGATATAAGGAAGTTACAGCAAGCGTATCGCTGCGACTGAGCTGTAATCAACTGGAAATATCCGCGATACAAAACTTGTTCTCTCGGGTCTGCATAATATGGCATCCTGCTCATTGTTCTCATAATTAATTTTTTGCCATATAGCACTGCCGAATGTCGCCTTTTATGGCGGAGATGAAGATGGCCGCTTTTATCCAGCTAAATACTGTATGACATCAGAGGTGCTAAACTTTTCTACCGTTTGAGACATTTGCAGGCCCGTTTCCACTTGAAATCAGGAACTTAAGAGGTACCTAAGCTACACCAGGTCAAAACATTTCTGCTACTTTCACAGCGGGTGCAACACTGTTCCTTTACATGCACATATGCCGGCTACCTTTCGCTTAACAGAGAAATTCTGTCAGCTTGAAAGGGGGGGGGGGGGCGGAAGGAAAGGGGACCCAACCACTGTCTGCTGCACCCATGTTTAAAGTATTCGGCTTTTACTGTGGAGGCAACGGCAGTATTTTCCATTTAAATTTTCTCAAATGTTCTCCAGAAAAATAGAACGAAGATATTTCTTTTTGTGAGGTACAGAGCTTCGCAGGACCTTAATTATTTCTCAAAACTGGCCTCTGTCCAAAAAAAATAATAAATCACCGATTCCGGATAGTAGCCTGTGTCGGCGTTTTGTCATTAAATATTCACCACCTTTCCGTTGGCGCTGGACGAGGGAAGAGAAAAGAACCACACTCGCAGAGCAATTTTCTAATGTTTTCGATGACACGAGAGCAAGCGCAGGCTTCAGTACGACATAATTAGAGCCACTTTCGTCGACAGCAAACAATTAGATTGCTTTGTTTTAGTTCTTCTTCCGGTTCCAAATACGCACCTCGCAGCTAATTGCAAACGAAAAGAACTGCATTGTCCTAAAAACCTATCCGAGCTAAACAGAACGGTAAACAATGCGCGTGCTCGGAAGGTCGTATTTGAAGCAGTGTTTTTCTGGAAGTGACGACAAAGTATTTATGCGGTCTTGTTGGTAAAAGCTGCTTGCCGATAATCAATGCCCCTTTCACGATTTAAATGAACGAAGCTTGGTAAGTCGTTTAGTCTAGTTGATAATGGCATCCGAAGGACACAATGCTGTCCATATGCGAAATCTACCGAACTTGTCTGTTCATAAAGTAATCAGTTCATAAATTTATAAATTCATCAAACATTTATTCATGAGTTAATTTGCTCTCAGATGTCCGGGGTTTGCAAGTATGGGACTTGCAATGGGGTGTCAGAGGCGTTGAGGGTTAATTTTCAAGCACTTAAACAGCCATTAAGAAGTCAGAATTATTTTATCCTATAATCACGCGCAGCGCCACCTATATAAGAGCCCTGAGTTTACGATAAAAAGAAGCGTGTCGAAAAATAATTAATGTTTCCCCTTTATTTAAGGTAGGATGAACGAAATGATATGGTATACGTGTAATTTTCCATCGGTGATCCAATGCCTTTGTCACTAAATAAGTATAAGATAAAACCTCACGAATGCTTGGAAAACCATTTGTCTCATGTTCCTAAGTGTTTATTTAAAAATTTACGACTCTGCTTGACGCTTCTGGAATTCGCCAGTGAATATTTAATGGTGTTAGTCTCGTCGCAAACCCCGAAGGGTATCTTTGTTGACAGCACCATGCCGAAAGGACACCGGCAAGTGAAGGCGGCTGGAAAAGGCGCCAAAAAACAAAGAATGAAGAAATAACCTTAGGAAAAAAAATGAAAACTTCAGTCGTCTCTTACCGGCGATCTCTCAAACGGGGCATTCGTGCATGTCAGTTTCAATGTTTGATGCTCTTGATCCTTTATTTCAAGCAAGCGCGGCTGTGCAACTCTCAGGCGTCTGCTTACACGCCTCTAAAACGTTCAGAGAAACTTTGGCTAACGCCATTGTTTTTTTTAATTAGGAAGTAAATGCACGTGCCTTAGATTCTTGCGCTTCGATGGGCGCTTTGACAAAGGAGATTGTCGAACACGCGTACCACGCGGTTAGCACCATGTCATGCAATTTAAAGAGTAGCTGACGAGGTTTTCGAATTCAACAAATTTATAGGGGTGGAATGCGTGAAACTTTTTAGTAAGGAATGGAAAATATTTTTCTGGTTCCATTCGAAGTAGTGAAATCGCCGAATAAAGTCGCGTCCGTGTTCAGGCTTCTCTGCATTGCCCAGTGATGGGGCAGAGGCCCAATAATGACGTCACATACGACGGCGCTACGTTTCCAGCGAAGAAACGGCTGTTTCATGGAATATAGCTAACGGCACTAAAGGTGAAGCCCACGAAGCACTATTTGCCGTTACAAGATGAAGCACGGAAGCATGCGAAGGCAGCGGTCGTCTGAAATTTTGGCAACAGTGACGTCATCACAAGTTCCTCCTCAAACGCAGTGAGAGGAAGCCTGAGCTTCGTCGAGCTGTTAAGTTGAAATGGCAGCTCCGTAATACTTGGCACACTTTACCTAGGAGCTTCGAACGTTCCAGTTCTTGAATCACCTCGAATTTTCAAAAAAAAAAAGCTTCCATTTTAATCGCCAGAGCGCTGTTTCGTGAAGTATTGTTTGAAGATTCAATTAAATTTGATGTAATTGTCATGTTTCTGAGGACACTCAGCTAGCCGTAAATGACGAAAACCAACCGTCACCGAAACCAAGGAGCGTAGGGTATCTCTTTTCATTAATTTTGTAGTTTTATTTTCAATGAGAGATCAGTAAAAGCAGAATAGCCACACGCCGCCGGTGGGATCCGAACTGACGGCATCCGAATTTTGTGTCCGGTGCTATACCCTTTTACCTCTTTTATTGTTCCTGTCAGAAAATGAATAAACACAAAATAAATAAAAGAGAGGAAACCCGGACCAGCAACGCTTTGCGAGGCTTAACGTCAATTAAAGGTAAACTTATGTGTATTTGTGTCGGCATTTTTGTGTAGTGTAGGCTAACCTTGGATGGATGGATGGATGGATGGATGGATGGATGGATGGATGGATGGATGGATGGATGGATGGATGGATGGATGGATGGATGGATGGATACGGCTGAACCCTTTACATCGGGTGGTGGCTCAAGCCACCTAGCCATGTCTTGTGAAATTTTACTCCTGTCTTGCTTTTAGCCACCAATCAGATAACCTTCGCTTGGTTACTTCTAACCTCTTAAAATCCACTTTCCCTTCACTATTCCTAAACCCCAATGCCTTGGGTAAGTCAGCCCCGCTGCCTTCCACTGTAGGGTGAAGCCCTTTACAGAAAAGTATCAAGTGTTCAGCTGTTTCCTCCTCCTCTCCGCATGCAATGCACAAAGTGTCTATCTCCTGGTACCTGACTCTATACGTCTTAGTCCGCAAAACTCCAGTCCTGGCCTCAAACAACAAAGAACTTCCCCTACAATTATCATAGATATTTTCTTTGACAATTTCATGTTTAAAGGTCCGGTATGTTTCCAGTGCCGATTTCGTCAGCATCCCTGTTTTCCACAAAGCTCTCTCTGTTCCTTTAACCTTTTTCTTAACCGATAATTGCTGATTTGCCCCCTTACTGCTGTCCAGATATTTGCTTGTCAATTTTCTAGTTCGCTTTCGCCATTTCGTGTCAACATTCTTTATATACAGGTATCTGAAAACTTTCCTAGCCCACCGCTTTTCCTCCATCCTTCTCAATCGTTCCTCAAATGCTATCTTACTGCTAGCCTCTCTGTTCTCGAAAGACGCCCATCCCATATCACCCTGTACCCCCTGATTTGGTGTATTGCCATGTGCTCCCAAAGCTAACCTCCCTACTCCCCGTTGCCTAATTTCCAGCCTTGCGTGAACATCTGGCCTCATACACAGGACCGCATTCCCGAAGGTCAGGCTAGGGACCATCACCCCTTTCCAGATCCCTCTTACCACCTCATACCTATTGTAATACCACAGTGCCCTATTTTTCATGACAGCTGCATTCCTACTAGCTTTATTCATTACATATTTTTCATGCTCTGTCAGATACTCAACACTGTTATTTATCCACACCCCAAGATACTTGTACTCATTCACTACTTTTAGCACGAACTCCTGTATTCTATGCTCGCCGCCCTCTTCATTAAATATCATGACTGCAGATTTTTCCTTACTATACTTGAAGCCTAATCTATCTCCCTCTGTACTGCATATGTCTAACAACTTCTGCAGGTCTTCCTTGTTGTCAGCCATTATCACTATATCGTCCGCATATATTAGTCCCGGTAATGTCTGTTTAATCAATTCCCCTTGCTTGAAAAAAGATAGGTTGAAGCCTAGTCCGCTCCCCTCTAGCTTGGTCTCCAAACCTTGCAGTGTTCACCAGCGCCACCCTCGGCCATAGCGGCCGACGTGGCACGTCCTGTTTTACCGCGAGTGCCACCTAGAAACGTGGTCGAACGTAGAAGGCGGAAGCTGTGCGAGGATACCCTTACGCTACCTGTTTCATATATATGTCATTCACCGACTGCCGAGTACTGCCCGACAAGCCTTTATGGCTTGGGCAGACTTGTCCTAAGAATTGTAAATGTGCTGTCTGAAAATAAAGGTGTTTATTATTATTATTATTATTATTATTATTATTATTATTATTATTATTATTATTATTATTATTATTATTATTATTATTATTATTATTATTATTATTATTATTATTATTATTATTATTACCTACGGCATCAAGACTGCCGGATTCGAGGCCCTCGATCAACTATTCGGCATGCAAAGCTCGAAAGTTATTCAATCGCACTCTCATGATTCTGGGATTCGGGGCGTGTCATAGAACCTCTTTGGTCTATGTCATGGAGCTATTCTGTTCACAACGTAATAACGGCCATACCCGTTTGCGTCCGATCCACTTTTTCCGTTCTTTAGAATACTACGTCCATAATGCCCATGCTTGTTGTCACGTGGTACACTGTTGCCGCGATTGACATCGTAGCTCTCCTGAAATTTTCCTGACAGAGCAAGTGATGAAAAAGGACAAAGTCCAATAACCAGAGAGAGAGAGAAACGCTTTCATAGAAAAGCAGAGCATTTAGCCGAGGTTAAAAAATGCCTGACATATTACTCTGAGTAGGGAAGAAAATTTGGGAGATAAACACAGAAGGAGAACGGTGCAGGAAAGGTTAAATTAAAGAAAAAAAGGGGGAGAACATAAATGGCGGCCATTAAAAGCGTACTAAGGTGAATCGGCGAGAAATTATCTATCTTATGAAATGGTGACGTGCAAAGTCCGACAAATGGGTCAACAAAGTTCACTGCGTGAAGACTTAGTGATGGTAACTAGCAAGATGAAATTATAAGTTGTCACTATATGTCCAATGCCCTTTCAATACGCAAGAAAAAAGTGCATTGCATGTATCTGTTGTCTATGGCAGGCTAATGGACCTAACACACTGTCCACTGTTGAAGGCACTGGGGAGAGCTTCTCCATGCAGTGTTCATAGTACGCACGCTCGTCAGCATATACAGGGCACTCCAGTAGGACATGTTCCAGGGTTTTGATCGAGCCGCAGTTGTCACAAAGCGGACTGTTCATTTAGCCGAAACGGTATTAACCAGTCGCTACTTTACATTAAAAAAGGAGTCAATGAGTCAACGTTGCTTCGATGAAGTTTCTTTTTATTCTTTAAAATGATCGCATAAGACTTGATAAAAATCAGTACATCAAGGCACCTTATCATCGTTCGAAGCGATTAAACCATGAAAAGTGCATCAGACCCATCCCAACGCGATGTAACACGTATAAATTCTCACTTTTTCTGTTAGCCATTGAAGAATGAAATAATCTGCCTCACGAATTCATGGACGACGTCTCTCTTGATATCTTTTTGAAAAACGTAGAGTCGTTTTTTTTGAGAAACAGAATTTACAATAAAAAGAGCAAAAGAGCATCGTGTTGACCTGATTGTATCGCTTCGTGGTTTCGTCGTTCGCCTTTCCAGTGTGTAAAATGCGTCGAAATGAACGTGTATAGCAATGCGCATGTCCTTTGACCGTTGATGGTCTCAGCCTACTTGCTATGGTCTTTTCTACTGCAGGCGCATGTTTTGTACCTCGTGTATGTTATACTGGATATGCTATTGTTTGTATAATAGTACCATTATTTTGCCCGCTCCTGTAAGAGCCTAACTAGGCTTACAGTATGCTTAAATAAAAAAAATAAACAGCTGGCATAAGGTTACGAAAACACACAGAAGAATAAAGGATGAAGCGCGCATTTTGAATCACTTTATCTTACTATTACATTAAAGTTTTTTTTAAATAGTGTTTTTCTCGCATTTTTTGTAGCGCCTGTTCCGGACCAATCCGGCGCAGTAGCCATTTAGGCTTTTTTTGTTTTCGTCTTGCTACGTCACGTAGCCAGAAGATGTGCCCGTCTGATCAAGCCTGAGTTGGTTAGTTTAGGTGGAGGTGGTGGTCAACATTTTTGCGTTATCCTTTCTACGCTTTCCAAGCCAATTGGCACAGTCTGTTCTCATAAATTCGCCACGATCTCACCGCGGGATCGGTGTCTGAAGATTTTTCCGAAATCAGTACACACGGACGACGTTTTCTTCGCATTACATAGGTGAGGTGTGATAATTACGTATACCTTTGGTCACAGTGTCACCACTGAGATTACATCGGCCAACGATACCGTATTGGAAAAAGCAGCTGCAAATTTTACATTTTTACAGGAAAAATTCTTCTAATAGTCTGGAACCTGACAATGCAGTAACAGCTACAATTCTCGTCATGAGAAAAAATTTCCATTTTAACATCGAAGTTTGGGTAATTTCAGCACAGGCTGTTGTGACAAGAAACCTAATCCTTTGGCATTGATGTAGGATTGCGCAAAAAAAAGAAATTTTGACTGGGACAGCAGGACGAGAGTTTATTTTATTCTGTAATTGACTCCTATGGTCTTCAGTCAGGACTTAATAAAAAGAAATGACAAACTGTTGAAAGCAGTTATTTCTCGAAGTGAATGATAGCCAGGGCAGAGGATGTCGCCAGAGCACAAATGTTCACAAAGGCAAGAATTGAGAATGGGCATAACTAGACCATGTTCTGCAAAACTTATTGACGTTGTGGCTACCATTTTCTGACGCGATTGGAACGCACTTTTTTTCCGGCTAGTCTCTGAAAGTGCTGCCACAGCTTGACTGACACTGCCTCAATGCCAGTCACTACTTAACGTTTATTAACAAGTAGTTCCCAGACGTTTCTTTATCCCCTCATCTTATAAAAACTATTCATTACACGAGATGGCACATCGCATAATTATAATAGGCACGGCAAAACTATTGTCTCTTCGAGTCTTCTAGTTTAAAATGAAAAAAAATTATTCTGGAGACAGTATTGTACGTTCGGAGCCTTTGGGCGTCATCAGACTTTATTGTTGCTGCTATACTTCTGTCCTACTCCACCTCACGTTAACGGTACAACTCATGGTACCGTAAAACGAATCCTGTAAGCTCTATCTGAGGATGTGCTCTATAGCAGTCCGAACACTGAGGAAAGTTTTCTGGAACAAACGGACAGAATTGCTGAGCCCATGAAAGGGGCCGTCTCTACTGGAGCAAATAAAAAAGTGCGATAGTTAATAAATAAATAAATTACGAGTGTATATAGTTCATGGTCAAATGCTCTGGGGAATCCCCCAAGGCGGAGTAAATCTGCAATAACGGAGTAATTACTCATTGGCATCCTCCCAAGGGCTGCCACACGGTTACAAAGGAAAGCTGTAGAGCTTTCTCAACACTTCGTAGTTAAAGGAAAAGTCGCCCTGGCCCAGCAGTTCGAACTCGGGACCAACGCTTCAACGAAACAATCACTCTACCAACTGAGCTAACCGGGATGACATGGTTATGGGCGAGAGCGAATTTATGATTAACTTTTTCAACCAATAAGAATTTTTCTGAACTGCGAAGTTTCTGGGAAACCTGTATAGCTTTCCTTAGTAGCCGTATAGCTGTGCTTGGATGGATGGCAATGAGTAATTATTCCCTTATTACAAATTTACTCCGCATTTGGGGATTCCCCTAAACATTTCACCAACGCTGTTCCCACTTAGAGTTACTGATCAATTCGCTCCCGCCATACCATAAGCTTGCCATCCCGGCTAGCTGAGTTGTAGAGCGCCTGCTCCAGTGAAGCGGTGGTCCCGGGTTCGAACCACGGACCAAGACGAATGTTTCTTTAACTACGAAATTTCTGAGAAAGCTGTATAGCTTTTCTTTGTAGCCGTAAGGCCCCGCTTAGGTGGACGCCAATGAGTAATTACTCCCTTATTGCATATGGTTCACGTTTCCTCTTTTTCATCACTTGTAAATGCTTGACTTCCAATTCTATTTTTGATGGAGGACAAGAGATCACAGCCAAATTATGATTCTTTTTATCACTATTTTCACTACTTATGTCTAGTCTCACAGGCTGACAATTTATTTTACGAAAACAAGAACGCTCCATTTGGTTTGTACTGCTGCTCTGAAAGAGAATTGTCTGCATTGCGTGTGAAAAAGGGAAATTTTTGTGAAAAGGAGCAACTTTTCAGTTGCTATTACGCGTGCCGCTTTCTTTGTTCCCGCTGTCATGGTTTCTATTTTTCGCTTCGGTCTAACATGTGGATGGCGCAAGAATTTAATGCTTTACTTTCAGTTGGCACAAAGAATGATATTCTACGTTCCAAACTTTGCCAAATTTCTTGCCGTTAGAGTTATAGGCAGGCTAAATTTAGTTTAGCAGTGTTGAGCGCAGTAGCTTCGCGTGCCTCGCCTTGATTAATCGCGGAATTGCGCGCGTGGGCTTCGGCCGTCGCCAATGATCTTTTGTTGCGCACATTACTCTTTCTATTTCCGGTCTCTTTGTCTGTAACATTCCTGCGCACTTTTTCCAACGCGAGGCAAAAGGTGGTTCCTTTTGCTTTCCGAGCAGAGGCGAACTGAAGAAAGAATTTCAACTCAGTGAAATGGCGCAAGTAAAATACTGTACGCTTAACTAATTCGCTCCAGTTGTGAGTTTTATCGTTTTCCCCGAAACGGCAAGAATCGTGAGACGGGCGGGACAGGAGGTCTTAATGCCCCCCTTCCTTTTTTTAGCCATCACTCACTCTCAGTACATTTTTATTCACTAATTTGAAGCCTCTGAGGCTTTCTTAATTTCTTCGCCTGCGCTCGCGCAAGGTTTCACTGCAGCCTGAACTCAGCAAACTCATAAAGCCTCTAAAGAACCTGGAGGAAAACAAAAGTGCTATTTTGAGTATGCTTTGCCAATGCGTTCTTTCTAATATTTCCAAAATAGCCACACAAAATTTTCCATTATTCGTAACATAAGCGATCACTTGCAGGCGCTTGTAACTACTTTAAACAGGCATCACTCATCCTGCCGCTCATTGCACTCCACTGATTGCCGCCACAAACAAAAAGTGGTAGTGTTTTAGCATAATTAAACCAAGTTGTCGTGTGAGAGCTTGTGTTAACTTTTCGCCTCTTTCTGGAATCTGCATATGCAAGCAACCGCGTTTTTCGATCATCTTCACACCCTTTCTCCACTCGAGGAGAGCTGCGCGATGCCCTCCTCACATTGGCTAAAGCTGTCGCGACGCTCCTCCGAATTTTCACGATCTTCCTCTCATTGGCTGCAGCGGGCGGGACGCTCCTCCGAACTTACCCGAGCTTACCCGAGTTGCTGCGAGCTTCACACCAGATTCTTGGTTAGGACCGTGTTAAGTAGTGCTCTCACGCTAAAATTGTGCTTGATGAAAAAAAAAGGCACAGCAGCTGTCTCAATGCTTGAAGGAAACTTTAACCAGGACGACAGGTAAGCAGTGCAAGAAAGAGAGAATGAAGGAAGAAAAAGTTTGAGGTCACTGCGGTAACCCGCACTCTAGGAATGCGAAATCATTGACGCCTCCTCGTTTATCTTTGCTCCTCTTTCCTCCTCTTTGCCTCTTCACTCGTCGCATCTGTTTGCTTCACTTGTCCCTTCTCCTCACATTTACTGGTTAAGCACTGATGTAAATTCATCCAATTTCTCAATTACCACAATTAATTGTCTTACTTAATTGAGTTCCCTCAATTGCCCATTTTCAGTTTTCAAACTTGGCGCCACGCTATGGCTCCGCCCACACTTCGGGTTTTTCAAATTTGGCGCCACACGTTGCCCTGGCTGTGGCCATTTTTTTGGGTAATTTTTGGCTTTAATTCACTAACTATTCAACTTATCGACAAAATGTTTTCTTCAACATCAACCTCACATCATCCTCTTTCGATTACAACCATTCGTTTGGCGCTACCTCTTCTAAGTTCCGCACAATTGCTGTGGACACGTTTTGCGGACACGACCGTGTGGACATAGCGTAGCAATGCTTTCGCATTAATATAGGTAGTGTTCGTGGAGGGCTCTGGATGTGAATGCTACTTGTTCATGCACTCCGTTTATATGTTCCCACCTTTACAATCTTTACGCACTTATCTTTTCAAGATTCCATAAAAGACGCAAAGTGTCTTGCCGTTTGTAATGCAGCCCCCCCCCCCCCCCCCCCCAATAAACGATCCCCATTTACTACTCTTTCTCGCGGGGTGAAAAAAGAAGAAAAGGAAAAGAAATTGAGCGAGAAAGCCGTATATGTGGGGTTATCCTGCATGCTGCCTGGTCGACATCATCAGGGTGCCAGCTGCGGCGGCGAGCCCAGAGGCGTTACCGATCCGCACCACTCTCTCCCCTTCTTTCTTTTGTTCTTTTTCCTCTTCCTCGTTTCGCTTGGGGCGCAGTCGCCTCCCGACTCGTATTGAGCTCGGTAATTCCCGAAATCCCATCGGCGTTCCCTGATTCGGCGGCCATCAACAGTGACGGCTGCGTCCGGTGTCCCGATAAGGAAATTGTTTTGCGGCACGATCAGTATTTCTTTCTTTTGTTCGCGCTTCATTTCGCTGCAGTAGTCAGCCTAGCCTTATTTTAGATTCTTATGTTGCCTTTTGGGTGACTTATCGCTGCCAGCATGAACCAAGGGTTAAGAAAACTGCTGAAGTTTGAAGAAATGAAACTAAATCAGGAAGTTCTCGCAGGCCGACTGAATGCTGGGATATTAGCGAAGCCTTGACGGATATAATGTAAACACCAGCTTTTGGTCACACTTGTATTACTTCGTTGTAACTATTGTGATTGTTGGAGCATCGTAATCACTGAGTGTTCAGAAAACTGTGACGTCATGAATAAAACCATAGGGCCGTGATGAGCACCCTGCCAGGGAAGAAATATAATAGCGAACGAGCGATACTACAATAAATGCCACAAATAGCTCCATGAATGTCACGTTAAGTAGTTGCAAACGTCTTATGAGCATTTTCTTGTAAATAATTATTTTACTCAGTGTAATGTTAACCGGCTAGAAGAAAATTTCTTACCGTACGTGTTCTCTTGCTACCACCAGCTGGCTTTTTTGCTTTTCATCACTAGTCCTACGCTGCTGCCTTCACTTGTTATGGGACAAGGAAGCAAACTCTCAAGGTCTCGCTGTGTCAAGTAAAGGCGCTCTTTGCTCTCTAGTAAGCTGTATAAAAGAAAAAAAAGATCCCGCATGGACACAAGTGATAAAACTTTCATGACATTCCGGTTCCCAGTTCTGGCACGCCTCCAGAACCGCTTTGTTGGCTTCTTCCCTGCTCACATCCAGCGGAATGCGCTTAGCGGCCTTGCTCAAGATCGTGACTCCTGCCTTCCCTCAAAGGTCTTCTGTCTTGCCCCCTTCCACGACACATAAGACCCGCTGCTAATTACGCACCAGCTTTGACGTCGTTATATCGGCAGTCAGAGGCCGCCACGGCCTTCATGTAGGCGCTTTTTTTAAGCGTAACACGATAAGCGTAAGGAAGAGCGCCTCCTCTTCCTTTGTTAATCCCTGAGGGGCACTTCATGTGCATCGCTGGCTTATACTGTGAGAGTAAAATAAAACTAACAAAAACTCAAGGCTCACTTTCATCATTTTAAATTTACCCAATGTGTTTTGCTAGACTACTAGAAGAGCCTGTTTAACGAAATAGGTCCTGATAACGACATAGTGTGGGATTGGCTAGGCGTTAGCGCAAATAAAGCTGCAGTTATAAACGCAATAAGCAGTTGCTGAGTGAGATCGCAGAACCGAGCCAAGGCTGACAAGATCTCACTCGGATAGCGGAAAAGTCTACTAGATATTCTTGGGCTGTGGAATATATGGGCGAGTTAGACAACTCAAGACGGTCGAAATTGGTCCGGAACACTGCACTAGGGCGGCTGTCTCTTTGTACGTAATTTATCCCCCTAATTGATAGAATTTTCTGAAGGAGCAGGTTAGGCGTTTACGGTGTTTGTAAATCACTTACTGCGCCATTCCTTAGCACGTGTACCGATTTTGTTATTTAACCTCCATGAAATGTTAATTCGACATTTAGTGCACTGCGCACGATCTAACGCTGGTAAAAATACGGCACTGAAACAGAGAAAGGAAAACAGATTCATCGACATAGAGATAGAGAATAGTAGCGGCATGTATTGAGAGCGGAGAATTCCTGCAGAACTAGAGGGATATGTATTTAAGGCTAGAGCTTTATGATGGAGACTCTTAGGAAAAGAAGTAGCGGTGTGTGAATCAGGATAAAGAAGTTTTCAAGATTATATAATCTGTGGTCACATGTAAGTCCTATTTGGATCTGAACGCGGCCGTACCAATGGAGGCCGGAAAGGAAGTTATGTGCGCTGGAGCAAAGCCTCCGAATAAAATAAACTGCGTTTGGCGCTTTGCAAAATGTAAAATTGAAGAATGGTATTTGGGGAAAGGAAATGGCGCAGTATCTGTCTCACATATCGGCGGACACGTGAACCGCGCCGTAAGGGAAGGGATAAAGGAGGGAGTAAAAGAAGAAAGTATGAAAGAGGTACCGTAGTGGAAGACTCCGGAATACCTTCGACCACTTGTGGATCTCTAACGTGCGCTGACATCGCACAGCACACCGGCGCCTTTGCGTTTCGCCTCCATCGAAACTCAGCCGCAGCGGTCGGGTTCGAACCCGGGAATATTTGAATTTCAGTTGATCCTAGAGTCGACCTCCACATATTGTCCTTCTACGTCGGCTGCTGTTTGAACCGGAGCGTTTCGAGCAAGCTAGGTGTCGCCACTGTCGACTTATGCCATAAGAAAGTAAACCTCTATCCGCCCTTTCCCATTTACGCTAAACTGAAGTTCCGTTCACATTCATGAGCTACGTCTATTGTTCCTTTGCTTGAAGGAAATAGTCCGTTGCTAACGTTTTTGTGGGTAGCTGAGATAAAAGCCGCGGAAAGACGTTACACGAGCGATGCTTTTCATATCTTTAAATTATTTATAAGAATTAATCGGGCTGTTAAAGGGGCTCTGATAAAGTTGCGGTATGCCTGGGATGTTGAAGCATGCCGCTTCACGAATATTGTCTGGGAAGAATTTTTAAGACACTTTGTAGAAACAGAGTTACCTGTAGTCAAAATTTGAATCTCAACATCTTCGCACTTTTCCCTCTCTTCTCGTCACTTTTTTCATGCTGGAAGGTCAGCGCTCCTCCGCCAGCCCCACCTAGAGGGGAAGAGCTTCCTGACCCGCCGGAGCTACGCGGCTTATTGGCCGCGTCCTTCGTAGCTGCCTGACGTCCGAAAGAATCTAACCAATAGCCACCTTTCAACATGTATACGCAGATGCGGGGTACTGTGGAGGGTGCGAGAATGAAAACGTCGCCGGGAAGGGCTCGCCAACTTTCGCGCGTGATTTTGGGTTATCTGCTGCGTGCAGAAGTGTATTATTTGGCTCAGGTAATCATGACAACAAAATGCAGTGATTGAGCAGGTTGATGTCGTCTCCTCGGAAGATGTTTCAGTGCCCCTTTAAAACTCTGTTTACTGCACGTTTGCCCGTTTAGTTAAGCGAGTAATCGAGAGAAATGCCAGGCTTGGAATGTTGTTGCCATGTGCTGTACCTTTTAACTTGTATCCTACTAAAGCCTTCTAGTTGGATGCGAGGATACGGATACAGGATGGAATCTGAAATGTTGCCAGTTTTGTTCGAACTTTATTTCGTTGGCTTTGTGGGATTGCTCTTGCTGACACTTGGCGATGGCAAAAACTTTGTATAGGAAACGTTCGACCACCTTCATTTTTGCAGCGCTTTCAGGATGTATTTGATTCCCTTTTCTATGCCTAAATTGAGTGCACCTGCATGCCTATTTCAATACTTGGCGCGAGTAGTTCTCTCTAAAAGAATATAGCACTTCATTGACAAGGAATATGTACACCTTATTTAAATATTATTACAGCTCTTTTTCTGGAGCCAGCATGAAACAGTATTAATAAAGGCATGCTTTGTTTTTAATTTGGTTAATAATAGCTTGTGAACGTGAAACAAGAATAATAAACTGCCGGATACGTGTAGCGGCTTATTTTGTCCTCTCGCTCGTCTAGTTTAGTCGCACTGTTTCGTATACTGTAAACCCTCTAAAGCAGACATCACTTTTACCATAAGTGAATTTCAATAAAGCGGACAGCGGGTTTTAATAAGATCGAGGCAGGCATAACCCTCTTGAAATTTTCAGAGCCCTGAGCAGATGCAGGAAGAGAAAAAAGAAAAGGGAATCGTTCAACAAAGCATGCCTTGAAAGCATGTTATTTCCTGCTCACTTCTCCAGTTGAAACACTCGTCGTCTTACTACCCAACTCGGTTTATACCATCTTTTTTCTTCCGGTCTTCGTCTCGGTTCACATTTTCATAACGAACCCGAAAACGGGCATCGCACAGAACGTATGATGAATCCAAAGGCTCGAGACAATTACGGTTGCACCCTTACATGGAGACCTTATTTGCGGCTCTAGGATTTCTATTGTGCGCCAAACCGCGCGAATAATTCAATTCTGCTCATTCCTGTGCATCTCGCCGATATTTGTCTCAAAAGAAGTAATATTAATGAGTTGCTCATTGTCGATGCTACTTCTAAATTATTAAACACTTTTTCTGTGCACTAGCTTCGAGCACATATCTTCCTTGGAATGTCTCCACCTCCTATGAAGAGCATCATGTCGGTGCTTTTAAAACTGAGATAAAAATGCTTGCTTCGAGGTAAAAAGCTCATTTTCTTTCCGCCTGGACATACGTGTTCGGTTTGTTTTGGTGGGCTGCTAATGGTCACTCACTGTTTACAGGAAATTCAGTGCGCAATTTTTTGCGCAACGGAGGAGATTTGGGTTAGATTTCCATCTTATTCTTTCGCAAGCGAACTATTGGTGTCAGTAGTAACATCACATCATCACCGTCATTCTCATCGTCGGCATCAAGATGATCATCAGCGTCATCATCCTGATTTATTATTATTATTAACCTATCAAAAGATGGCACATACCCACACTGGGGGATCGGCCAAGAATCGGGTGGCTATTGAACTGAACTCAGGTAACAAAAAGGAAAAACACGTGGGAGCATAACACCGGTGAATTTTTCGTCATGAACAGAAAAGGGATGAGTGTTCTGATTTTAAAATTTTAAGAATAATAATAAAGAGAGTGATTAAATATTAATGATTTAGTCAAAATGTAATAATTGATAGAAAAGAAAAGGTTGAAACACTTAGCAAGGCAGTCGGTGAGATTCTATCAGAAAATTTTGAACAGCGGTGCAAACAGATCTGTGGCTGAACCCAAATGTGGTGGCGCCAAATCCTGATTTCCTCCGCTCGGGACAAGTGTTTCTCTTTGTCATCTTCAATTATCTCTGTGCCGCTGCTGCTGCAGGCACCCCGTCTAAAAGATGATATCATAATCATCTTTCCAGCTAACTCTGGCCATGACAAGGCCGCGTTTGATTTTCTTTGGAAGCCGTACTGTCCCACTAATCGACGTACGGAGAACCAGTCTGGTTTGGTTTATGCGGTTTAATGTCCCAAAGTGACTAAGGCTATGAGGGACGCCGTGGTGGAGTACCCCGGATTATTTCGACCACCTGGGGTTCTTTAACGTGCACTGACATTGCAGAGTGCACAGGACCTCTAACTTTTCGCCTCCACCTAAACGCAGCAGCCATTCCAGGGCTCTATTATTTCTTGTTTATTTCCACTAGGATGTATTTAAAGTTGTCGATTGATTGCAGAGTAAAAAAATCAAAACATTAGCGTAGAAGACAGCTGCTGATGCATTCCTTTCAAGGACGAAATAACTATATAGAAAGACAGCCTGTTTCTAGAAACTTGATTTGCATAAGCTAGCATATCATTTACACTGAATCGCGTGGAACTGCCCATTAAAATCGAAATAACAGCTAGATATATGAACTCTAGCCCGATTGCAAAATAAGGTTCTGGGAGCATTAATAACGGCTTGGTAGCATGCCTCTACCGGTAACATTCCCTCAATTCAGCCATAACGCTCACTATAACATTGATTTATATTTCGCAATAGACAAATTCGGTGTGTTTGTTTTCATTAATTATTTACGTAAACTAAGTATCATCTTTCATTTCCAAGAGACATTATCAAATGAACCAAATACCCGGTTTTCACATCAAAAACACTCCTTCCTAATTCCCGTAATTACCGTGGCAGTATTTGAATAACCGCGTTTTTTTTTGTCATTTACACCCCGAGAAGAACTTCGAAGGCGGTTTATACTCACCTGTGTGCTTGGATATTTAAGCACGTATATGTGTGTATGTGCGCTTGCACATATATGCGGGACAGCGGGATTAGTTAATCGTATCCTGCTTGCATTCTCAGTTGAGGAAACGCATATCAATAAAAAGCCATGGCACATTTAGGTCAGCCTTTGACGGCCTTTATTCAAGCAATTTTTCTGCATACCATTCTCTGCGCTTCATTCGCCAAAAGCCATACTCATTTGTTCTAGGCGTTATTGTCTTGTCTACACACCAATACGCCCGGTCCAGCCGGAAGGAGCAGACAAAGGCTCTAGCCTCTCTTCTGCAAGAAACGCGTTGTTTTTTAAGCAGAAAATTTTGAACCGTTGAAAACTTCCGCGTTGTCCAGTACATGTTTATTACTTCCTTCACGTAGTTGCTGAAGCAGCATTCGCCCCCAAGCGACTCTATACGCACAATGAATCTCTCCTCTTCTGTTCATATCTTTCCATAGATGTCGGTTCTTGAAAAGTACCCATGACTAAACTTGCTCAAATTAAGGTTCCCGTGTGCATTATTGCGTTTTGCATACAGTTAAATTGAGAAAAAAACGACAGTCATTAAACTCCCTAGGCCCAAATATCATTTCTGCTGATGATCGCTTCCCTTCTAGCGCCCAGTGGACTGCTCCTCCCTCAGGTTGCAGAAGTATGCTTCCGTTTGCCTTTAGAGACCCCTTCTGCTTCCGCACTCCCTTTACTCTAACAATGGGTCTACCGCTGGCCATTCTATACGCGTCATTTATTCCCCTCATCGCGCACACTGATAGCATTGTGGGGAACAACTCCCCGTGCGACCCATCACGGCCCGACTCCTTGCGACATCCTCCCTCTATAGTCAGACTCTCTTCTTCACCACCATCCCAGAAATGTTTGTGAAAGGGAGTGGAAGGGCAGCGACCAAATGGTGTCGCATCGATTCAGCAGTATTGATTTTTGCTCCGAAGGCAGTGATCGGTGCTCTTGCGAGTCACGGTTGGTTTCCGGCGATGCGCCAATGCAGGAGACGGCGAAGTGGAGAACACTGATGCCCTCTCAACACTCCTCCCGATCCTTCTGCACTCTTCCGTTAGAGCACCGGCTGCGCCTGATGCCCCTCCTCTGGTATTTCTGGCGTTGCAGAAGTATGGGGATTTGGGCTATTGGGATGCAGTTCATCTTGAAAACAGAAACCAGCGAAAAACGCTAAGGCGCCCGTGTGCTGTGCGATGTCAGTGCACGTTAAAGATCCCCAGGTGGTCGAAATTATTCCGGAGCCCTCCACTACGGGACCTCATTCTTCCTCTCTTCTTTCACTCCCTCCTTTATCCCTTCCCTTACGGCGCGGTTCAGGTGTCCAACGATATATGAGACAGATACTGCGCCATTTCCTTTCCCCCAAAAGCCAATTATTATTATTATTATTCACTCTCCCTTCTACTGGTCGCGGCGCTTGCCTGAGCTTCCAAGTCAGTAACTCAGGAGTTACGCTTTTTTGGAAGGACAGGCCCTGACAAGCTAATTTATAATAATAAAAATAATTGGTTTTTGGGGAAAGGAAATGGCGCAGTATCTGTCTCATCTATCGGTGGAGACCTGAACCGCGCCCTAAGGGAAGGGATGAAGGAAGGAGTTAAAGAAGAAAGGAAGAAACAGGTGCCGCAGTGGAGGGCTCCGGAATAATTTAGACCACCTGGGGATCTTTATCGTACACTGACATCGCACAGCACACGGGCGCATTAGCGTTTTGCCTCCATAAAAACGCAGCCGCCGCGGTCGGGTTCGAACCCGGGAACTCCGGATCAGTAGTCGAGAGCCCTAACCACTGAGCCACCGCGGCGGGTGACAAGATACTTTATTGTAAACGTTTTCAGCCATTCTTTGCGCCATGTTCCTGGATAGAGGAGGAAGCCAGTGCCGAACTGTGTATTGGTTTAGTTATTCCGTTTCTCGAGCTCTTTATTTCTGGCAATGCCGAACTGTATCCGCTAAATATGCTTCAGCGCTATACTCATGCAAATAAAGCTGCTGAGGTAGCTAACCTTCATGGGGGTAAACAAGCAGTAAGGACATATCGCCTTTGCGGCGTCGATTGTGTCCTTAAGATGTGTTCATGAACAAGTACTTTTTTTCTTGTAGGTGTAGCTGATATCCCTGCCTGCGCTAACTGCAGGTGTAACGAGACCGCGGAAGACATTCTCAGTAGATGACCTGCATTTAAAGTCGGGGGGTCGCAGTTATGCTATGATCAGAACCCTCTTAATTCCCTCCTGCCAGCGGAGATTTCAGATTTTTGAAAGGTGACCGTAGCGGCCGTCGGGTCCGAATGCCTGTCATGCAGTGATCCCTTTATGAGTTAAACGGCGCTAGCACTCATTTGTTTCGAGGTTATGAAAGCAATTTTCAGAACCTAATGAGAATTTCTCAATAGTATACTAGAAACAAATACGCACGACCTAAGCGAGCTGCTCTTCGTAATTAAACATTGAAGCACACTGGTTATTCCGCCGAGACAAATTGGCGTTTCTTCATTTTATTCTTCCTAAACTTTGCTAGACGATGCATCTGTAACGAACTCCACGTATACGCTGTAAAAGCGGTACTTTTCTGGTAACTTGCATGAAGCTACTGCCACCAACTACGAACAGCGCAGTCTTCGTATCTTATAGATTGCGAAATATTTGGAGTTCCAAGAGAAAAAAGGAAGCCTATTATTAAAAGAAACAGCGCTACTTTCAATTAGGCGCACTTTCGCGCTTTGACTTTGTAGGTCTTGGACCAGTTAAAATTACTCGCAGGTAAACTCTGATTAAGCTCACCGCTCGAGGCCAGGGCATCTCCCATCAAGCCGCGCTGCGTCTATACAATGCCGCAGCTTTGGGGGCGGTGCTCTATGCGCTGCCGCTCGTTACGGTGCGCAAGCCGTGCTGGAAGAAATTCGAGCTTCAGCACCGCAAGTCCCTGCGCGTGTGCCTAGGCCTGCCCAAAAACTCGCAGTGCGCCGCAACGTTGGCGGAGGCAGGAGCGTGGCCACTTGAGCTCCAAGCAGCGCGCAGGGCATTTAATCACATCGACCGGCTTCACCGCGCACCGGATGGCGGCTCGCTGCTGCAGCGTATGCGCTCGCACCCGCGCTCACGAATGGGCGCAGCGCTGCTCGAGCATGAGCAATTGACACAAGGCCCACCACCCTACGGCTCCTGCGCGCCCTGGCCTGCTGCCTCGGAGGTACAGCTAGAGATCGTCGGCTTTGCGGGAAAGCGGAGCACACCCCTCTGCGCTGTGCAGCAGCTGGCCAGAGCCGTCATGCACGAGGAGCTCGAGGACCATCTCCTCGTGTACACCGACGACTCAGTGGCCCGCGACAGCTGCTCCCTTGCTGCGGCGGCCACCATCCCCGCCCTGCGACTGCACAGCCAGAAACACGCAGCCTTCCTGGGCTCCTCCACCACGGCGGAGTTGATGGGGATCCGGTTCGGACTGGACCTGCTGCTCACCCTCGGCCCTCCGCCGCCCAGGAGTGCTATGCTGTGCGACTCCCGCGCCGCCCTCAGCCGCCTGCAATCTAACGGCTGCGGTACCCCACTAGTGCGGGAAATTCGCTCGCGCATCGAGCGCCTCGCGCAGAGAGGTTGTGCCGTGCGTGCACAGTGGGTGCCCGGTCACTGCGGCATCGCTGGGAACGAAGAAGCTGATGACCTCGCGACCGCTGCACACCAACTACCTGCCAGCGATCTGCCCCTTGCGCTGGAGGACGTGCGTGCGGCCATCCACGACCATCTCCGAAAGCAGCACCCCGACCCACGCATCGCGGGAGGTGAGCGCATCGACAGTGTCACCGGCTGTCGCGCACTTACACGGTCACAACGTGCAATGATCCTCCGCGCGCGCATTGGCTGCGTGTGGCCCGGGGAACGACGGGTGCGTCACGGAATCGCGACGAGTGATGTGTGTGACGGATGCGGTGCAGTGGAAACACTAGAACACCTGCTCCTTCGCTGTTCCGCGTTCGCCGATGCTCGTCGTGATATGCTCGCGGCCTATAGGGCGCAGGGCATACTACCAGACTCCATCAAGACGCTATTGTGGCCGCAGGGCAGTGCGCGCACCCGTGAGCGAACTTTGGTTAGCCTCTGTGCATTCCTCGAACACACGGGCTGGACGTCCCGTCTGTTCTCCGTCAAGTAGTTACACGCAGTGACCGAACGCTCCGCGAGTTCTACCTTGAACGATTAATAACTGGACGCCCCACTCCAGTTGTAACCAACAGAGTGCTGTGCGCGTGTGTGATTTAATTCCTCCAAAATTAACTAATCACGCGCACAACCTGGTTACATTTCTTATTGTGTAAATAGTTTGTACATATTACTTCTCCCCCTGTCCTCTATTCCTGTCCCCTCACCTCTTTCATTTCATTTCTCCATTCTGCCTGCTGTCCTTTATTTCCGCTGCCCCAGCTCAGGTGCTTCAGTATCGATGGCAGATGCCGGGGCTAGCAAAAATCTTTTCCTTCCTTTTTTACTATTATTTTTTAAATAAAACCACTACCACCACCACCAACTTTGATTAGGCCAACGCCTAAAATGACGGGCGTAGGTAAGAGCAGAAAAATTAACGAGACGCTCGGACAAAATATGTTGCAAAATGATGAAATAAGTTAAAGATTTTTCAGCCTTCATAGTATAAGCAACAGAAATGTAAATCGAAACGTATGCGGCGGAAGTTGGAAGCCATAATGCCCCCCCCCCCCTCCCCCACCCCACTCTCGCTTTGCATCTCCTTGAAGCAAACTTGCAAGAAGTCTATTGGGCTGAAGGCAATCCTGACATGATGGAACGCGACAACCTGATCGTGCAGCATTAGGCTGATGTGGAGCTCTCTGTTAGTGACGTGAGGAACTTTTCATTGAAGGACGACTCTAACTGAATCTTGTGCTTCGTCGTTTGTTTTCTCGAATTTGTTATTTCACCTAAAGAAAACAGCCGCAATAAAAAAAACCTACGCTTTGTGTTCGGCTGGTAAATATTTAAAGCTCTTTGAGACGTTGCAAATTAAGGAAAATAAAAAGGACTTAATTTTCAGTGAGAAAGGACAACGTCGTACATTGATGACAGAATGCGTTTTAGGCTATCTGATTGATTCGGCGCGATGTTGAGTATATTTAATGAAGAAATTAGCTGGGCATAAACGAACATAAAATTGTTTTTAAGAAAAAAAGAGACGTAATGTTCAACGGGAAATGAATTCATAGACGATGCGAGGACGAGAGCAAAGTGTTAAGTTGGAATAGCAACACGGTAAAAAAGCAAGACCACATAAAATGAACAAAAACAATGATCGTTGCAAGTCAAGCACAGAAAGCGAACAGAACCCCTACCTATCTTCTGGTTGCTCCCGACAAGCGTCTGAATATTGGAATACCATTATATGATAGAGTAATTAAACCAGGAAATATAACTAGTCCTTCTAGTCAATCGGATCTTTTGCTTTTTATTTATTCTCTGATTCTCTTTATTATATTGATTCTGTGGATTCGGGGTTTCTTATGCAAATGAAGAAGTTTAAGATATGCAGTTACGTCAAGATGGCTGGTACGGAATGAAGCAGAGCGCTGACAAGGACTATTTTGTGTGCTGAAAAATCATTGCCAAAAATCATTCTTCCCAAAATGAGCAACCCGCCGCGGTGGCTGAGTGGTTGCAGCGCCCGGCTACTGATCCGGAGTTCCTGGGTTCGAACTCGACCGCGGCTGCTGCGTTTCGATGGAGCCGAAACGTTTAGCCGCGCGTGTGCTGTGCGATGTCAGTGCACGTTAGAGATCCCCACGTGGTCCAAAGTATTCCGGAGCCCTCCACTACGGCACCTCTTTCTTCTTTCACTCCCTTTATCCCTTCACTTACGGCGCGGTTCAGGTGTCCGCCGATATGTGAGACAGTTACTGCGCCATTTCCTTTCCCCAAAAACCAATTTACCTATTTTAACCCAAAATGAGCAAGTTTAAATATTTAAATATCAGTGCATGTTAAAGATTCCCAGGTGGTCGAAATTATTCCGGAGCCTTCCACTACGGCACCTCTTTCTTCCTTTCTTCTTTCACTCCCCCTTTATTCCTTCCCTTACGGCGCGGTTCAGGTGTCCAAGGCTATATATGAGACAGATACTGCGCCATTTTCTTTCCCCAAAAAACCAATTATAACATTAAATATGAAAAAACAACCATATATTCAGGTGCCATCACGATCTATTATTTTCCTTCTAATTTTATACATGTCTATGCAAATGGCCCAGTATTTATTCAGCACTATGAATTTCAGGTTATAATATTTTGTAAATATATAACTGCAAGATTAACGTTAACATCAATACGCAGGGACAAAAGGACGCCCAGAGCCAGAAAATACAACTTTCCCGTTGAAAATTATGCAGCGTTAAGTAAACAAGAACGAAAAATTCAGGAGGAAACTTAGTTGACCTAAAGTGCGCTGAGGTGAAAGCCTTTAGCGCCGTGTTGCTGCTTTTGTCACTGATGTGTTCTTAAGATGTTGATAAAGTACACAATTGTTTGTGAATCTTAAATGCTGGAGACACTGGATGGCGTTTGGGAGGCATCCGTCTGATTTGACGCCTTTCTCCAAACACTCCCCAGTGTCATAGACAAGGAGAACTACATATGCGTTGGCAAGAAGTACCGTAGTCGTTAGCACACTCGGCTTCAGAACAAAAGGATAGTGGTTCCAATCCAATCTCGCACAAAGATTTTTTTGTCTTCTCGAGTTGAAGAGCGTAACGGACGGACGGACGGACGCAAGCATGAGGCATTAAAGGGTTTCGCCTTCAAAATGGCGAAGCTATGCAAATAGCACAACATGCGGACGCTTAGCGCAAGAGTAGAGTTCATCCCCCGATAATTATGTTCACTTCTTCATTGGAGCGCGACCGGTTGCAGATTGATCCAAAGAAATTTTCTCCACGAGAGAAAAGTCTTGTGCCTGCAGCAAAAAAAAAACACAAAAAAACCCCAGAGACTTGACCGACAGCCCTCACTGACGCAAACAGTCCATGAACTGGTCTTTAATAGCCGGCATGCAAAACTTACTCGTTCTAGCTTTCGTGATCTGCGAGGTTCCATTCGGATAGACTTATTACGTACATTGTTCCGGAAAACCACTTTCTGAAAAAAAAGCACCAAATGGTGTTTTCCGGAAACGTTCCGGACGCTTCTACCAAACACACAGTCCTTCGACGAGCTGAAGATACTGAGCACAGCAGAGAGCTTTCAAGCCGTTCAATTTTCCGCTAAAATGCGCTCGTCGTGGACGTACTTTCAATCCATCAGATGCGTTGGTTAGTTGAGCGCAGGAAAACACAAACAGCGAAAACGTTATGTCTACGATCTCGCGAGCTGAATAACTTCTGTAGGCACATTTGGCAGCTCGCTCATAAAGCACAAATGAGGCTGCCGGGCAGGCAGCAGTTTCTGGGAAGTACTGAATGCCCGCTAGCTACAAGGTTGAAAGCAGTAATGGTTATTCCTCCTGACTTGCGGGACACACGCGGTCCATATATTACGGAAAGCGCCACGGGAATTGTTCTGCATTCCACGGGAAATTGCCTGCGACGATGCATATCTGTAGGATGTGGAAACTGCGGTTTCTCGGTGCTGGAGCGCAGAGCCACCGCGACCACGACATGGAATAGCTCCACATTTTCGAGTGAGGGGCATTAGCCTCCCGTTGTCGGCGCTGAAATTCTAAGCGTGCTGTGCAGAGTACTCTTTCAAGCGACTACGTAAAAGAACAAGGCAAATCTCCTCGCCTTCGTTGTCCGTCCTCATTGACCACAAATAATTATAATGATAATATTAAACGGTGTTAAACTCATTAGTATTCAAACCAATGGTCTATTAACAGTAGCGCTTCAGGAATCAGTTATTAGTGACATAATTGTACACAGAGCTTAGTCGGTGAGAAGCAAATTGTAAATTAACACACACCAATTACACCGCATATTATTAGAAAAGAGCATACCTTATTACTTCACGGGCTATGAAGCTTACGTAAAAGTTCGTAAGGTGATTTTATGACGAAGTTTAAGTGGCGTTGCATAGGGTAAGAATACTGAGATCGCCGGTTTTTCTGCCAATAATTTTTGTACCTGAAACACTTGCACTCTAAAGAAATGCACATTCGTGCCTTATTCTGAATCTAGACGTTTGTAATTTCAGATCTAATACTATCCATCCGACAGCGGTAAAACTTACTGAAATTGCTTCTCTACGATACAAGCGCTGCCGTTGGGGGCGCTTTAGTCTTCGGTCCAAAGGCATTGTTTTGGGTTGCACAGGTGTACCGCGGACACGGAATTACCGAGTTTTGTGTTAGGCAGCACCTCGACGACTTCCAGCATATCTGAACGGTACTCAAGTAACACTTGTTGCGGTGCTAGTTGGTGCATAGTTCTATGTACAAATGTTAGCGCAAAAATAAGAGACAATCAAAAGAAAGGTGGACAAGACAACGCGTTGTCTTGTCCAGCTTTCTTGTGATTGTCTCTTATTTTTTGCGCTAACATCTGAACGGTACCTTTGCCCGGGCTGCGGCGGTCCAGTTTCGATGGAGGCGAAATTCTAGAGCCCCGTGTACTGTGCAATGTCTGCGCACGTTAAAGAACCCCAGGTGGCCGAAATATCCGGAGCCCTTCACTACGGTGTTCCTCATAGCCTGAGTCGCTTTGGAACGTTGAACACCCATAAACCGTAAACCAAACCAGAACACCATAATTACAATAAAATACTATTGTGGCAGCGCCACATATCTACACGATGTAGCGCAGCATGCCCCAACTACAACGAATGCTCCGAATATCGAAACTGTATAAGCGCGCCAGTCTTGCAGTGACCCGTGCTGAAATGCCTAGAAAAAGACGCCGCCCATTTAAGTCCCACAAGGGCCACGCTTTCTTTAAGCAGATTTTACCGTCAAAACCGCCACGACTCGGCCAATTCCGGTACTGATTTCAGCGCTTTTTTTAATTTAGGCAGTACATTTTCCTAACGTATGCTTCAGTATGCGCGCGCTCTTTTTCATTAGGAGGATCAAGTGTCGTTCTACCTACATTCAGCAAATGTAGCGGGTAATTACCCGACTAAGATACAAGAAGCGGTCAATGTCTCCGTACAAAAGCGAACCTCGCATACACGGATTCTCCTCTGTGCTTTTTCTTGTTACTGTGCTCGCTCAAAAGTTCCTGCCTAACTGGCTTACAGTCCCTTAAAATTATATCCGTGTGTCTGACAAGGTATTGGACATTTCGATCCCCTTCGATCTTCAAGCCAACTCTATTCTGAAGACATTAAAGATTCTTATAGAAACCATACAGCCCGAAGAACTATAGGAAATGTAACAAAAATAGCAATAAGGCACACCGCGAGAGCCAGTCGTCTTACTGGGTGTACATATTTATTTTAATTTCCCCGTGTCTCCATGTACGACGTACCCGTTGCACTTCGATGTTTGATCAGAAGACTCATCATACTTACAAGCAAGCTGTTACTGCAATCACTGCACATAGGTATCTGACGCTTACTTTAACTTCTGTCCGGAAACTACACAGACAAGAAACGATTGTAATCTAGCCTCTGTAGTGTTTACTTCGTGACTATAATGGGAGTAAAGACTGAGTCATAAGTTTCCAGGCCACAAGGGCTGGTAACCGGAACGGCTCAACGGCTTTGGCTTCCGGCTACTGAGTGCAAGGCCGGGAGATGGAATCTCAGCAGCAGTGGTAGTTTTAGATGGATGCGATATGCAACATAACTTGTGTACTAGGCGATATCAAGCGCAAGTTCAGCAATTAAAGTAGTCAAAATTGATCCGGAAGACTGTACTACGGCGTGTGCCATAGCCTACGTGGAGCGTCTAGACATCAAACCACACATACGATACTGCACCATTTCAGGTCCAGATACTAGCCACTGCGGTGGCTCAGTGGTTACGGTACTCGGCTGCTGACTTGAAAGGCGCGGGTTCGATTCCGGCAGTGGTGGTCGCATTTTGATGGAGGCGAAATGCTAGAGGCCCGTGTACTGTGCGACGTCAGTGGACGCTAAAGAATCGCAGCAGGTCGAAATTACCCGGTGTTCTCCTCGACGGGGTCCTTCGTAGCCTGAGCTGCTTATAGAACAATAAAGCCTTTAGCATAGCAGATATTGCCAGCATTTTGTAACAAAAGTAAAAACAGCGCTAATTTTTACACAAAGCACACAGAAAGACCAGACAGGACGGGCGCTGACTCCAACTACGTTTATTGAAAGCCACATGTTGCCCATATGTAGCCCTAAGAAGGTGAACGCATGCGCATTTCTTACATGATAAACACACACACACACACACACACACACACACACACACACACACACACACACACACACACACACACACACACACACACACACACACACACACACACACACACACACACACACACACACACACACACACACACACACACACACACACACACACACACGCACACGCGCACGCACACGCGCACGCACAGGCACATACATACACACACACACACACACACACACACACACACACATGCACGCACGTACGCACACAGGCGCACACGCACAGAGAGAGAGAGAGAGAGAGAGACAAAAACTTCTCAACTACTCAAAACTACTTAACTTTTAGTCTGAGTGTGTTTGTGTGCTTTTTTATTATGTAAGAAATGCGCATGCGTTCACCTTCTTGGGGATACATATATGCAACATGTGACTTTCAATAAACATAGTTGCAATCAGTGCCCGTCCTGTCTGGTCTTTCTGTGTGGTCTGTGTAAAAATTAGCGCTGTTTTTACTTTTGTTACACAATGTTACACCAACTAGTCCGGCAAGATGTATTGCCTGCATTTTTACGCATACCTTTTGTCTGTATTATGTGCCTTCATCGCAGGAAATTATTTTCTCAGCATGCATTTAGACGAGCTTTGGCAAACAAGGATTGGTGTGCCTGTTCACTCAACTGTAAACTTTAATTTTCCGCAGCCTTGTAGATTCTTAAAAAACTCAAGAATTGACGGCTTAAAACACCCAGAAAAATTCTTCGTCTTTTTTGTTACATTATGTTTCTTTTAACGTGACTGTTAATTCTCACTGGGTGTTAAAATACCCTGAAAGATTGGTTGTAGTCAGCGCTGTCTCTTCGCTCCTTTCCTACTTCCTATATTTTGAAAATTTATTCGACCAAAAAAAGTTCTGTGCATAAAAGCATGGCCCCAGGTAAACAAATATATGTTTATCCTCAGCTTCACCACGAAAATAAATCTGCAAATTTTTGCGAGAGTTCGAATTGAAAACAAAATCAATATACAGAATAGTTACCTTAACAATAAGTAAAAAATCCTGAATACCACGAGAGATGGGAATTCTTGGAACTTCCTCGATCCATATAGAGCGGTGAAAAATTTTATTGACAATATTTTTCGAAGCCTAGAGCAGAATTCTGGAGGACGTACTCTCATGATGTGAACGTCGGAGCTCTCGCTTTTCAAGCCTTCGGGATGTACCGGAAACGGAAATCCTTCCCGCCCAGCCAACCGCGAAAGCCCGTTCCGTTTCAGTTCTCCGATGCTTTAGCGACGAGGCAGTCTCAAAACGCATTCAGCCGCAGCATTCCTACAACATTTTCCTTTTTTCCGCTTTGATTCCTCAATCGTGTTTGCTGAGGGTCATATGTGAAGCCAACGGAAGCGGAGGAAAAAAAAAAGAGCCATTAAGCGGAGCGTGGCTTATTACTTTCCGGATTTTGGCCTCAATGGCTGAAATGTATGTGGTTATTTGGCAAACATGAATCCACTACACGTTTTCATTTATTGCTCACTAAATATTGACTGTAATCACTTTTATTGGTTTTTGCGTAGTTATATCAACGCAAGGACCATGATGCCTTCCGGGCTTAGAGCCTACTGCAGCTAGCATGTTTTTTTTTTTTTTGAAGGTCGGTTTCTCACATCTTATGCCTTAGGATATTCACTTGCCCGTGCCTGATCTTGTAACAAAATCGAGAAATGTATTGCCAACAGAAAGACTTAATATTTCTGACAGGTAACCACGAATGCATCTTTATAAGAACGACACGCCGCTGCTCTGGGGCCTCGTAATCGGATGGTGGTTTTCTTTTGCAATTTCAAAGTTTCTTTTCAGTTGCGGTATTAAACCGATCATAATTAACAATATATATTTGTGTAAACGCAAACAGGTGGCGGAATGTCAGGCTTGAACATGACAGTGGGGAATCTGCACGGTTAAAATGGACGCAGCTGGTGAAGGGCAGGGTTACTAAGAAAAGAAGCGCCAACAGAGACAAGACGTAAGAAGTGACACGGACACGGACACGTGACACAAGACGTAAGAAGTGACTTGTCTCTGTTAGGCGCTCGCAGTTAGGCTCCAGCCGTGTGCGCAATTTCATTTTCATTACCCGTAAAAGCGAAGCATTTAAAATATTGGAGTTAAATTACACTCCCGTACATTCCTTTTAAGATTACTGTCTGCGTCGATTTAACAGAAAGAATTTCAGTGAAAACAAAATCGGTCGTGGTCTGTTTCGACACCCTACTTTTTTTCTTGTAGCCTGCATCCGAAGGCATAATTTTGTCACTAAGAAGTACAAATACATAAAATTATTCTAGCCAGAATAAGCGAATTCGTTATGGTCGATTTTCTCCAGAAAATATAAATTATTTGTTGTTTCTGCAGTTTTATAGAGATTAATCATTTATGATTTTTAAATTTTAAATTTGGAATATGCTGGAGATTAAGGACCGCGCCTTGATCTTAGAACTTTCCTTAGCAAACGATTCGAATTTCTTCCAGTTATCCAAGAAAAAAGCTGACTTTTATATTTTTCTTGTCCTAACGAACAAAAGTACATAGCTGCAGTCCACCTCCGCTCCTAAATCGCATGCGCAACACATAGGAGCGATATATATAATACTGAGAAAAGTGATCCTAAATGACTACCGATGTCTCTCATTATGTTTAGCTAGAAAGACCACGCCCCCTGACCGCAGTCTCAAATTATGGACGGCGTTCGATTATCTGTTGTCCACAACAATCATCATTGGTCAAAGCAGAGAGCTCTTTTCGCCTTGCGAGCGCATGTGTTAGAGAGGGGGAAGGAGGAATATGATAACGACTAGGAGTTTTGGTAGAAAAGATGCCAAGCAATTAGCACCAATTAGGGCAGAAGGGACGTTGGCAGGAGGATTAGCCAATGCAAATTCCAGCTCAACGCGTTGTGAGCGCCGAGATAAATGGAGCAAAACGAGTTTTTGTACCACAAATAATGCGTCACGTCGGCAAAGGAAGCGTAGATCTGAACCGTCCTCTGCGGCGAGATTCGGGTTTGCTGCTCGACCGCATTTGTGAATGATGCTTGGAAGCAACAAACATTGGTAAAAGAAATAGCCTTGTACTAAAGAAAGCAAACAGACCGAGGGCCTTGACCTTAAAGATTGTTTCTTGTTGTTTCGGGGCATCAGGTGTCCGCAAAGCTCGCGTGTAACGCAACATGAGCTTAAGATAAAATTAAATGGGTGGGGTTCAACGCTGCTTGAATCCAGTTATACGAGCGAAAACTCTGTTAGGCATGATCTCCACCGTCTCAAATCATGTGTCAAGGTCAAGGGTCAAGATCTGGTACTCAGTGGTTATCGTGATACGATCACGTGGTCATGCTACTGTAGCTTGGGCCATACCACCACGCAGTTAAGTTCGCTTTGAACTTGCGAGGCACTGAAGGTCACTGTTAATGGGACACCAGTGTTTCAAATCAAAGGTCATGGTCAATGGTCGTGGTCAGAAGTCAAGGTCAGGTACCCAATAGTCGCAGTCATGAGCACGTGGTCATTCTACCATAGCTTGGGCCACACCACCGCGCAGTTCTGTTTGGTTTGACGTTGTGGGGCAATGAAGGTCATTGTCTAATCCGCATCGAAATCGGAAGTTGTACCACCATAATTAGAACTCTCGCTCTAAATATTGGAGAGCAATCGGTAGACCAGTGCGATGTAAATGTGACAGCGGGACTAGATTACTAGAAATGCCACGACTCGATCGGTTGCTTACTTGTACGTACGACACAAACTAAACGGACCCAGCTCACGGTCTACGATGACACGTGCCAGGACTCCATGCTTGTCGACTGGAAGGGGTGCCAAGTCATCCGAGTGCCAAAGCCGATCACACACAGATCTGCGCAGACCGAAAACATTGTTCACGAACCCGTGCTGACAGATGTTCGTGTCAGATACATGCTTTCGGTGAAACCGTTCGGATGCCTTTAGACGTTTCTGTATGCGGTATTCATTCTGGACCTTCCTGATTACGCGAAAACGTCACGTACGCCCTTTCTGCGACATACGCTTTCTTTGCCGTCAATATCTGGCCTCTATACGCTATGCTCTCAGTGCCAAAAGCGCTACGCCCTGCATAATTATACGGCATCCCTGGCTGCAGTGTGTAGGTCACTGGTTACCTACCACACCATGCTCCAGAGCACAGATGTGGTAATCCGCGGACGCATGCCGTTGACAGTTGGTGGTATGCACCTGCTGGTTCCCACACTCTGATTTTACCACCTGTCATTTCATTAGCAGCAGTTTCGATGAAAGCGAGACGCAAAAGGCGTTCGTATTGTGCGATGTCAGCGCTCGGCCGAAATTATTTCGGAGCCCTCAATCACGCCTCTTTTTCTTTTTTATCTTCTTTACTCTCCCGTCTCCTCCCTTTCCTCACGGCGCGGCTTATAGTGTCCACCGGTAAGCAAGGCAGTTACTGCGCCTTTGATTTGTTCGAAAGCAATTTTCATTTTTTTCTTATTGAAGTGGCAGGTGGTGGATAAAGAGATCTAGTAGCGAAAAACAACCGCGGCTCCTTGTCATGAAGTTCGGGTGGGTGCTGAGCTAGTGCAGGGGAGAAGGTCAGGGCACAGAATTCCTGCCTGGGCGGCTGAATTGAATTTCACATGAAATGCATAAGGCGTACGTTGGCTGTGCGATGGTTGGTCATGTTTTCGTCGCAAAAAAAAAAGATATTGACCCATTAAATCGACCTCAGCGGCGCTAGCAGGATGCCGTGTGCTTCGCGACTCAAAATCTCCACGAGCCCTGGTGATGCCCTCCAATGAGTGAACTATTGTAATGAAGGCGTAAAATTCCTCCCTCGGCACGACTTCAGTTTCAATGAGATATTTTCAGTCACTCTGGATTTTTCTCAACTTGGGTTTCACCTTATGTACTTCGTCAGCGGTCGACAAAGCACGATTGACGTGATAACTCTGTCGATACCTTCTTTTCATTGCTCGTCTTGCCACCGAGTGGAATATCTTTGCAAGTAAGTTATACTGACAGTGTCTCTATCGCATTTTCATTAAGCACACTACGGCACTACATAAGCTTCTTGTACTGTGCCAGATGCGCATTGAATACGCTTCTGAATACTTTTGTAATTCATTGCATTTTTCCTTGTACCACGCCGGAGCCCTACGGTAGCGTCATGAGCTGTGGTGGATTTGACTTCACGCAAAAGTTTCATGGGGCAGGGCTTCTTTTTTCATCTCTACGGCCCTAAAGACGGGACAGAAGGAACACCCACAAGTCACACAACTGAAAAAAAAAGTTAGTTAAAAACCTGCTCGCCCAGCATACTGTATTGTGGGCTTGTTCTTGTCATGTGACCCTCTTATCACGTGACAGATCACGCCCTCATGATTTGAATGTAGCGGTGCGTCTCCACTTGAAAGGCGTGAGTTAGAATCGTACAGCTGTTTGTACCTTTTGGAATTTTCATGTGGCATGGATAGACGGTCAAAAATCTCCGCAGGAAAATGAAAATTTATCCGCTAAATTCATTTCTGCGTTACAATAGCACGATGCACAAACTTGCGACTTCAAGTACTAGCGTCGTTGTGTTGGCCTTGTTAAATGCTCGCTGGTCTTCTGGAGCATTTTGAAGTGTCATACACGGCTGAATCTGCAGGTGGAGCGATCAGTGGCAAGGAGCGCAGCCAGGATGCGCCAGAGAAGGTAACGCGACGCGCGCGCCACAGTACAACATGTGTTAAGCCAGACAACTTTCTTCGGCAGACCAGTAATAGTGACGATCGTGAAGTGACGTTTTCCACAAGTGTCCTGTTTTTACGCGTCATCGTGAAATCACGCAGTTTGGAGGTTGACTGGCCTCGTGTCTTCCACTGTTGTGCCAGAGAGAGTTTTTCCCGAGCAAAGAGGTTGGGCTCCGGCCGCACCTCAGGCCATGGCACTGGCTCCGTGTGCCACTGTGCCTCGAAATGGTTGCCCCCCAACATTGGCGATAATAGAGTTTTCGAAATAATGAGATCTGGTTGAGCTACTGCACAGGCAACCACAAATATAATTGCAGTTATACGCGTAACAACCGCGATAGAAAGTCGCCGACTATAATTTACTTAACCAGCTTACTAGTCAACAGAAATAACGTTCTTTATAGCATCCACCTCCTGGTTAATTACAACGTAAAAGCTGTCTCTACAACCTACAAAAATCTTTCGTTTACTATTACTGGCTGACTTTCTCAAAAATATACTGCATAAATGGTTCACACCTAACATCCTATATGCTGTAATGGAGGACCACGCGTAGGCTACGCCAGTCAGTTGGTTTATGGTTCATGGGGGTTTTACGTCCTAAAGCGACTCAGGCTATAAGGGACGGCGTAGCGAAGGGATCCGGAAATTTTGACCACCTGGGGTTCTTTAACGTGCACTGACATCGCACAGCACACGGGCCTCTAGAATTTCGCCTCCATCGAAATTCGACCGCCGCGGCCGGGACCGAACCCGCGTCTTTCGGGCCAGCAGCCGAGCGCCATAACCACTCAGCCACCGCGGCGGCTCCCAGTCAGTTGGCTCTAAGCTAATTATACAGGCGTGCATATTTTCGTAGTGGTTTCGGTCCTCCAACACGGCGGCTGATACGAGGACAGGGCAAGACATCTACACCTAGGTGCTTTAATTGCTCAGAGTAAAACGAGGATACAATAAACAAGATTCTACAGCGAGTGTAAAAGCGCAGGATGAACCTAACTTATGAGGCCTGGGTGGCGTCACCATTGGACGTCACTAACGCTAGCGGTAGTCATCTTTCTTCTCTGTGGAAAACTGTCGATGATCATACGACGGCTACTACATCAGAGTAGTGTGGTAGGGCTCGGCCTGAGCTTATTGGAGGCTCGCTTTACCCCTCCTTCTTTGACCGTTATTGCGCGTGATCCAGTGGATGCGGTCTTTCATCCGGAACGCCCAGATGTCCACGATGTCAAGGTTGGTGACAAATGGACTGCCGACGGCGAGATGAACGGGAAGAGTGATGGGCGAGCAAATTACTTTTTCGCAATCGAGAAAAACTAATCTCTACGAAGCAAGGTAAAGAAAAATTCTTTTTCGTTGTCGTATCATTAGAGATTTTTAAAATGGTGCGAAAATTTGTTGGCCACAGTTATATAGCGAGCACAGAAAAGAACAAGTACCAATATAACGCAAAAACCGGAGAACAGTGCATTCAAACAAAATTTAAATTGCAGTATTCAATGGCCCTCTCCACGATGTTTTCCAACTATGAATGAGAAGGTTGAAAAAATTTGCATGAATTAACTAGGCAGAATCATTATCCTTGATTCTGGGTTCTACTAAAATATCAGTAATCTTTGAAATTTTTGCATTCAGTAAGTACTATCGCATGAGGGGCTGGTACTAAAGATACAATATGGAATTAGTGATCCCTTGATTAGTTTTTGATCAAATGTTTAGAGGAATCCCCTGGGGTGGGGTAGATTCGTAATAAGGGAGTAATTACTCATTGGCATCCACCCAAGCGCCGCCATATGGCTACAAAGGAAAGCTGTACAGCTTTCTCAGAAATTTCGTAGTTAAATTAAAATTCGTCCTGGTCCAGAGATCGAACCCGGGTTCACCACTTAACTAGAGCAGTCGCCCTACCAATTGAGTTAACCTGGACGGTGAGCTTATTCTAGGGCGAGAGTGAATTGATCGATAACTCGAAGTAGAAACAGCGTTGGTCGAATGTATAGGGGGATGCTTACGATAATGTTTAGGGGTTTTTCGACTAAAGTTCAGTAGCTTGCAATTCCGTATATGCATCATTGCCACTCACAGATATTCTCGTACTACATCAGTTTTCTAGCACTTGGTAATAAAGAAGGCTCATTCTTAACTTCGCCGAGCTTTTCGCATTTAACCTATATCCGTCCCAGTCATCTAGTCGCCCTGTCAAGACTGACTGATCTAATCGTTGGGAGTATTCAGAGTCGTGCCCCGCATTTTATCGTTGCAAAGAATGACCGAGAATTTAACAACGGTTTACTTAGCTAATACCATGACCGAAAAACACTACAGCCAGGTAGGAAAAGTCGCTCCTACGTTATACCAATCGATCGGCACACAGTATCTCAATACACCTTATCCTGCCGAGCGATGTCATATTGTGCCATTTTTTATTATTCCATCTTTCGATAGAAATTCGACTGAAGGAATCAGCTTTCCCGCGTGTTATAAATCGATAAAATGATCTGCGTAATTACTTAGTTAATTTCACGATGGAGGACAAAGTGAAATTCGGGTCCCATTTTTGAAGTTGATTAAATTATTATTGTTTGTAACATGCGATTTATGCGATGTTATTATCTAGGTTGCAAAGCTATACTGTTCTGGAGCGCGATTTTCCTGAATGAATACTTGAATGAACATACGTTTTCGAAGCTGGAGGAACCGTATAAGAGCATGTGGACACCTCGGAACAGTTAATGAAGTTTTGCCTTGGGCAATGCCAAAAGCAAGCAAATTCCTTCAGTACTAGGTTGCACTTAGAGCACTGCAGGGCTCTGATGTATTCTTGGTCATTTGCAATTTATGTGAGAAACAAAGGAATTTGTGAGAGTTTTTGTAACTTCACAAAAAACGCGTATGCAGCTCTTGGGTTCTTTTTCTATCATCATTTCCTTGTTTGCATCATTCCCAAGTGCTATGGATTGAATATGATTGCGGCAGTGCTATAAATTATAAAACGGGTAAGCGATAAATATGCGCTCTGAAACGCAGGGATTCAGTGTAGAAAACTTGTATCAAGAAAAAGGGGCCCCAATATTAGATTCTCTACAACAAACGTCGGTGGATGCTTGGAGAAGTCGATATGCTCTTACCAAAGGTTTCAGCGTAGAAAGGAATATTGGAAGGCAGAAGCGAAAGAATGCTACATAAGCTTTACTTGTGCACTAAGTTGATGCCTGCGCCGTGTGCGCTCTCTATGCCGGTCTGCTGTTTCTTATGCGCCGCAGCCTGAGACCAAGAAAACGTGGTCTGCGGTTCACAATATTGAGATGAATATGTCGACGACGCACAGGTGAAGCGATTGGTCATTTCTTTACTTATAAATTCGTACAACATTGCTAAAGAAATCCATTGGACTTCCTCAAACAATAATGTGTACTGTTTTCCTTAACATAAACATGGCAGTGTCCTGTGAAAGCAGCGCCATCAACCTAATAACGCATCAAGTGACTAACAGCACCAACTCTGAGCTCCCCGACCGACAAACTCACGCGCACTGGACAGGCTGAGAGACGTGTGGTAATAACCAGGACACCGATCGATGCTCGCGTCGCGTAGCTAACCTTAGCTAGCCAGCGCAAGCGAGGCATCACTGCAGCCCCACTGCAGCTTCTTTCACTGACAGTCGGCCTTGGCCCATCTTTTATAGCTGAGGCCAGCGTCATGCCCCGGACACGGGCTTCCCGCTTTCCTTCCCCGCGGTGAACAAAGGCGGAAAGCGTAAACAAAAAGTCAGGCTCCTCTCCAAATCAGGTACTGGGGCTGTTGCATGGACCCAATGAGCTTGGCTGCGGGCCCTGCTAGGAGCGAATAATTACCGCAGTGTGCAGTGACTGCAAGTGAACACCAGCGTGTCCAATGCACGCCTGAACACAAGGTTTAGTGTTCGCTGCATACTGAGTGCAGCTAATTGGGAAGCTTGCAAAAGGGCATACCCCCCCCCCCCAGACACTCACACAGTTTTCCCTCCACTGTTTATGCTCAAAGGCCCGATGGTTGGATCGAAGGAAGAGAGGGGCTTCCCCTCTGAAACGAGGTGGCGGCAGTTGCCACTGTGCTCACCTTTTTTCTTTATATTTATTTTACGGCGTAACAAATCGGTCTATAAATTTGCCATTTCCCTCAAAAACACTGTTAATCCTGCACTCGAACCCGACCGCGGCGGCTGCATTTTTATGGAGGAAAAACGCTAAGGCGCCCGTGTGCTGTGCGATGTCAGTGCACGTTAAAGATCCCCAGGTGGTCGAAATTATTCCGGAGCCCTCCACTACGGCACCTCTTCTTCCTTTCCTCTTTCACTCCCTCCTTTATCCCTTCCCTTACGGCGCGGTTCAGGTGTCCAACGATATATGAGACAGATACTGCGCCATTTCCTTTCCCCAAAAACCATTTATTATTATTATTATTATAACCTTATGTCACGTCTCCGCTTTTGAGAATCATCGACATGACCATTTTTATCTTTAAACCCTAGAGCCCCACCGAAAATGAATGTGTTTGTATCGACATCCGGATGGATGCCACCATATTCGTGTATGAGATGTTAAATTGTGTCCACAGATTTACCACATACTGCATATGCGTCATCTTCTTGGTTAAATATCATTTTGTAGCTTCTCTCATTCTACAAATCCTCATCGAGCTTGAAAGATTAAAGCACTTCTTCTTGAGTTATCATAGAGCGATTCCTTCCTGGTCTGCCTTTTCCAGTTTCGACCTGGTTCTACGCTCTGCTTCTTTTCCATTGAATTAATCCAGTTTGGACTAATGAGTGCTGCCACGCGCCTCTCTACGAAATCAAAAGCGTGTCAACAGGTCCAGAGAAGATAATTACATTAGTTGTTCTTGGAACGCATTTGTTCACTGGCGAAGTTATGACGAGACCTTTCGCAAAATTGGAAGTACAGTTGTGTAAAGGCAGAGATTAGCGTACGCGATTTTTTAAAGGATTGTAAGGATAATTAACAGCTCCAGAAAAATAAATGCTTCATAATTTTAACCGGTCGGGCCGGGTTCGAACCCGACCGCGGCGGCTGCGTTTTTATGGAGGAAAAACGCTAAGGCGCCCGTGTGTTGTGCGATGTCAGTGCACGTTAAAGATCCCCAGGTGGTCGAAATTACTCCGGAGCCCTCCACTACGGCACCTGTTCCTTTCTTCTTTCACTCCCTCCTTTATCCCTTCCCTTACGGTGCGGTTCAGGTGTCCAACGATATATGAGACAGATACTGCGCTTTTCCTTTCCCCCCAAAACCAATTTAAAACCGGTCGGGCGTTTAAAATTTGTTTTGCTGTTGGGCTTCGTTTGCAATAAAGAGAAAAGTTTGAAGGGCAATGAAATGAAAATGCTTAGTTACCAGTGACGATTGGCTTTTATTTCCGGTGCTTGCCTGCTTTACCCTTCAAGGAGTTTGATACTGAACATTGACATGCACATCAGCACATTCTGTACACAATGTAAAATGTCATTGAGGAGAAAAACTTCTAAATACATGCGATCGTTTAGAGAGGCAACACATTCCGAATATTTTCATCATACGCTTCGAAGAGACTTGAAAGTCTTCGCTGAGAGACGAAATGCGAAACCGAAACTTTTAGTCCTAATTAGGGAGGTTCTGCGTATTGGTGCTTTGTTGCATAAAAGGGTCGTTTGCGGGTTCCTTGAGGTTTTTTCCCAGTCCCTAGTGTTTCGAACGCTTTTTCGACGAAACTATATTGGACTAATTAGCTCGAAACTCGCCTCTGCTGTAGCGGTAGTCCTTTGGGATCGGTAATTATTTTTCTTACCGCCTGTCCTTTGCTAAGTCATCCTTTTACTGACAGGAGCGAAGTAAGAATATAATTGACTATCGACGGAACGCGTCAGTCTATATTTAAGTTCTATTCTAATTTTGTATATTTTATTTATAGCTCCTTCTTCAATCCCGTACCTTCTTCTGAACAACTACTCTCCCTTTCGTTTCCCGCTGACCCAATGAAAACTTCCAAGCATCATGCCTGCCAAGAGGTGGAATAAACATAATGGAGAGGTTTAGCATAGCGCTGGCGTCAAAGCGCACCAAAGAGAAATCACACAAGCGTGTCGCAACCAACTTTTCCTCGAACAAGCGTGGTTGTATTGCGTTCTGAAAATGTTAAACGCGATTTACAAATACAGCGTTAAAAGGCACTTATAAAATTATCTCCAACGCAACAGCTTAGCCAAAATATTGACTTATAGTATTTTTACTGCCGATCATTTCCGGTTGAAAAATGCGTAAGCAATGCTTCGATGAAATAGGAAAATGCTAATCACAAACCAGCTGAACAAAAAAACTCCTAATACATCACGTGTCATGCTCTGAAAAGTACGCAAACCTAATATAAACAGGTGCCTTATATTGCTGAAATGCATCAACGAGCGCTACAGCGATGGACAGTGATAGAAACTTTGTTACGGACTTATGAGTTGCAATAGAGTTGGATGCTCTATTATTCTTTGAATGGTCAAAATCCAGAGCGTATCTCAAAACCGTTCCGGAATTGCAGCTTGCACTTTGACGTTGAAGCGAGGTTGGTCATACCGAAAGCCAGTGCAGCTAAAATTTACAGGTAAGAGCGCACACAACAATCGCAACGACTGCGTATTCGACTGAAGCTGGCGGCTTTCGCTTCGAAAGACACTCCTATGTTCTCCCGCTCAATGCGCCAAAGACACATCCAAAACTGCTGAAGTTTGAGCGTGTGCGCTAATGCTATTTCCTCGCTATTTCGTATACATGCTATTTGCTAATCACGCAATCACGCAAAACCCGCTCTACTAAAATCGATACTACTACGCCTTATAACAACATAATCGATGCCTCTTTCCTTCTGCGGTCCTTGTGTTTTGAAGCTCAAAACTCTTGCGGCTGATAACTGGCCAAAATTACAATCCCTGTACAGTTCGCAAACGGTGGCTGTCAAAATGCAGCAGCTTCTCGCTGCGAGTCTGCAGATAACTACTTTTTCGCGCATTTAAGAGCGTCCTAAACTTAGTGATGCCTTCGGGGCTTATCTCCCAAGTTTACGCGCCACACTTAGTCGCTTCCTTCCCCTAACCTCAACATTTATAAGATTGCATTTCCTTCCCTTTCCTTTCCAACTTAGGTCCTCCTTTGTAGCCTGGGCAAACAACATCCCATTACAGATGCTCCCCTGTGTTCTGACCCCCGCCCGGTCTTTCGGGCAAGCCGAGCCGGCTGCACACTTTGTGTCGCCTCTCAACTAAGATAAACAGCGGGTCTGAGAGTCGAGCCATTGCAACGATGACATCTCGCCATGGGCGCTGCCATTTACTTGGACAAAAGCACGTGGTGGAAATGCATTCCGGATGCTCCAGGAAAGCCATTAGGAAGTTTCCCGTCTGGCCTTAGTCTGAACCGATAAGAACCCGTATGTGCCTTTCTTGGCTGCAGGCGAAGTTTTCTTTTTTTTTTTTTTGCTAAGGCATGAACTGCTATAGGTGCATACATCGTGTCTTTCTTCGCTCAGCTTGTTATTGTGGGCTTGGACAGGGCATGTAATGCAAAGGCAAGATAGCCGCTGGTCCTTAAGGGTAACCGAGTGGATTCCAATAGACGGCAAGCATAGCAGGGGGTGTGCGGAAAGTTAGAAGGGCGGAGGGGATTAAGAAGTTTGCGGCTATATGATGCTGCAGCTGGCTCAGGACAGGTTTAAATTAGATATGGAGAGCCCTTTTCCTGCAGTGTGTGTAGCAAGACTGCAGGTGATAACTTTCTGCCAGTGTTTTCAACAAGCGTTTCATGTATAATGAAAGGTGTTCTGTGCTTGCCATATGCTCCTTACACTCAAAACAGAAAATATTAAAAAGGCAGTAAGCTTTCCTATAGCCCACTTTTTCTTATATAAGGGAGTGCACCAGAGGGCAACGTACTCCCTTTGCACTCCCATGTAGGTGTATTCATGTTCAGAGTGTATGACCAAGATTCAAAACAAAAGATGTGCTCTTTGCTCCCCATAAGACCGATGTAACCTAAGCAAGACGTCACGATCAAGCACATTAAATAAATGCAGTATATCATATTAAACCTCTCACTTTGGCTCCGCAACTCCCAAAGATAGTGCCCTTACATGAGATACTCTAATGCCTTACATATTCCATGTTTTATTTGTATATCTCAGAATTACGAATAAACTTGAGCTCTGACAAAAATTTTATGAGCTGCACCTCCTTCAATACGTACTTTGCATTACGTAATAAAGGTAGAACAGCCTTTGAAAGCAAAAGCAAAAAAATTCCGGCTGTTTTCAGCTGGAAGGGTAAGTGATTTCAGCCAGCAGCATTCCCTCGATCACGTCGTCGCGATGCTTTCTGGTTCTATGGCCTCAAGCTGTCACGTTGTAAAAAATGCCTTGTCTGTATGGATTTCTCTATGCCAGAGGCTTCCTAGCAAAACGTCCTTTCGGTATAGTCTTGTGCAGTCCTTGGAGGCCATAAATGTGGCTTTCATTTATTCATAGATGCCCGCAATAACGTTCCTCGTTCATAGACTAGCCATAAAAGACGCGTGCTGTCTGAACAGGCTGTTAGTTCCGCACTTACTTCGATTGCAGTAGTAAACGGTGCCGCGCCATAGTTATGGCCTGAAGACGCATACTAGGTATTCAGCCGATTAAGTTTATGAACGAGGCGAATAAGTATCCTTTTGGCTACCTTTTAACTATCGTTGGCTATGGTAAGACCTGCTAGGGTATGTAAGTTGTAGGTATACACATTTAAATATCAGAGGATCTAATAGCTTGCTATGACGTAGTCTGAATTACTACAAGGAAGTAGACAGGCTGCAGCGTAATAATATTATCTGGGCTTTATCATTAAAGTACCTCACAACCACGCTCTCACGTGGTTGGTTACCTGGTGCGGAGCAGCTGCTGGTGGCGCGGCGCCGTGGCTAATCACGTGGTTTGTCACCTGGTTGGTCACGTGACCAGCCACGTGGTGCGGAGCAGCTGCTGCTGCCGGCGGCGCGGCGCTCCGGTGAAACCGAGATGCCACAGCCGTGCGCATGCGCAGTGTCAAGTGGGACGAAGATGAAGGAACGCCCAGCGAAACGGAGCGGCGAAAGACTGACTTTGCAATTCAACTGAGCAAGTCAGTTCAGCCAGCTGTAGCTATCGCGTCACTCCAGTTTTAACCAGAGCTAACCGCCGGCAATTTTTTACCCTAGAGTCGGAAAATGGTTTACTCCGGCCGAACCGCCTGAGGTCACAAAAGCGCTCCTTTAAGACGCGGCAGCTATCCGATATATCCAAAGCCGTAAATAATTAACGCATGCAAGGAGCGGCAATACATGCGCTGCTGATTAATATATTAATGTCCGTATGTTAACAAGCTACTGGAATGCGCGGGAAGTACATATAAAATGGAGTACGTCGCGAGTGCTCAACCAGAGAGTACATAAATACTGCAACTAACCAGGCAATGAGTGTTTTTTTTCAAAATATTCTCCTTTGCACGATTAGCACTGACAAGATATTCATAGAATCAGAGGAGTAACAATAAATTTCTTTCTATTTTCGTCTTGTCGCTAGACGTCTCATCATTTGAACAAAAAAATAGCGTTCCTCTTTTCTCGCTACTTGGAAGCATAGCGTCGTAAAGCCCACTACAAATTATACAACGCAGATTTTTCTCCAGTATTTTGTAAAAATCGACCACTTGTCAGCCTGTGTTTGAACGTCAAGAAATACACGTGATGCTGCTGCAGTTCTCCGGATTATTTTCCTGCCCAATAATTAAGACATCAAAACAACACTCTCAGTTGTATTCCACCATGGTTGCTACGTAAAAATAGGCGATCTGCCGGTGACAGCAAGTACACACATATGCTTATTTCGCGCTTTACTGGGAGACTATTTTAATTTTGAAATGAACAACTACGTGCACATGCGTGAAATTACATGCTGCGTTCACTTCTTTTCATAATCGCAGCGATTCTGACTACAGAACGTGGAAAAAAGCCACACAAACTGGTGAGCCTAAAGCTGGAAAGTTCTTTTTGTGCATTAATGAAAACAAGCAGACTGGAAAATTTTTCTTATTTGTGCTGCCAGACTGCATGGTCGTTCCGGCTTGGGAGGTTATTATCTTGTTCTTGAGCTATGCGTCTTGGTAAGAGCCTGATGTGGAAATGAAGTAGATCCAATCGTAGTTCACAGTTTTCGTAAAATCTTATGGTATCATATGTAGATTAATACACTTTTTATACCGATTCTTTTGAGAATAAATTAACTTGTCTTCAGCGGCACAATTTTATGAGCATATGATTCCTTCCACCAATAATGCATAAAAACCTGAGAATTAAGTTTCGAAAAGCTCCCCTCTCAGGATTGGTCAATGAGTCCCTGCAAACCACCGGCGAATAAAAATTATCAGCAGTTTAACTACTGCTTAACCTGGTTAGAGAGCGTAAGCTGTTGAGTATTGGGCAACTAGACGCGGCTTGGCGTCTGTACCGTTGAGTGCTTTCCGCACACTGGACAGGCAACACGCCCACCCTGCCACAGCCTGCCAGGTGGCGATAAGTTAATGGTTAATCGCGAGAGGTTGGTCACCCAATGAACGCTGAGGTCTTTTCTACCGCACTCTACCGGCGAATCGAAAGGTCAAAGGTCAATGTGAAATTTCAAGTGGTGCGAGACCATGGTGGGCCACATATGGTAAGGCCTATAGCCACACTTGACTCCTGGCTCACTTGAAGGTCAACCGGCAACGTTCGGCGAAATCTGCTTTACCTAGCGTTGTGAAGATTGGGCTTCAAAAATCCGAGCAACTAGTAGCAGACTGTGTTGTGTTGACTGCGAGAACTGAAAGTTTGCAGGATCAATGAATGCAATATAATAAAAGAAACTGCGCAGTGATAACATGCCGAAATCCCCGGTAAAAAAGAAATCCGCATGTGAATGCTTTGTTTGTTCAACATGGAAAGCTTGGAATTGCGCTCCCAAAAATCCGCTCATTATAGGCGAAAAAAGTTGCCTACGATAATCATATGACGTCTGAAATGGGGCCGTTCATTTTTTATTGACGAAGGCAGCTGCGTAGGCCGTTTGAGGCAAAGTGCGATCCAAAATGTTTCTGAAAAGAAGAAACGATAAGGATTCGGTACTGTGGTAATCCTGTCTATGCGAACAGACAAAGCAAAATGGGCTGTTTCTCATATTTGTGTAGGACGGCCGTGATTTGTCGAATAAAAGCATCAATGTTTGATGAAAATGTCATTCTTTACGACAGTGCTTCCCGCTTCAGTTTATGCAGATGTGGTTAGCTGAGACTTACGCAGGAAAAACTGTAAGCAACGATTAATAAAAAACAAGTGGCTCAAAATGGAGAGTTTTATCCGCCTGACAAATAGGCAAGAAACTAAATTTCATAGGAAAAGGCTCCAGACACAGAGTTTCGCAAATCAGGACCAAGACTTGGGCGCTTGGTAGACGCTTGGGAAAGTTCGTAAATATATATATATATATATATATATATATATATATATATATATATATATATATATATATATATATATATATATATATATATATATATATATATATATATATATATATATATATATATATATATATATATATTTTAGGCATGAAACTACGGCAGAACAGTTGGTTGTAAGACGACAGTTGTTGTTTGGCTGGTGGAAATGGGAATATTTTCTGTTTCGCTTGAAATCCCAGAGAGGAGTCCACTTGCCGATTACTCAGTAGATTAGACAGCTCAGAGGGCCCGTATAAGCGTTCTTCTCATTCAGACCACCAGAAAGAAGTGAGCCAGGGCAACGCAAATACAACAGCTTTGACCTAAGTTGAGATACCGTTCACGTTCTCAGTAGATATAAATTTTCATATGGGATGAAAGCGGTGTGTAAAAAGAGGAGGATGTTTCGAACAGCTTTGGCTAACGCCGCTCGGCTAGGTTGCCTGGACTCTAGGCATCTGGTTAGCTTAAAAGAAATTAGGAGTTAGTGTTTGGGCTCTTAACTCCTATCGCGAACATAATCCTCCGAACCTTTCGTAGCATCATTCTAGTCGTATTTTGATCTTGCCTGTGCGTCTTTTTTGTCATACTTGTGAAGGATATCCGTCCGAAAGTTGCGTTTTTAGCCGCAGACGTATGAAGAAACAGCAGTCGTGTTAGCAATGAAAGAAAATTCAGTGTTCTAATTAAAGCCAAAGTGACTGCTCACGAGTTGGTCTCTTGCGTCCCGGAGAAGTACGATTATATTGAGAAGGTCCGAAACCAACGTGTGCATGTCCACTGACATAGAACACTGCAAATCTTTGTGACGTCTTGGATGAGCTGTCGTTGCTTTCAGAAATGCTGGTGTGGGATACGTGTTCAAAATCCTTCTTTCTGTATCTTTTCAGAATAATAAAGCTTCACTCCTCGGCTGAACCACCAAGACCGTCACACGAAACGTCATCAGTCTAGAGACACGTGGTCGTGGTAGTGCTGTGAGTGTTATTCGTGCTCGCTTTGTTGGTGCACCGAAATCTCCAACTGGGAACACCGCGACATTCATATCTTTGGTTGCAGCAAGGAAAACAAGACAGCAAAAGGTAAGGCATCGACTGGCTTTATGCATTAGCGTTCTGATTTTTTTTAATGCAATATAGAAAGCTCCGCACAATGGCTAAATCAATCCACTTGCTTAATGAAATAGGTCCAAAATGGTGCTAGTCCTATAAATTTGCTTCTATATGACAAGCACGTGGTAAAGAAAAGGGTATTCGAAGATATAGGACCAAATTTTTATGGAAAAAGCTGCATTTTGAAAATTTACCTCACTGTTAAGGTCCAACGTGTTCAAACCTGAATCTTACTAAAGCATGGGACACAAGCGCTCTTGAGAAGCCTTCCCGGTGAACTGTCACTTTGCCAGCAACGCAGTCATCAGTGGCGTTCATAAAAACGGCTGATGAATGGTTAGTTGATTATGGCCACATAACACGAAGTTCTATCTGAACTGAATAGAGAATTTTCAGAGTTACGCTGAATTTTTCATTTCAAATGAAAGAACGTACTGCGGTATCTGACATTATTGTTTAATTATTTCTTTGTCATAAATATTCATTATGGAGGCTATAAGACATAGAGACTTTGTTCCTCATGCATTCTTGAAGAAAGGCAACAATGATGAGCTTTGCCAACAAATTTTCATTGGCCCAGCTTTCTTTTTATGCGCATAATAGAGAACTTTTGTGGAATTGTAAGTTTTAATGTCGTTTGCCATTCTCTCACCAAGATCCCATTTAAAGTGCACTCTCGAACGCCGGCCTCAGGAGAGTGCAGGTCGCCAGGTAATCAATTACGATTACGATTTAAACTAATTTTTGGTCGTGCTTTTTTTTTTGGTCTTGAGACCATGAAGTGCACCTGATTCACAGAACTCGTATTGTTTAATCTAGAGAACATTTTGTGTTTCCAATATTGGCAATAATATGTTTCGAAAGCCTCCATTTCAGTTTTCTGTGACACGACTCCCCATTTCTTGAAACCATTCCCTGTTGTAATAAATAACTCAGCCCACCCTCTAATTCCTAACGGTCTCACAAAATTGCTTTCAAAGCTTTTTTTTTTTTTCAGTTGTTAGGACGCACAGTTGTGGAGGATGTCGAGTGCCGGACGATTTTTTTCTTATTAACTACAAAAATAAACCACTTGTAAAGGTGTGTATTCGATGCTCAAGTCGGTGGGCTTTGATCGAAGAGCGTCAGGAAGGATACACTCCAAATCATTTTCAGAATCGAAACTGCACTTCACCTACTTCTCGGTCTATATATTAAAACAAATCTAAGAAAATAATATCCATGATAACAAAGTAAAGCAGGTCATTACTGCCGCTAGCGCCTGCTTTGTTTGAGGCAATGATTTTTCCTTTTGGGAGCACAGTACCCACTGCGTAAAACATGGCCCATATCAACAAAAAATTGGCGCCAAATCGGACAAAACACAGCAAGAAAAACTGGAAAGGAGCAAATAAAATTTACTGTCGGCGTCAAATGAAATGCGAACGGCGAAGCGCGTGCCAAAGATTCACTTTACTGCGTCTGCCTGTCGCCATCAGAGATAGGCGCTCTCACCCGGTTTGCGATAGCTTTGCTTCTGTTTTTTTTTACGTTCCTTATCTCGATTTGCCACTGGAGCGCCATTCATACTTTCCACCGATCCCTACTTGCGCTGCGCGGTGTCGCTGGCGGCACAGGATGTCGCCGGCTTGTGTGAAGCGAGCGCTCTTGGTTGCCTGGCCTGCAGCGCGCTTTGATTTTATCTCCATCATCGTCCTGTTATCAGCGTCTGGTTGCGATGCAAACAGTGACAAAGACCGATCGGGTTGCGGTCGGTGTCCAACGTGACAGTTTCTCAATCCCTTGTTTCTGGTAGCGAGCGCAACTTGATCGCCACCAGAATAGATCAAATACACTGAAAGCGAACATTCACATGTCACCGTGTACCGCTCGCAAAAGAGAGGGCCAAAAGTGTGTGTCTAGCGTCACAGTGTGCAACAACGGGTCATTGCAAAGGAAACAGGTCGAGTGTCTATGGTTACCACATATTTTCAGGCATTCTGTGGTGTGGGGCGGCTTGGAAACATGCCCTGCGGTCGCAGACAGCTGGTTACTGCCGATGTTCAAGACCTACTTATTGTGGCCGCTGCAGCAGACACACCCAACCTAACGGCTGGTGAAGTTAAGGGCACTTTTCACTTGTGTGCCCGCATGTCAACCATTAGACGTCGTCTACAAGAACCTACTCTGCGAAGCCGTGTATCGTTGCAGAAGCCAGCGGTTTCAGAAGCAAACAGAACAGCAACGCTTGTTGCTGCACTACAGAGAACTGCGGAGAACTGGCTCTGAGTGAGGTTCTGTAACGAGTCGACGTTTACAACTCTTTAGGAGCAGAGTCAGCAGATTTGGAGAGCCGACAACACCAGGTGTGCTTTTTCTGCGGTATGTGCATGTTGATTTGCCTTATCTGAGGTAGGAGTGCTTTATTGCCATGCACATCGTATTGAGTATTGAGACGCGAAAAGAGGCCTTCGATCTTTCCTTACTTCACGCAAAAGGTCAACCTTTATTCGTTCAAAGCGGAACCAGACACTGATAACACGCCGAAGATGAAAGCAAAATCAAAGCACTGCAGTCCAGGGAGCTAAGAGCTCTCGCTTCACCCAACCGGTTCACAGCCGTGGCCGCCAGTGATGCCGCGATGCCCAAGTTGCAATGGGTGGAAAGAATGCACGTGGCGCTCCAGCGGCACAACGAGAAAACGAATGGCAAAAAAAATAGAAGCAAAACTATCACATACCAGATGAGCGCACTTATATCAGATGGCTGCAGGCAGGCAGGCAGCATAAAATGGACCTTCGGCCAGGCGTTCCGCTGTTCGCATTTCATTTGACGCCGATAGTAAATTGTTGTGTTCTGTTATCAACACGATGCGCCGTACATATATTTGCTTTACCTTTGTTTGCCGGCACGGATTCAAGTTACTGCGGCTTGCGTGGGCGAGGAAAGTCGGACACTGTTATATTTTCCTGCCGCTCCTGCCAAAAAAATCCACCAGTTATGATAAAGAAAACATGAGTATGAATGTCGGCGCTTTTCCTTTGTAAGGGCAGTTGAAAGAAGTAATGAAAGGGCTAGTTAAATATATAAATCAGTTTTTGTATTAATGCAGGGCACCAAAGAGTCGCCCGCAGACTGGAGTGGCACATTTTTTAATCAGTGCAAACCAATCATTACGGCAGTATATAATTCGAAAACGTTGACTTTAATGCGAAGTTTATGTACGAAACAATCCCTCCTTAATTTCTGGAAAAGATGCATTCCCTGGTATTATATTGCCGCAAATCTTTGCAGTGTTATTTCATTCTTCAAATCTGCCGCCACGCCGCTTTGTTTGCGACGCAAGACGCGACTAGATTTATCTCGATTGATCGCAGCCAGGCAGCGCTTATCCTACGTTGTTCCAGAATGTTCTAGTAACTTTGCACGCTTTATCTAGAAAGTTCGATATCAGCTTTAAATTGAGCACGGCCGACAGCGGCGGGCATTCTGTTCGACGACCGCCGAGCACGCTTGTCGCATTGCCGCCGCCAAGTGATTAAGTCTATTGTGGGCGCAAATCAGCCCAATAAACTAACGTTTTCTTTTAGAAGACCTTTTGTCCGTCTTTATTGCTCCGTCGACTGCCGTCACTACTACGTGACAATATTCAGATTCGAAACTGTGTCATAGTGAATTCTTGAGGCGGAACTTTAAAGCGAAGCTTTCTACTATCAGCACGCATGCCCCTGCACTTATCACAGTAATTGTTGATAATAACACACAGAAGGACGTGGACATTTAGTCTTCATAACACACGAAGCTGTTGACCGATTAATTAGATTTCTTGCACTTACTCTTTCGCAAACCACCAGATAGATAATTTTGCAACAGCCCCGCCGCAGTGGTTCTGTGGTTATCGCGCTCAACTGTTGACTCGAAAGACGCGGGTTTGATCTCGGCCGCGGCGGTTGAGTTTCGATGCAGGCGAAAATCTTGAGGCCCATGTACAGTGCGATGTCAGTGCACGTTAAAGGACCCAAGGTGGGCGAAATTTTTGGAGCCGTCGACTACGGCGTCCCTCATAGCCTGAGTCTCCTTGGGGCGTTAAACCCTCATAAACCGTAAACCATTTTTTAACACAATTCACCAAAAGACATCGGAGAATGTAAATGGTTTTGTGCGCAGCCTATTACAAGTTACCGGATATTCCGCTGACACGGCACGCTGTCCTGTTGTGAATGGATTGCTGCTGACTCAGCGCCAACGCTTAATCTCGCGTGTATTCTGCTGTCTTTACTTGGCGGCAGTATGCTGAGCGAGCAACAAGGTGGGAGCTTGTTTGTTCACTTTTTAAGGCTCATTAGGATCAAGAGTTAGTGTGCCTGGTGCGTTATATTGTGAGATGTGTTGGTTTCTTTTTGTATGCTGCCTTTGTTCGTTTACTTTGCTTTTATTTGTTCTGCCATAAATGGTTGCGTTACTTTTTATTGTTCGTGCAAACAAGCTGAGCAGATACAAATTTGGGGTCTGCGTTTAGGCCCAAGGATTGGGAATGAGACTTTACGTCTATACTGCTGACGTGAGCAAAATCACTTCCCGTGAAAGTCGGTGTCTTGATTAGCCTTATTTTTGTTGGGCATAGATTGGTCGGTACCACATCCGCTATCGGTAGCGCATTCTTTCAAAGAAGGATATATAAAAACTGAGTACTGCAGCGGACTTAAGACGAAATACTCTAGCTTCTCAAATTCCAATTATTGATGGTGTAGCGTGGTGTTTTCTATTGCATCCCATTTCGTTAGGTACTCAGCATAGCAAAACAGTTCTGTTTGCCCCGTCTTTATATAGAACATCTCAAAGATTTTAATGGAATATCAGAGAATTCCACAAGAAGTACATCACGACGCCACTCTTAAGTGAAGTGCGAATTGGTTTTCGGAAAAAAAAGTTATGTTTAATGAAATCTGAAAAAAAATGAGAGAGAGACAGACAGACAGAGAGAGGAACCCTTTAATAAAAACGGACAAATAAAGGTCTCTTTCTGTTCTTTAAGGTCGTGGTTCTGCTTGATTTCACTTCTATTACCTGCTTAAGATTTCCGGATTCATTATAGCAGATAATAAAGATTTTTAGGCAGCACATTAAAGCGCATTTCGGGCCTTTTAAAGAGCCGCCGCTGTGATAAGTTCATGAGAGGCCAAGTCACCGACATGAACATTTATCAGTGGTCCAGATTGTTGCCGTTCTTGGAAGCTTATCGCAGCGCATTTTAGATTGATGCTTTCCTTAGTAAACTGCGCGGAGGCTGTGTGGAACGTGTGTCTCACGTACGAAATGAATTATTTATTTCTCTCGCTCAACATTCGCGAATGTGAGAAGGGAACAGAAGGAAAAAAGGTACCAGCCGCACCTTGCAAAGCATCCTCAGTGCTGGGTCCTGAACTATTCACTTTTTTTTTGTTGCGTTGAGCACTTTTGGTCCGCACAGAGTTGTACGTCCTGAATGCTGGATAACCATCCACTTTTTTGTTCTGCTCAGCACTTTTGGTCTGCGCAGAGTTGTATGTCCTGAATGTTGGATAACTCTCCGCTTTTTTTTTCTGTTCAGCATTTTTGGTCTGCAGAGAGCTTTACGTCCTGAATGCTGGATAACTCACTTTTTTCTTCTGTTCAGCAGTTTTGGTCCGCACAGAGTTGTAGTTGTCCTGCACACGCGCTTAATGGGCTGCAGCAGGCCTCCACTCAGTCCAATGCTGCTTTGAAAGCGAACGTCTGGAAGTCTGGGCCGCCAGCGGACTTTGACACGCATCACTTGCACGCGCCACAGATTTGTCCGATCAAACGTCACTTCCCAGAGTTTTTCCCAGCGCGCCAGACAGGGACGAAGAGAACGTTAGAGCTCGGTGCTGTTTACACGGCCGAACGAAAGTAAATTGGCCGAGGACCTGGAAGCGGTCACGCGGCATTTGGAGCCGAGTGCACTCGGGACTTGTATTTGCTGTCTCGGATTGGATTCGTTTTTTTTCGAAACATTTCTTTTTCTGCTTTTCTTTCAACAGCTCTGGCGATGCCTGCGATGTCACGGGCGTTAGGCGCCCTGTGGCTCAATAGGTCTCCGCATGGTCTGGATTTCGCGATGGTCTGTCGCAACGCACATAGACATCTTATTTCAGTTGCCTCATTTCTTCTTTTCTCAGACGTCAGCTGCAGGCTTCATTTCGAACCACCTTTTTTGGTTTTATTATTTTCACTCTTTACCTTTGGCGTAGAACATCCGGGACGTCACGGTAGATAACTACCAAATAAGGTCATCGCTTGCTACAGTATGAAAGGCGGTGTAGACCACGAAAGGGCGAGAAGAAAATGAATAAATAAAAAAAGCACAGAACACAGCCTCACGCACCTTACGCACAACTTCCTGCTAACAAAACAAGGCGAATATTCTTGCGAATGCGGAGATTATCTTACTGTTAATCACATTTTATTTCCATGTGTGAAACTTGAAACACTAAGAAAAAAAGTATTTTTATAATGAATGCATTCCTTTTCATCCAACGCTGCTCTTAGATGATAATTCCATTGTTAACATACCTTCCGTTTTAAGCTTTTTAAAAGAAGCATGGGTGCTTGCTAAACTGTAAATTTTAAACCACTGGTTCGCTTTATTACATGGTACACCTCAGCCACTTTCTCATTCCTGAGAAGAAGGCTGAGGCTTTTTATTTGATTGGTTGGGAGCCTCAGGATCCTTGCCCAGCCAAGGATAGCCGCTGAGGCTGGGGCTTTTACCAATGGCTATTTCCAGATTTATTTTTCTCTGTTTTTTACTTGGCAGTTCAATATTTTTAGGCCATCTACACCATCGACGATTTTTAATATTCCTAAACATTCTACAGAAAACCAATTCTATACCTTGAGATTGGCGCATGATGGCCTTAGCTGCCTATGTGCCATAAAACCCAACACAACACACACAGCACAGCCCACGGCGTGGCCAGAGAGGGCTCGTTGTGTAAAACGCAGTTCCAGCTTTGCAGCTTACTTTATAACTTGTAGCAAACTTTTTGGAAGATGTTAAAGGACTAGAGACACCATATTTTTGCTTGCGTGTTTTCTTATTTTAAATGATGTGATACATTCGCATGCATGCATCACCCTCTGATATTCGCTTAAGACCATCAAAGAATTCACATTTGAATTTCTTCTTCACACTGTTTCGGTTTCATCATTCGCACGATAGCTTTGATGTGCAGTCGACTGTTAGCTCATGGAGGCACAAAAAAAAACAGAAATATGACTGCTTATACGTCACTTTTTGTCATTAAAACTATTGAAAAGGCTGGTTTAAGTGTTATGATTTAACTATGTATTAACGTTTATATTGCAGTTTTTTTATGCCTTACGTGGCCTAAAGGTAAACTACAGGTCAAAGTCATCGCTCGGTTGATGAAAGTGAAACTGAAACAGCACTAGAGAAGAAATTCAATGAAATTATTTAGCGCTTCTCGGGAAGCATAGCGCGGTAATCCATGTATCTAATGTCTAATGCATAATTTAAAAGAAGAAAACATGCAACTAAAAGTAGGCGTCTTGAGTTCTTTAAACCGGTTGCTTTAGAGTGGTACGCACTGTAACAGAGACGTTCCTGTGTTTGTGGAGGGCCGCTGTAAATGATTAGACGAGCTCGTATCGTATATCCAGGTACGCTGAAAAATCTGTCTTTGTTATGAAAGTTCTTAATAATCGAAATACCGGCCTTGTCTGTCAGTCGAGCACTGCAGTTTTCGGGAGTTGCTCGTAGTTGCACTGAATATTTGTTCTAGGTTTCGGAAGGTAGGTCAATGCCAAAATTGCTTTTTTTTGTAAATATGGTAGTTGCTTCAATTATTTTTTACAAAAGACTCTATCTCTCCACATTGTTGCATTTGTGGTGTAACATTTCTTAGTGTACTGATAATTTACTTCTCCTGCTGGATTTCTCTAGTGACAAACTAACGTCATACTAGGGCTCTACTGCCGCAGATTATCAATACCACAAAGTGATTTGGGCTGCATGATAATGCATCTAGCAAAACTTCAAGGTACCAACTTACTCGAAGCTCTTTGAGTTAACTGCCTTAGATTTGGAAGCGGGATGGGGGTTTTGGGCATGAAGTTACGGTACTGTTATGTTAACTGAAGGAACAGTCTCGAGGATTATAAATATAGCTCACCAATTCTTTGCAAATTCCATCATTAGGTGCTTATCGCAAGAGGCTATGCGTTTGTAAAGCTACAAGATAGGGCCATGATCATCGAGAGTAGTTCAGTAAGAAATAATGGAGGGAGCAGTAGTTCATTTGCTGGAGATCTGGGAGCAGGCAGAAGTGATTACCGCCTTAGTTGGGTTGGTATTGGCAAAATCCGTGAATATGACTACCTGCCGCGGTGGCTGAGTGGTTACGGCGGTCGGCTACTGACCCGGAGTACCCGGCTTCGAACCGGACCGCAGCGGCCAAGTTTCGATGGAGTCAAAATGCAAAAGCGCCCATCTACTGTGCGATATAAGTGCACGTGAAAGATGCCAAGGTGGTCGAAATAATTCGAAGCCCTGCACTACAGCACCTCTTTCTTTCTCTCTTCTTTCACTCCCTCCTTTATCCCTTCCCTACAGCGCGGTTCAGGTGTCCGCCGAAATGTGAGACAGATACTGCGCCATTTCCTTTCCGCGAAAACCAGTTTTCAACTCATTTTTCGGGCGAAAAAGGAACAAAGTTGCACGTTATGCCTCAAACCGTTATGCGTGATTGTTGTAGGCCTATTGGTGATCAATTGAAAAAAAAAACTGTTTCAGCCCACGTTTTTGAATTTTCTTTGCTCACTTTTTTTCTAATGCTGCGTAGTTCTTCCGCCTAGTGTCACGTGTAGCCGTTCAGAATCACCTTCCTAATAATGCGAAAACAGCTTTTGACATTTCACTTTTCCGCTGAGTTTTTTTCGCTTCGAGCCCTACACCCGCCAACGGCACTCTCGCTGTTTATTACGATCTTGAGCGGCAGCATACCACTTGCCTGTCGTCAATAAATGGGATGTCTATCCACCGCAGCGGCCTCATTACTCTGCACAAAGCTGAAGAAACGCCATACCATTGATGTGTTATTGCGTTCTGAGGTAGGAATGTTGGACCGGCAGTGCTTCTTCTCCCCGCACCTCTACGCGGCCTTTCCTTCGCCCATTGTCCCAGATCCTGCAGATACGAGGCCCTCTGTCGGGACTGCGGTCAACAGCGGCGTTCATTTCGCGTAGGGCAGACTCGTCTGGACTTCGGACGTGATGAATGATGGTGAAGCCAGCTAGTGGTAGGACTCAGCGTGCAAAACTTCTGGCATGGAACTCCACGAATGCTCGCGTATGCCGTTACATTCACTGGACTTTTCCAGCGTTCTGGCATCGCCTCCTACAGGGTGCTGCATTGTTAGGTTAAATACGAGAGGCCAATACGAGTACAGTGTAATTCGTCACATGCCACCCCGGTCAAGTCTCTTAATTTATTTATGACGTGCCGGGCCAGTTCTCTTGGTCTGCTGTGAAGAGTTATGAATATACCTGTAGTTCCAAAATCTGCTTTTAGCTGCGACACACCGCGAAGAAAGCCGGTTCTATGGAGGTTAGAATTAATCAGCTGTTTAGAAATTAGGACTCATCGCTTTTAATTTGTTACCATCCTTCTGGCAATGTGTGTGCTGCAGAGTACTCTGAGTGCTACGTAAAATTGTGTCCCTGTGTGAGCAGTACTTCGAAACCAGAACAATATTGGCGGTCTTTTTTTGGGCGATTCAGAAAGTGCGCATTAATTTCGAGACTCAATTTGAGTATTAGTCTTCACATCAGCAGATATCAGGAACTACTAGCGTTTTAAAAATGGGGTTGATATATTGAATGTAAAAACGCTGAAAGCGTGACGAGAAAGATGCACTAAATGCTACTGCGGAATACAAATTTATACTTAGAAGTGACGGGTGCACAGAAGCTTTCTTGGAATAGTTTTTTGACTCTGCTTTCTGATCATGTCCTGCGTTATAAGCATGTCTGTGATGAGGTTGTTCTTAGTGGTATGAAAGCTGCGACATTGCAAAATACAAATGTCATATGTTAACGACGTCATACACGTCAACGAAATGAGAGTGGTTTTGAGAAAAGTGGCCTGTGATACCAGCACTGAAGTTTCTAACCTACCGCTGCAGTACTAACAATGGAAATATTAAACGCTTTTGTTCGAGTTTTTAAAACAAAGAGAGAAACTGACTATTTATTATATGCAGCCTTTTGTACCTTATTTCAGAAAGCAAATATAAAACATATAAAACATATCTCACAAAGCTACTACTGATGAAAGGAGACTGTGTCAACCATTTCAAACGGAACCGTTCCAGGACTTGCAGCCCTGAATTCTAAAACGCATATCACCAGAGCAGCGGGGTTGTAATGATCATTAGTTATCTTATGTTTAGTCTTAAATTTGAGTATATGCAATTGATTTTATCGTTTTGGTGCCTTCGAAAATTATTGCAGTTTATTCATTCTTGTTGCGCAGTAATACTTTCTTCATAGCCACTGCAATTTTTGCACTTGGGCTTTTCAGGTAGCGGTGGCGACGAAATACATGTTCATCACTTTTCATTCTCTATTTTTACCTCCCGCGCATTAGAGCCTCAAGCGCTGTATCCATTTGATCAGCTTCCACACGCGTGAGGCGTTTGGCTAAAATTACCACAGATCATTAACCGTGATCTCGCGTTGCTGCTTTATTGACCTTGACTTGGTTTGAATTGTTTCGTACAATCTTGTTTGCCGGTGGTGTGATGGTATGAAGAGGTCTTAAAGCAAGCCTTCATCCGCTTTTTGTGGCCATTGCTTTAGGTCATTAGAATACTAGAACCTGATGTTAGAGACCTTCGCAGGTCAGAAAATTAAAGCACAGAGGAGTAGGTGAAGACAGTATAACAGCAGGATAAAGAAATGCACTCACTGTGAGTTATCTGATTACTGACTCTAGGTGATTGGGACTGTCAAAGCTTTTGCGATGATTTCAGGCAGTTCTCTGTACGTATTTATTCTTATTTGTGCGGTAATGAAAGATCGTATTGTAAGCGTGTTTATGGAAGACCGCCGAGATTTGACAAGTTCATAATTTAACGGTAAGCCAACAGGCGTGGATGAAAATTAAGTTAAAACAACGCGAATTCATCTTGTTTAGAAGCTATAAACAACCATGCTTGCTCGCATAAACCAACCTATACAACAGATGTTTCGTAATTCACGTAAAAATACGCTCAGTAAGGAAACGTGGTATACGGTAAATGCAGAAGTATGGACCCAATGTAAGCTGGAAACTCCCGTGTGAAATGCAGAAATAGAAACGTTCTGTGAAAGTAGAAGGGCCATAAGCAATGATCCTGGTATATTTAATGAAATTTAAGAAAATACACCATGCTTATCTGCTTCTTAAAGCATATGTATAAGCCCGGGAAGCAGCCAAAATATAAAGAGTCCAAAGACTGGAATGTTTCTTTTTCTCCAAATTATTAACTTCGGCTTCCTGAATTTCTCCACCAAAACCGCCTCTCTGATTAATAGGCGCTGCCTGCTTGGGCTTGAAGAAATGACCGAAGAAAAAAGACGCGCTTCAACTTAATTGTTTTCTTTCTATGAATGAACTGATTTTGTGTGCGGAGCGTTTGTGTAATGTAAAGTTGATCAAGAAAATAATGAAAGAGGATGAATTTAGAGCGTGGTAAAACTTTTGCTGTGTCACCCATTTGGCTGTAAATCATTTCTTAGAAAATTATTGATGCAAAATCACTCATGCCTTAGTTTTTGTGCCATAATAGTTAAATGAAGCTCAAAAGAATTTAGGGCTTCATCGCCGAGAAAGGATGACGAACGCGTGACCATTTTTATTTGTTTTATCAAATTGAGATGAGCGACAGCTGAGGACTGCGGACTTCAACCGCAGTGAGCTGGAGCAAGTGCAGAGATATTGAATGCGCACGCAGGCGAAGCCCTGAGAGAGCGCGCAGTGCATACAGGCGGCAGTGCTCCTTCTCCACTGAAGTTCTTCACAGCGACACACAGTCACCCAGTCGAAAAAAAAAACAGAACGTTGTCAGAAGTCCGAGAAAATATTTTTGTATTTTCATGTAGCGACTGATTATTTGGTTGTGTTGTAGCATTTTAATTCAGTACTTTTCTGCATTCCGTAGTTGTGTTCTACTTTTCTGTAGTAGCTACACAAAATTCTGTAGTTACTACAGAACTCTCTGTCGTTAAGACAAGTTTTTGTTAGAAACATTACAGCAATTCTGTTGTGACGATAGAAACATTTATGTTGCATTTTTCGGCTGCAAGCTTCCATTTTTCTTTCTTATGTAAGAGAACGGGTAGAGAAGAGGGGTGTGCAAATGCAGGAGAGTGGCAATGATTAAAATTGTAGGCGATGTCTACCGCTTCCTACCCTATTGAAAAATGTGTACAGGTTTGAATAGGTCGAAAAATAGGATTATGGCACATTTCGTTTAACATTATAGGATGAACTTTTCAAACCGATTCAGCCTTTGAGAGACTCCTGAGTGGAGGCTCCGTATAACTTCGATTACCCGTGCTTAATTACCGTGCACTTACATCACACAGTGCATGCAAGTCGTGGGTTCGAACCCATCCGCTACGGTAGCACTTCGATGGAGGAAAAATGTGAAAGGTCCGTGTACTGTGCGTTGTTAGTGCTCGTTAGGAACCCGAGGAGGTCTAAATTATCCGGAGCCCTCCACTACGGCGTCCCTCATAGACTGAGCCGCTTTGGGACGTCCATCCTATAAAGCCAAACAAAATGTGCCATAATCCTATTTGCTGACCCATTCAAACCTGTATAAGTTTTTCAGTAGGGTATCGATGTTGCTTTCCTGAAAACTATATTCGAACCGTGCACACACTCAGCAGCAACACCGCCGAGTGCTCCATCATGCGAAGTCACCCTATGGCCCCACTCAGCCAAAGCCTTTCCCGTTTGCAAGAGCCTCATTTGACCTCCAGTCATGGTTCCTGGTTCGCCACTGTGTTCTCCATCGATGTTTAGCTGACGACAAGCTGCTGCGCGGTGGTCGCGATCCAAATTCGCCACGTGGCTTTTTCAATTCGGTTTCTCTTGTGTACAGAACCGTTGGTCTTTCATATCTTCCTTGGTGTTTGAGGCATGAACTGCTTCCCTAAAACAATTTTTCTTGATGCTTTTGCATCGCCACTGCCAGCAGGACAGGCAGTCATCTCTTGTAATGCTCTTCTTTGTCTTTAAATTTGTTCTTATGGTTGAGGAGATTGCAAAACCAAGTGGACAAGCATTGAAGGTAGAGCCTCCGTTCGCTAGGCAACGTTTTGACAGCACTACATGTCTTCGTCCGGCCAAGTGAGGCCATCACTAGCAGTAGATTTAGAGCGCATTTACTTTGAGGAGAAGGGATGGGTGAGGGTGTGAGGTGTAGAGGGTTGCAAGAGGGCGAGCGCGGATTGGAAAATGCTGTTGTCCACGCAAGGACGCTGCGACACGTGGCAGGGTAAGCAAGAGGTCCAGTTGTAGACAATGCTTAGCTGAGCGAATGGGTATGTTGTGACAGATAGAAAAGAAGGGGCACGAATGAAGAGTTGAAATAACCAAGGCAATGCGTGGTCGGCTACCCAGAAAGGAAATCAAGAAAGAAAGAATGAAGGGAGGAAGGAAAGAAAGGAAGGAAGAAAGAAAGGAAGAAGGAAGAAATGAAGAAGCAAGAAAGGAAGGAAGAAAGAAGGAAAGAAAGAAAAATAGAAAGAAAGAAAGGAAGGAAGAAAGGAAGAAATAAAGAAGGAAATGAAGAAATAAAGAAGGAAATGAAGAAATAAAGGAAGAAAGAAACAAATAAAGGAAGGAAGAAAGAAAGAAAGAGGCAAAGAAGGAAGAAAAAGAGAAAGAAAGGAAGGAAGAAAGTAAGAAAGAAAGAAAGGTACAAAAGAAGAAAGGAAGACAAGTTCACCTGAGAGAATGACATGTGTCCATGCACTTTTTGCGATCTGTAAAAAGGACAACCACAGCTTTTCCAAATCGTGTATGAATCTGGCAGAAAACATACCAACACGAAAGGGGGCCACGTGGAGAAGCGCTCTTTTTAAACTACTTACACAGCCTAATGTTAAAAATTAAACTTCATAAGGGTGGTATATGATACCACATGATATAAAACAGCCTGTGCCATGTGACTCTTCTCTCTGTCTCCCTTGTTTTCCTCCGTTTTATATTTAGAGTAGAGGCTGGTATATGTTAGAGCCGCAATAATAAAACGATAATTCTACACAGGTGATATTGCCTTTTTTTATGAAATTTTATGGCGCGCGGCACCGCCCTGAAGTTTCATGAAAACTCAGTGGGAATTTTATTTAGTCAAGCCAGGCAGTCCTCGCCGCTCTACCTTATGTGCCAGGTAAGGTTACTCAACGTAAGTTGGGCTCACTTGCTAGACTTTCCTAACAGCCAGAATGGTAAGGCTAATAAAGGGCGGTAGAAAAATCGTCATCACATTTTCAGTGGGCTGAATAAAGAACAGTCGTTAAACAGTATATAAGCACAACTATTTTTCCAGTGTTTGATAGTTAAGAGAAGTAAGTGAGCAGGCCAACATTAGTCTAACTTTTACAGCTATGCGCAGTCTTTTCTTTTATTTGTCCGCACGTATAAAATATAGTGCCCTAACCAGAACTGCTGGCCAATTTTAATCAGATTTCTAAACTACTGAAATAAACTAAAATAAAATAAAGTTAACGTAATGCCTGGTAAAGGTTGATCCCCTTTTTTCCATACAACTGGCTCGCATTTCTGCCATGTGGGCGTCCTTCATATCAATGAAAAACTTTCCACGAAGCAGTGGAGACTAAAGTGGGCGTTATAAAAGCCAGCCCCTCAATCTTATGCACTCTTCCCGCTTTTTGACGCAAGGCGACGGCAGCAATTCATCACCACACGACGGACAGAAAAATAACGTAAAAAGCGAATATAACACGCTACGCTGTAGAGTCCTGACATGTGAAAACATAACGAAGTATAAGCACCCCAGCCGCTGTCCATTTAGACTGAAGCGTCGTTTCAGCATGCTAAGTGCTCCAGTGGGTCCAAGTTCCACTTGTCGAAAAACTTCGCGTATTATGTCTCCTTTTTCTTTTTTTCGAACGTTATTCACGGCGCCACAGAACTCCTTGTTGAGCGAACCGGGGCTTGTGTGCAAATTAAGAAGGAGTTCGCAAAATAAAACACAAAATGAGACGTTTACGACGTGGAGATGCGACACTCGTCAGCTTTTAACTAATTACGATGCTTTACTTTTGAGCTGTTCTTTAGTTGTTGACGTCAAAAAGATAGGCTTTAAATTCAGTCTGTTATACCAGTTGAGACGTTGACTGAACAACACAACCATTGATAATGGGTGCTTTGAGCTTTCCAGTAGCACTTGCTTTACAAGTAATAATCACGAAGTGTAATTTTGCTGCGAAAGATATATTTTGGTGAAAATGCTGCGAGTTGGGACTGTCATACAGGACATCGTTAGTATGCCAATGGCCATGAAAAATTAGTGCTAAGGACTTGTCAAGTAATTATAAATGGCTTTCTGCAAGAAGTAAGCAGGACATTTCTCAAGATAGCCTCAACTCGGCCAAGCATTAGTTTGGTCGCAAACTTCTCAGGCGCAGGTTGCTGGTTTTCTGCTGGTTTTTATGTTGGCTTCCTGACGGTATTTGTTTCATGGGAGTGCATTATCCTTAAGCTCAGAAATAAAATAAAAGGTAACTAAGAAAAGCGTTTCTTCATAGATTTTTTCTATGCATAAAAGTTGCAGGCTACCGACGTCGTGCAGATAGCGGAGAATTAGTTACAGCATCAATCACGTTTTGGAACTGCCGTGACTCGTAAACAAGAGCAGGCTGTAATATTTTATGGTTGCGTGAACTAACACTTTCAGGTAAAGCATAGAACAGTAACTAGTTCCTCAACGATGAGTCGAAAGAGTGGTCATTGAGAAGCTGTATTTTATAGCAGCACTCAAGCCCGAGTAGAAAGAAGGCGCACATTCTAGCGCCAAGTAGTCCGGCAGCAAAATCATACTTCTCTGCACAACGATTGTTCACATGAAGAAGCCCGGAGTATTAGGCCGGCAGGTTCCGAGTAGATAGCAAGGTTGGGAAAACTTCCTAGAGTAAACGGTCATCGTGTTGTCCCGGATCATTTTGATCAGCTTACAGCTTATTTTGTCGCTCTTCAGATGTTCTTCTGGCACTTTAGAGAGGTTTGCAAGTTCTGAGGAGACTACGTTTCGTTAACCATGGGTAAGTTCGCTATGGGGTGAAAGTCGTTCTTAGTTTGAAGTTCAAGAGAGCACGCAGGTATCTGGCCTGCAAGTTCGGTGAGGCGTGAGGGAACAGGCGGCGCAGATCGATACAGTATCTCGGAGGCATTAAATGTGGAATGCTGAAGAATCGAGCTAGCACCAACCAAGCAGGAAAATGTGTGAAGCAATGTGTGCTTGCACAGGCCACTACCCGCTCCAGAAGAGTAGATCCCAGGTACGTTAGTGCGTCCCGTTGAAAGTACCGCCGCTTATTTGTAGCTTTCAAGGTGACGTTTTTTCGCCTTGATGTAGGGGTGTGTTTGGCACTGGGGTGGTTTTCCAAACAGCGCTTGCAACTTTTTCTGAAGTGTGTGGGCGCTTGTAAATTAGAAAATTTGAGATAGTAAATTTATTTTATGGACTCCGAGTGTGACAGAGGCGTGCCTCACATGTAGCTTTAGGAGGTAAAAGTTTGTCAAAATAATATGGCGTATTTGGCTCATATTAGCGCTCTTTTCAAACATAATACCGATGTGTCGACGGAACTAATTAATATGCTCTCCTGGTTAGCCAAGTCTTAATTTTAATTCTACGAAAAAAGCTGTTCGGCTTGAATGGCGAAACTTCATTTACTAAGATGTGGTGCACGCGCACAACCTTCCTTTGTCTCTATCCATAATATTGACAAGACCCAATTCATTCAAAGAGTAGAGCATAAAAAGAGAGAATCCTTCCTCATGCTAAACTTTTAGGTCCTCCTTTCATGTCTATTGTTTCGATGTAGACGCGGTAACCCATGCGCACAGTAAGCATGTTCCCGGAAATGGGCTCTACAAGATCAGTCATTCAATTTGTTGAAGTCTCCAATGTAGGCAAACTTTTCCCTATCCTAGAATATTTCTAGCCTATGTACAGAGTTGTCTAATTTGAATTTCCTGAGTGGCTGCAAGAACCAAACAGGCAAACAGTTAATTCAAACAGCTAATAAAAGAAAAAAAATGACATGCACTGATTATCTTTATTGTCTTTTTTTGTGAAATCCAATTTCAGTTGATAGTAGTGCTGCGTAGATTGATTGTCTCGCTTCATACTTGTAACCACTCAGCGCGTTCAAGCAACATAGAAATGCAATAGTAACTAGTCTCTCGTCTTGATAACTATGTCAAGAGGTGCCCATACATGTTCTCGGACGGAGACCTTATGGAAACCTTACAGGACTTTTACTAGAGTGCTATGCGGATACTTGTGCTCATGCTAGGATGTGGCGGAAAAGAAGTCAAAGACATGCTCAGTTTCACGTCCTCATTTCATAGCAGAGATGACGGTCTTGTGATAGCTCGAGTGAGTTGAAAAATGCAGATTGCATTGGATGAAATGTCTGTTTTGCAAGGCGTGCTCGATGAACGTTCTTTTCAAAATGTGATGACGGATCCCGGAGAGGGGGCGAATATCAGTATCAATTGTTCTGGACGATCGCTCAGAAAACCAGTGTTTTGGCCTGATTGCTCAAGTATCCCACGAGAAGCATGGGATATGAAGTGTGCGGCAGTAATTCCGTCATGAAAACACGAGCTGTGCAGCAGTAATATCTTCATGAAGTAAGACACGACCTGTGAGACAGCCGCGCCATATTACAAATCAACTTCAGTTTTTTCTGAATAGTGTTCCTTCCTTTTTCAGCACTCGGTATAGAATGTGGGCGCCGTATGTCATAACATTATCGCCTTCACGACCTGAAAGTCTAGGATCTTGTCAGACTGCCTAAGATACAAGGAGGAGGAGGAGGAGGAGGAGGAGGGGGGAGGAGGAGGAGAAGGAAAACCTCTTATTATAGCAATATATTGTGCTGGACTTCTTGGGTGGGTCTTCAGTCCAGGCCTCCATGTGCGGACGTGACCCTGCACGCCGGCAAGAGCAGCCGTCTCTGTCTTTGCGGGTTCGTGCCGGTCAGAGCGGTCTCAAGAAGAAGGGCGCTCAGTCCATGGCCCCGTTTTCCAGAGGGCATCTCCCCAAGAGGGAGGGGTGGGAAGGGTTATGTGTGGGGCGCCGCCGGGTAGTGTTTGCAGGGCCAAACTGCCCGTTTGGCTCTGCACAACACCAGTCAGCGTTGACACACAGTGGCGGAAATGAACTAGAAAGCTAGCCAGTAAGTATGCCAGAGGCGAGGAAAGAGAAAGAAAGAGCATTAAACGACAGGTTAAAAACATCGAAGGTAAAAATTGGTTAGCTTCAATGAAAAAGAAGCATAGTGTAGAACTATATCGATGCTGGAAAAGGCAGATCACGAAGGAAGCGTTTTATGATAACTCAAGAGGCAGTGCCCTCCTCTTTGATGCTAGGTCAGGGTGTCTTAGAAAGCGCCGCTACAAAACGAAATTTTACGAAGCAGATGACACATGTGCTGTGTGTGGTAAATCTGTAGAAACAATAGAACACCTCATTCTAAATGTTGATGGTATCCATCCCGATGTCGATGTAGGCACATGTCCTGAGGCCTTAGGGTTTAGAGATAACAGTAGTCATGCAAAAAAATCTGCGGTGGAAATTACCAAAAAGCGATTGGAGGATTGGTGGCTCAAAAGCAGAGAGGTGGCATAAGTTTTAAAGTGTATCAAGAAGTATTTTAAAGAAAATGAAGAATTTTATTAAGAACTTAAAGCAGAGTTAAACAAAAATAAAGGAAAAAACTGAGCATAGTGGCAACTACCACTGCCCCGTTTCAAAGGGGGCGCTCCTATCTTCCATCTATCCATCCATCTATCCATCCATCGGAATGATAGTGTAGGTCGGTGCCCTTGGCAGCTCGGGCATTTGTCCGGGTGGAGGGTGGGGAAGAACAAGTGTTTGTGAAACAGGTTAGGATAAGTGCGTCTGAAGTTCACGCCATGCCTGCCATGCCATGCAATGCCATGCCATGCAATGCCATGCCATGCCATGCGAGCTTCGATCTTGATCACTGTTGGGTACGGTGGTGGCACTTTTCTTAGCCTACCGTAATATTCTGTGATGTGCGTGTAAGTATGCAGAGCCGCGAAGGCGCCCTCAGTGTCTGCTTCCTCCTCTGCTTCCATCGACAGCGCACGGAAGGTTGCTGGTCGGCCGAACGGAGCAAAGTCCTGCGTATCGGAATTAGCACCATGCTCGGGGCTGCTAAGCCGTTTTGGGGCCGTGTACATGGAAACGCTAAGGTACTCATGATCGGAATACGGGCGGCGAGTTCATTTGCTACAAGACTCACTGAGAGCTCGCACACAAGTACGCAATGGCCTGTCACCAGGAGAACATTGCTTTCGAGAGCACAAGAAATTGGCCGGCCAAACCACAGAATTTGTGCTGCCGCGCGTCCAGATAAATTTTCGTTGCGGAAACTGTCTTTCTAAAGACGGGCACCCTTGTAGGTTCCCTTCTTTTCGCCCAGCGTCTACCACGTCTCCTCATTGGCACATCTTTCCTAGGAACCTCCTCACTCAGCGCCCTTACAAAAATTTCTTTACAGAGTCTACAAACTGCCCATAGACTTCTGTCTATATAGTCTATATCTCTCTGTAGACACACTCTAGAGAACAGACTATAGGCTATAAAAACCCCACAGACAGTCTATAGACATTCTATAGATTTATGACCATACATTTTTGGTAGTCTTTTGTCTATATACAGTCTATAGACTATGAATAGACAAACAGTATCTATAAGAAGGAAATATAGTTTATAAGAAGTCCACTGACTCTCTATAGACCGTTTTTGTAAGGGCCCGCCCTTCATCGTCGCCGCTCCTGTAGATGATTCCTTCGTATCGTGGAGGCAAGACGCCCTGCGAGTTCATGGAAACACGTGGATGTTGTGCCGAGTTCATTTGCACCAGAAGCTGAGGGCCTAGTCTTGTGACGGCGGCGGAATCAGGTGTCCCTCCGAGAGCAGCATGGTTCGCTGCCGCTTGGATGCCACGTATCCTTCTATCCGACTTTCCGGTGGCAGCTCGCCGCCTGCTCGGCAACTCGAACGGCTCTGCGTCATTTAGCGTCGCTACTATTTGGGCCACTCGCGCGCGCGCACACACACACATACACATTCATACGTGGTGCTCGTATTCAGCACGCTCGGGGGAGGTGGTGAAAACATTTATTGGCAATGCAAGGGAGAGGAGGAATGCTTGGATCAGCCTGTAAGGGACCAATCCTTAAAACACTAGGTCGAGGTCTAGTTTGGGACGCCAGTGGCGGTGGCCGCCGCCCGGGCGCGCCCGACTAAGGCTTGTTGGGCCTGCAAGTCGTGGCAGCTCAGCAGGTTCACCTCCCTGTCCGGCCGGGTTGGATTAGGGATGGGGCAGGCCCACATGCTCGGGGGCGATTCAGCCGCGCACCACGAGAGAGGTCTGGGCTTCGGACCGTCGCCCCCGAGTTCACTTCTAAACTACTACAGGTGTGCCTTTTTGTAAATGTATATTTCAACCTTTTGATTATAGCAATCTGCGAAGATTTATTTTCTGAAAAATTCTGTCGGGCAAAATATCTGGTGCGTTCCTGAAGCATAAAGTTGAAACCGCGTAGATGTGGTGCTGACGCCGCCATACCAACCAGCAGGAGGTCACTTTGCAGCGCTCGAGTCACCTTCTTTGTCCGACCTTAGCTGGCGGCAGCAATAATGAGCAGCCATCAGCAGCGCTGCGCTTATGGGGAAGTGCAAGGTAGGCACCAGTGCTTGCATCCCTAATAGCGGTGCTCACGCCAAGTGAGCCAAGGGACTATGGCCTACTGTGATTGAATGTGTGCGTAGATGGTGTCTTCCGGAGTGGGCTACGTTATACTGTGAGTATATGTGTGTATTGATTGTGGCACTGCAAGGGCCTATGTTTTACTGTGACTGAATATGTGCATAGATGGTGACTTCTGGAGTGTACTGTGATATGGACTGTGTGGATTGATTGTGTGCATAGATGGTGACTGCGGGAGACAATGTGTGCTATTATAAGAGACTGTGCGCATAGCGCGGTAGATGCGACAGGCTTTAGGACATTGTTAATATAGAAGGGACGCTACGGTGGAGAAATTGCTGGCAGATAAAGCAAGGCTAACCCCACCTGTAGCATTCAACTCGTCAACTAAACTGAACTCAACTCAACTCACGCCAAGTGCACCTACACAATGGCGTAGAGCGCGAAACTAGTTTTAGCAATGAACAGGACAGCTTTTGACCTTAATGCCCTGCTGCATTACTTACCTGGTCGTCGGTTGCGTGGCGCATATGCTTCAGGCATCCTCTAAACTTGTAAAAATAACCAAAACCTCGATTTTTCTCGGTAAGCTTTGTGGTACCTGCGAGGAAGGACAGCCGCCTTCTTTTGTTGATGAGAGCATATTGAGATAATGGCTACTTCGACAAGATTTTATCTGGCTGGATATATTAATTCAAGCGAAGAATGTATGTCACAGACCAAATAAATAACGACAGGATTCACGTTTGTGGGCCAAGACCGGCTCCTTGCTGAAGGCGTGAACGAAAAACTTGTATCGGCTCCGACACGGGCTGCTTGTTGAGTTTGCAAAAAAAAACTCTTTTAATTCCCGTGAACAAGCAAACTATATGAACGTCTACAGCGGTTCCTAGTTTAAGTTGTGAGCATGTAACTCGTATGGGCTCCGTGTAAAATGAACCTTTGTTCGAAGCAAAACACCAGGTGTCTCCACTTTCCGAAACGTGTATCGCCGGTGGTGAGGACTGCACCGGAAACAGGTGCCTTCGACTTAAAAGAGAACCCATACTTTAATTTCAGCGTGACAGCCAACGCACTGACCCTTTTACAAATAGCGTTAGAGCACAGTTAGCCAAATTTTAATACTCACCACCCCTCGAACAATATTGCCGTCGGTGGTTTCGTTCACTTTTAAGACAATAAATGCCCCAGTGTATTGAATTCTATCAAGCGAGAACTCTCCCATAAAAATGATGCTTTAAAAGCTCGTACATTTCCTCAGGTAGTCACATCAGCGAAGCACAGGAACCCAGCAAGTTTCTTTGCTTGTGGAAAATGGTTTTAAACTCACTGTGCACTGCTTGCTGATAGTTGTGCCTGTCGTTATCGACTGGCATTGCAATGGGAGGACGAGGACATGCATTCAGCAGTTGTTTCATTCAGACGCTAGACATACAACAGGCTCGGGATAGGTTTGAAGCGATCATCAAGAAGGAGGCACCACATGACGCTGGGAAAATAACATGGCATGGAAGATTCACAGCAAAGTTTCTCAGTAGAGAAGCAAAACTGATGATGCGCCTCCTCATTCCCATTCTTCCGGTAACGCTGAATACCAAACCCCAGGTGAGCCCCTTCAATGCGAGAAGTTGACCTAGGAAGGAAGCTGACGCACACGTCTTCATGGCAGGGATAATGTACATCCGCGCTATAGTGAGAAGGTCTACACAACTATACGAAGTGACATTCCAAGCTCTGTAAAGAGGAAAAGTCTTTTCAGAGAAATCAGTGCCGTAAAAGGTAGAAATCCCTACGTGAAGCACACAGAAATGAAATTGCAAACTTAGGATTAGGGCACCTGCTCACGCTTAGTCTTCAGAGAACAAAATAAAACAAACCGGAAATCGTGAGAAGTGCCGAATGTAGAATGTATAGTTCTGTTTACTTCGCCTCCCACACATTACTGCGCCATACGTACAGTCTTCGCCAAAAGAAACCAGGCTGCATAGCTTGCTTCTAGCTAAAGCTTCCCTAAAAACCAGAACGTGTTGGAGGGTGAGGAAATGGGTTCTCTTTACCTTACAGTGGCTTATAGCTTGATGGCGGGTGCGATAAGTGTTCCGCTATACAACTGAGAAGCAAACCAGGCAGCCTGGTAACTTTTGGCAAAGACGGTACTTCAAGAATATAGAAGAAGGGATGAGTAGGCGCACCCGGCGAACAGTGCAATGGGCTTCAAGAAGTAATGAATAGTTGAACGAATCTCAGTGAGAAAGACGATGCCGGAACAGCACTACTACGAAAAAATCTTAAATCCGCTCAAACCCTATTCTGATTTTTTTTTTGGTTGATACGATACACGCATTGCGACTCATTATAAAAACACGACCCTCTCTAGAGTAGGTCCTGAAAAGTCGATAAGGTCCCCGAAGAATAAGAGAGGGTGCGCTCTTGGTTTCCAATGCCAGACAGGGTATGGTTCAATACGAGATGTGAGCACAAAGAGAGGTAACTTCTGGTTACTTTTTCTGTGAGCGTCGCGCCCCGTAGTTTTTTTTTTTCATGGGTCAATTGATTCCTGTGAACTATTTCTGGTCTTCTATCGTGAAACTTGCCGCCTCGCCGCCTCATCTAAATTCCGTTGTGGTTTCAGCGAATTTTTATGCGGTGCTTAAAGCGCAATAAAGAAATGTGTGCAAAGCAGCTGATGGAAATAGTTGTTAATTATCTCAGTTCACTATTGCAGTTAAAGAATTTTATTCTTGCTATAGAGAACTGACTTTTGGACTTGCGAAATATTTTGAAATCTTCCCAATATTACGTTGCGAAGAGGAGAGGTTTTGGGTCCCAAAATCTGCAGTAATCTTTTTGTGGAATACGCGCAACATGAAGAATGTCTACGCGGCCATTTCCGAACAGGCTATTGCAGAAGATGCTAAAACATGCTGTGGGCTGTCTTCGGGTTACACCGTCGGAAATATTAGCAGTTAAAATGAAGCAATCAGTGATATGCGGCCTTCCTCTTTTTTCACAGTTTTCAAGCCCAAATGTGTTGCGAACAATGTGAACAAAATATTTAAAAAAATCTGTCCGAAGCTTCCAGTATTTCTAGTTTGCATTGAATGGATATTTATAACCTGCTTTGCAACCACTGTTTTGTGCTTCTAGAAATAGACTCATGTCGCGACGCTGTAGCATTATATGTGCATGCGCGCTACATTATTAATGCTTCATGATATGAAGCAATCTCATGCTAAGCATCTATTGTCAGTAATCAGACAAGGTTGCAGATTGTCGGTCAACAGTGTTTTTTTTTTGAAGCACGGATAGTCGAACTCTTTTTATTGTACTTATATTTCAACACTATATAAGCATTTGTACGTTAATGAAGCGGCACAACTTCTTGAAATTCTATTATGTTTACTCATCATTTCTAATGCGAACAACTTGCAGTCATTTTTGTGTTTTGCTTATGTGTATTGGCTGAATGCATGCAGAGGTCCAGTACACTAAAGTTTATGGTGGGAAATTAGGAACAATGTGAGGCCTACAGTGCTTGCTTGTATAGGATCTTGGCACTTTGTTATCACCGTTGAAATCTGCTGGTTTTAAGTTTTTTTATTAAATTCTACATTCCTGTACACACTTAGCTTCTAAAAAAGCCTTTGTTTTTGCTGTTACAATAACGGTGCAACCTGAAGAGCTGCAAGGCAGAAAGCTTTGATATGAAAACTGTGACCAAGCATTTTTTTCTACTGACTCATTTTCATCCAAATTGCTTCATTCACCGCGCCATAGTAAAAGCTTCAGAACGGCTTTTTGTTGTTATGCGAAACTTCGGGTGGTGAAGTAATTGTGCGTCTACGACGGATCAGACTAGAGTGTACATATCGAGTACTAGCAATAAAGATGTAAATAAAAAACAACTACAAGTAAACTAGTGGCATGTAGGAACTTGTGCGTATATCAGGCTGTTCCTTTTCACAGAGATGACTGGTGAGCACAAAAGGGGCAGCAGTAGATTTCCCATAATGCGATACAGCGCGAATAAAGACGGGGACGAAGCGAGACAAGACACCACAGCGCTGTGGTGGAACTCAAATGAAATGGTTTGTCTATTTCATTGCGCTTGTATTTTGTAAAGTAGATTTTTGTTGTGGCCTTGTGCCTACTTTTCCCTGGTTATGCAAGTACAAGCCATCTCACGAAGAAAAAACGGATTTTTCTTTTGGTTCAAGTAGCTTTATGCGACACACGAAGCAAAGAATTTTTCAGTTTATTTCTAGTCACCTCAGAAAAATGTAGCGATGGCATGTAGGCGCTCTTAAATGTTTATTGGCGTCAGACACAGGTTTGTGTCATGTTAATAGCTAATATTTTATCTAAAAAAAATTGCCTTGACAAGTTTTACGTGATGCTTTTAGACAGTGTGCCAAGGAAAAATTGCTACAATATGGAACATTCTTCCCTTAACAGTCCTTAACAAGGTATCAGTAACAACGCGAAAATTCTGTGTGTCATATTTAAAAGGTGTCAAAATTTGTTCAACTCACTTTCAAACAGCGGTCTTTTTTTAAAGTGCCGATATTGTAATAAAGAGCTTATGTGTTTTATGAAAACGGCTGTGTTCTGGCTCATTACATGGAATGAATCGCCTCTCATAATGGTGTAGAGAAAATTCACGAACAGAATGTTTTGGAAGCGACTCATTTCTGTAAAGTTGATTGGGGCTAATGCAGCGAGGCTGAAATAATCGTAGAGCCGCATTTACCAAGTACTGCAGATGTTTGGCTTTTCCGACTCAAGTCACAGGTAGAGGATTTTGTACAAGTCTGCTCTTTAATAAGCGACCTTCAATTTGCTATCATTTTCCCATAGCGCTCCTAGAGATTGCGTTCCCATGATTTCAACTACCGCTCAGAGGTAAGGTGCCCTTTTAGCACGGTTACACGCCCCTTTCAGGGCATTATTTATTGCGTCTGCCGTCCAAATCTAATTTCTGCAACGCCAACCGGATTTTATGGCATATGCTTTTTCTCCTCCAGAGCTCTGGCTGGTAACGTTCCTTTCTAGCCGTTCGTGGAAATCTGGCGGAGAGTAAGTAATGGGCCGTATTGGGACAAGTTTCTGTGCTTCGAATCATTCACGGTAGTGCGGTGCGAGCTTTGCTTTTGCTCGCTTCATTGACTTGTAGGCTTTTCCGTAGCACCAGCTACATTGAGAACGATTGAAAGGTCATCTGTGGTATGTGCAGTCACACCGACAGTTACTCTTCTCTTCTAACCAGCAGCATATCAAAGTGAGAGATTCAACGCATCAATTTTGGAATAATGAAAGGTTAAGAATCCCACGTTGACATAAACTAGTAATAATAAGGCTGATCGTCTGGGAATGAGCCAAATGCTTCTAGACTAGCTGTATTTCTGTTGTGAGAGTTGTAGCCATCAGCGACCACCGCTTGCTTTCTTGGCCTAATAAAATTTTCCACTTTGCACATGCTAGCCGCCTTGGAGGCATCAGGCTTGCAGAAAACTTTGATGCGAACCCCGTATCTTTGGTTCAAGAGTTTGATGGTGAAACGCTATGGGTACAATCCCTAGTATAGTGTTAACTTCCCCTTTGAGACCTCGGCACCTATCCTTGTGCATAGTGGATGGTCTTGTTGAAAAGGAGGAGATATAAGAATGGAAGGTAGTCGTATGCAGATGTAGGCAGAAAACAGAAGTCTTTTTTTTTCATCCTTCTCCCGGTGACAGAAGTGCCGCTCATGCTCATACTACAGCGCCTGGATAGGACGCGCGTCAATTACATGAGAACAGAATGCCCAGTCTCTAGGTCGTCTATTCCTGCACACATGGCTCTTGTGACGCAAGCTTCCTTGGATCTCTTGATTATCCAAGTGCATGATTTTTAAACATGGATTTTTAATCGTGAGGCAACTGCGGATTATTGTAAGGCACCGTTATGAAAATAGTGAAAAAAAATGGTCGCTTCTTCTTATGCGCATCAAAAACTTTGTTTCAGATTTTGTCTATCACTCGCATCGTATACATAAGACTGACAAAGAAAACTGATGGGGGAGGTTTGTGGCGATAGCAAACACGCTGTTAGCAAAAAAAAAAGGATACAAGCCTGCCGAAGAGAGATCTGACGAGATATTGATTTTTACAGCGAAATCTTACCGTGTATGAAGGAAGTTGTGATCCTAAACTCTTTCCCGTGGAAAAATGCGCCTTTCCAAAACTTCTCGGTAGGTTTGTCCTCTTCTGCAATAGCTTAATCTTCTCTGCTCATAGCCCTTAGAGCCTGTGCTCACGTGAGTGTCTTCTCAAGAGAAGATATTTACAAAATATCACGTGGACACTTTAAAACCACAAAAAAGCTACTATCATTTGTTTTCTCTAATACTGGCTTTCGTTTCTATGTTAATTTAGCGTTAACAGCAGCATCCATTCTACATTTTGTTATTTTATCCTAAGCTGTCCGATCTGGAGCGCCGGAAAGCGCTGTACTGATTAGAGACGCTGGCGGAAAATCTCAGTTTGTCACACTCAGTTATGACGAAGGACAGCCCAATTTAGGGTCACGACGATTTGATAGCATGGGAGGAACCGCACTAGATCACACGTTGGTCGGCGTTCCAAAGCGGGATTCTTTCAGGGAGAGGACGAGGTGGGGGAGGGGGACGGGGCAATTCTTTTGCGGGTGGGGTGGTAGACAGGTCGTGATCCTAAATGACTGACGCTATCGCGGTGTCGAAAGAAGCAATCAGGTACGTCGGAAGTGTGCCAGAATTGGTTTTTTCCGAGGCCTCTCTGTTCCGTCTCTGTCCTTAGTGCCGTCCCAAAAAGTCTTGAAGAGAAGACGTCTAAAACAGGGCTCCTTTTAGTTATCTCGAAACTGAAAAAGACGTTTTCTGTTTCTTTTAACGGAGAGATGGGTTTCATCACTCCAATGCCCGCTGCGGTGGCTCAGTGGTTAGGGCGCTCGACCATTGACCCGGAGTTCCCGGGTTCGAACCCGACCGCGGCGGCTGCGTTTTTACGGAGGAAAAACGCTAAGGCGCCCGTGTGCTGTGCGATGTCAGTGCACGTTAAAGATCCCCAGGTGGTCGAAATTATTCCGGAGCCCTCCACTACGGCACCTCTCTCTTCCTTTCATCTTTCACTCCTTCCTTTACCCTTCCCTTACGGCGCGGTTCAGGTGTCCAGCGATATATGAGACAGATACTGCGCCATTTCCTCCACCCCCCCCCCCCCCAATAAAAAACAATTATTAAGCATCGCTGTCGAGTTTTGCTTTGCTCTCCTTGAACAACGTCTACCTGGTGAACCCTTATGCATTCGACTAATGACACGCTGTTGTAATCAGTAGAATTGTGACCGAAAGAAACTGTTCTGGGGTTTATTTTTAGATGGCTAATACTTTAAACCTGACAACTTGAAAAACGTACTTCCCAAATTCCCATGCTGTAAAACGGAACTGAACACTGGAAGTAAAGAGAAAATAACTTTCTTGCCAAGTTTATAACGGGCGCTGCCCTAGTCCGTCGAAGCCCACCAACTGACGGGAGCACAGAGTATGAACAGCAAACGCCTAAAGCGAATAACAAGCGAACTTTCAGTCACACGTTTTCACTTCAATTAAAAGCGAAAACAAAATTCACCAGAGTCACTTACGACTGCTTATGTTTGGGAATGCGCCGGCGCCGGCGCCCATCCTGTCTGGTCTTTCTGTTTGGTTTGTGTAAAAATTAACGCTATTTTTACATTTGTTACGCAGCATTACTATTACTGGGTGCACTGACTGGTTACATTATTCATTTGCGTCAACAACAAAAATTGAGCGGAAATGTTTCGTGCCGTCCTGGACTCCCGCTTAGGAGGTATGAAACATTCAGATGAAGGGGAAAACTGTAAAATATTACAATTTTAAGAAGTCTGGTATTAAACATTTTGCTCCGAACAGTGGAATAAAATGCGACCGTGCATGGCGCAAAATGAGACGCCCTTCTCGTGCAGCGATTACGCACGATGTTGGCTTTATAAGAAGCACACCAATCTTTCTGGCACTGTCGGCATGACAAATATTGCACCTAAACAATACCCAGCCTTGTTTTTTTTTTTCGTGGCCCGCTATAGACAAGGAATTTCTCGAGCCAAGCATCGCGTATAAGCTGGCCACCCGATTCGTTTTAATCTCCTACCTTCTTCGTTTGCGGTTTTCTGTTTTATTGTTATGGTTGTTACTCTTTCGTATCTCCACTGTTGAATGGGCATGCGACTTGGTTCGATTTGCAGTTCCTGAACATGGAATTTCAGATGTAGTTTTAGGTTAGTCCGAAAAGAGCTTGTTTCATTGTGTATTTGATTCTCCAAACCAGTCCTCGTTCGCCGGAACAGATGCGCCGATCTGGTTGTACGGAAAGTCTGGGAATTTTCTTTCACTCGCATTTTCTTACTTCCTTTATTGTCCTGTCCTTAGAAAAATGGTCTATAGACTTTTTGTAGCACCTATTGCCTTACTAGAGTTATATCTTTCTGTCTATTCATAGTCTATAGACTGTCTATAGAAAAATTGTACTGAAAATGTATAGCCATGAATCTATAGATTGTCTATAGACCGTCTATAGGATTTGTATGGGCTATAGACGGTTCTCTAGGGTTTGTCTAGAGAGAGTCTACACACTTTAAAGACAGAAGTCTATGGACTGTCTAGAGACTATCAAAAGGAATTTTTTTCAGAGCGTAGTGAGCGTCTTTAGGGAGACCGAAACGCTTGGTGGTGTTGGCTCTGCTTGATCACGTCCAATTCTTTCTTGATGTCTTCGTCACGCTACTCAGTAATCATAGTTTCTCTTTTTTTGTGTGTTCAGTCAATTGCAGAGAGGGAAAAATAAATCCACAGCTTTTGAGAAAGAAGTAAAACTACGATCGTTAATTTAGACCCTAAACAAACACCAATGTCTCATTCTGGCCCATGTGAAGCTCGGTGCTAAATACTTAGCTCGTACCAAAGTTCGCTTGAAACATTATGAAACTTATGACGAGTTAAAAACAATCACCAGTTGCAATAAATAAATAATTGCCGTAGTCCACGACGGTTCTGTGATCGACGTGTAGAGCTATAAAAAAAATGTTGCATGCAGAATTTTGTGCGTTTTCTGCACCTTTTTATTTACTAAGCCTCGGTTCGCAATTTGTTTCTTTGTTTAGAAAAAGGCTATCTTGTAAGCCTTTTGTTCAATTCCAGCCAACATGTTGCGGGTCAGGCAAGCTAAATAGCATGGTACTATGATGTCGCATTTAAATGTGTCGTTTTGCTGCGTTTCGCGTTTTTCACCACTGTCCCTATGAACCGAAATCACAAAGCATAATGCTTCCTGAACCGCAGTCACTACCAACCTCAGCCCAGCCGCCAAAGCCCGTCTCCCAGAAATCCGTTCTCTCTGAATGGGCAGAGCGAGCAGCCAGATCGCCTTCTTTTACGAGCGATGGAGGCTAAAAGCTCTGCAGGTCCTGTTGATGGCCTCGTTCTCCCTTTCTCGGTAACAATTCCATTGCTCCGGCATTCTCACTATCGATCTAGTGGGCACTTTGGTTGTATAGCTACCAAATTAACAGACGACTCCTTTCAGACCGTGTTGTCATTTACCCGGAAAAGGTCACTCACTCGCTACTATAAATCAAATACAAAGATATTAGTACAGTAACCATAAAAGGCTTAGCAACTTATACCAATGTAAGCGTTCCCGCTACACGTTGTACTTGATAGAGTGGTTATAAACACGCCGCTCAGACTTCTTAAATAGCCGCCATGGTGGTTTAGTGGTTATGGCGCTCGGCTGCTTACCCGAAAGACGCGGGTTCGATCCCAGCCGCGGCGGTCGAATTTCGATAGAGGCGGAATTCTAGAGGCCCGTGTACTGTACGATGCCAGTGCACGCTAAAGAACTCCAGGTGGCCGAAATTTCCGGAGCCCTTCACTACGGTATCCGTCCACCATACCTTTAGTTGCTTTTGACCGTTAAACTGCAATGATTCATAAACCATTTCTTAAACGTAGATACAGACGACGATCTTTCTTACCACGAGAATGCTCCAAATTAAGGACACTATTTTGGTATTGAAATTACAAACATTAGATGTCGCTGATGTTTGCGTTTATTCAGTGGGGTAAGCGAAACACGACGGGGTATATTATAAGATATAAATATGAAAAGGCAGCGGAAAGATTTCAGCATGTTACACCCTAAGCAGAAAGGAGAAAAAAAAGGGAGTAAATTGCCCTCTAGCGCATTCCATTTCTTAAAGGGAGTCTGCTAGATGGCAGCTTACTCCCTTTTTTACTCCAGTACAGGCGTGTTTGTGTTTAGAGAGTACAGGTTATTCGCTTCTCCCCCTCCTGCTAATAATAGCAATAGTTATAGGTAATGACCATTACTATATTATTAGTAATGTCTTGTTACCGTGGGTGCTTTGTTTTCGGCATCATTATTACCATTAATCTTCATGGGGACAATACACACGCGCCTAGCGTATATTCTCGATGTGCCTAGGCGGCTGTCAAAACAACCATCTAAGGGCTCCTAAAGGGGCCACAACATGTTTCTTTAACTCTATTTTTTCCGCATCTGCCAAGTTAATGCGCATGAGTTGTGACGTCGTAAGCGAGGCGGGATGATGGATAGAAAGTGAAGACAGGTTTCACAGGCAAAACGACCTCTCACAGCAAAAAGAGCACATCCAATTTACAACATTATGTGAGGGCTGTAAAAGCATTGAAGGCGCTCGCCTCCATCCGCATAGCTCCGAAAGATTGCCTGATGTCGTCGCTCAGGCCCGTATATAATGTTTGTCGGAGAGCGCTTACAGACACTACTTCGAAAAGTGTTTTTGTAGGTGCTTGAGCAGCCGAATCACACAGAATAATTATTGCTTAGACGCCTCCTAATCACTGCGTAAGGTGCCGTGATAATTGGGTTAGATGTTTTTGCTCAGCGTGCGCCGGTTAACATATGAGAAAATGCACAAACTACACAGGAGCGGCCTGGTCGCACGCGAGGCTTCACCAACTACTTAAAAATAAGGCAGGTTATTGCGTTTTCAAAAAGGCTGGCAGACGTACCTTGTTTCACACGGTGGAATTGCTTCCCAGTTATTACAAACGGAATACATGCATAGAATCTGCGAATATCTTTATGGTGGGTTTTCTGTTTCTTTGGGGGTTACAGGTGTCCATGATCCAGCACCCCAGAATTTATCCCACTGTTTTCTGAAATGACTGAAATCGTTCAGTCAGAAGCCCTGCTTTCCTGGAACAATCTGCAGTTTTTGTTTCGAATTTCCCCAAAAAGAATAATCTCACTAACAGTTTCTTCCAAGTATATAGATATGCATCTTCGCATAGCATTGTTTTTATATTTCACGAAATAATGAATGGAAAAGAAATGAGACAATAACTGAGATCCCAAGTGAATGATGAGCACTGAATATTTTTGGAGCCAAATGCGAAGTAAGAAAAAGTGTGCTATGTTTTGTATCAGGCTAGACAAGAGCGGAAACTAGATTGTCGCGGCACCGTGCCCCCCCCCCCCCCCCCCCCCACCAATGTACTTACCAACTTCGTTAAAAGTTAACCACGCTGTCGTTGACGCCTATCCTGCTGTGACGAGATCTATTGTAATGCCGTCAGGAGACTTATCATTGAGAGTAGAAAAGTGATTGTGCAAGTTTACACCACGCAGGCTATCCTCGTAGTCAGAAAAGCCTGGTGACCACAGCACCGCCGCTGTGAATCCAGCCAGCGTTGATCAAAGAAGGTAAATATTCACAGAGCATCCAGCTTTCGCAAGATATTGGAAACGCGTAAAGACTGCACATTTCTCGGTTTATCGATCCGATAGTACTGCGCGTGCTCTTCAGCGGATTTCGGCACCGAGATAAAGAAAAGGATATCAAGAAAACCTGCAACCCATGTTTCGTGGTCAAATATTGCTTTCTACTCAGGAAATCGACTTTTTTGAATCGCGAGAGTTGTCGATTTTAATCTTGCGCAGGCGCTCTTGATTCTGTTGACTTCGCTCTATCGTGTTTCTTGCGGTTTTCTTTTACCTCCGTCCTGTTCGCGCGCTCAGTGCGACAACGATCAGAGTTGAAATTGAAAGATAAGAAATTGTTGAGTGGCACCTGACAAAACATGGTCATAAATTAGCCGACAGTGGTAGAAACCCCTCGGCAGTGGAGCCAGCTAGGAATAGGTAACGCGTAGAGTGCGTACGTGAATTAGCATAAAAGTGAAGAACAGGTTCAATGTTTCGAACACTGCAGCTTAGGTTGCGTTTGAAGCACACTGATCCATCCTGATGAATTATTGCGCAAACGTATTCAGTTCATATTGCTTGCTTTTTGACAACAGACGATGGCGGTCTAGAAAGGGGTTTGAAATAGATTTCAAACCTCTTCCGAGACCATTAACACTTTTTTTGTGATGAGCTGCCTGAAAATTTAGTGTAGTTTCAGCATTAACGATAGAAGCTTCATTGCACATAATGTGATTTTAGGTAGCCATGCTGACCGTAATGAAAAATGAAATATATTCCAGCAGGTTAACTAACTGGGAAAAACTACATGTTAGAATAGGTTGGAGCAAGCGATGGCGAGAGAGAGGTGTTGGTAGATCGCAGGGTTAGTTTGTTCGCTGGATTTGTGAAGTTCGACCAAAATCGGTATTTTCCGTGTAGAATATAATGTACGAAGCCGCTGTTGAAAAATTTGGTTGGAATTTCTCTACTATGAGCATACGTGTTTTTAGAAACTTGGTTCTTATGCCACCGTAAATGGGAGATGAGTCATCAGGAAGCTTAAAAATTAGCTTAGCTATGCTCTCTAAGTCAACATTAATTCTAGCATCTCGATTAAGATCTAACGATTTTTTGGAGGTGATGAAAGAGTACAAAACGAGGGAATTTTTTTTTACGAAGGAATTATTAAAGGTGAATGGCACAATGACTCGCAAGAAAAAGACATATGAATCCTTTGGCGTTTTGTTGTAATCAGTCGACAAGTCAAGTGGACGGCAAAATTTCTGAGTACGTATTTTCGGCAAGGGTGAAACTGCAGAATTCACACGCATCGTTTTTCATTCCACAGCACGATGCATGCGTTGTCCTTTACTTAAGCCGAACCCTTTTCGTTAGCTTTCATGTTTTTGCCGCATGGGTGAGTACCGGTAAGATACAAGTGATGTATATTTTTCTCTTGATGGAAAGTGGACCAATGGGTTTCAATACATGAAAAAGTGTAGGTGCGATATAAGCACTTCTTACTGCTATATAGGCGCTTGATGTGTGTGATAGACAATGGCGCTGGTTGCTCGTAGTAATGCTAAAGCTGGCAACACATTGTCCGATAATTTCATGAACTCTGCATGCGCACATGTGCTTTGGAAGTTTTAAAAAAAATGGTCTTGAAAACATTCAAAGAAAAAGCGAAGAAAACGCAGAAAGCTAATTTTATAAGGCATCGAAGCTATCTTTTTTATAAATCAGTACGACATCAACTTCTTTACTTACCTGTTACACTTGTACATTATTAAAACATGAGATGATGTTGTGACACAAACAATCACTGTTGGTAGTTATTTTATGAATGTGTCAAATATTGCACTAATCTATTCACAATTTTTGCACTGTCATTTTTTATATTTTTAATCTTGATTGGACGATTATATTTTGCAGCATGGTCATGTTTATTATGCCGTGTAGGCAACCACTTCTCAGTGAAAAAAAGAAGTCACTATATGCTTTGTAATCACATAAAAATCCGTTCCTGTCTACCAATGCATTGTGTGCACATTCTAATTACGAGCCTATATCAAAAATACGAAGGACAACGTTGCACTATTTCCGCATGTACAAAGGGCCGCCTTTCTGCCTATAGTAAACAGTACTCTTAGGCTAAACTTGCGCACATTTAGCCAGAGCACATTTTTGGCGTATGAAATCTCAATAAATTGACGCTCATTGCCGTAAATATCTTTGGTAACTGCCGAAAAAGCCTGCGAAGGATATGCAACATTGGCTCCACCTCACCATTTGCTTCTATGTTCTGAGTTTGTGCCGGCATATATTACCAAAATGACCCGAATGCGACGAAGAAATGATTTCATCTCTCATCGCAGGCTCAAAAATGTGATCGCGGCTTAAGCTTTCATCACGATAAAACCACTCTTTCAATTTCTCGGCGCGTCTCATGTTTTCAATTTGAATATGAAGGAAAAAGAGAAGAGGCTATCATATTTACTGTGAATTTTAAAGCTTAAAAATATACAAAATATACCGCGCTCCTCTGTAGCAAATGAGGACGAGATTGCGTACAGCTCGACCTTTCGCGCTGTACCCAAATAGAGACGTGATTCCGTGCAACTTTGTAAATAAGTTTGCAGCGTCTCGTCTCCAACTAGCTCTGTGTGCAGCCTTGAATACAGTCTCCAGCCCTCCAACTGTCATGTCTCAAGTGTTGAAACTGCAGTATTTCCGAGCTCGCTGCGTTCCTCCAGAACGTCAATTCGTCCCACTAAACGAGCAGCGAAACTGAGCTGTCTTTTGATCCGGTGGAGTTTTCGCGTCGGGCCGCTCTTTACAGTATGCTCTGAACTTACTTTTTCTTTTCATGTATTTTTAAGGCCTGCCTGAAATGCAGTTTAGCTGGAGCACACTCCAAAAAGAAAGCTGCAGAAAGCTTCTGTGGGTTGCGAATCCTTTGCTTTATTGAGCTTTCAGTAAATATTTTGAATGCATCTAAAGATTTTTTGTTGTTTGTCAGTTGTAGCTGCAGCGACGTCGGGTAAACACGAAGAGTACATGACACTTCTAGCTGTAATGATGACTCATAAAACATAAATCGTGTAATCCAGTATTAACTATAGCAGGGATTCGCGAAGCAAAATGTGTTGTGTGCCATTTCTTGTTGTAGAGATGCCTCGTGAAATATAATAGGCACCTGAGTTTATTTTTAAGTTTTACCACGTTTTCTACTCCTCCAGACACATTGACCAAAATAGGAATACCGTTCTGTTTCTACTTGTTAATTTTAAGGCGAAAGCCTTAAAATGGCTCATGCTCCGCCCATCCGTTAGTCCGTCCGTTACGCTCTTCGCCAATCGCCTCAGAGATCAACCGCGCCCGCTAGCGTTTTAGGTGATCTAGGAGGCCATGTTGCGCCATTTGTTGTTCACTGCGCATGCGCGAGGTGGCGACACCGGCGCGCGCGCCAGGCGCTTTGCAGATTTTGACCCAGTCGGGTGCCGCACAACCTCCCTCCTAGAGCTCACTTCAATGGAGTTTCAGAATGCGGGCAAACGCAAGTACTTAATTACCATCTCAACCACACATCAGCGACACAAGCAGCAACATCGCGATAAAGGCTTTTGCCTCACCGCACTTTAAGTCAACAAAGTGCCCCCCTGAATTTTTGTTATGCTTTGGTAGGCGTCGCTTTCGGTAGGCTGTACGCTCTTAGTCAACACGATGCGCCAATTTTGCTGTAACCGGGAAAAATTAGTTTTAACAGGACGCTATACACACAGCTGAACCAAAAAAGTTATAAGGACCGGAATCCGAAGGCACCTGTAGTCACTGCCCTTATAAAGATGGTCTATAGACAGTCTATACACTTCCTATGGATATTTATTTTTGTCTACACATAGTCTATAGACAGTCGATAGAAAATCGTGTACTAAAAGTGTACGGCAATAATTCTATAGATTGTCTACACACTGTCTATAGAATTTGTATTGCCTTAGGGCTGTTCTCTAGGGTTCGTGTATAGAGAGTCTATAGACTTTAGAGACAGAAGTTTATGAACAGTCTATACACTGTCTAAATAAGTTTTTGTAAGGGATGGTCAGAAAAAAATCTTTTTCCCGATGTTCCCTGAATTTTGTTTTGCTTCGTGCTAGTGAATTACACACAGACGTGATGACTAGAAGAGAAATATGGCGCCGTTTGTTATAAAATTGCTATAAACAGGACACATCAAAAATAGCGATATACATGGACTGAGTGATCAGACGGAAACGAGGCAAAAATGAATGCTATAGAAAGGACGTCCACGCTCACCCAGCAAACACTCCCGACTTGTGCAGAACGAGGAGTTTTATGTCGATAATATCTGTTAACTCCTGTGGCAGACATTTCCAATATTAGCGGTAAGCAAACCGGAAGCACCTTCGGCCTTTGCGTCACCTCCACCGATGTACCTTGAAAACATAATTACACGGCATCACGGGCCCTTGAGAAGGCAGCGCATGCCAACATCCGCGAATAAGGTGGAAGCTTCTTTTCTTACTTTCCCTAAACCAAACACTTGACCGGGCTGTGCTCTCTGAAAAGATGTCAGGGGTAAGAAAACAGCTCCGTGAATAAGATTAAGCGAAACACAAAAAAGATGGTTCGCTCATGGTGAGCAGACACAAGTGATTGCTTCGTAAAGCTAGACCAGCGCCGCCTGCGGTCACGCGACGAGGTGCTCACAATTCACGGAGCAACGACAACGGCAAGTCAAACACTTCGGAACGCACAATCTCCTCTTCGTGAATCGTAGGACGTGCGTGTGTATCTCAAAGCGTGACTTTCTTCGGGGGCTGTTTTTGCTGACGTCATAGTAAGGCTGTGGTAGTAGCGCATGAATTTATGTACCCATATCCCTCTTCCTTCCAATCGACGTTAGTGTTTGGCGCGAGAAAGTAAAAGCGTCCGTAGTAGCGGGATGTTAGTATTAAAGCTGTGTTTGAATATTAAACGTTCCCAACAAGAGCAGGAAATCTCCTCGGCTGAGAGTTTCTGAGTGCGAGTTGAGGATATTGAGTGCCACCGGCGCAAAGTAAAAGTCAGAATAGAGCAACAGACCCGCCACGGTGGCTCAGTGGTTAGGGCGCTCGACTACTGATCCGGAGTTCCCGGGTTCGAACCCGACCGCGGCGGCTGCATTTTTATGGAGGAAAAACGCTAAGGCGCCCGTGTGCTGTGCGATGTCAGTGCACGTTAAAGATCCCCAGGTGGTCGAAATTATTCCGGAGCCCTCCACTACGGCACCTCTTCTTCCTTTCTCCTTTCACTCCCTCTCTTATCCCTTCCCTTAAGGCGCGGTTCAGGTGTCCAAAGATATATGAGACAGATACTGCGCCATTTCCTTTCCCTCCAAAAAACCAATTATTATTATAATAGAGCACACAGCGGAGATAATAAAGTAGAGAAAGAGTAAGAAGAGGGGAGACAAGAGACAATTTGAGGCTTAGAGCGTTTATTTTTAGGCCACTTGGCCATTCAAATAATTAGAGAACTGCGCTTGTAGAGAGGTAGAAAAGTGTAAAGCCTGTTTGCATAAAACACACAATGAAAAACACGTATGCAAAAGCAAATACACACAGAAGGAAAAATATAGTGAACTCATGCCAGTTTCTCCTTAACTTGCAAGCAAGAGTACCCTGGTGGAGACACTTGAGAAGATAGCCATGGGAACGCAAGCAGTACATTTAAGCTATGTTACTAGGTGGCCAAAATTACTTTTTGCCTTTCGCTACTACCCGCCGTGGTGGCTCAGTGTTTAGGGCGCTCGGCTATTGATCCGGAATTCCCGGGTTCGAACCTGACCACGGCGGCTGCGTTTCGATGGAGGCGAAACGCTAAGGCGCCAGTGTGCTGTGCGATGTCAGTGCACGTTAAGGATCCCCAGGTGGCCGAAATTATTCCGGAGCCCTCCACTACGGCACCTCTTTCTTCCTTTCTTCTTTCACTCCCTCTTTCATCCTTTCCCTTACGGCGTGGTTCAGGTGTCCGCCGATATATGAGACAGATACTGTGGCATTTCCTTTCCCCAAGAACCAATTTCCCCAAAACCAAAAAAAAAACTTTCGCTACTGACTCATCTGTCATAGCCTATATGCAGCTTGAATACGTTGAGCCTTGTAAATGATACCATATCATATGATAACGTACCGTACCGGACCGTACCGAACCGAACCATACTCATTATGACCATATTGTTGAAGCCGGGAACGAAGAATAGTGTTTGCTGTTAATGCCACCTCAAAATCACGCATAGTTTCGTTATTATATTGGTGCCTTTTGCTACATGTTGGTTCTCCGTTTGTGGATGAGGAGAATCAAGTTACAAACGTACGTAAAGAGAATAGAGAAAAAGAAGAGATGTGCTCTTGTGGTTTTAGTTTATTCCACAGTAGAGCTTTTTGTAAAACACCCGCGGTGCAAAAGGAAAATAAGCTTATCAAGGACAATATAGGACAAGAGTCTACCATTAGGTGAGCAAACTTCACGGTGTAACTGCTGGCGACAACTAAAGGGAAAATTCAGTTGTAGGTTGGAGAGCGCCCATTGTAAATGTTAGCTACACAATTCAGAATATGTTCTGTACCTCTCACTGCTACGTACATACGACTACATTAATAAAGAGTTTATAGATGTATTAATAAAGCATCCCAGAATACTAGCAAACTCGGATTACTCGAGAGCACACTAGTGGTAGCACCGCAAGGCTGCAAGCAGAATTACCTCCTCTTGGAAGGTTTATATTCTGATTTCACGTTGCATTTTTATTTCAGCACTTAACTAATCGGTCTCTTCTTTTATTTTAATGGTCGTGGTGGTGTCATTCCGTTAAGGTAACAAACTGTAATTATGTTCAGTTTTATTCGTAACACCATGCCCATGCAAACGTTGTTAAAGGAGGTCTTACTTTTCGTCTTGACTTGGCCAGCCTGAGCATCGCTGCGAACCCTCGGCAAAGGCAGCTGCCTGCCGCAGATTCGCGAGCCGTCCGATCCAGCTGCGAGCCGCCCTCGGGCGCCTACTGGCGGCAGTGGTCATTAGTTTTCATATTTAGAAGCAGCCTCGCTGTTCTGACAACAATGTGAACTCCACTTACGTCCTTGTTCTAACAGCATGCCAATACTGCGCGCTCGTCATGGGGTTTTCGCTATTTGCGTGATGAAGTCTCCTGAAAAGGCGTCATTGCATTTTGAAATTTTTTTGAAGTCTTGGTTTAAGGCGCTAACTCTACCTTCGGAGAATCAAAAAATTTCTTCTGTCCCTTGAAGTTAGAATTATTGAGACTTTAGCACACATCATGTTATTTATAGTTGACAGTCTTTTGCCACTGATCGGTTTATTTGACTACTCATTTTGCAAAACCATAGTACAGGCTGTAGTCTCTGGCGCGGTCTGATCACACAGCACCGATTTCTTTGCAATGTCGCTTTTTTTCTTCTATGGTGCTGAGTCAATCTAGGTCTCTTCATTTCTTGTAAAAAAGCGTACATCATTTAAAAAAAAAACCTGGAAAGTATTTGCTTATTATTCTTTTCTAAAAGCCGTTGTCGTATTTAAGCGATAATCGATGTCCGATTCGTTATTCGAAGGCGTATTTTTCCGCATTCGTATTGGATTCAAACTCGAAAAATTCAATTATCTCACACCCCTGATAAAACATGATTCTTTGTATCAGCCCTTAAGCTAACAGCAGCTATGAAACATCATCACTGAGGCGAGCTCAACGAATTTGATCGCATCAATTTTTCAGGTATTAACCGAGAAACACTACTTGTAAGGTTGCGAATCGCTCGCGTTTTTTTTTTTTACGTTGAGTATATTTTGAAACGACTTTACTCTGAGACCAGGAAGGTCTCAGGGGAAGGACAAAAAGATATCGAAAGAAATATCGCGCGCGGGCCCCAATGTGGTCTCTCTTCTGGAAGCTCCCGATGAATTCGTGGGGATCATCTCTCGCAACGACCTGGCTTACTGCGAGAGATTGCTCCAATGCCCCTAATCCCCTGTTGGGCACGACTCCAGATTTGAGAACTTCGACCGAACACGCACACAAGAAAAACATTCTCTAGGCGTTCTTCTGAAATCCTAGGTGTGATTTGCTATCTATATATGTCTTTCTTATCTCGTCAGAGAGATTCGAAACCATTCCGCGTACTAGCGTAACGTAGCTTGGATTGCCGTGAACGCTTCTTTTTTGTACTGCACACTTGTTTCACTGTTCCCTTGCTTATAGTCCCAATCGCAGCTCTTGTCTTCAATCTTTCTACGCAAAAACGTCCGTGTTTATAGCGTACGGTACTTTTGCTGTTGCCATCTTGCTTACTGTGTAATGAGTATTTTTAAAATTCACGCCGGTCACCTGCAGCTCTCGCCGAGAGTGAACTGGGCGTCCCCAGCTATGCCGATGAGTAAGAAAAATGTATCAAAAATAAAATCAAAGGAGACATCGGCACTTAGTTATGTGCAGTTGAAGCAGAGGAGCGGCTACGTTACGGAGTGAACTGCGAGCGCTTGTGCCCCGAGACCACACACGCCTTTCGCAGGAAGGAGCAGAGGTGGTAAAAATGGGTAAAATACTGTTAAAATGTCTGAAATACATTGTTCTGTGCACGCTTGAAACCCTACAACTTTTCCTGACTCGGTTGCCTTGTGAAAAAAAAAAGCACTGTTTTACCAAACGTGTTTTCTAAGGAGGGAAGGATAACGCTGGAAAGCTCATGTGTGTCAGTAAATATCATGACAGAAAGTAAACTAATGAAGCAAGGTACCACACAATAACCTCAGGAGTAGGCGTAGGTAAACGTGTTCGTATTACATTTTTAACCGAGACTCAGAAAGGAGGGAGTAAATAATGGAATTCTCGCGGCCCTCTGCACGCTACTGGTTCCCTCGGTATGCTGCCGTTTTACAGAACGTGGGAATTATTAAGCCTTAATAAGCTGCCTATTATTACAGCGACAACCGCCTAAGGCCTGTTCCTTGTTGAGCGTGGGCGTTGTAGTATTAGAAGTCAGCGTAACCGGAGAAAGGTTACCGGTAGGAAGGAGGATGGTTGCAGTGACGCCGCAAAAAAAAAAATGTCATTAAAACGCGCGATGGCAACGCACCACGCTAAATGGTCCCAACCCGGTGACGTTACGACTACCAGAATAGAGAATTTTCACTCGCATTCTACCTGAGAGAAGACATGTAAAAATTGCAGGGAACACTTTGGATCCTTCTTAGCAGCATGACGCAATGGCATAACGGGTTAATTTTCATATATTCAGGAGGTCATCCTCTGCTTTAAATTTATAGATTCCTTGGAGTCGTCCCTATGCTGTAAAAGCTTCCAGAAACAAATGTTCAGAGCTCGTCTTTTGAAGACCAGGCATTGGTCCAACACCGTGAACGAACCTTCTGGTATGTTTTGATCACAAGGTTTCCTGCATGACTATCATGGGCATTGAGAGAAGTGCTACTTGAAGAGCGAGTATGTCCGGAAAACAAAAAGAGTAATTATAACTTACATGAACTTGCTCAAACAATTTACGTCAGTACATCGCGAAAAAAAAAAACTACTCAAAAGCTGTCTGAATTTCGCCTTACACAGTGACAAGCATCTGGACAGTTTTTTTTAAATGAAACACGTAATTACGATAAACATAACTGTTCAGTGTGGCACTAATACTGGTAATGCAATCATTTGTAGAATACTGGCTTGATGCAGTAGGTGGATTCAATGCGGTGTTACACGTCATGAACAAGATGTTTCTCCAGATTTACTACTTACCGTCGTTTGTTCATAGAACTACGCACCAACTAGCCCAGCAACAAGTGTTACTTGAGTACCATCGTTACGATGGTAAACGGTGGTGTTTTTGGGGCGACTTTCAATTTTACCACCTTTCTCTGCAAGGCTTTAAATCTTACTCACATGTTTGCCATAGACACACCGAAACCCGTGGCAAAATTTAGTTCAAGATTTTCGTCCAATTGGTAAGCGGATCGAAACTGTGGTGACTGTCAAAGATAATTGATCATATGCCGATAGCTGATGTGCAAGAAATAGCTTGAGTCGTTAAGATATACTGTTGACTCTCAGCGCTGTTCTATATAGAATGGTAAGTAAAATGCTAAATTTTGAGCAACTAAATTTAGACGAACTGCATTTCTACGCACGTTCTGGCCCCTTTGCCAACAGTAACCAATCTGCCCGGTTTGCTTCTCAGTTGTACAGAGGAAGAGCTATCAAACCCATCAAACTATTAACAACTGTGGGGTAAAGAGAACCCTTTTCTTCACCTTCCAATTCCTTTTGGTTTTTAGGGAAGCGCAGGGGTTCCACTTTGAGGCGGAAGCAAACCATGCAGCCTTGCAAACTTTGGTAAGACTGTACTATGCAGACCACGCTGTGTTTTCAGCTAAACTTCTACATTGACCATTCTCAATTCATCCCCCTCTCCATGCGTGCGACTAAATCGATGCCTGGAAACAGCCTCTTCTTCTCACTTCCGCAATTACTTCCGCCCTCGCGCTATTCGGAATAAATATCTGCGTAGCAGCACTCTTTTAGTTCCGCCAAATGTGAAGCATCCGAAAATCGAGAACGCTGAACACTTGCAAACAGAGTACAGCATGTTTCATCTCCCCCCTGTGGTAAACACCGTAGCTGTACTCAGACTCGTTAATACCGATGGCGCCTTGTCTTTGTCGGTGCTCTCATTTTGTTATACAACAAGCATGCAGCTATGATATAATAAGCGCCCTGTCAGGAAACCAATTTGGAAGCAGTTTCCTCTTCGCCGCCTTTCCTTCTTCTCTGAACAGGATATGACATGCTAATTGATTAGTTGTACACCAAAGCGTTATGAGCTGTCATGCTCACAGAAACCAACTACGAGCTCCCTCCTTATATTCACGGGTTAATCTTGAAATTTGGAGGGGCATTAGTGTTAGCGTATGTGTTAGAAGGAGTTCTGACAATTCCAATTTATTAAAAAGACCGGTAAAAGAGGGAAGTACATACTGTGGCCGGTTCGAGTTAGCTGATATTTAAGTTAGGAAAGCGCCTCAACCGAAGTTAACATTCGCATACTTCTGGGCAAGTTTACCACAAAAGCTTCGAATGCGGTGGTTCAATGCTTACGGCGCTCGGCCACTGGGCCGGAGCTCTCGGGTTCGACCGCGGCCGCGTTTGGATGGAGGCAAAATACAAAGGCGCCCATGTGCTGTATTATGTCAGTGTCCGTTAAAGATACCCAGGTTTGAAAGTTTGTTGAAAAAGATGCATAGGTAAGGTGTACATAAATTGATTATTACAGAAGGAGGTCCCAAAGTGGAAACTGTCAGGCGGGACCTCCTGTAATTAATTGCATATTTGAAGTAGGATAAATATATGGCAGATAGCAATTACATAGCGGAACACAGCTGCAATGAAAAGTAAGATCTGAAATAACAGTTTAGTCATGATAAATTTTAAAAACACATTTTGCAAACACAAAAGGAGAACATAGAACAAGTACTCAGGCAATAGAAGTCGTACACAATACTAACAGGTTTCACTGGCGTGGCAATTGAAGGCAGTTATGCAGTACATAGTTTTTCAAGTTTTTATGGAATTGTGCTTCGGTGAGGAATGATTTGATGGTTGCGGGTAGCGAGTTCCAGACAGTGATTGCTGAAAATAAAGCGGACTGTTTGCCATAATTAATTTTGACATTCGGAAGCAAAAGATTATGTTGTTCAGCGAATCTAGTATTATTAACGTTACACAAACAGGAACCTGTAAATATAGGGAGAGTAGTGCTATTGTGACGGGCGCGATAAATTAATAAACCTAGTTTCAGTTGGAGTGAACAAAGGAGAGGTAAGATATTGAGCCGGCGGTAAAGGGGAGCACTGGATGCGGTGTATGAGCTGAATGTCATTATTCTAACAGATTGGTTTTGAAGATGACACAAAGAAGAAAGATGGGTATAGTACGTGTTACCCCACGATGATAAACAGTAATTGAGGTGGCTATGAATGAATGCATAATAAAGTGAGCGAAGAATATGCTGTTGGAAATAATAACGCGTTCTAATTAGTATACTTATACCGAGTGCAACTTTTTTGCTAATAGATTTAGTGTGACGGTTAAATTTTAAATGTGAATCAAGCGTCACACCGAGAAATGTTACAGAACTTGATGGGAGAATAATGTGATTATTTAGGTATCATTCAAGAGCCAACCACTACGGCACCTCTTCTGTCACTCCCGCCTTCCTCCCTTTTCTCACGGCGCCGTTCAGGTGTCCACCAAGATGGGAAGAAATTACTGCGCCATTTACTCCCCCCCCCCCCAAAAAAAAACACATTTTCAACTTTTTTTGATGCTAATGTAAATCTTGCGAGACAACGAGGCATTATTCTCAGCCTTCTTGTTCGTGCGTGTATTAAGAATAAATTCGTGATGAACATAGAAACTCGCACTTTAACTTCGCGTGCTTGAACGCAACGTAATTCCTCACTTCAAGGTTTATGAGCATATGTTTATAAAAATTTGCAGAGGTGATCAATATTCTTTAATGAATATTTCGGCATTTCAGCTTTTAACCGCCAGCTACGGTTTGGCAAAATGCATGGATTCACGCGGCCGTAAATATTTACTGTTGAGAGAAAAGCTTTGTTTCTACTGAGCGTATTTATACTTCAGCGACAAAATAAACACCATTCACATTCACATCCCCAAGAAAGAAGGAGGAGGAGGAAAAACTTCATTCTACTACGTCGTTTCGGGGCATCTTCAGAGACGCTCTCTCCTTGGCTGTATCCCCAGAAGTCTTCTCTGTCGAACTCGTCCACATTTAATCAATGGTCGGTTGCCCTCAGTCCAGGGCTCCGCTGGCCATTGGCGCCCGTTAACCTGGCTCTACCAGACCATGTTGGTATTCACAGCTGTCGCTTCACGGCAGAGTGTCCCCTTGCTCCGCACTCGGGTTTTGTATTTTGTTGACCACGTCAATGTTTTTACAGGCCCATGTGATGTGATACAGTGTGGATTTTTCGTCGCACCAAGGACATTTGTCCGCGTATATCGTAGGGTGCATATTGTTTAGTATGCGTAGGTTTGGGTAAGAACCTGTCTGTAATTGTCTCCAAGTGACAGCTTCCTCTCTGTTGAGAGCTTTGTGTGGCAAGGGATATCAGATTCTTCTGCCTCTGTTGTTTTCTAGTATGGCAGAGTATTCCTTGGGTGCTGGCACGAGTTCTCCAGTCTCGTCGGATGCTCGGAAAGTAGTGTATCCTCGAGCTATCCTTAAGGCCTCTTGGTTGCCTGCCACCCCCATGTGTTCCGGTGCCCACACAGTTTTGTATATGGTCTTGTAATTTTCTTCTTCGTGGCTTTTGATTCTGTCGCTCGCTGCGAGGAGTATACGGAACAAGTGACGATCTATCCTGCCAATGATGTAATTTCGGCAGGCTGTTTGAGAGTCCTTGAGTACTGTTTGCGACCGCCGGTTCTATCACCCTCCGCCACCGCTAGAGCAACGGCTACTTTCTCGGCCTCTGCTACCCTGCAGTCTCGAATAGACGCCCTGGTTATTTCGTGCAGAGACGAAGCGGCCACCGTGGCCACTGCAACTGTGGTGTCTCCTCCTGTCGAGGGCGCGTCTGAATACGCGGTCGTGTCGTGAGGAGCGTATGTTTTCTCAATAAATTCGGCCCTCGGTTCTGTTCAGCCTCGGCGAAGGCAAAATTAATTAAACAGCTTCTGCTACAGAGCAAAATAAGCAACAAAATTGTGTAAAATACACAAACTATTGTAAAAGTAAAAAAAAATTAACCTAAGCAAAATTTCGATAAGCGGGCACTGAAATCAGCAGGGACAAGTGTTTCAAAGGGGAACACCGTAAATTTAAAATCCTTCACTTCTGAATATATTCCGTTTACAAAAATAGGGGACCTCTTTTTCGCGCTCATTAGTTCGTTCAGTTGGTTTCCCAGCGCAAATAACGCGTAGACTACAATGTTCACTCTCTATCGCTGAAACACGCGATCGAAACGACAAGTACGTTGTATCGCACTAGCTGGTAGACAGAAGCTTCCGGCATGGGTCCCCTAGTTCTGGCAACGAGAGCTGAACTTCATGTAGAAGGCCGTGTTTTTCTGCTTGCGTCCAGAAGTTCGCAGCACACCGTTTTCGATAACTTTCTGCAAGTAGTTGTAAGCTAAAGCCTAAGAGAAGGGCACGCGCTTGCCCACAGCCCTTCTGAAGGCTGCGCTCCTGACGGTAGTCGTGCGTTTTGTAGGCCGATGAGGTCGCAGATGTTTCATATTCAACAGAGTTAAATTCTTGTAACCATTATAGGCATCCAGATGCGTTTGTTGCCTAAGCGGATTATGTGTATTAAACATGACATGGCGCTAGAAGGAGGAGATGGTGATGATGTGTGAGTCTAAATCGCATAAGTTAAACATCAGGCAACGCATAGCACCAGACATGACTCTAAATGATTAAAAGAGGCAATGAAGGCAATACTCTAAGGCGTGCTTCTTTATTTCTCGTTTACAAAGGATGCAATCACAAAATGTTCGCACATTCCAGCCTCCTTGCTCCTTGTACGAAGTGAAGATGGCCCTGTTTTCCGCCAGTCAGACATCTGCATCTTCTCCATGAAAATATTTCAAACGTAAACGTCGTCACAGCCCACGAAAGGCGGTACAAGTTTAGGTCTTCTGGAAATCCTGATCTCGTTAAGCCTTAATGTGCTTTGAACCAAGTGCTCACACTGGTGTTTTTTCATGAGTGCTTGCGCTGCTACGGAGCTAAGAGGGCTGGTCATTAGCTAAAGATCGTAATGAGAAAAGCAGAACAGGATTTCTTTTGTTTTCCTGCAGTGGACAGATTAAGACAAGTGCTATATTTGGTAACAAGAAACACCCTGTAATTAAGATGTTAATTTGTTATTTGTGCTTGAAAAGCACGTAAGTATTAAAGAAACACTGAATGAATCTGTTCTTATTTAGATAAGTGAAAGGTAGCTTGAGGAATCCCGTTTTCAGCAAGGATAAAGAGAAATTAGAACACGATGAGCTTGTTTCGCTCTTAGTACATGAGCAGAGCGCAAATTACACATTGATCGGAAGATAAAGTTGAAATGGGCAAAACCAGTGTAACTGCCTAAGCGGTTTCTTTAATGTGCACTGACATTGCAAAGTAAACGGCCCTCTAGAATTTCGCCTTCACCGAAATTCGTCCTCCGCGGTCGCAATCGAACCCACGTCTGTCGAGTCACCAGCCGAGGACCATTGCCACTGAGCCACCGCGGCGGCATACCTCCTAAATCAAGGCCACTTTTAAATAATATGTTCGCACTACTTGTATCTGGTTTTAAATACGGGCCCAGAACAAATCTTCGAAAAGTAGTTTGCGTAGCAGTTAGACGCGCATATGTCAAAAAATACTGTGTGTTACCACTTACCATTTCTTTTGTTATGTGTTTATTGATTTGCTTTCAGTAGCATTATTTACATACATGTTTGTATTTGCAAAGTGCAATCTCAAGGATGTTAATGCAGCAGTGAGCTGAAAGCAAAGCGAAAGTACTGTGACATACAGGCTACCAGAAACACTTCCAATGACAATAAATGTGTACTGCTAACATGTTCTTCACTTTCTGCATATTCGTTTAGAAAGAAACTGTACTTGAAAAAGTCAGTACAAGCATGAGAGGGAGAATTCGTTCGGTTGGGGTAGTTAGTTGCAGATGAAGGCTTGTGGAATTTCAGGCATTTATTGTTTATTGGAGTAACGTGCAGGAGGATGTTATAGGGTGCACCGCATCAGATTCATTTGTTAACTCTGCTCAAAAAAATTATATTTGGTTTGAGCTGTTTATTTTTTCGTTTTATTTCATAAGCGCTAACATTCATTTCGCATTTTATACAAACGTGTATTTTATATAACAGCTGCTTCTTGTGCCCGCAAAAAACTCGCATTGTGTTTTGGTACGCAAATATAAAGAGATCAGGCAATCAAATAAAAGTACACCCAATATTTTTCATTGCGAAACATAAATATACTCTTCATTAGCCTTTCATTGTGCACACCTCATGTCTTTTAGTTATTACTAAGGCGCTGCCTGCGGGACATATTTCCTATATGTTCATAGCGTGTTTATTTCTTTCTTCGTAGTCATGAAAACCGGCATTGATCACGGCCTTCATCATCCCAGCTCTATGCGCTAACGGAGTGAAATTAGTCACTACACAGTATTTGCACATTTCTTGTCACCTGTCGTGTCTTCATGTGCCCATGCCATGCCATCAACTTTGCTGGCTCTTCATTATTACGATTTTAATCGCCAGACAGTGTACACACTGAAATATACACAATTACAGATTGCTTTCTTGAGGGGTCTCCTTTTTACTGTACAGGAAGCCAACTTCAAATTCCTTTGTTAGCTAAGAAAGCGCTAAAGAGTCAACGTCGATCTCACTTAGTCACCTGGCCTCCATGCTGTCTAGATTCTCAATCCGAGTTTTAATTTTCTCCTTTCACAGTGTAAACGCCTGCGCTTCCTCTTCTCAACATTTCAATTGCATGCATAATCATGTACTTCGTACGCGTGGTTACGTATGCCGCCGACACATTTCGCAGGAAAAAGAACACCTCAGAAATTATTCATAAAGTTCCCGCGGTTTTTGGCGTCCTATTTTTGATAGTCTTTAATGCTGCGCTGCAAATGCGTTGGCAAGATCCCAATTAGCGCGCTTTTGCCGAGAAACCGCTCACTAATGTCAGGAGTGTTCTAGCAATGTTAGTTTTGGTCATCTTTGTTTCTGATTGGAGTTGTTAATAAGCCCTGCTCTCTAGGCAAATATTGCACACCGTAGCCAGCACCAAGCAGAGGTTAGAAGTGCAACGACCACAGGTTCGTCCATGCGATGTAATTGCTGAGCGGTGCACTAAAAGGGCGCCGTTTATCCGGAAGTGTTCTGCGCTATGCCTTCCTGCTGTGCAGCCGCTATTTCGTCTAATGAGTCCAGCTCTGTGGTAATTGCACTGAGGGCGCTGGCGCTCTGCGCCTTCGAAACAGCGTGAACGTACAGATGTTGCTTTGAAAAGACTGCGTAAACGTAGCTGCAATTTGCTGTTTATAACGCAACGGTTTTGTAGGGCATTTAATTGAATTAAAAGGCGTCAGCTTTGCCATCACCGCGGCAGTACGTTATACGACTTTTGGGATCATCTCCAGGAATATTAGCATGTTATTTTGGTGCTCTTTGGCTGTGAGTTTCACATGGACAGTGAAATAACACACCCTCTTGACTATACTGATAGCTATAGTCGTTTATGGTTCGGGCGGCCAGGCAGTCGCTGCAGACATTGGTCAGGACGAGGTCACTCTCTTGGCAAACGGGTAGCATAAAGGTGCGAAAGTTCTGTCCCTTTTATTTCTCCGAAATTCTGTTCAGTCAGATACTACTGATCCGGAGTTCCCGGGTTCGAACCCCACCGCAGCGGCTGCGTTTTTATGGAGAAAAAACGCTAAGGCGTCCGTGTGCTGTGCGATGTCAGTGGTGGTGGTGGTAGTGGTTTTATTAAAAATAATAGTAAAAAGGAAGGAAAAGATTTTTACTAGCCCCGGCATCTGCCATCGATACTGAAGCACCTGAGCTGGGGCAGCGGAAATAAAGGATAGCAGGCAGAATGGAGAAATGAAATGAAAGAGGTGAGGGGACAGGAAGAGAGGATAGGGCGAGAAGTAATATCTACAAACTATTTACACAATAAGAAATGTGTCCAGGTTGTGCCCGTGATTAGTTCATTTTAGAGGAATTAAATCACAAAAGCGCACAGCACTGTGTTGGTTACAACTGGAGTGGGGCGTCCAGTTATTAATCGTTCAAGGTAGGATGTCAGTGCACGTTAAAGATCCCCAGGTGGTCGTAATTATTCCGGAGCCCTCCACTACAGCACCTCTCTCTTCCTTTCTTCTTTCACTCCCTCTTTTATCCCTTCCCTTACGGCGCGGTTCAGGTGTCCAACGATATATGAGACAGATACTGTGCCATTTTCTTTCCCCCAAAACCAGTTATTATTATTATTATTAGACACTGCCTTCCAATATTTGGAGAGCGAATTAGTATAGGCAAGAAGATGTTATCGCTCTACTCGTCTTTATTGGCTTTTTACTTACAACGCGATGCTGTTTATTCGAAATTGTGGACAGCAGCATGAACTTTGGTTGCAGAGTAGAACTGCTGACGATTTTCTTTTTGCAGCGCTATTTATAGCGCCTTTTTAATCTTGATAAATGAACGGAACATTTAGGTATCCCAACTGGTACCAGCGCCTTAATTTGTCCGTCGCTGTTGGTTTTTTTTCGAATGTTACTCTCTAGTTACTGTTTCCGTTAGAGGGCAGTCAGGGTTTCCTTCTGTTGTTCTCTGTCTTCACACGGCTGTCCTTTTTATCAACGTGTAGAACCATTTGCAACTGCGCCGAAAAGAAGATTCAAGTGTTTGACTTCGAACCCGACCGCGGCGGCTGCGTTTTTATGGAGGAAAAACGCTAAGCCGCCCGTGTGCTGTGCGATGTCAGTGCACGTTAAAGATCCCCAGGTGGTCGAAATTATTCCGAAGCCCTCCACTACGGCACCTCTTCTTCCTTTCTTCTTTCACTCCCTCCTTTACCCTTCCCTTACGGCGCGGTTCAGGTGTCCAACGATATATGAGACAGATACTGCGCCATTTCCTTTCCCCCAAAACCAATTATTATTATTATTATTATTTGATTTCGTGATTGCTCTGGGCCATCTTGTTTGTGACAATCATCATGGCTAAAAAGCACTCGAAATAGGTGGAATCTTTTTTGGCTTCTCAAGCAGAGGTGTTAAACTTTGCACTCTTGGATTTCTAACAAGAAAGCCAAGTTGCAGAGGAAATTACGTGGAAAATTTTCAATATTTCCACGTATATGTCTTTAAGCACCAGCAGCACCAACGGGTGACATAAAGCTCTAAAAGGCATCAAGAAACGCTGTCTATTTCAATACTTGAGCAATCCTTTAGCGGGGACTCACAATGATCTGATTTGCTTCAGAAGTACCTCCGTCCTAAACAGTTAGTTGGAATGGCCACCGTAGTGTAGAAAATTTAAGACACTCATCATAAAATATGCGGAATATACATCTTATAAATAGCTTGTTATAAACCTGGTTGCATATTCGCCCTAGTCGTTCGCTCAGAATATAGAACGAGAAATCAGGCCGCTGCCCCCGCTAGTACTTTCCGTCTGCTTTTTTTTTTTGTATTGCGTACGGTGTTTCGCCTTTCCTCAGCGCTGTTGACAGCACGAAGTGCTATGTCAACCAGATGGACTTAACGATTTATGGCACGTTCTTCTTTGATTCTATCGGTGTAAATAGTCGTTCTATTTGAAGTTTTCTTCGCTGCAGTATAAAGATTTTTCAGATGACTGTCACAGTTTTTGAGATAGCAAGCGTGTTCCAGAGCGAAGAAGATGTGAGCGCACACCTCGGATACAGTGTGTCGTTTTTGTTACCTTCTGCCGCCTACAAAATTATATCTAGGGCGAATGGTTGTGCAAATGGGAATGCATTTCCGAGTCATTTCCTGGATGATATCCCGTGTCATGAATCTGGACGACATAAAAGTGAGGGTTGGAATTGTTAGTCAGAAGCCGTGCAGAAGATCTTGTGATTATTTGTTGGCTCGCCAAGACTGTAAGTTATGGCGTGCGAGATATGTTTGATGGCAGAAATTACATGGCACATAAAGACCAAACTTTTTAAGCTGGGTGCACGGGTCCATTCTACTGTCTGGCTGCCAATATGTTTATTTTTTACCTTCTGTGCTTGAAATTCAAAATAAAATTTGATCTTCAGTTATGGGATTCATTCATCACGCTCCAGAGAATGTGAGAAACATCATGGGATAGCTGCAATTCCTTTAAAGGCACGGAAGTAATGCAGCGAAATAGACACCTTAAAATGGGAAATACGATTTTTAAGTTAGAAGCGTAAATGTACAGGCATGCCTACATGGTCGGTGATGGCATCTGCTCCGCTTGTTTCTAATAGCCCTTAAAATAGTATATCTCGCATTCTTGTAGGGATTTTAAGATATAATTTTAGGTTATTTTTGTGGGACGTCATGGAAGTGTTTTGAAGAATTTTCTGAAATTCAGCATTTTTTTCTCTTTTACACTTGCCACAGTGTCCAGGATACATAACAGAAGCCAACAGCCACCGTTGGCTTCCGTCATCTGGAGGCCTTGACACCGTAGGTAGCATAAGAGGGTTCTCGCAGAGCTTCCGCATTCGCCGTTCGACCACGTTCCTACGTGGCAGTCTCGGTAATACATGACGTGCTGTGTCCGCAGCTATAGACGATGGCGGCGCTCGTGAACACTATCAAGATTCAGTTACATGCAAGCATAAATACACTCGAAAGCACCAGATTGGACAACCATGGACGTAGCTCAGTTGGTAGAGCACCGGACGCGAAATTCGGAGGTCGTAGATTCAGGTTCCACCGGCGGCATGTGGTTGTTGTTTTTTTCTGCCGCTTTTATCAATCTCTCATTGATGAAGAACTACAAAGTAAATAGAAGACATACCCTATGCTTCTTGGCTTCGAGCCTCCAGTGTGTTGGAGGAATGCTAATATGATTCAAAGAAATGACTGTATCATAGTTTCAGTATGACAACAAGCCACTCTAGTTTCAATAGCTGCAATGAGTCATTCCGGTAGCATTGTATCGCATGACAACTTCGTAACAGCATTAACTTAGAGCGCTCATTTTTTTTTTCTTTTCAGCCAGCCGGGAAAAGCCGCCAAGTCTCCGTCTGAAGTCACCTCGGTGGATTGCGTGCGCTGGCCTCTCCGTTCGAGAAACGTGTTCTTCACCAAGAATCGACGCATGAGTGTGAAAGTGCCGTGCTTCCGTTTGTGCTCCTTTTGTGGTACTCCGGATTTCCAAAGTACACAGCAGCTGTAGAAGTGCTTGACGTGCAGCGCGGAGTACGGCGGCACCTGTGCGACTAGCGATAATTGGTCACCAATCGGTAAGAACAAACTTCACTGCATAAAGCAGCTTTTATTTGCATGTTTATGGCCAATTACGGCATGCTACTCAGCTTTTCCAAAATTAAAAAAAATAAGTTGATTTTATTTTCATATCAGGTAACCACAGAGCGAAGTGTTTTCAGTCTAACTACATCGCGGTACATATGTGTAGAATAGTGGTGCACACGCGACACTCTCCGCCGAAGATGGCTGAAGAAAAAGTAAATGCTTCATGTGCTCCACTTCACTTGAATAATCGGCCAAAAAGCGCTGAGAAACACATTTTGCATGCATGCACAAGTACAAGCGAAGCGCCAGTTTTAACAATAATGCAGTAAAAAGAAAGAAAACATGCGCCATGAACCATCGGCCAAAGTATATGAAGAAAAGATCGTTAAAAGGTACCCATATAAAGGATGAATAATGTTCACTGAAAACCTATATTTTTATATTATAAACTTCGAAAGGGGAAGTGAGTGTAAGCAGCAAATAAACTAAATTGCAGGAAATTAGAATGAGACTTCCTGTTCCTTATTTCAATTGCAGCGTACGCGTGTAATTGGAAAGGCCTTAAGTTGAATAGGCCTTAATCAACGTTTTCATCTTTTGGCAGCTATATGCTTTGAGCGCAATGCGTAACTATGCGTAACTAATAAAGTTGGCGCTTTGTTAGTATACTGTCCAGTGATGACTGTGAACTTATATATTATAGCTTATTCGCTTTTGTAAGAAAACCAATGCGCTGAGTTTAAGGTTTTCAATTCGTGCTCTATGATGCATGCTTTTTCTTGAAGTCGCAGCTAGCACAATACCAATAAAATAGTCGAGCGTCCTTTAATCAACCTTGCAGCTGGTTCGTAATATCATGCAGGATTGCCATCTTCAAATCTATCATACTCTATAGATCGCAGCTTAGATCGTGTCGGGAATAGACGGAAGAGGTGGACATCGGCTTAACCTGACACGGATGGCGATGGTATTATGAACTGAAGCCGAATACATGGCGTCAATTGAGTTAGGCGTAGGTTATACTTGCGAGAACCTGCGCGCTTGCTTTGAGAGTTAAATGCGAGCGGAAGCATTGCGGACGAAAACGCAGAGAATAAGAAGATCGCAGTGTGGTCCTCCTTGGCTAGGAATCTCGTGGCATTGTGTTACCATGTTATGCTTTCCTTCCCTGCTTCTCTGCTCGCACAAAGCACGCCTGAGCTCTGCCTTGTGTTGTTGTCAGTGCTGGGTCATATATTGTATGGACGCGGATTCGGCATATGCGCGCGGATTGGTGTTCGTCCAACTCATGATCATAATTCCGCGGTCAATGATGCGACCGCGCAGGTTTGTGAGTTCCTAAGTCCTGGGGTTTGACTGACGCCGATTATACCTTTCTATCCTCCTTGCTTGTGATCTCTCCCTTCCACGTTCTGTCCAACGTTTACGAAAAAAAAATATCCTGATGGCAACAGGGCAAACAACCACTGGGGCTTTGCCGTCAGTGCTCTCATCCTTCTCGTGTGCAGCTATAGTGTTGTTCAAGCGCTAAAATTGAATAGAAAGGTGATGTAGCTCCCATTTACTTTCAGGGTATTCCTTTACGTTTCCGTGTTTTTCTTCACTTCCTATCCCTCACGGGGGTTACTTCTGCAAAATAATGCACAAGAATACGGCACAAAGAGATTGAAATGTAAGGGTTGTTGGGTACCCTTGATTAACGAACGAATATTTGCGAAGTGCATTGAGAACACAGCTTTGTTTTTGTGTGCGTGACCTTTCTTACCGTATGAAGAACACAGCTCTCTCCAAATTGCGCAGTCCCCTTTACCCTTTCCACTGAAATAGAACTGAAGGAAACAGAGGAGAGGGAGGCATTGTGAGGGCTGGCAATTCCAGACACGTGTCCCATCATAACAGAGTCTCATCTCTGGCCAAGGGTTCTAAGAGCCACTATATTTCACCGGCCACAGTTCATGGGCATTTGGAGGGCGGTTTTCGCATCAGCACAAGTACAGCTATCTAGACCGTGCTATGTGCCCGCGAGATGAACTTTGATTGGCTGGGAGTGCACTGAAGGAAGTGTCATGATCATCATCATTATCACCCCCCCCTCCCGACAAATTTATGTTCATTCTAGAAAGAGGACCTCTCCCAAAGACTCTTTATTTGCCCCTGTACTACTCTAGCGGTAGCAACGTTTTCCCAGTGCCTTTCATAACATTTTAACACCATATAATTCTCTAATATCCCCTTCTATGTTTTTACCCAGTGGCTGGTAGTTTCGAAAAGAGACGACTCCGCCTGTTTTGTCAGGCTTGCAAACGTGTGCAGTTCGCTGAAAAGAGGGCGCAAATACTTTTTGCGAAACCTCATCATGATGATGGCGACGTAGATACTCCTTGCTGTCTCAGGGAATCTTTATCAGCCTCGGCGAAAGTGTTTATTGTGCCTGGGCTTTGATGTCATTCTGCGACGAGTGCTTCGTTTTTTTTTTAGTAGTAAGCCCGTTGTGACCTCCTGAACCTCATTTTGCAACTGGAAAGAGCACGGCACATTGAACAGATGGACAGTGATGAGGCACATACGACATCCGCGTGCCTGCCGGCTTTTCGCTGCAACTTGGCTGGTGTCTTCCCAGCTTTGTTCCTGCATAATACTTAAAATACGTCTGATGGCAGAAATGACCTGTAGACATCCAGTACGGCGCCCATTGCAGCCTACGAGTTTCTATAGAGCGTTAAATCCCCAGGTAACGAAAGAAGTACTGATGTGCGTGGCATCCGATATGACTATGCACTGTATCGCGAAACTGGTTAGCACAATGGCTGAAGTTTCCGGCTTCACGCTGTTTAATGCAAACCTTCCTTATTTCAGTTGCAAGTTGTTCGTAAGGCAACAATGAGCTCCCCAGGTAATTAAATAACAAAGAAATTTTCTCGGGACAAGGCAGAAGTTGAAGCAAAATAAACACTCGCACTCAGACTGATAAATACGCTGGAAAAGAAGGAGAGGTTTCTACGTTACGCGCATTGTGAGAAACATGAAAATTTTAACCACCGAAAACGAGCAGACACCTACATTTGCTCGTTATAATCTTAGCTTTACATCCTCGCATCCAAAATGAACCATGGGTGGGCCTATTATTTTTTCTATGCCAAGCCCTTGCTCACATACAGCCACCTTCATTCGCCATTACGCCTTTTCGTTTTCTTTACAGCTACGCTATTTTCACCTTCCTTGCTTAGCCTATGCTACATTTTTCTAATACGCCGGTGCTTATAACTCCGCAAATTCGGCTGACTCTACATAATAGGAGTCGCAGACTGGCCCTCCTCAATATGCAGATGTGTCTCTCGAGGCTCCTTTTCGTTTGCTTCATGATGTGTTTCTGTATCAGCACCTCCTACTTGATTCTCTCGTAATTCAATAATCCTGTTGTTTTTTTTCTAGCTTCCATCTTATGCATGCAGATTACTGAAGCGAAATAAATACACGAGATACTTCCGCAGTGCCGTCTTGTGCTTAATTCAGCGGTTCCTGACGCTGCGTTCTTTGATGCCGCTAGTATAACGTGGACACGCTACGGTGATCCCCTAGCTGGCCTGTCTTTAGCCTCCTCCTAAAGGTTCATAGCAAATTATGCATGCAACACTTTCGCGAACTTGTTAATTACCACTCCTCATTAGGTGTTCTTTTATGCATTTGCTGGGCCGCTGTCAGCGTTTTTGGATCATCGTCCAGCATAACGAATGTGCTGTGAGCGGCGTATTTTTCGTACCGCCTTGCTAACCAAGCCGCTGCTTCATTTTTTTCTTCATTCTGGCTGACTTTCTCCTGCGGGAGTTTACATACAAGCCAGTGAAGCAGCATAATGGTGTAAAAGGGAAATTCTTATTACACGCAAATCGCGCCGTGTACTGACGATTTACGAAGACAAGTAAGGGGCGATCAAAGGGCAACGCCACCGGCGTGTCCTACTCACCCGGAAAATGTTTGTGCTTGAGACACCGCGTGAGAACTCTAAAGACCTATTAGTCGGTACACTCTGGGATGATAGGCATGCGGTGCTCTTCCAAACATTGCGATTGATGCCTGGTTCGTGTTATTCCCGCTTTTGTTCGTATTTTCAGGTCTGGCATATATGGCTCATTTCCTTTATAGGATGAATGCGCGTAGGAAATGAGAAATCAAAACAGTTCATTGAAAGCTTCAGCGGTATGCTTCAGAGCAGAAAACAAATTGAAAGCTGAATTTTGGCGTGAACATCTGAACAGTTAGTAGTTATTAAGTTAGGGTGCCCCTGATACTGGACACTGAATTACCCATCCAAGCACAGGGTCTTCGAAAGCTGTTGGCGCTTTTATAATTTCGTTGAACAGGCCTTGAAAATTAAGCTGGAGGCGTTCTTTGTTGGCTTTCCACTTGAAGGGAGCGCTTGCAGTCGCCACTTCTTAAGACCGTGTATTAACAGCATCTAACACAACGGCCAAGGCAGATATTTGTTGCCGGTCATCTGCCCCCTGCAGTCTTGGATATCATACGCTGGTGACGATGCCACTGAGCTCGGGCAAATTCTCTCATGCAGCTTTTCACTCGAATTTGAATGTTAGGAAATCGATGCATGACGTGTAATATGCTGCTTAAATGCGATAAACATTGAGCAATTATTGAGAGTTGCGAATACGTTAGTGCGTAAGCACGAATCCGATGGCTGCCAACTCCGAGCAAATTTGCACTGCTTGCGCTTCGGCTTTGTCTACGTGGCACTAATTCGGTGTTTCTGACCAAAGCAAAATCGTCTCTTGCGTGTCGTAGACAGAAGCAGGTGATCACAAGAGAAAAGCAGATGAGACGAGCTCAGACTTGCAACTGCATGATTTATGGAAGCAACTCCGTTTTTCCCTCATCAACAACAATGCACATGCGCTTAAAGCATTCAAAACAGGGCAGACTCACACCCATATTTACCTTATCAGACAAGGAACATATACTTTATCTGATCTTTCTCGTTATTATCTAAGATTCGCGACGCGTTTCTTACAGATTACGAGGACGACTTTGTGTTCGACTCTGGCCATATTGAGAAAAATTATATCCAATTTAAGTTAAAAACAGCCTGTTAGATCTATACTAAAATGCCATTGGTCTTTGAAATTAAAATTGTCTTCAATTACAGCATGCCTCAGATTGAACCTTGTCATTGCGTAGTGAGTGAGTGAGTGAGTGAGTGAGTGAGTGAGTGAGTGAGTGAGTGAGTGAGTGAGTGAGTGAGTGAGTGAGTGAGTGAGTGAGTGAGTGAGTGAGTGAGTGAGTGAGTGAGTGAGTGAGTGAGTGAGTGAGTGAGTGAGTGAGCAAGCGAGCGAGCGAGCGAGTGAGTGAGTGAGTGAGTGAGTGAGTGAATAAACTTTATTGTTCTAATAAAGGAGTCTTGCTGCTTGCCCGAAGATTGCCGATGTCTTCCAGGCTGAGCGTGGTTGGCGCCCATATTCCAAGGCACCACTGTCCCTGGCCATCCGGCATGCGTGGCTCACTAGGCCTCTTTGGACCTTGATCTGGCTGCTGATTAGCCGGTCCTCCCACTGCTCCGCATATGGCTCTTTGTTACCTCGGAAAGCTACATTGTGTATAGATTCCTGCGTAGTGAAATATTTTTTACTTGCTCATTGACTTATATTATGCTCCCGAACAGTCACTGCAGGGAGCATAGAGTAGTTGCTTACACGCACACCCAAAACAAAGACATGATGCTATGAAAAAGCTCCACGAAATTGTAATAACTAGAGCACGGTGAACACCAACACACCCGAGCACTTACTTCTTAAGTAAGTGGAGCAATTTTGAGCTTGGCTTTTCTGTGACCTAGAAATTAACGAGAGTTTTGTCTACTACCGGTGGTGATACGATTGCAATAGGTCGGAACGGGGAAGGATCAGGAATGGTAAGCCTCCCAAAACGTGAAGACGTTCGAAGCTTTTGCGGTTTCTTTTTTAAAACATTTCCTAAAGTTTTCAGTAACCGGTACGTGTTCTACGCTGCCTAATACTAGGAAGTTCAGAAGTATCTGGCAGCATTCTTCAGTTCAAAACAGCTAATTAGTGGTGGATGTAAAGATTCCTGAACAATCTAAGCGTGCTGACGGCCCGAATTGAGAAACTCGAACAAGAAAGAGGGATAAAATGCTACAAAGATATGCTTTCACTGAGAGCCAATTGTAGCTGCAACGCCTGTGGACTACGGAGACCAGTCGCGGACTACTTGTTTATTTACGCGTGACCTGCGCGGTGTGCGTCACCGAATGAACGCGTGACCTGGAAGCAAAGGTGTCGTTGATTACCTGTCTGCGCGGAGAAATCAATAGACACGTGGAAAGCGGCAAATCGATATGAGGCCTTGGGGTCTTTTTTCACACTACCTAGCTCCTGGTGTAGCGAGGTCAACTCTATAGGCTAGGAATGCTAAGTGTGATAGAGGGGGCGTTGTGGTATGCTTTGTCTGAGCTTGCACTTTTTTTGGGACTGAGAGCTTTAGTGTATACTTTGAGAACAGATCCGCGACGCTGCTGTGAATCGGTGCAGCACGTGGAACACATAGGTTTTCTAAGAGGCTCGTATTCTTTGCATTCGTTTTAACATGTGTCCTTGCACTGAAAAATTACCGAAGTTAGCTAATACTGCTGATTAAAGTTATTAATACCAATTATACGCACGACAGACTGTAGGTATTGAAAGAGCCGAGACTAGGCCCGCAAGATCTAACTTTAAAGAACAGCAAAATTATGGTTATAAAAGGCAGGGCAGAGGCAGATACGTGAAATCGTCTCTTTTTTGAATATCAATGAATAAAATCGTTGTTGCAACTATTTTTTTTACCTTGCAGTTGCATTGAGGTTTTTTTTGGCCTTGTTAACGCAGGGAATTTCGTGAGACAGCTTTCACTTTTGGCGTTGCAATGTTCCACTATGCTTGGTGCATTAACTACTGGGAAAAATGAATCATGGTGGCGCTTCAAGACCAACTTACATTTTCTTCTTGACAACTTCCTCCTGCAAAGAAGTGACACTGAGAACAAAGATTTATGCGACGCCTGCAATATGCGAAGACATGTGGCGCAAACTCGAAAATCTTGCTCCTTCGGTGGGAAATTCACTGACTGTGCTTGGAGAGGCAGAAATTTCTAAAGATGGTGTCTTCGTATCACATTAGCTGATGCAACGAAGAAAGCAAAGAAATACGATGACCGCGTCACTAGAAAATGATTGCTTAAACCAAACTATCTCAAGGTTCGGCCTGATGGAAATGTACGAGTTAAATGTACCCGGGGCGCTGTCATATTCACAAATACCAGCTGTTTCAGGCAAGAGTAAGTATTTTATAAAAATAGGCTTTTCGCTTTAAAAATATGGCTTATGTGCCATATTATTACCTGTGCTGCCGGACTCCAAGAAACCGGTGTATCTTAATTAGTAAGCTGATGAACTAGTTTCTAATTATTAACTTGTTAACTATTATAGTTAGGCGCCTAGTTGCTAATAGACATTTGTAGCCTGTCATTAGTAATAGTCATATCAGTTTTTAGAAATTGAAAAACGGGATTACCCTCGGCGCGCTATGTCCCAACAAATTTGGGCTACGTCTTGCCAAAATAAACATGCTTTGGAAAATCACGCACGCAAAGCTACCCGTCCAGTAGCCGGAACAAGTCGAAAATTTTGCCGAGTCACAGCACCGAGGGTAATCGTGTTTTGGAAACTCTAAGACAGATATGGCTGTTACTAACGACCGGCTACAAATCTTGGAATGCTACCGGGTGCCTAGCTGTAATACTTAAAAAAAATTTAAAATTAGAATAAAAATAACTAGCTAAGTAGTTAGCAAAATTTTGCGTTTTTCTGGTGTCCACCAGCACTACTAATGCTGCGACGCAAAAGCTGTATTTTCACTTCAAAAAGCCCGGTTTTAAAAATTACTTAAAATCTTCCCTGAAACATCTGGATTAAGAACTGCTGGACTAATGCAGAAGGCTAGCAGTGGAAGCGAACTCTGCCCAAATGTACTGTTTTCAAAAATATCAAAATCCGAACTCGGGTTCGTATATAGTCCCCTTTATCTATGTACTGTATCAAGTAATACTTTAATTCTCTTTATCCGCTCCCTCTGAGCGTCATGCGCCTATATAGTTGGATGTATGTTGCATGTGTAGTGGCTGCTCTTTATGATCTTCTCGTTCTTAAAAATAATCTGCTCGATTTACAAGTTTAAGAACTTGGCTAGCAACACACTCTGGTAAGGGTGATCCAAATATAGTAATTCGGACAAATTACGACCGAACCAAACGACAGAATAAACAAAAGAGAAAAAAGTCCGCGATTGTGATTTTGCCGATTTCCGCGTTGTGTTCGTGATTCGTGCTCTATTTATCGTTAATTATTCTGCGGTAACTTGTGTAACCTTTAAAAATGAGGGAAGAATGACCGAGTATTAATGATGCAACCTAACCCACAGCGCCTGTGATTGAAGGCGAAAAAGAAAAAGACTGGGAGCGGTGTAGCCGTATTCATGAGAGAACGATTCGCGAAGGTGCTATCGTTTCTAGCTCAGCAATTTTAGCCTTAATGAAGATGGATTACAGGGAAAACACAAGAAAAGTAAAATAAAACAAAGAAAAACATTGTGCTGCGCTTAAATGTCCTTGGTATTTGGTATTTGTGCGCTTCGCGTCTTAACGGCTGTTATTTAACGGTGTTTTCCGGTGAACTCTGCAAGTGTTTTCCTATGAACTCAATTTATTTGTATCCTACTACGTGGCGCTCAGCCACGTCTTACTACGAAAAGTTATATGAAACCAAATCGGAAAGAAATGCCACATACAAAGAAGCATTAGCTATAAATGTTCACTCAGGCTAACAAAAATGTTGCGATGTATCTATTTAGGGCTTAAAATAGCCTTCCTATGCGAACAGGGTACAAATATCTCGAATGTTTTGATGCATCATGTTAAAATTATGTTAAAACAGTTCCAGTACACTGACTGCGATAGCTAAGAACAAGAGAAAAATTAAAGTTTTGTGCTGAAAACTGTCTAGCCCTGTTTTGCTCTAGGGGCTCGCTTTCACCACGTTATACCAAGATACCAAGACCTGTTTTACCACGACATCTTTTACCAAGATCTTACTAAGCATGACGGTACGCAAAAAGGTTAAAAATAAACGTAGATTGCGTTCGCCGCAAAAAAAAATAATTTTAAATCTATTTAAGGCAGCAGTACTAACATTCCAGTGATTTTCAGAATGCATCTTGCAATATGTGCGGAATCCATTTCGAATATTGCTTTCTCGTGAGGTAGACGAGCAGCTGACCAACAAGAATGAAGAGAGACAGAGCAAATAAGGATGGAAAAGCGGAGAGTTTACCCAGAACACGTCTTGCTGTGCAAAACAGAAAACACTATACTGCTGTTTATGAGGAAAAAAAATCAGTACTGGGCAGTGTACAGAATCAACAACAAATATGCAAGCAGGAATACGAACAATACACTTGTCATCTTACATTCAAACAGTTTTATTAACAATGACCAGACCCCCTCACGACTAGTCCGATCTTTTGATAGCTTGTTCTTTTCACTGAAACAAGCTGTTAACGCTATTGTCCACAGATATCGGGCCGTGTACTGTGTGCACTTAACTGCATATACGCGTCTTTTTAAGGCGAACAGAAGCTATAATGTGGTTAATATAGGCACACTTCAGACCAATAAAAAATCCCCTCGGTCACCTGGGCAGCTGTGGTTGCACATAATCTTCAGACAAAAAGGCTGCAGTTGTCGGTATTCCTTCGCAAAATTCACACTTCACTTTTCATTATGAATGATATTAAGCTGATTTAACGTTCTATACTTTTACACTAATCAGTTGGGTTTTCACGGCTACATGAAAGCACATGGTTTGCGCATAAGGCGGCCTTGCGCCATATAAAAGCGACTACGCATGTTTAATGCTGTGAAATTGGTAACCAACTACGAGTGCACTTAATCTGTCGCGTATGCTAACTGAATGAGGCTGTTCGGTAATCTGTAGCGGCGTTCCACAGTTTTACTCCGCACTGAGGTTAGAACTGAACGTTCTTGCTTTAAAAAATTCTCTCCCCTTGAATACACTTTAGTCGGTCATAACCAAGGAAGAGGGAGGAAATTAATAATATCACCGTATTCATTAATATGACAACGGCATGATTCAAGTCATAACGCTCAAACTTATGAGCATACTAAACAAAGAGAAGTAAAAATCCGCCCAACGTTGATTCGGTGTCCTGGTCACAGGACGACGAGTTCTGCTGTGAAAACTTCTTGCAATGAAGAAAAGTAGTCCTGAAAATAATTTAGTTTTTACTACTACAATTATAGGCTGCCTAAGAGTGAAGAATCTCACATTTTTCTCCTACTTATTGGCACTTGCCTTTTAGTACCACTAGGGCGCACTGGTACTGTTTCTCCTGTCGGCTGCTTGTCGTTAACATGACGTTGCTGAAGCAATAAAGTGCTGTTTTATGATTTGTAAACACACTACCTTAAAATTGCATGATATTAGTCAGTCCCACTGACCAAAAATTATGATGAAATGACGTTTCGGCTCCCGTGTGAGAGCTGAAACGTCATTCCATCATAATGTTTGGTAGGTGGGACTGACTAATATCATGTACCATCCTGACCAGATGGAATACCGTCAGACCCTTGACTACAAGAATTAATATTGGATGTTCTAGAATGCGCATTTACAGCTGACGCCTTAATGAACCGTCATACCCTGCCACAAATCTCGCAGATGTAGTAGCATTATTCACTCTGGGTTGCTGAGTGGAGCTCACTATGGAAAAGGCGCAAAAATAAAGGAACTAGAAATCCAATCTTTCTCGAATATGCCATTTTTGGCGGATTATTCATCTCCTTGAGGATACCTAAGACGAAAGTTATCGCAAGCGCCATAACACTCGCTTTTCATCAGTTGTTTGATCCGAGGTCTCATACTTCTTAATCTTACTGATATTCTTACGAGAGAGAAAGAAGATATTCACAGGATCTTCTATGACGTCTATTGCGGTTGATTTCGAGCTGCTATATCTGTAGATACGTAATGCTTGATCTTGCTTCAATACGCGATAAAGCAGATTTCAATGAGAACCAGTGGCCTGACATATTCTGTTGACTTTCTTCACGCTACAGTTACAATGTTCTTGGAAGCAACTTGTGTGGCGCCCTGAGCAGCAGTCGTAGATTGAGCCAGCAAACAGAAATAAAGGCTCCTCATTCATTAGTTTAGCGCATGAGCTTTTACTCTGACGCAGAATTCCCTCGAGTCTTAGCGCTACGCGGAAGTAAGTTTTTTTTTTCTCTCGCTGCTTAATTTCTCCTCTATCTGAGGAATTTCTAGACAGAGTACGCAGCCATTATGCCCCATCACTCCTCCAGGCCTTTTGAAAGGAGCTTTTATTTAGATATTCGCTTGTCTTGCACACAATTTTGTACTACAATGTATGATTTCTTTGATTGAAGTTTAATTCATTAGGCTTGCATCGTCAGCTGATTTTTCGGTCAAGTAGGCAGAAAGAGGCAAGGGAGAGTTTTTTCGTACCACCGAGGAAAGCATGTCTCAGAAACCTCACCGATAGAACAAAAAAGAAATGTGGTAAGAAATGTTTGACGGAGAATAAAGAGAAATGTGAAAGTACCTAGCAAAAAAAAATAAATTGAAATAAGAAAGCCTGCTTAGTAGACACAGCGGACAAGCTTTCTTGCGAAAAAACCGAATCCCCCGCTAGGAGAACTGTCGCGTCAGCAATCGTGTAAAGAAACGAAAGGGTGAAACTCTCGAATTCTGTGAGTTTTATTTCCTGAGTTTTTTTTTTTGTTGAAAGGGCCGCAAACGAAGAAATTGGTCGAAGTGGGCGAAATATGCGGGCCTTAAGGCAGTTTTTTTCTTGTGGTATTACAGTTTATCTGGGGCTCATTAGGAGTGGTGAGAAAAAAAAATTGAATGTGAAAGGTGCTTAAGAACTGAGATTTTTCAAGTCGGAACTTTGCTTCTTGGTACAGTCAAGAAGAGAAAAATGAAGGATTGTTGGGAAATCGAACGCAGATGGCCAGTGTGAAATACTAGCCTGAAGTTGTCAGCTGCTGCTTTTAAGAACCGAGGTATTGCGCCCATCCGACCACTGTTCCGATCAATTATTCAATATTGAAGGCACTTGCGTAACTCTCTAAGAACTTAATTCTGTGAACACGATAGCTAGACGGGCGAGTTGGTGATACACATTTAAAAATAACAGCGCGGAAAGCGGGGACTCCAAGGGTAGAAAACACAGGGCAAGCGCTGTTCTAAAAATGCTCAAACACACGTACTCGAACTTGGCACCTCCTGACTGAGAACCTACGACTACACCCACGCCGCCCTTTCTGCCCTTGGAGTCCCCGTTTTCCGCGCTGTTATTTAAAAAAAATAATTCTGTCTTTTGGATTTACATTACGCTATAAATTTTCCGCTTAATTACTGTCGCGGTATGTTCAACCGTTCTCTACGTTACACACAGCTGGAAAACGTCAATTCCTTTAGCTCGGCAACCATGTTTGCGTAGCGTAGTTGTGGTGAAGCAAACCTCTGGCCCTTTTGTTTTAGACCATGTGTACTGCTCAATCGCTGTACGCGCGTTGTGTGAAGCAGATCAGTTGGTTTTACACCTTTGTTTTGTGAATAAAAATTTATTATTTTAAACAATCTGAGCTTCACAGCCGAGACTACCATCCAAGCCACCCGCCAAGCACGCGCATTTAGAGGCCTTAGTGTTGAGTCGTGTGAGCATCATTCAACAAATCTAGACTGCACCTTGGCACCTTGGAATTGATGGGAAATGGCAAAATTCGCGCAGTAAAGCAAAAGCTCTGTTAGAGCTCTTTCAGCACCCAATGTTGGAAATAGGAGAAACGGGTGGCTTGTCCAGAATATTTGCAATTGCAGAATGGTTACAGTTTTGGTAGGCATTTGGTAACACTACTTATTGGCCCTAAACGTGAAATATTTTAAAGGTAAGAGTTGGAGCTTGTCTGCGTGCAGAAAGCGTGTATCATTGCATGTATATTTCACTGTCTCAGATTTAGAAATTCGATGGGAATAACATCGTTACGCTTATTTTTAATTCAATGTCACGGAAATAATTCTTTGACCGAATCCTTTCAAAAGCACACCGTTACATGAGGGTTCTGTGTAAGTAAGCTGCAGACTTGACATACTGGGCCTTAGTACTTTGGTTTGGGCTACAGGGGCTTAACGTCCAAAAGCGACTCACGCTATGAGGGACGGCGTAGTGAAGGGCTCCGGAAATTTCTACCACCTGGGCCTCTTTAACGCGCACTGACATAGCACAATACACATGCCTCTAGAATTTTGCCTCAATCTAAATTCGACCGCTGTGGTGGGGATCGAACCCGTGTATTTTGGGTGAGCACTGCAAAATGGCATTTTTCTGGGCCAGTTGGTATGAATCCATGATTTGGGCCAGCATGAACTTTGAACACGTGGAACACGGAATACCAGCAGTGTGTTCCGTGTTCCATGTGTCTCTCTTCGTTTGTGTCCCAAAGTTTATGCTGGCCCAATCTTGGGTGAGCAGCCGTGCGGCATTACCGCTGAGCCACCGCGGCTGCTCCAACGTTCAGTTAGCTATCTTCCCGACTAAGAGTACATTCCAAAATCACAGAAATTAAGTGGCTGCACTCACAGATTGAGTTTACGAATTTACGGAAATCTCCTGCGAAACTGTGAGTAAATCGAACGATAGATTTAAGGCGGGCTTCGTACGAATAAGGCAAAAAATTTGCTCATTCGCGCCACTCATTCGAAAGTTTACTGTCTTCCTTCCGCCATGTCGGCGGTGGGCGCAGTGGTAGAGAGGCTCATTTCTTCGCTGCTAGTGGGGACAGATTTGTTCGGCAGGTGGATGCTGCGCTGGAGGTTTAGCTGTGCGCTGTCTTCTGGGCCATGCTTGCAAATTCCCGCCGTGATTCTTGTTTGAAAGCGACCCTCATTAGAAGAGAAGCTCTGATGCTCACACTAGGTGTGGGCTGGGCGTTCCAACGCAAAATACTCGCTAATCAGTTTCGTGACGTCATCCCAGGAGTTGAGTATAGTCACAGGTTGAGCGATCCTTCAACGTATTCCTGGTCTTGACCATGAAAAGTCGCAGGATTTCGGGCTGGTAAAAAACCAGCAACGATGACTGAGTGGTGGTGGTCACGTCCGCGAACACAGCAGGTCTATGGTCTCACGCGTCCACCAGATGTCTTGTTTCCTATGGCTTCTTTCTCTATACACCAGTCGACAATCGGGGCACTCTTTATCCCACATGGTATTTATACGACCCTTCGTTATCGGGCTTCATTCTTTTCAGAATTCGGAATTTATTCATTTCCAGATTCACCACACGCACCACCCGGGTTCGAAGCCGATCGCGGCGGCTGCGTTTTTATGGAGGCAAAACGCTAAATCGCCCGTGTGCTGTGCGATGTCAGTGCACGTTAAAGATCCCCAGGTGGTCGAAATTATTCCGGAGCCCTCCACTAAGGCACCTCTCTCTTCCTTTCTTTTTTCACTCCCTCCTTATCCCTACCCTTACGGCGCGGTTAGGTGTCCAACGATATATGAGACAGTTACCGCGCCATTTCCTTCCCCCAAAACCAATTATTATTATTATTATTATTACACGCACCACAGGTATTGTGATCACTAGCACCATCATCAGTTGCATCATCATCGTCATCATCATTATTTCCTAGGGTTGACAATGATGAGGCAAAGGCATAGATATTTCCTGTCAGTTTTCCTTAACTGCGTCGCAGACAGCAGCGTTCTCCACAATGCGCTTAACACTTAAACGTCCAAAACACCAGTTTAATGCCCACTATTCCACAATTTATAGCCGGTTTATGCCATGATCACCACAGATCTGGGCTCTGGCTGCTTAAAACCGAGGTTTCCGCCGCCTATACAGATTAGCTCCGTCGCGGGCGATTACACGTGCAATACAAAACGTTTCCAGTCAGCTTCCCCGAAATGCGCGCATCCGTTCCATCCCGTAACTGGCTGGGGAAAAACCATTACTGTCTTCCGCTTTGTAGCTCGCGGGGATTCAGCGCTTGCCCGAAGCTGTTGCCCATGCGGTCGCCTCATTTGAGCTTTATCAGCAAACCGCCAGAGGGTCCGAAATAGACAATTTAGGCCGTAAGTTCTCCGTTAGGCATCGCGTTCTGTTTGTTCCCTCTTCCTGCGCTCAAGCAAGCGCGTTGCAGCTTGGGAATTGGATGCGTGGCTACGCAGAATTAATTTTAGCGGAACGCTGGCGCTTCAATGCTTGCAGCCGTGTTCACCGCTTCGAAGCGCGCTTCGAGTGTGTTTATTCAAAGGCACCGCTTCGCTTCCGGTTAAATAATACAAAGTTTATGTCCTGAAAGTTGTTTTGCGGCACGGTGCACACTGGATGTTTATCCGAGTTGAGCTTCGCTAGTCACGAAAGCACTGATGGAGGCTGTTCGCATGACGAACTCTCGAGGATCGATTCGCAGGCACTGCTTCAGTGAGCTTCGTCACAAGAGTTTGCTTTTTTCGGCTGAGTTGACTGATTTCTTTGTTCGAGTCACTTTGCCCACAATCGTTCCGCACTGTGTTGGTACCAGTGCGGCGACAGACATGCTTCCAGGTGATGAGACCCTCTACAGTAAATGGCCGTCTGAGGCGCTGAGGGAGGATACGCTCTGTGATATGTTTTCAACTTGCGTCGTTGTTAACCTGACACAAAGTAAGTTTGAATTGATCAAAGTGTGCTTGTAGCGTGGTGATGTTTTTTCCTCCTTGCCTTGTTTTTCAGTGCGAAAGATGAACTTGAACGTTCGCAGTAACAAATAAACGACAAGTTGTTACTAACGTGCTCAGGCGGAAACAGTAAGTTAGCGATGACCGAAATGACCAAGAAGAAAAATCCTCCTAACAAGATGTATAAGTTTCATGTTCTTGTAGTTGTCCTTTTAGGCGGAAATACAGCCGAAAGAGACTAAAGGCTAAGGTAAGTACTTTGAAGTTTTTGTTTGGGAATGAAGGGAACAAAAATTTCAACAACTGATAGATTGGCTTGTCCTTGCTATATTTTTTAATGCTTTCTTTACTTTCCTTTAGTGCAGAGTAATTTTCAGCAGGTCGAAAGGTATTTACACCCGCTTTCTAATATTTCTTCATGAGCCTCAGGATGTTACCGCGTAATAAAAACTTGTATATTGTTTAAACCTATCCCAAGAACAATATTTTTCACTGAGTCGAAGCCTTCAATGAGTGCTAAATAAAGTAAAAAAAGATAGAAAGGTGTGTCAGGTTAGTTTGGCTGAATTTTTGAACAAATATAATTTCTTTCAGGACTCAGAGGCACTCGAAGTACCAATAAACTGTCGTACAATATAGCAAAACTTAACCGCACGACCGGTGTTGTCTTCATTCTTGAAGGGCAGCGCCTAACAGGGATTTTTTTATTCTAGTGTTAAATATTTTGTAATTATTTTTCTAATCTTCCTGTCTTAATTTTCCTTGTCGATTTCGTTCGCCCTATATGTTTTCGTTTTATTTTCTGTTATCTTTCGTATTTGTTCTGTTTCCGACCCTTCTATTTCAGATCTGAATACGTATGATGCCTTGATGAGAAATATAGCTATTAATGTTTTACAGAACTTAGCTTGGAAGTCAATATTTTTCACTTGTGACTCCACCTTCATTGTTTACTTTGCATTGCTTTGTGCCTCATGGCATTAAAAATTTACTAGTAAAGCTGTTTGTGGAGCATTTTCTTTGCGGGTTCCAGCCTAGGCGTCTGTCTTTCGCCGGATGTGATACAGAAACGCCCGTGTGCTGTGCGCTTTCTCCAGCCCTCCTCTGCACTTTTAGAAGGTCGTCACAGTTGAGAGTGAAAGGAAAGCTGTTTGCAATCGCAAGAGCTTTCGCTAACTGGTGTCGCTGCGGACAATGAAATGAAAAAACCGGAGCCTCCTGCAGTAACGCGCACTGCGGGTTCTGTAGTTGAGACAAACACTCAGCGTGCGCATTTTGTTTTGCACCTCTTCTTGTTGTCACAGAGACTAGCGTCATCTTTTGCACCCTTGTAGGCGTTATATTGATTTGCAGAGGAACGCGGCTTACGCTCTACTTAGCTGACTTGTCGATGATCAGTGTGCATTCTTGAACAAAACATCCAGGGCGTTCGCCTTCGAGTCCGCATTCATTGGTTAACGAACCGCGAATTCCCGCGGACTCCCGCGGTATCCTACAGTTGCCTGTGAATCAGTAGAGAGCAACGGCGGATTCGGCGCCATGCTTTGTGATGAGACGCGAGGAAGCATGAAAGGACGGGACAGTATCTCTTTCGGGAAACTTTTGTCTCCCGTTCTGAGCTCCGAAACGTTAAGCCGTACTGTAGATGGTTCTTCGAAGTTAGCGGGCTCTGCAACGCGGTATTGTCTAAACGGCATGGTTCAAAAGGCCTTTGGTTACAGGCACCACTTCTACTTCGATGTGCATAAGGTCAAACCTAAATGATAGAGGCCCTCTGTTGAGCGCCTTCATTTCCACCGTTATTTGAGCCCTTTTTACGTCAGTAGCGTATTCTGAGGACATTATTACTTCGAAATATTTTGTCTGCCTTGCTCTAATGTTTGTCACTTTGGTGTAAATCTAACTGAAGGTAGCCGAAAATATGCTCCATTTAAGCTGAGTTCGAATTAGGCGCTGCTCCATTCGCCCCCCCCCCCTTCTTTTTTGTACGTATCGTCGGGTGGACGGCACCAATTCATCGCTTCGAATTAACCGCAGGGTCGAATTCTGCGAGTTTGAATGAACGATATTGCACTGTTATGAAGCATCGTTACGCATCCTGTCAACGCCACTCAGTATAATAGAACTGCAGAACCAATTCAGTGGCCTCCTTGAACATTTGCCAGCCTGTACCCACTGGCCTCTTACAGTACTAGATTTAGTAGCTTCATGCCTCAGTTTAACTGTATTTAATTCCGCTTAGTTTTTGTTTTCGTTGAGTACACGTGACGTCACTGCATCAGGCCATCGGCCACAGTACCAATTACGTGCGCTGTGCAAGATGGGTTCGCGCTTCGCTAGATAGTGATGCATCACTTTCATTCTGCAGTTTACTTCGGGGCTGTCTGTAAAATGTGGAATATTCGTGAAAAATTTCGTAGATAGTTAATGGTAATCTTGGTGCGTGCTGGTCGGGAACTCATCATGAAAGTTTAAGGCAAGCGCCAATAAACGATGTTGAGAAGACATAAACGTCCAAGCAATCTATAATGCCTTTTGTTGTCGTTATTTTCCTCTTCAGATAAGATTTTCCTCTTCATGTCCAAGAAAGGGGATTGGCAAAGGTTTGGTGATGACATCCAAAAGAAAGAACAAAAAATGCTTGATGACATTTAAATGAAGAGAGAAGGTGATGTGTTTATTTGTTCGTCATTGTTTTTTCCCGCTGCCCTAAACTTTTACGATTCCACAGGTAGTCAATATAGAATGAAGCGTAGACTCTCCACTTATAGACCGCAGATTTGTAGCATTCCACATTTCAGGCAGTTTGATCCTGTGGCCTGTGTGCCCATGATTTGATATTGGGCTGAACAAAAAGTAAAATAATAATGCGCGCTTTGGGTTCGGCAGTATGGCTTATTTATCCGTGCGGTACGAGTTTTCACTGAATTTACATTAGAAAACTTTGTTTTGGCTTGTTTCAGCAAATAACCAAATTAAATTTTTCACTTCGCGGTCTTGCATATAGAAAAACAATTCATTCAGGTTTTTTCTCGCGCTTTTAAGGCTCTTACTGTGTATTCTGTGCAGTTTAGTCTATCACAGCCTGTAAGATATTTCTTTCATGTTCGCGAAAGCTCGTGCTAAGAGCTGATGAATATTCCCCAGATCTTGAATAAAAAAAAAAACGTACACTCTAGGCAAACCCCCGATCGTCTTTCAATAATGAAGAATGCTGATATTCAGCTCACAAAAAAATTACGCATTTCCTATTTTTTTTCCCTAGCGCTCTTTGGGTCGATGAATCTTTAACGCGCTCGACAATTTAGAAATGGTACTTTGCCCTTTATACGCATAAAACTGGTGCCGCTTACGAAGAATCATGGAAACTCACTAATACATAGATCAAGAAAAGCATGCAGCTCGCGCTAAAAAAACAGACACTGAAATATAACGCCTAGAAACGAGAGACTGCAATTCCCATTAGGCGCACTTTCACCCCGCCGATCCTTGAAGAGATAAAAGGTCCCGAAAGGCAAATGTGATTGGGATGACATCACAGATGAGAGATATACTGAAAGTTCGCAAAAATGAAACGAACGTCTCGGACAGGGGATTCAAATAAAACAAAGCAAATGAGAAGTGAGGACTCCGCATTTCGTTCACCGTGTTGCAAGCAGCGGTAATTAGATTCGAAGTCTCTATGCATGGACAGAGGGGGGTGCATTGGGTATGCCCACTTTCTGTGTGTTCCTAACGGAAGCTTGGGAGGAGCAGCTTGTTTAGGTCCTGTGCTGTCACCATAGAATAAAACATGGCAGTTCGATTGTATAGGGTTAGGCTTAGCGGTGCCATCTGCAGTGTAAGCTTTAATCTCAAGAGCGCTTAAAAAAATGCCTTTGACTCTTCGAATGCAGCTAGCGTGTTCTCCTTTATTTTGTGATGTAACAAATAATCCCAGAAGAAAAAAAACAGTACGTTGTGGGGTTTCGCGCCCTAAAGAGACTCAGGCTATCAGAGCACCGTAGTTGGAGGCCCCGGCTGAATTTAGACCACCTGGATCTCCACGATTCGCTGATAGCAGCCGCGATGGCTCAATGGTTACGGCGCTCGGTTACTGATTCGGTTTACCGGGTTGGAACCCGACCGCGGCGGTCGCGTTTTGATGGAGGCACTCCTACTGAAAGATTTTTTAAACTGGGGATCTACAACACCACTACGGAACTGTGCGAGGCACATTTAGTTGCGCAATGAAAGAGGCTTGCAACCTCACCCCCGCGGAGGAAGATCCTGAGTAATCTAGGACTCCATGATGGAATCCCGGAAAGAAACGCGCAGGCAAATTTACTGACCGTAGTGAGAAAATTACTCACTATTAAGCCAATTCCAAAAACACATGCACCCTGCTTTTCACCAAGGAAGGATGAGAGCAAGAGCAAAAGCCCTTGAATCCAAGCTAGAGGGCTCGGAATACACAGCCTATGTAGACGCGGCAGAATACGAAGGAGGCGACTCCTTTGTGGTCGTGGGCGTGAACGATTCGGGTGAAACATTACCGGCCGGTTCGGTCAAAAAAAAAAGAACTCTGGGACAGCGGAGAAGGCGGCTATCGCCATGCGAATGGCCAGCACCATAGCAGTCACCATAATTAGCGACTCCAAGATGGCTATAAACAATTCCGCGCGGGGTATGATCTCCGAAGAAGCAGAACGAATTCTAAGACATCAAGACCGGAACCAGAGAGGTGGAACTAATATGGGTGCCGCACACGCGGGGAACAGGGGAAACGAGTTGGGTCACAGTATAGCTCGAGGTTATGTCAGCCGAGCAGTGAACCGGGTTCAGTCCCCAAATTTCATGAGAGATGCATTCGTATCCTATCCCGACTACACCAATCATTTTAAACTGAAAAGGAGGATCTATCCGACACCAGGCAAGAAGCTCGACAAAAGCCAGGAGGTAACGTGGCGTGCTCAAGACGCGAGCCTTCTTTGGCCCGTCGAGACTGGAACACATCTATCAAACGCAATAGCATCCGACTTGCAAACAATGCGGCGAGGTAGCCGGATACGACCACATTCTATGGAGCTGCAAAAGGGCGGCGCCACCGGCGGACTTACTATCAGTTCCTTCGCTAGAGCAGTGGGAGGCTATGCTGGCCAACTCAGAACAGTTGACCTAAGTCCGAGCCACTGAGTGGGCTCACAGGATCGCCGAGAGCCATGGGATCGAAGCATGCAATAAACTGGGCTGATAATAATAATAATTGGTTTTTGGTGGAATGGAAATGGCGCAGTATCTGTCTCATATATCGTTGGACACCTGAACCGCGCCGTAAGGGAAGGGATAAAGGAGGGAGTGAAAGAAGATAGGAACGAATAGGTCCGTAGTGGAGGGCTCCGGAATAATTTCGACCACCTGGGGATCGTTAACGTGCACTGACATCGCACCGCACACGGGCGCCTTGGCGTTTTTCCTCCATAAAAACGCAGCCGCCGCGGTCAGGTTCGAACCCGGGAACTCCGGATCAGTAGTCGAGCGCCCTAACCACTGAGCCACCGCGGCGGGTTTACTGGGCTGGCAATAAACGCTTTCCAATCCAAATCCACGGAGGCGAAACGCAAAGGCACCCATGTGCTGTGTGATATCAGTGCATACAAAAGATCCCCAGGTGGTCGAAATTATTCTTGAGCCCTCCACTACGGCGCCTATTTGTTCCTTTCTTCTCTTCGTCTCTCCTTTGTTTCTCCCTTACGGTGTGGTTCAGGTGTCCGCCGAGATGTGAGACAAATACCGCGCCATTTCCTTTAACGAAAAAACCAATTTTCAATTATTCCGGAGAGGGCGCTCGACTACTGATCCGGAGTTCCCGGGTTCGAACCCAACCGCGGCGGCTGCGTTTTCATGGAGGAAAAACGCTAAAGCGCCCGTGTGCTGTGCGATGTCAGTGCACGTTAAAGATCCCCAGGTGGTCGAAATTATTCCGGAGCCCTCCACTACGGCACCTAATTCTTCCTTTCTTCTTTCACTCACTCTCTTATCCCTTTCCTTACGGCGCGGTTCAGGTGTCCAACGATATATGAGACAGATACTGCGCCATTTCCTTTCCCAAAAAAAAACCAATTATTATTATTATTATTCCGGAGCCCTCCACTACGGTACCTATTCTTCCTTTCTTCTTTCACTCCCTCCTTTATCCCTTCCCTTACGGCGCGGTTCAGGTGTCCAACGATATATGAGACAGATACTGCGCCATTTCCTTTCCCCCAAAACCAATTATTATTATTATTATTATTATTATTATTATTATTATAATTTTTTTCAGAAAGTTTCTTTCAATGTCGTGGTTATAAAAGAATAATAATATAATAATAATTGGTTTTGGGGGAAAGGAAATGGCGCAGCCGCTCTGTAGAGCCGCTCTGTATGCTTCGTGAATTTTAGAATGACGAAGCCAGACTCATGCTGGCTGACCACGACAGTGTCTTATGTACTACATAGTGTTTTGTGTGGTTTTTGTTGCGTGTTTTTTGGTTAAATGTTATGAGCCAAAGCCAGGCAATAAAGAAAAAAAATAGATCAGTACTAAGCAATATGTTTTTGTTGTTTGCCTATCAAAAGATGGCACATACAACAACAATAATTGCTCGGATAAACACTTTTTCTTCGTTTATTTTTCTGCTGAACATTCAGGTAGAATAAGCATCGAGAAACATATATAAGCTCTCGAAAGATCAATTTGCGAGCAGAGTTAAGTGGCTAGGAATATTTAATGCAGCATCGTTAAAGACCCCGTTACCCAGAAAATTTTGCGTAAGCGTTGTCGGCAGGTGGTGCCTAGAGAGCAACTTAGGACCTATGTGCATTGTCTAAGTCACGTGACCTTGTGGCGTCATCAAACTCTGCCCACGATGTCAGGCGGCAGCTTAATTAATAATTTGTGACCCGGGAAGACCAACCTGGGTCACACAAGGCCCACCTGCTGGGAGCACCTGCCATCGCAGGGAAGTGGCGTATCGCTTTACCACTGCGCCACGAAGGGTTTGAGGACTCTCAGGGATATATGAATGTAGAGATGGTGGTGGTGGTAGTGGTTTTATTAAAAATAATAGTAAAAAAGAAGGAAAAGATTTTTGCTAGCCCCGGCATCTGCCATCGATACTGAAGCACCTGAGCTGGGGCAGCGGAAATAAAGGACAGCAGGCAGAATGGAGAAATGAAATAAAAGGGGTGAGGGGACAGGAAGAGAGGATAGGGGGAGAAGTAATATGTACAAACTATTTACACAATAAGAAATGTGTCCAGGTTGTGCGCGTGATTAGTTAATTTCAGAGGAATTAAATCACACACGCGCACAGCACTGTGATGGTTACAACTGGAGTGGGGCGTCCAGTTATTAATCTTTCAAGGTAGAACTCGCGGAGCGTTCGGTCACTGCGTGTAACTACCTGACGGAGAACAGACGGGACGTCAAGCACGTGTGTTCGAGGAATGCACAGAGGCTCACCAATGTTCGCTCACGAGTGCGCACTGCCCTGCGGCCACAATAGCGTCTTGATGGAGTCTGGTAGTATGCCCAGTGCCCTATAGGCCGCGAGCATATCGCGACGAGCATCGGCGAACGCGGCACAGTGAAGGAGCAGGTGTTCTAGTGTTTCCACTGCACCGCATCCGTCACACACATCACTCGTCGCGATTCCGTGACGCACCCGTCGTTTCCCGGGCCACACGCAGCCAATGCGCGCGCGGAGAATGAAATAAAAAAATGTAGAGAAGGAAATGAAAAAATGAAAATTGCTTTTTGAGGAATGGAAATGCCCCAGTAACTGTCACACATAGCTCGGTGGACAACCGCGGCGTAAGAGAAGGGATAAAGGAGGGACTGAAAGAAGAAAGCATGAAGAAGGTGCCGTAGCGGAGGGCTCCGGAATGATTTAGGCCACCAGGAAATCTTTATCGTGCACTGACATCTTATGACATTCTGCATATGTGGGAACTAACGCGTTGGGCTATGGCGTCGTATCCTTTAGGCGGGCTTAAATCTCCCCTCTAATTTTTATTCCTGATATTTTATTTTTCTTTCACTATCATCAATGGTCCTCGTTTTCAAGTGGGCCCTTACGCACGTTCCTCGTGCCATATATTTCTCCTCGATTTATTCATAACCTCTCATGAGGTACAGTCCCCTCGCTGCTTGAAGGCGTTTTCTAATTAAAGTGGGATAAAATGCTACAGCAAAAATAATGTAAACTTACAAGATCGCCGACCCGCCGCGGTGGCTCAGTGGTTAGGGTGCTCGACTACTGATCCGGAGTCCCGGGTTCGAACCCGACCGTGGCGGCCGCGTTTTTATGGAGGAAAAACGCTAAGGCGCCCGTGTTCTGTGCGATGTCAGTGCACGGTAAAGATCCCCAGGTGGTCGAAATTATTCCGGAGCCCTCCACTACGGCACCTCTTTTTTCCTTTATTCTTTCACTCTCTCCTTTATCCCTTCCCTTACGGCGCCGTTCAGGTGTCCAACGATATATGAGACAGATACTGCGCCATTTCCTTTCCCCAAAAAACCAATTAAATAAAAGATCGCCGACAGATTCGTGGGCAGCACTTATGCGTCACTCGAGTTAATAAAAGCTACATCAACTCGTCTAAACAGCTTTATATCATTGATTCATAAAATTCCACTTCTGAAAGGAAAACTCTGTGTCATGAGGGAAAGCGTAGTTGAGGGCTCCGTGTTCATTACGACCACTTTGTTTTCATTAACGTCCCCAATACTTTCGCATAGGGCTGTTCGCATTCGACTTTATCAAAATGCGGCCGCATTAGTCTACTCCTTGAATGACGTCTTTCAAGGCACTCTAGGAACGGTGGCTTAAAGAACTGCGCTCAGGAAAAGAGAAAAAGTTTTATGAATCTGAAGGTACTCACTTCAGAACCAATAGCATAATAAAAACAAACGACTTGGTTTCTATATAAGAATGAAAACACTGTTGATACCTCGATATTATTACCTCAGAAGATAATTGATTACGGCGCGTGTTGGTGTTTGAGGTTTGTGTTGAATATAAAAACAAAACAAAACTAGGAATAATAAAACTTAATATAATGACAAGAAACTGCACCGGTCATGCTTTTTCTTACAAAAACCGGCTCTCCGAGCACCACGTACCGGTTCCTCACATTTCGTAGTCTATTGAAGAAACGCGGCCGGTCGCACTAATTGGAAGCCGGCGATCAGCCCTGACAAATCGAATAGAACGATTTCTTTGCGCTTAGTGCAAAGGCAGGACGTACCAGTACAAGCCGGCACACACGCAATGCATCACAACAGTACCGCTCACGAAGCCCTGCGGCTAGAAACCGGGCGCTTTCTAACTCCCTAGGGGCCTTTGATCGTTACCGCTAGGCTGAGAGGCGCCAACGTTTCGACAGGTAGCCTTTGAGGGACACGAACGGAGGATACCTTCTCGCGACTTGGTGGGCGATCTGTCGCGTTGCTACGGGAAACAAGATTACACTGGCCTGAAGTGTGTACAGTTGGTTGAATGCGAGTCCCTAGCCGCATTGCCACCACTGGTTGCCCCGAGGTAACATCATCGGAAGGTAACCAACACACGTAGGCACAAGTTCAGAATGCAGTCACAACAAAGAAGCGCACGCCATACTTTCACATTGACGGTTGCTCCATCCCCAATCGGCGAATCAGCAAACGTTCGCCCTCTTTTCCAGATTGTGAAAATACTATTTGTTTGCAGCTGAAAGACAGACTTCGTGGTGTTCTAGTGGTAAATTTTTAATGCGAGCTGGCAGTTGCCCACAAACACCCAAAAAAGAATACTGCCACTATTCATTTTTTTTTGTTTTGCTCATCGCCGTAGCGCCGCACATAAAAGTCCTTGTTTTCCTGCCTGTAGCACAGTGGGTTTCTGGGCAACTTTGCCATTTATTTATTATATGAGTCAGCTTCAAATGTAAACAGCTTACGTCTATGGCCGGAACCTTTTAATACGGTAGCTATTCAGGGTATTTTTCCAGACTGCGCGCAGTCGTCGCCCTACCACTGTGGAACGGGAGGAGGACATGAGCGGCGTGCTAACCTCAGCGCCTGGAAAAATATCCCCACTAGTGACGTCACAGGATGGACGACATGAGGTGCAGCGCAGAACGGTGATGGGTTCAACCTTGGCCCGTTTGTGTCTTTGAGCCGGTCAGGTTGGTTTGGATAGGAGAGAGACCATGTGGGACAGTGCATGGCTCACGCCTACCTTACATCCTTACCTCAACCCACAGCCCTACTGATAGCTAATGAGCACAGTGAATGTCCTGAACAACTCCCTACCCGCCGTTACTGTTCACTTCATGAGCATTTCTTGTCATGTTGTGTTCCTACAATCTTCCTTTCACCTGCTTTCCTAGCTGCTCCGGTCACACCTCCACTACCCTCCACCCCTGCATCAATAGCATTTTACCCGCAACTCACGACACGGCTTTCGGCTACCCGAACGCAATGACCATAAACGATTTACTACATACCACCTGTTTTGCTATTGTGAATGTAGCTTCTTTAAAGTAACAGATATGGTAGACGCGTACAACCAGAGACTAGTATTGCAATTTCGCGCCATTTAATAATCGGTGAAATTCGCGCCACTACAGAGGTAATATCAGGGCAAAAATCTGTTTTTTTTGTTGGTCTGTCAATCTTTCTTCAATGTTTCTACGGCAGCGTGCTTCCGCAGCACGAAGGAAAATGTCATTTTCTTTGTAATGAACCGGAGCTGAAATTCTTACCCTCATGCGTTATAGATTGTGTGAAACTGCATTAACAACAATTGACATAGTTTTTTTTAAACGTATGGCACGAGGAAAATAAATAGGTTCAGAAAGAAGCAATGAGCCCAAATTCGGAAAGGCCTGTAGAAATGCTGACGACAACGTCAACACCATAAATATTGCAGCGACGCTGGCGAACAGATTTAGGCTTCTTTTGCAGCTAAATTACAATAGAGAAGCCTTCTCACTGGCCAATAAAACTTTGCGAGATATTTCCAAAATTTTCTTTTCCTTAGCCGCACCTACTTTACGGTAGAGCGTTTCGTGGGAAGCAACACAATCTGTGCAGTCTGCACCACAATGAACTGGGTACAAGTAGGTAAGAAAAACTGGCGTTCATGTTTGATGCAAAGCTCAGGGTCTCCGATATATCGCCTTTGAAGTGCTAGCGACTTCATCGCTTGAGTGTACGATGGAAATGTGTGGCGGAAGCTACAGATCTCCAGGATAAGGCAGAGTCGAGAAGCCACCTCACAGCATCGTAGCATGCGAATGAGATCGATTATAAGATCGCATTATACTTCTCTGCGCAAACTACTTGACTTCTGCCAGAACACAGCTAGAGAGATAACGCCAAGCTGGCGAAAGGTGTAGAGATTGTTTCTTGGCCAAACAGACTGCTGTGACACTTATGTCCAGAATGTGTAGTTTTATTTTTCTATTGTTTTACGAACCTTTCCATAATACTGGCGATATTTCGGAGCCCCTTCATGGAAAAAATGAAAATTGGTTTTGGGGGAAACGAAATGGCGCGATATCTGTCTCTTATCTCAACTGACACCTGAACCGCGCCTTAAGAGAAGGATAAAGGACTGCGAGTAGAAAGGAAGAAAGAGCTGCTGCAGTGGAGGGCTCCGGAATAATTTCGACCACCTGGAAATCTTTAATGTGCACTGACAACGCAAAGCACATGGGCGCATTTGCGTTTCACTTCCATCGAAACGCATCCGGTAATATGCCGTGGTGGCTCAGTGGTTAGGGCACTTGGCTACTGATCTGGAGTACCCGGGTTCGAACCCGACAAGTTCCTAGCGCAGAAGCTGTAATGCGGTGTTTGCAAGATCACGTGCAAGCTGGAAAGGGCTTGTCCCAAAGATATGGAAAGGACCGGCATGTCGATGGCCACACACTCGCTGCATGCCTCAAGAGAATTTTTCCGGGCAAGCAATGCTTATGGCGTGAGGACGACACCACACGCAAACGCTTAGCCCCGCCGCGGTGGCTCAGTGGTTAGGGCACTCGACTACTGATCCGGAGTTCCCGGGTTCGAACACGACCGCGGCGGCTGCGTTTTTATGGAGGAAAAACGCTAAGGCGCCCGTGTGCTGTGCGATGTCAGTGCACATTAAAGATCCCCAGGTGGTCGAAATTATTCCGGAGCCCTCCACTACGGCACCTCCCTCTCCCTTTCTTCTTTCACTCCCTCCTTTATCCCTTTCTTTACGGCGCGGTTCAGGTGTCCAACGATATATGAGACAGATATTGCGCCATTTCCTTTCCCCCAAAACCAATTATTATTATTATTATTATTAAACGCTTACATTGAGGTCCCTTTTTTCTTATTCCATGCTGTCACTCGTAAATTTGCTGATGACTGTGTCACTACGTCAGTTGTGCTGCGTTTTGGGCCGGACAAAGTGGGGGTTATTTGTGGGTGCTTCTGTCGACGTGTGCAGTGTAGCTAACGGGCCCTGGCCTTGACCGTTGCAGACGGCATCTTCTAATTCGATTTTTCTTGGCTTCATATCGGCTTGGTCCTAGGGCCAAGTCCGCTCCAGTGGCTAAGTGAGAGCGCTCGGTTACTGAGCCAGAGTTCCGGGTTCGAACCATGCCGCGGCAGCCGCGTTTCGGTGGATGCGAAATGGAAAAGGCGCGCGTGTGCTCTGCTTTGTGAGGACACTTTGAAGAGCGTCATGTTGTCGTAATTATTCCGTAGCTCTACATAATGGCACCTACTTATCAATTTCACCCCCCACTTTCATTCCGTTTCTAGCTCCGGGTTGACGTGTCATGCGAGAAGTTAGTTACACCACCTTTCTTGAACTTTAAACTAAGTTTAATTAGCGAAAGATCTTCAGAAATGAAGGATATTAGAGTATTGTACTTTTGTACTTAAAAGCATGTCCCTCCTTTATCCTTTCCCTTACGGCGCGGCTCAGGTGTCAGCCGATATGAGAGACATGTACTGCGCCATTTCCTTTCCCCCGCAGCCAATTTTCATTTCTGATCTTCCACTTAAAAGTGGAAATGCGAAATCCTTCCCTTTTTTGTTTTAATATTTGACAGAAATAGAGCGATCAAGAGGAGAGGAGAGGGCGCAGTAACTTTCACATCTCGGTGGACACATGAATTACGCCACGATATGAGAAAATAAGTTTTTGAGGAAAGGATGTGGCGCAGTAACTATCTCGCATCGCGGCGGACCTGAGTCAGTGGATAAGGTTTAAGTTTATCCAGTGGCTATGCGGCGGACCGCTGGGCCGTGCCGTAAGCGAATGGATAAAGGCCGAAGTAAAATTGGCTGGTGGGGAAGGAAATCGCGCAGTATCTGTCTCACATATCGGCGGACGCCTGAATCGCGCCGTGAGGGAAGGAATAAAGGAGGGAAAGATGAAAGGAAGAAAGAGGTCCAGTTGTAAAGGGTTCCAGAATAATTTTGGCCACCTCGAGCGAGATATTTTACGCGCATTGACATCTCACAGCACACTGGCGCCATTGTGTTTCACCTCCAACGAAACGCGGACGCAGCAGTCAGGACTTCACTCGCAAGCTGCGGCTCCATAGGACGTGCCCACAAACCTGTCCTCGGCTCCCGTGCTTCGATGCGGGCAAGTTGTCTGTAGGCAGGGCTGCTGAGGGGGACCCGTGGGCTTAGATAAAAATTGCGCTTTCAGGAAGGAAAGCTGCAGTAACTGCTGCACGCCTTGTTGTACACATCAACCCAGTAGATGAGGAGGGAAGGAAAAAGTGAACAAAGATGTAGATGACGTCAGGACGGTGCCAAAATAACAAGGACGAGATAGGCACAAGAACACAACTCTTATCGCGCCATCCTGACATCATCTACAGCATGAACCAACTAGCCCAAACCAAAATAATTCGTGAACGAAGAAAAAGACAATTTTTACTTTTATTGGGGGTTTAACGTTCGAAAGCGACTCATTCTGCGAGGGACGCCATAGTGAAGGGCTCCGGAAATCTCGACTACCTGGGGTTTTATAAAGTAAAAACACATGGTAGGCATAGTGGAGAGCAAGGTAATTTCGATCACCAAGGGTTCTTTGGCGTGCACTGACATCTCGCAGTATAGGGAAGTTTCATATCGCCCCCTTTAAAATGCGGCCGCCGTGACCGGTGCTGGAGCCTTATCCTGAAGCTCATCAGCCGAGCGCTCTAGATACTGAACCGTGGCGGGCAACCGAGATGAGGTGCTCGCGTAGTTCTCATTTGGTCCCTGTGAAATTTCCATCACTACCGACGGCCTGCCATTATCTACTATAAAGGTTTTCGCGCATCTGTAGCATACGAATAAAGGACGAGAAAACACAAAAGCGCTAACTTGAACTGAAATTTGTTGATATCGAACATTCTCATCGTTCGACTGACGAGCTTTTGTGTTGCTGGGTGCCGCCGGTAGCTCACAAGGCACAGGTCATGGCCGACGCTAGTAGCTCCTTTCCTTCAGCACCTTCATCTGGTACCATGGCGGCCATGGGGAGATAGCCAGAGCCTCTGAGGCGGACACTTGCCAATGAGTGTTGCAGCAGGTCCCTCCTGAAGCTGCGACGTTGTTGAAACAGCCGCTCGCCGAGTGAACACCAGATGTAGCAATGTCGAAGGCATCCATACCTGTGCGGCGCCTAAGGCAACCGGCGGGAGTCTGGTCACTTCTTGTTGCTGTTGTAATAATAATAATTGGTTTTTTTGGAGGGAAAGGAAATGGCGCAGTATCTGTCTCATATATCGTTGGACACCTGAACCGTGCCGTAAGGAAAGGGTAAAGTAGGGAGTGAAAGAAGAAAGGAAGAGAGAGGTGCCGTAGTGGAGGGCTCCGGAATAATTTCGACCACCTGGGGATCTTTAACGTGCACTGACATCGCACAGCACACGGGCGCCTTAGCGTTTTTTCTCCATAAAAACGCAGCCGCCGCGGTCGTTGCTGTTGTACGTCGCAGGAATTTTTTAGATATTTTTTTATGGTTTTTGGGGAAAGAAAATGGCGCAGTATCTGTCTCATATATCGTTGGACACCTGAACCGCGCCGTAAGGGAAGAGATAAGGGAGGGAATGAAAGAAGAAAGGAGGAAGGAGGTGCCGTAGTGGACGGCTCCGGAATAATTTCGACCACCTGGGGATCTTTGACGTGCACTGAAATCGCACAGCACACGGGCGCCTTGGCGTTTTTCCTCCATAAAAACGCAGCCGCCACGGTCGGGTTCGAACCCGGGAACTCCGGATCAGTAGTCGAGCGCCCTAACCACTGAGCTACCGCGGCGGGTGGTTAGATATAGGCGGAAATCAAAAAGGGCGACATCAGTGCATGATAAAAATCTGCAGGTCGTCGAAATTATTATAGAACCCTACACTATGGCATCCCTTTTTCTTCCTACACAGCCATGGTCATAATTTCACCTGCGGCCGGCATTGGGCCCTCGTCCTGAGCTTCATCAGCCGAGCGCTTTAAACACTGAACCACGGCGGGCAACCAAAATGAGGTCTTCGCGTGATTCTGATCTGGGCCTTCGAATTTTACGCGCCTACAGACGGCGTGCCATGATCTCCTTGAACGCTTGCCGCGCAGCTGTTGCATACGAAGAAAGGACGAGAAAATATGGAAGCGCTCACTTGAGCTGAAGTTTATTTATATTGAACTTCGTCACTCGTCAGCTGCAGGGCACTTGCGTTGCTGTGTCGGTCTAAAGCTCTTTGCGGGTATGCACAGCATCTCGAGAAGAGAACGTCCCGGTCTTGGCGGCGCCGGTGGCGGGCAAGGCGCAGGTGCCGGCCGACAGTAGCAGCGTCTTTCCTTCAGCCTCATCTTCTGGCACCATGGTGGTCTCGGCGACATAGCTAGAGCTTCGGAGGTGAACTTTTGCCAGTGAGTGCTGCTGGAACTCCTCCGTGGAACGCCGGCGTTGCTGCAAACACAGCTATGTGACGGCGGTCACAGCGTTGTCCACGGCGTTCTTGCCTGCGCACCAGCGGCGAATGATCAGTGTTGTTCGTCTTTGCTTCCATTTCTTTGCTTGGTCTCTTCATCTGCACAGTGCTCCTGTTGGAGAACTCCGCTTCAAACAATGACGCCTCAATAGAAGCTTTCCGCGCACTTACCGGGAGTGGTGCCATCTGGAAGTCGCAAATAAAACCATTGTTCGCCATTTTTCGATTGAAATGCATTTTTCTTGTTTATTTTACCTCTACATTTGTACCTCGAACTATTATCCCTACGAATTGTTAATGCATCATTCGTTACTTTAGTTGAGAGGGGATTGTTTGGGGACATCAACGATCTGTAAGTTTGCATTTTGAACGCCATTTGCATTACTGACCACTAGTGGTGCGGCAGTCTGTAAACACGAGCTTAATTTCCACCTCGAACCACTTTATGTGGATACTCAAAGAGGTCAGCTATAACCGGCCGTTTCTTTCTTCTACATTCTCGGCACCGGATTGGTTGCACGCGCCGACAGCTAATTTTTGCATTCAGTGGCTACAAAGAACACACATGCATATATCAGTCTAAACGTATTCACGGAACCCCGCTTGAAAACCCGGTCTTCACTTCCAGCTACCCGCCGCGATATCTCAGTGGTTAGGGGACTCGGCAACCGATCCGAAGTTCCCGGGATCGAGCCCCGACCGCGGCGGCTGCGTTCTTATGGAAGCAAAACGCTTTAGTTCGCCCAGAGTATTTAAGGTACGACTGCGCATTTTCTTTTTCGAAAGATGTCGTCATGTTAAACCTAGTTTTCTGTTTTTTATTGAAAATTGAAAATTGGCTGTTGGGGAAAGAATATTGCGCACTACCTGTCTCACTTCTCGACGAACACCGGAACCGCGCAATAAGGGAAGGGATAAAGGAGAGAATGAGACAACAAAGGAAGAAAGGTCCTGTAATGAATGGCTAAAGAGAAATTTGACCATCTGGGTCTGAAATGGATTCTGCAATGCAACTGTTGCTGCTTCCCGGGCATGCGCGCACCCCTGCAACTCCTCCCCACACTTCCCACGCCCCACATCCTCCTCCTTCAGGACACACATGCCCCTGCCACACTTCCCAGCTACACATCCGCTCACTCGGACGCAACGAATACACCCAGGGCTTCCACACTCATACATCGCTCCATTGCACACCAAACGCATCAGATCACCACCGAGACGCCCAGCGTGATCACAGAAATCATACCAGATGCACACTCCACACCATCTATTTTTATTGCAAATATATACCATCTACCGTCGCATCCGATGGCTTCATTGGAAACGCTACTGCGCGATCTCCATCGGTTTGCAGGCAAGCATCCATTGATTATCAGAGGGGGCTTCAACAATCAGCATACTGACTGGGGCTACCGCACCACCACGGGACGATGAAGACGACTCTGGTTCTTGGTACAAGAGCTCCGCCTCACAAACAAGACTTTAACACTCCCGAGAGAATTGGCAACAGTGCCAGCGCAGACAACAGCCCAGACTTGACACTGAGCCGCAACCTTATGGGTTTTACGTGGAACACAACACATCACACATTAGGGAGCGATCATTACATCATCTTCGTTACAGTACCGTACAAACAAAGAACGACCCTTCGCCTAACACACAAGCTCACCAACTGGGAAACGGTCCGCGCCGCACGGGTGGCCCTTCCTGACGTTTCCATTACAAACATCGACCAGTGGGTTGCATCACTCATGAACAATGTCTCCGCACACACTCGAACCCTTGACACCACACCAGATACGCCTTTTCTCGATACTCGCCAGGACCACCTATGGGAGGCCCAGCATTTACATCCTAGAGCGCTGGAAAGGGCAAAAGCTCAATCGGACCCTTAAAAAGTGGCTAGCCGCACTGCATTCACAAAACACAAATTACTGAGCACTCTGAGGAGCTCTGCCGATCCAACCGGGGAAAGATTTGCAATAGTATGGCTAGCAATCTGTCCTCCAAACGCAGTTGGCAACTCCTCTGTCGCTTAACTGAGTCCACGCAATCCAAAACAGCCACACAACACCACGTCACACGCCTCATACACCGGACCAACCTTTCTCCCGACGCACTCGTCGACATTCATAGGAGCACACATACAACTCCCGGTACCTCAAACCCCCTGCCCCCTATGCCGGCACCCAGAATGCCAATCTCGACGCGGAGGGCACGGAAGCAGAAGTCAGAGCGGTCCTACTCACTCTCGCTCTAACCCCACTCCAGGAGTTTACCGTATCTCCAATAGCATGCTCCGCGATTTGGACGATAAGTCGATTGTCCAGGCCACGGGGTACTTCAACACATGCTGGCAGGAGGGCACCCTTCCGCAATCCTGGCGTCAAGCCAAAATCTTGTTCATACCCAAGCCCCACAAACCCCTTAATCCTTCAAATCTTCGTCCCATCTCACTAACATCATGCCTGGGTAAGCTTTTGGAGCATGTCGCACTCGCCCGACTGACCCAAAACAAGACGGAGCAAGACCTCTACACGCACAGCATGATGGCCTTCCGTCCCCGCCTGTCGGCACAGGACGCCATGCTCCAGCTCACACAGGATATTTTCTACTCCTCATACCGGGCCACACAAAAGCTGTCTCGCCTTGGATCTCTCCAAGGCCTTTAATCGCCTAAATCATCAAGCGGTCATGGCTGCGCTCTCCTCCTTGAACATAGGTGAACTTATGTACACCTATATTCAAGCACTCCTTACTAACCGCACGGCCGACATTCACTTCGGTCCCCACACATCCCGCTTATACACACTTAGTGGGGTTGGCGCTCCCCAGGGATCTGTCCTCTCTCCTTTTCTCTTCAATGCCACACTCATCCCCCTTGCCCGCAAGCTACAAACCATCCCTCACCTTCGGCGTACACTCTATGCTGATGATATCACTCTATGAACCCCCCATCACAGTGATGGAGACAGAGAATACTCTGCAGTCGGCAGCTACCCTCAACCAAACACATGCGCTGAGTATCGGACTCTCATGCTCTCAGAAGTCGGAGCTCGTCATACCCCGCCCCACAGCCCGAAACTGCCCAGCAGCCTCCATAACCGTGGCACTGGAAAACCGGTACACCCCGGAGGTACACACTCTCCAGGAACTGGGCCTCCACATCCAGAAGAACAGGAAAAACACTCTCACCATCCAGAAACTCAAGCAGACAGCGGTGTCGATATCCCACCTAATCCGCCGAGATTCTGAACACCACCGTGGCATGAAGGAGCATGACCTATGCCGTCTCATTCATGCCTTCGTCCTAAGCCGCTTTCTCTTCGCGCTCCCCTACCTGAAACTCCAGGCCACAGAAATCTCCACCCTGGATGCCATAATCCGAACAGCATTTAAGACAGCACTACACCTACCCCTAAATACCTCAACCGAAAAACTCCTCGAGCTAGGCTTACACAACATGATAGGTGAGCTTATCGAGGCCCACCGACAGACATAATATATACGTCTCGCGAGAACCACCAACGACAGACACATCCTACACACCCTCGGTATCAGGATACCAGCCACGGATCCTACACAGCCCCAGGTCCCCCACCATATTCACCGAGAACTACTTATTAAACCTCTCCCCAAAAATATGCACCCCGCATACCACGAATCGCCCTGCCGCTGAGCTCGCGCACGGGTGCTCCACAAACATTATGGCATGGAACCAGATGCCATGTAGGTGGATGCGAGGACGTGGTTGTAGCCGTCACGAACCCCCACCTCCTACAACCGATTTCCACCCTTCACATATCCCCGCTGCCTCTTCAGAGGAGGCTGAAGAGGCCGCTATTGCCCTAGCCATCATGCGCACGGAGGCGCAGTATATATTATCGGACTCTAATAATAACAATAATAATAATAATAATAATATTAATTGGTTTTGGGGAAAGGAAATGGAGCAGTATCTGTCTCACATATCGGCGTACACCTGAACCACGCCGTAAGGGAAGGGACAAAGAAGGGAGTGAAAGAAGAAATAAAGAGGTGCCGTAGTGGAGGGCTCCGGAATAATTTTGACCACCTGGGGATCTTTAACGTGCACTGACATCGCACGGCACACGGGCGCCTTAGCGTTTTGCCTCCATAAAAACGCAGCCGCCTCGGTCGGGTTCGAACCCGGGAACTCCGGATCAGCAGCCGAGCGCCTAACCACTGAGCCACCGTGGCGGGTTAGTCTTATAAAACTGCCATACTAAATTTCGCCCGCGGAGATTTCACGTCCCTGCATTTCGCATACTTAACTCCCTCGCCGCACACCCGCCCCGCCACATGGCGCTTATATGGGTGCCTGCCAACTCCGGGAATCCCGGAAACGAGGCTGCCAACGCTATAGCCCGAGGTTCTCTCACACGGGCGCCGCCGGCCTCCGAACTCGGGTTCTCACGGGAGCGCATTCATTCATTCAGTGAACTGACGCAGGTCTGCAAACCCGAGCGTCGGCTGTACCCTCCACCCCATCCCTCCCTCGACAATTATTACCAGACGCTTTGGAGGCGGTTCCAAACACACGCCTTACCCTCCCCGTATATACGCTCCACAAAAACCCCTCGTGTACCCTCTGCCGCCACCCCAAAGCCACTGTCGATCATATCCTTTTCCTCTGTTCGGTGGATCCTCCAGCGCGGGGCCTGAAGCACCTGCCCACTTGGGAGGCTTGGGAGACCATACTGCGCTCCGAGGACCCGGCCAAGCTAGCCATCGCCACAGGCCAGGCTGCCAGCGTCATGAGCCTCCGGGACACGAACGTTTGAGTGCTGTGCGGCCGTGCGGCGGCCCAAGGAGCTGCGCGTCCTAAACTTCCCTTTGTCTAATAAAGTTTCCACCACCACCACCTGGGGATCTTAACATGCACTGACTTCGCAGAGCACACGGGCGCCTTTGCGTTTTGTTCTGACCTGAGCACTGCGGATCAGCAGTCGATCGCCTCAACCACTGAGCCGGCACGACTGGTGCGTTTTTAACGCGACTGCTTGAAGAAGCTCCTGTCGCAAAAAAGCTGGTGTCGTCGGCGTCTTTGGCCGTGAGCGAAGAATGGCGCATCTTGGTGGACACCTGAACCGCGCCGTAAGGAATTTTCCTTCCCTTAAAGTTGTACGGGGTACGGGTGTCCAGCGAGAATTTTGAGAGAGGCGTCATTTCATTTCCTTAAAACCAATTATTTATTCGAAATTGGTTTTTGGGGAAAGGAAATGGCGCAGTATCTGTGTGGCATCTCGGCCAATACGTGAACCGCTCCGGGAAAGAATAAAGGAGGGACTGTGAGAAAGAATCAAGAAAGCGGCGCTCTAGTGGAGGGCTCCGGAATATTTCGACTACCTGGGAATCGCCAACGTGCACCGCCACCTACCCGCCGCGGTGGCTTAGTGGTTAGCGCACTCGGCTACTGATCCTAAGTTTCCGACTTCAAACCTGACCGCGGCGGCTGCGTTTTTATGGAGGCAAACCGCTAAAGTTGCCGTGTGCTGTGCGATGTCAGTGCACGTTAAAGATCCCCAGGTGGTCTAAATTATTCCGGAGCTCTCCACTACAGCACCTCTTTCTTCCTTCTTTCACTCCCTACTTTAACGCTTCCCTTACGGCGGTTCGGGTGTCCAGCGATATATGAGACATATACTGCGCCATTTCCTTTCCTCAAAAACCAATTATATACACTGACATCGCACAGCACACGGGCGCATCTGCGTTTCACCTCCATCCAAACGCGGCCGCAGCGGTCGGGTCCGAACGACTGAGTCACCACTGAACGACTGAGTCACCACCAAAAAAACAAAACTATGTTCTTTTTGAAATGGCATGTCATGAATAATTCAGAGCGTAGCGGATATGGATGGTTTCGAATAGAGGGGGCAAGAATTTCAGATTCACTAAGTACACGTAAGCAGGTTTCTAAAAGAGGTGCCCCACGCGTAAGCATAGCGAATTCGGTTTCAGTAGAAGTACAAATGCGGTTCAGAAATCTGCCGTTTTCTATGCTACTTAAGTGGCCTCGCCGCGCTGTGTGGCTAATTTTTGGCCGTCTTTGAAGCGAGCTTTTTTGTGAGGAAGAGTTTCTCCAGCAGTGGTCCTGCCCGTTCATTTCAATTAACAACGGCCGTCTTGTTCTGGTCATTAGACCAAACTGGCTCTAAGATCGCTGTTCCACTCTTCTGTTAACAAGTATGCTGTACCGTTTTACATCGCACACAAGCAATTCCTGTTCGTTGCTCAAATATGCTAATTGTGGAGCGGCCTGGACGGCCGCAGGAAGTGAGTCTACTGACAGCAAAACATGACGAATGACCTTTTAATAATTGCGGGATAGAATTTTATATGAAACGATCACATGAAAATCTCAAGTATGCACTTAGACAAGCTCAAGTGTAATCCAAGTTGAAGGAAACTAAAACGGAAACCCTGGACACAACATTCCCTTTCGGGAAATCCAGTGCTACATAGCGACAATTACAGACGGACTGCTTTATTTCACCCTACCGTCTCTCATGCTTTCACGCCACCATTCCTCCTCATTGTAACACCTATGGTGTCCACCAACTGTAATAGCGCTGCAAGAAACTAACACTTCGCCGAAGATAGTCGGCTACGACACCATAGTAGATGAAAGATATAAAAAAGTGGCCATTTTATGTCAGAAGGGGGTCACTACGCACAAGCACACGACGCCAGAAGAAGATATAGAACACCTTTTAATAGAGGTAATACCTAAGAAGCGCGGGAGAAGAGCCTGTTCGTACTTAACATTTATTCCCCACCGCGCAAGAGGAGACATGACTTCAGAGAAATCATTAGAGCGGTGATCGGCCTGGTAAAACAAAACCACCTTGTGATTGTAGGAGATTTCAATGCTCCGCACAAAGAGTGGGGCTACAAGATGAATACAAAGAAAGGAAAAACCATCCTAGATGGAGTGGACACGCACGGGCTGGAAATCGTTACCGATAGCAGATACCCTACTAGGGTCGGAAACAGCGTTTCAAGAGACACTAGCCCTGATTTGACCATCATAGGAAATATCCTAGACTACGAATGGTCTAACACCGGGGAGCAGTTCGGAAGCGACCACTACGTAATTCAAACGCAAATTAAACTTACAAGGTTCAGCACAATCCAGAGGAAGACAAAAATCACAGATTGGAAAAAATTCCGACAACAGTTGGAGAATGAAGGCGGAAGAAATGCGATAACGGACATCGAAAAGTGGACCAAACGACTACGGGAGGTCCACAGAGACAATACTATGACGCTAGAGGTTACCGATGAATTTCCACGTGCGGATAAACGATTGCTACATCTTTGGGAGGCTCGTAGGGGGCTGACGAAAAGATGGAAGAAACAAAAACATAACAGAAAATTGAGACTCAGAATAGCTCAAATCAATAAGGAGATAGAAGACCACACCGCAAACTTACTTAGAGATAATTGGCACCAAATTTGCGATGAACTAAACGGCAACTTGGGTAGCGCTAAAACATGGGCGCTGCTCAGGCACCTCATAGACCCGACAAAATCGAAGAGAGAAAACAGCAAAACGATAGAACGTATCACGCACAATTTTCAGGGCACGGACGCCCAGATTACAGATTTTCTTTGGTCCAGGTACGTCGGGAGCACGCAGGTGCCACCCTGCACCATGGTATATTCAGGGACAAGGAACTCGAAGCTGGATGACCCGATAAAAGAATACGAGGTATACGCGGCTGCCAGGTCATTCACGAGGAACACAACACCGGGAAAAGATCAAGTAACCAATGCAATGATCAGAAACCTCAGTGATGACCAAATGGAAAGCCTGACCGGACTAATCAACGAGCACTGGGAAAGGGGCACGGTCCCGGCGGAGTGGAAACACGCTGAGATTATCGTGATACCTAAACCAGGGAAAACACCCAGTTTAGAGAACCTTAGGCCGATATCGCTAACTTCATGCCTTGGTAAACTATACGAGAAAGTGGTCAAGACTAGACTGAGCAACTACATGGAGGACAACGGTCTGTTTCCGGATACTATGTTCGGGTTCAGAACGGGACTCTCCACGCAAGACGTGATGCTCCAGTTAAGAGACATGGTACTAAAACAAATATCGGGGACTCGAGAAGGCGTAATCTTGGCTGTAGACCTCAAGGGGGCCTTCGACAACATCAGCCACAACGCCATTCTCGCAGAACTCTCGACAACAAACTGTGGGGAGAGGATCTTCGCATACGTAAAGGCCTTCCTGTCTAACAGAACAGCAACGATCGGCATCAACAACATTAGGTCAGAAAAGAAGACGACGCCAAACAGAGGGACACCACAAGGATCCATCATCTCACCTTTGCTCTTTAACATAGCAATGATTGGATTAACTAGGAGACTGAAAAACATCAAAGATGTAGAACATTCAATTTATGCGGACGACATAACAGTGTGGACGACAAAAGGATCGACAGGACACAAGCAAGAAATACGGCAAAGAGCGGCGGATGAGATCGGTCAATTTGCTTTATTTAGCGGGATGCAGTGCTCTCCAGAAAAATCAGAATTTATTAGACTTCACAAAAACAAAGAGGACAGGGGATCGATAGAGTTAGAGATCGATGGACAACCCGTAAGAAGGACACATAAGCTTCGCATCTTGGGAATGTGGCTGCAGGAGAAAGGCAAACGAGACCATACCATCCAGCTCTTGGAACACTCCACGAAACAGATATGCAGGATGTTAAGCCGGATTACGAACAAGAGAAAAGGGGTGAAGGAGCGAGATGCGTTACGGATCACTTCTGCGCTCATCATACCGAGGATGACGTACGCGCTTCCGTACCTACAACCTAATAAAGGGGAAAAGAACAAAATGGAAACATGCATCAGAAAGGCGTATAAGCAAGCCTTAGGCGTCATGACCTGCGCCTCGACAGAAAAGTTAATGAACATGGGTGTGTACGGCACCTATGAGGAGCACAGTGAAACTATGCTCAGATTTCAACTCGAAAGACTTAAAAGAACAGCCACTGGCCGCGCACTACTGCTAAAGCTAGGATACCCGGCAGAAGGCGAGGGCGAAGGCAAGACAGACATTGACAGCCAAATTAGGAGCACTTTCTTGGTTAAACCAGTGCCCAGAAACATGGACCCGAAGAACCACGAAGGAAGACGGGCGGCGAGATCATTGGAGTTGGACAGGTTCCTAAAGAAGAAACAGATGGTTCTGTATGTTGACGCGTCCAAGTACAGAACGAAGGAAACCGCTAGGGCGGTAGCAGTAGTGAACGCCAATGGGAAGATAATTACTGGTGCATCAGTGCGCACAAGGACAACTCAAGCAGCGGAAGAGATCGCCATAGCTCTAGCCCTGACTGAAGCCCATCGGCAGGGACTGAGTTACTGGATAGCGACGGATTCTCAGGCTGCAGCGAGGGCATACAGAGATGGCAGGATCGGCCAAAAAGCCGCGAGGATTCTCTTCGCACAAAACCAACACAGACATGGATCAAACAACACACACATTCAACACACCATCATTTGGGTCCCTGACACTGGGGTTGAGGGAAATCTCATGGCAGACACCGTTGTCCGAGGGTTCACGAACCGGAGGGCGGGTTTGCCGGTCGAACCCTTCAGCACGCCAGAATCGTACGGGGAAGCAATGAAGGCGTTGTTGGGAGCGCGCAAGAAGTACTCGGCTCCGGCGGATATCCTCAACAGAGAGCAGGCCACCACGCTCAGAAGACTACAAACAGACACCTACCCAAACAGAGCCATGTATCATAAAATGTGGCCGAATAGATATGCGAAAGAGTGCGTGTGGTGTGGGGGCTACGCCACAACGTACCACGCCACCTGGGGCTGTGAAAAAAGCCCTTTACTACCAAAGATAAATAGCCCTAGTCTAGAGCAGTGGGAGGCCCTCCTGGCTGACTCCGACCCGAGCACACAGCTTATGCTGGTGACGAGGGCCAAGGCAGCGGCGGAGGCCAACGGGATCCTGGACTAGGGAATACCGACCACTGCAGCTCCACTTCTATCTATCCCCAACACCCTACTCCCTTACTCTTCCTTCTGTGAAAATAAATGTTTTTACTACTACTACTACTACCTATGGTGTGCCCAGATCCGCACTTTTCCACTGCCGAAGAGCAAATTCTTCAATATCTCCGATCAGCAGGCAAGCATGTGATCGGCAGCTGAGCAAGGGCCGCCGCTTCAGAGATGAAGGCTACATTCGGAACATGATGTTCAATGAAATATCCCCGATCAGTGAGGTTGGCGTTTTCCGCTGTATATGCCTGCCATCCATGAAAGGTGGACACTACATCGTGCACGCCGTAGCCCAGAAAACGATTTGGAACAACAGTTTTCACAAGCAATCGTTGTGCTCAAGCGCTGCCAAATAGCTACACGAGCTGACAAAGCAAAAGCGTACTCGCAACATGGCAGCTCTGCTAGCATTTTTCAGTTTATTTTCCCACAGCACACCGCTGCATGGGTTAAACAAGCATGCGCGTCCATAAAGACAAGCGCGAGAGGCGCACATTGAGCCATTCTGGCGATACCACGCAGAGCTCTTCATGATGGATATGATGCGAACGCACGCATAACGCACCTTCTTCTGCCTTTTAATACGTGGCATATACCCAAACGAGGGGATTGGCCATGGTGTAGTTGCATAAACAAGGAAATTTCTATAGGAGATTATGACAAAACTTTAGCACCATGCGTGAATGCTCTCGTAGCTTCTTTTTCGTTGTCCGCTCCATCGCGCGTTGAAAGCGGCTCACAACACTTGCCCAATTGGCCTTCTTGCTTGAGGGAGCAAAAAGCGTCGGAACGAAGTCTGGGTGCCGCGGGGACATTCGGGGCCTTCCTGCCCATGAATAAAACATTTCGTGATAGACTGCACACGCATTTAAACACAGTACCTCGTCCGTACCTGTCACAAGGTGATTCTCGGACAGTCTTAATTGACGTGCTTCACGGTGCCCAACGGCGGCCACGATAGTGGAGCCGGCGAAATGCTTTTATCCACGCTTCGCGTCGAAGGCGGTCCCGAGAAGCGTTCGGAAAGCGAAAAAATCCGAGTTTGCGTCTTTTTACATATTGGGCATTGCAGCCGTATACAACACATGTCCTAGATATCGCCAAATGAGTTGCGCTGAACGCTCGACGGCTGCAGCAACGCACCCCGCGTTGGAAGCCGGTTTGTTTACACTTCCACGGCCGGTCTCGAGTGCAGCGCGCGACACTTCCAATATGTTTCGCGACACCGCCGCCAGGGGACGGGCGCATGCGCAGTCGGGTCGTGAAAAAGGCGGGTTGGTGTATAGAGGGTCTCGCTTTGGCCGACGTAACGTCGCCGTGCAGCGCGTGCGCGCGCGCGAGCGTTACGCCGGGACGCTACCACACCGCCACGACGGCTCATGGTATAACCATCAATAAAGGCGCATATAGTGAATGCACTCTTCCGATGCAGAAATCTCCGCGTTTTCGCTGCGTATATCCTGGCCTAACGAAGCTAGGTCATCAGCAATTTTTCTTAACTGCCTTGTACTTTAGCTCCCGCTCCTAATAAACGATTTCCGTAAGGTAGTTTGAGGTTGACTGGCACAGCCGATAATGTTTCGCCGGGCAAGCCTGCAAAGACACAAGTGTCTTTATACTGCAAACTGCCTTGTACGATCACCAACCATCGTGCCATCATAGTTTTTCATCAACCGTGGCGATCTTCTGTCCAGCCTTAACAGGCTGCTTCAAAGGTTAACTAGCAGTTGAAGCGGCACTTGGAGTTCCTCTGCTGTTCGGCGCTTGTAAATCGAAGCGCGTCAAAAACAAAACCACGGGACACGCAAAGCTCATAGACGCGAAGCGCCTAATAAATCGAAACTCTCCTGGCCGCCTGTGGCGCCGCCAAGTATCGGTTTTCTTTGCTTCCAACATTCAGGTTTTCTTTTGTCTGCCTTCCTTGCGTGATAAAAGTGCACTATCTGTTTTAAAACAAAACTTGCTTAAATATTGAACCGCGAAACCTTCCTTTGTCAGCCTCAGAGATAGGCGGTTTCATGTAGGAAGGAAAATTCCTCCAAGGTGGCGTCTCGTACTTTGACGTCACCACGCTTGCGCTTGCGAGACTGGCCTGTGCCGGCGTTACCTGTATTTTGGTTCTTGCTATTTTCTACATTACAAGAGCTTTGTTTTCAGTAAGAGCGGCGTTTTTGGGTTCAGGTGCTGGTATTCTATCTATGCAAGCTAACTTCAATTTCTCCTCAGTGCCCCTTTAAAGAAAAGAGATGAATGCAAGACAAGGTTTTGTGACACATAGTACTTAAACCAGATGGCTTGCGAGTGTTCCTTCGCGGCCGCTCCGGTGGTTTGGCAGTGATTTGTTTACTAAATAATAGTAAAAAGAAAGGAAAATATTTTTGCTAGCCCCGGCATTGCTATCGATACTGAATCACCTCAGCTGGGGTAGCGGAAATAAAGGATAGCAGGCATAATGGAGAAATGAAATGAAAAAGGCGAGGGAACAGGAGGAGTAGTAGTATATACAAACTATTTACACAATACGAAATGTCCAGATTGTGCGCGTGATTAGTTCATGTTGGAGGAATTAAAACACACGCGCACAGCACTGTGTTGGCTACAACTGGAGTGGGGCGTCCAGTTATAAATCGTTCAAGGTAGAACTCGCGGAGCGTTCGATCACTGCGTGTAACTACCTGACGGAGAACAGATGGGACGTCAAACCCGTGTGTTCGAGGAATGCAAAGAGGCTCAGCAAGGTTCACTCACGAGTGCGGGCACTGCCCTGCGGCCACAATATCGTCTTGAGGGAGTCTGGTAGCACGCCCAGCGCCCTATAGGCCGCAAGCATATCGCGACGAGCATCGGCGAACGCGGCCCAGTGAAGGAGCAGGCGTTCTATTGTTTCCACTGCACCGATCTCGTCACACACATCACTCGTCGCGATTCCGTGACGCTCCCGTCGTTCCCCGGGCCACACGCAGGTAATTCCAGCGCGGAGGATCATTACATGTTGCGACCGTGTAAGTGCGCGACAGCCGGGGGTACTGTCGATGCGCTCACCTCTTGCGATGCGTGGGCCGGGGTGCTGCTTTCGGAGATGATCGAGGATGGCCCCACGCACGTCCACCAGCGCAAGATGCAGATCGCTGGCAGGTAGTTGGAGTCAAGCGGTCGCGAGGTCGTCAGCTACTTCGTTGCCGGTGATGCCGCAGTGACCGGGCACCCATTGTGCCCGCACGGCGCATCCTCTCTGCGCGAGGCGCTCGATGCTCGAGCGAATTTCCCGCACTAGTCGGGTACAGCGACCGTTAGATGGCAGGCGGCTGATGGCGGCGCGGGAGTCGCACAGCAGAGCACTCCTGGGCGGCGGAGGGCCGAGGGTGAGCAGCAGGTCCAGCCGGATCCCCATCAACTCCGCCGTGGTGAAGGAGCCCAGGAAGGCTGCGTGTTGCTGGCTGCGCAGTCGAAGGGCAGGGAAGGTAGCCGCCGCTGCAAGAGAGCAGCTTCATACCAGGTGTGGGCTGTCCTACCCTTACCTCTGCTCGTTGGGTTGCTGCTAGGGCGCTTCGGACTAGACTTGAAAAGAAATCTGCGCCAGTGGCCGCCGCCTCGTCGACCGCCCGCCTGAACGCACTCCAGTTGGTAAAGGAGTAGGCACGTTTGCGGCGCGCCTCCAATGCAGTGGGTTCGATTAGGATGGAGTAATGATCCGAGCCCCTATAGAGATGGTGATCGGCGCCATGTCGACTCGATGCCTCTGGGTGCGAAGGCAACGTCGATGCAGAAGCCGATTGTTCCGCGTCGTCGAAAGGTGGGCTGCCGGTGTTCAAGGAGGCGAGTCCCAGCTGTGTTGTGCAGGGCGTCTGCACGCGCGGAGTATCGCGCACTTCCCCACGCACTATGGTGGGCGTTAAAATCACCATAGATGATTTGGCGCGGGGCACAGCACGAAAACACAGCGCGCTCCACGCGACAGCTGGACGCACGTAAACACTGGCCACCGACGTGTCAACACCACCGACGCGCACTGTCACCACCACGCACTCCTGGGCGTCAGATGTCGCCGCCGCCGAGCCGACGATTGTATGCTGGACGTCCTGCCGCACATATATCGCGCAGCTTGATTTCCCGGGGCGATGAGACGTGTCACAACAGGGAACTGCGGCACAGGTGGTTCCCCCAAAGTGGTGGCTGAGTGGTAGCCAATGTAGCCAGGTAGCCGCATCTTGGGCTCCCCGTCATGTGAACATACGTACGTCTCCTGCAGCGCGATAACTTCCGGCGAATCCTGTGCGATGCGAACTCGCATTTCCGCGTACCGCACCGCAAGTGAGCTTACGTTCCACTGCAGGATGGATGGTACACGGGAGAGAGTCCGGTGGCTAGCCATCATGCTGCCTTATTTTTGCGGGAGCACCCGCTGCTTCTAAGTAAGCCCGGTGTCCATCAGTGCCCTCCGGGAAAAGTGCGCTGAGGGCGCGCAACGCCAGCTTTAGGCGCGCGATCTGCGCGTGCCGCGCGTCAGGGGGCTGGCCATGAGAAGCGGCCGCAGACTCGGGCCGCGTTGCACGGGACCCCGGCCAACTGATCGCTGTTGCCGCTGCAGGCGCGGTCGTTGCTTTGGTTGCTGCTGCTGCTGGGGTGCTCCCCTGACGGCCTGCGCATAAGAAAGCGCGCGCGGCGCCGGCTGATGTTGCTGGGCTGGGGCCGCTGTTTCAGGCGGGACGACGGCTCGGAGAACCCGCCTGGACATCGGTGCAATGGATGTCATTAAAGTGGCCACGTGACGCTCTCGCTGCCAGTGCGGGCACGCTGGGTACATGGCCGCGTGCCGCCCCCGGCAGTTAATGCAGCGGGGCTTGCTCGCGCAGGTACCAGGCTCGTGCGGCCCGCTGCAGCACGTGCATCGGGTAAGGGCGCGACATACCTCAGTGGCGTGCCCCAGCCTTGCGGCACTTGGCACACTGGAGCGGTTGGGGACGGCAGGGGCAGACCGCGAGTCTGCGCTTGAATATGGTGATGAACGCCGGGGGTGTCGGCGCCGCAAAGCGGAGAGCGAGTGTGTTGCCCGACAGCGACGCCTGGACCATCAGCACCGTGGACTCCGCCGCCGCTAGCAGCTTCTCCACCGTCTTGTGCCCGTCCACACCGAAGACCAGGCCGGAGCATCGATTCTGAGGAGGAGGCTCCTTGGCGCAGACCGGAACGCCGCGGATGACGGCTGTGGCTAACAGGGCCCGGAGAGCATCGCTGTACCCCGCGTCCACTGCCACCACATTCCGCCGCATGTTCACCCGGAAGGCAAGGACGCCCGGACGGGGTCTGATCTCCTCGGCCAACTCCCAGCCCTGTTCCCTGGTGAAGGCGGTGAGCCGGTTCGCCGGCCGAAACAGCACCGTCCACGCCAGGCTGGACAGGACCTCCACGGCAGCCGCGGCTCGCTCCAGGGCAGCTCTCCGAAGCCGCTGCGCCTTCGTAGTGATGGTGCGCCACGGAACCAGGCTGGCCTCAGCATCAGCGTCGCCACTGTCTGCGGCGTATTCTGCGGCGCGCCGCAGAGTTGGGTGCGCTCGCCGCCAGCAGATGGGGCCCCAGCCGTTGCCTGGTCTCGTGCGACGGGATTTGGGGAGGTCGCAACCGGTTTTCTTCCGGACTCTGTCGCCCCAGCAGCAACAGCAGCATCATCAGCAGCAGGCTGAATGTGGGCTCCATGGCGTTCGTGCTGGGCAGGCCCTGCTCCTTCGAGCGTTGAGGGAGAGGGTACAGTGATGGTGGGGCGGCTTCCAGCTTCCCGCTTCACCTACGCGATGTTGGTTTCCGCGTCCCTGTCCTGATCGGACCACGTTGAGCGTCGCCGTTTCCGGAGAGCAGACTCGTCCATCGGGGTGCGCATGTTCTCCTCGGCTGCAGGTGCCTGCGGTGAGCCCGCAGCAGCATCAGGTTGAGATGGTATCACAGCCGGTTCTGCAGGAGTAGCAATGGCGGCGGGAGGCGCAGAGGTAGTCAGAAATGGCGGGGAGGGAAGCGCCATGGAGTCTTGCGTCTGGTGAGCAAGCGCCATGGCGTCCCTCAAGGCTAGAACGCGTGGGTCCGCCGGCGACACGTCCAAGGTCCCGATGACGGGCTCGGAGTTCTCCGAGGTGGTGATGAGCGCCGCCCTCAGGCACCCCACCGTGTCCCACAGCTCTGCAATCTCGGCCTGCCCACCCGTCGAATAGTCCTGGACGACCTTGCTCTGGATGGCGCTCGTCTTTGTGATCGCGAGCGTGAGCGGCCTGCCCTGTGTTGCTCATCGTCACCGCCGAACGCAGGCCGCAGCTCGTTCACGGTGTTACCCGCGGTACATTAGTGGAGCGGGGAGTCCTCCCTTCAATAGCACTCGCCTACCTTCTGTCTGTGGCCTCCATGGGGAGACCCCGCCGCGCCGCGAAGCCTTAGGCCCAGCGTCCGAAGGAGTGGAGAGCTAAAAAATCACGTCCGTTCGCTTCGAGTGCCCGCCGAAGAATCCGTCGCTCCGGTGACAAACTGGATTGCTAAGGAGACGTCCTCAGTCCGGGTTCCGAAGGCTGCCTAAAATCACAGCCGCCGCGGTCGGGTTCGAACGGGACCGCGTCGGCTGCGTTTTTATGGAGGAAAAACGCTAAGGCGCCCGTGTGCTGTGCGATGTCAGTGCAAGTTAAAGATCCCCAGGTGGTCGAAATTATTCCGAAGCCATCCATTACGGTAGCTCTTTCTTCTTCTTTTTCACTCCCTCCTTTATCCCTTCCCTTACGGCGCTGTTCAGGTGTCCGCCGATATATGAGACAGTTACTGCGCCATTTCCTTTCCTCAAAAAAACCAACTATTAAGGCTGCCGTCGGCGTCTGTTCCTAGGATAAATGTCCGGACCCCGTGTAGTATCTGTTACGGGTCCAATTGGACTTATTTTTGAAAATGTGGCGGAGCGTTTGAAGGATGCTTCACTCTCGCCACCAGTTGGCCCGGTATTGCACTACCTCCGGGATCGGCCTTGTCTTTAGCGCGTCTTTACTATCCTGTCTTTCTATTCGATCTTTCAACTCTCCTGCTATCTGCACGTGGTAGCGATTGTGGCTCGTCTTGAGCCAGTGAGCAGGCCTGTGCACTTTCCTTTTCTTTCTTCCTGGCAACTATCTATCTGTTTCTAGGCAGGACAGCTGGGGCGGGCCCACTTTGATCAGGTAGCACTGAACACTGAGCACGCAAGGCAGGAGGCACATCTTGCCTGCCCACAGTTAAATCACTTGAACACAGAGCACTTGTGCCAGAAGGCACATCAAACCCGTTCACAGGTAAATCACTCTCATGACTGTAGAGGTGAGTCGACATGGATTGTGCTGCTGGTGGCCGTGAAGAATTGGTGAAGAGAGATCTTACTTCTGAAGACTCACGTACCAATTATGCATAAGGAGGCTGCCGAGGCTATATTGGGCCCGCCGAGCCTTGATCCTGTGCATAACTTTTAGAATCGTTGGTAAAAGTTAACTGAAATAAATCAAAATGCTCATCCTTTTCCCGATTCAGTTGTCTCTGTACCTTTGCCAGCTTGGAAGCAATCCATAGCTTGTCACCATCTAGGAGGTATGATGCTGGACCGTGTTGTTGAATGACCTCCCGTGGTGCAGAGAAACATCTGACACCTTCGAACTGAATGAGGGGTTTACGAACTTTGACTAAGTCCCCTGACTGAATTCTGGGTGGTCGCGCTCAACGTTAGTTATCTGTGTATTCTTTCATCACCATCTGTTCCTCCTCCATCTTTTTCCTCAAATCTTGAATAGCTAGATATGGATTCTAGAAAAACAATGACGGAAATGAAGGAAATTTCCACAATATACAGCTTTGTTCGATGCATCTGCCATGAAGAACTGCCGGTGCAACCCCTGTTGTGCCATGAGGTGTAGATCTATATATTCCCAAATACTGTTCAATTTTCGTTTTCAAAGGCCGACGTTCCAACGATGAAAGTTGAACAAAAGATTTGAAAGTTCTGTTAAATCTTTCCATCTGTCAATTGGCCTGTGGGTGATATATCGAAGAATGAGTTAAATTAATAGCCCTGTTACTCAGAAATTGCTTAAATTCCTTTGATATGAACTGAAGGCTTTGATCGGATACTATCTCTTCTGCAGTGCAGTGCTCTCGATCCCCAATCCCCCTCATTCTTCCATGTGAGGCTGCTTTATAGACCGCTCAGCCCGCTGACCAGAAATGGCTCGTGGATAGTACAAGCCGGTGGACTCCAGGACCAGTAAGGGACCACCATGGAAGACTTTGTTTCGCTTAATAAATCTTGTTTCCATCCATCTATCCAATGTGCACTGTCATCGCACAGCACACGGGCGCTTTAGCGTTTCGTCCAGATCGAAGCACAGCCGCCGCGGTCGGGTTCGAACCCGGGTACTCCTGAGGCAGGGGATGGATTTTCAATAGAACACATTCTTGGCCAAGTTTGGTTCGTAGCTTGATTAGATGAAGCGCACAAAAACACAGCACGCAGGAAAAGAAATACTCGTGTCTTTCTTTTCCTGTGTGCTGTGTTTTTGTGCGCTTCATGTATTTAAGCAGGGGATGACTTCTGGGGGTTTCATGTACCAGAGTGACTCGAGAAATAAGTATGCAGAAGGGTTGAAATGCGGGCCAGTTGGTTCATAGTAACTTGAAAAAAAAAACAGTCACAAAAGACAAGGGACAAGAGAAGGAGTTTTTTTTTTGTGTTTTTTTAACATAGTCCCAGCAAGGCCAGCAGAGCATGCGCAACAGCCGTATCCCAACTAACAGCGCATAGGGCACACAAGATACACCTCTACCGTGACCGGCGTAAAAAAGCAAAATTCTTTTTCAGTTGACAGTCCAGTCGTGGTGGCGTGTACACTACTTCTCTGGTCCCTTGTCTTTTGTGACTGGTTTTTTTCAAATTTCGAGAAATAAGGGCCACCGTATTGAAGGACTCGGGAAGTCTGGACCGTCTGAGCTTCTTTGACGTGCGCTAACATGGAGGTTGTGGAAGAACTAAGGAAAAATTGGTTTTGAGCTAAGGGAATGACGCAGTAACCGTCTAACTTAATTCAGGGGTTACCAAAACCGCGCCGTAAGGGAAGGGATAAAAGAGGGAGTCAAAATAGAAATACAGCGTCCCCATCAGTTGAGAGCAGAGTAATTTCGATCACTTTGGGGCCTTTGGTGTGCTCTGACATCTCATTCTAGCCTGCGACATACGGTAGCAAAATAGAAATACAGCGTCTCCATCAGTTGACAGCAGGGTAATTTCGATCAGTTTGGGGTCTTTGGCGTGCTCTGACATCTCATACTATAGGGGAGTCTTTCATCTCGCTGCCTTCAAAATTCGGCCACCTTGAGCGGGGTTGGATCCATGTCCTAAAGGTCATCATCCGAACGCTCTAGCTACTCAGCCGTGGCGGGTAACCGAGATGAGACGCTCGCGTGATTATCATCTGGCCCCAGTGAAATTTCCACAGCTACTAACGGCCTGCCATTATCTACTAGAAAGGCTCTCGCGCGTCTATTGCATACGAAGAAAAGACGAGGAAACACAGCAGCGATCACTTCAACTCAACTTTGTTTATATCGAACGTTCTCATTGTTCAACTGCCGGGCGTTTGTGTCGCTCTGCTGGTTGTGTGAGTTTTGGTGGCATGAAAAACCACGGGGAGTTGCGCACGTGCATGTCTGGGTGCCACCAGTAGCTGACAAAGCCACAGGCCGCGGTCGATGGTAGTAGCGTTTTTCCTCCAGCACCTTCTTCTGGCACCATGGTGGCCGTGGGACATAGTCAGAGCCTCTGAGGTGGTCAGTTGCCACTGAGTGTTGCAGCAGGTCTCTCGTGAATCTTCGACGCTGTTCTAACAGCCGCGTACCGAGTTAACACCAGTCGTAGCAATGTCGAGGGCATCCGCGCACAACGCCAAGGACGACTGGCGGGAGCCTCGTCACTTCTTGGTCTTGCTGCCGTATGTCGAGAGCTTTTCTCGTGTTATGCTTTCACTCCGCGAGCTGTATCTAAGCAGGCATGCCCTGGTGACAGGCACGAGGCTCGGGAAAAATTCAGTGTGCCTCTGTTGAGCGCGCGCTCACCTTCCGTCGCCAGCCACACGCGTCTCATGGAGAACAAACGCCGCTCTTCGAGTGCACTCAGGCTTGCGAACAACCAGTCAAAAGAAGAAATTTGGTTTCGAAGAGAGGAGAGCAGCATTAAGCGTCTGATATCTCCACGCCTGGAAACAAGAACCCCGACGCGCTTGTCGTCTGCGGCGACTCAGTGGTTAGATATAGGCGGAACGCAAAAGAGGCCCTATGCTTTGCGACATCAGTGCACGTTAAAAATCCCCAGGTGGTCGAAATTACTGTGGATCCCTCCACTATGGCAACCATTTTTCTTCTTACACAGCCATCGTCGTAACTTCCCCTGCGGCCAGCGTTGGACCCTCGCCCTCAGGTTCATCAGCCGAGCGCTGTAACTACTGAACCATCGCTGCCAACAAAAATGAGCTCTTCGCGAGATTCTGATCTCGCCCCTGCGAAATGTATGCGCCTAAAGACGGCGTGCCATTGTCTCCTCTAACGTTTGTCGCGTACCTATTGAATTCGAAGAAAGGACGAGAAAATACGGAAGCACTCACTTGAGCTGAAGTTTATTTATATTGAACTTCGTCACTCGTCAGATGCAGGGCACTTGCGTTGCTGTGTCGTTCTAAAGCTCTTTGCGGGTATGCACAGCATCTCGAGAAGAGATGGACCCGGTTTTGGCGGCGCCGGTGGCGGGCAAGGCGCAGGTGCCGGCCGACGGTAGTAGCGTCTTTCCTTCAGCCTCTTCTTCGGGCACCATGGTGGTCTCGGCGACATAGCTAGAGCTTTGGAGATGGACTTTTGCCCGTGAGTGCTGCTGGGGCTCCTTCCTGGAACGTCGGCGTTATTCAAAAGGCAGCTGTCAGACTGCGGTCACAGCGTTGTCCAGGGCGTTCTTGTCTGCACACCGGCGACGAACGATCGGTGGATTGTGCGTCTCTCCTTCCTTTTCTTTGTTTGCTCTGTTAACCCGCACAGTGGTCCTGTTGGCGAACTCCGCTTCAAAAATGACGCCTAATTAGAAGCTTTCCGCGTACTTAAAGGAGGGTGCTGCCATCTGGAAGTGACAATTAAGAATTCTTCGCCATTGTTTATTTAAGGCCATTTTTATTTATTTTTACCTTTAAATATATTCATTGGATGGCTATGCGTATAAATTCTTTTAATAGATACAATTCACTGCTTTGGTTATGAGTAGATTGTGTGAGGAGTTCAACAAACCGGTAGTTTGCAACTTGAACACCGTTTGCACTACTCACCGCGAGTGGTGCGGCAATTCTTAACACCCGTATACTGGCCACTTCGCACTGCTGTATTTTGATACACAAAGAGGTTTGCTATCAGCGGCCGTTTCTTTCTCCTGCTTTCTCGGTACAGGACGGTTTGCACGCGCCGACAGATAATTTTCCTTCACAGGTTACAGAGGACACATATGTCCTTCTCAGTCTGTATATATTCACGGCACCCCGCTCGAAAACCCAGTCTTCACCTCGCGCATTCTCCCCTATCCTCTCCCCCTGTCCTCTCACCTCTTTCATATCATTTCTCCATTCTGCCTGCTATCCTATATTTCCGCTGCCCGAGCTTAGGGGCTTCAATATCGATGGGAGACGCCGGGGCTAGCAAAAATCATTTACTTCCTTTTTATTATTATTTATAAGACACATAACCGCCCCTTGCGCTGAGCGATATCAGTGCACGTAAGAAATCTTTAGGTGATCGATATCATGCTTGAGTCCTCTGCGCGGCACCTCTTCTTCTCTTCATTCTTTGTCTCTCCTTCTGTTCTGCACCCCCCCCCCCCCCCCCCGAGTGGTTAAAGCGGTCATCGAGAAATGAAACAGCTACAGTGCGATTTCTTTTCTTCTGCTGCAGTGGCTCTGTGGTTCGGGTGATCGGCAAGTGTGCCCGAGTACCCAGCTTCGATCTCTGCAGCGGCAGCCACGGTTCGATGAAGGTCAAACGAAAAAAAAAACAAAAAAACAAGTGTGCTGCTGCTCCTTGTCAACCCACGTCCAAGATACACAAACTTATTCTGGAGCCCTCAGCGCAGGTTAATGACCTCAGGTGGTAGAAATTATTCCCGAGCCCTCCACTACATCACGACTTTCTTCCTTTCTTCTCGCAGTCCATCCTTTATTCCTTCCCATAAGGCGCGGCTCAGATCTGAGCCGAGATGTGAGACACCGCGCCATTTCGATTAATATTATTTATAAGAATAATTAGTTTTGGGGGAAAGAAAATGGCACAGTATGTGTCTCATATATCGGTGGACAACCGAACCACGCCGTAAAGGAAGGGATAAAGGAGGGAGAGAAAAAAGGAAGAGCAAACTGAAAATAATAATAATAATAATTGGTTTTTGGGGAAAGGAAATGGCGCAGTATCTGTCTCATATATCGTTGGACACCTGAACCGCGCCGTAAGGGAGGGGATAAGGAAGGCAGTGAAAGAAGAAAGGAAGAATGAGGTGCCGTAATGGAGGGCTCCGGAATAATTTCGACCACCTGGGGATCTTCAACGTGCACTGACATCGCACAGCACACGGGCGCCTTAGCGTTTTTCCTCCATAAAAACGCAGCCGCCGCGGTCGGCTTCGAAACTGAAAATTCAAATTTGCATTTTCAGGAGAGGCGCGGCGCTGAGCAGCGGCTGGACACCTGTGGCTCGGTGCTACTAGTGCACATACGCAATTGTGACTAGGGAGCAAGAGAGAAAAATGCGCCTTTTCTCGTCACTCCTGCTCGCGCATGCTCAGCACGGCTCTCCACGAATTACGCGAAACTGCTCAAACCGCGGCCAGTAAAGCTTTCGCTTTAAAAACCCGCGTTGTAGAAAATTCCGGAATAATTTCGACCACCCGGGGATCTTTAACGATGTCAGTGCACGTTAAAGATCCCCAGGTGGTCGAAATTATTCCGGAGCCTTCCACTACAGCACCTCTTCTTCCTTTCTTCTTTCACTCCCTCCTTTATCCCTTCCCTTACGACGCGGTTCAGGTGTCCAACGATATATGAAACAGATACTGCGCCATTTCCTTTCCCCCCAAAACCAATTATTAGAAAATTCCATGCTCTCGCATTCCTGCGTATGAGCTGACTTAAGTGCCCTCAGAAATTTTGTGTTACTTTTGCTTCATTGAGGGGTTTTAGTTCCTCCAGAGTATAAGGTACGCTTGCGCGTTTTCTTTCTCTAAAGGTCTCATTTTTATGTTATACCTAGTTTTGTAAATTTTTATTGAAAATTGAATATTGGCTGTTGGGGAAAGAAAATTGCGCACTATTTATCTCACAATCAGGCGTGAGTACACAGTATTAAAGAAATAATATTAATGAAAACAAGTAGACGTGATGAAAAATTAAATAGAAGAAAACAATATAATACCGGTGCAAATGCACAAGTGTAGTAAAGGCAAAATGCATGAAAGGGAAAGTTATGTATGAGAAAAAGAGTGCTCAAAGTGGAACGTCACAGACATCCAATATAAAGGAAAGGAGAGAATTTTCAAATATGTCAAGGTGAGGACAAAGAGACAAACTTTTGCATTCTGTCCAGAGGGGAGAGGAAGTGCAGGAGTAATAATAATATAATAATTGGTTTTTTGGGGAAAGGAAATGGCGCAGTATCTGTCTCATATATCATTGGACACCTGAACCATGCTGTAAGGGAAGGGATAAAGGAGGAAGTGAAAGAAGAAAGGGAGAAAGAGGTGCCGTAGTGGAGGGCTCCGGAATAATTTCGACCACATGGGGATCCCGAATGTGCTCTCACATCACACAGCACACGGGCGCCACTGCGTTTCGCCTCCATCGAAACGCTGCCGCAGCGGTCGGGTCCGAACCCGGGCACTCCGGATTGGCAGCCGATTGACCCAAGACTGAGCCACCGCTCAAAAACAAAACCTTGCTGTTTTCGAAATGGCATGCCATGAATGAATTCAGAGAGGAGAGGATTGAATCTTTCCAAATAGAGCGTGCGGGCATTTCAGATTCACTAAGTACCCTTCAGCAGGTTTCTAAATGAGGAGCAGCTCGCGTAAGCGTAGCGGATTCGGTTCCAATAGAAGTGCACGGGCAGTTTCTCGTTCCTACCGTTCAGGCAAATTTTTTAGGACGTGGCCGTCGTTTGCGTGCTTCGAAACAGTGATTTTAAATTTTTTCCTTTTTTTTAAAGGTATCTTAATTTCCAACAATGCTCGCCGCGGTTGCTGAGTGGTTAAGGCGCTCGGTTACTGAGCCGGAGCTCCCGGGGTGGAACCCGGCTGCGGCGGCCGCGTTTCGATGGAGGCGAAACGCAAAATGTGCCTGTGTGCTGTGTGATGTCAGTGCACGTTAATGATCCCCAGGTGGTCGAAATTACAGCCACGGGGAATATTTTCGAAGCTTCGAGCGGTGGTGATGGTAGTGAAAACTATAATCTTTGAAGAGAGCGCGCGGGCCAAATGGCCCTTTACATAGCTGACTCTAGACGAAACTATCGTAGTGCCCGGCACAGGCTAGCAGCCCACATAAGTGGACATTAACGTTTTATCTATCTATCTATCTCTCTCTCTCTCTCTCTCTCTCTCCGGAGACCTGCACTACGGCACCTCTTTTACTCCCACTTCCCTCCCTTCCCTAACGGTCCGGCTCGGGTGTCCGCACTGATGCGAGACAATTACTGCGCCATTTCCTGTTTTCAAACACTATCATTTCTTTAAAATATCCTCGAGTGCAGCGTTCTCTAGTTTCTAAGTGTGGAATAATAAAAATAATTGGTTTTTCGGAAAAGGAAATGGCGCAGTATCTGTCACATCTCGGCGGAGACCTGAGCCGCGTCGTAAGGGAAGGGATAAAGAAGTAATAATAATAATAATAATAATAATAATAATTGGTTTGGGGGAAAGGAAATGACGCAGTATCTTTCTCATATATCTTTGGACACCTGAACCGCGCCGTAAGAGAAGGGATAAAGGAGGGAGTGAAAGAAGAAAGGAAGAAAGAGATGCCGTAGTGGAGAGCTCCGAAATATTTTGGACCATCTGTGGATCTTTCATGTGCATTGACATCGCAGAGCACAAAGGCACCTTAGCATTTTGCGTCCATAAAAACGCAGCCGCCGCGGTCGGATTCAAACCCGGAAAGGACAAATAGTTTCTTTAGTTTTATGAGGAAATTAACGTCCGAAAGCGGCTCGGGCTATCAGGGGCACCGCAGTGAAGGGCTCCAAAAATTTAGACCACCTGGGTTTTTTTTAATGTATAAACGAATAGAAGAGATAGTGGACAGCACGGTAATTTCTACAACATTTGGTTCTTTGGCGTGCACTGACAACTCACAGGATAGGGGAGTTCTTTATCCCGTGGCCTTCAAAATGTGGCCGCGGTGAACGACGTTAGATCCTTAACCTGAAGCTCATTAGTCCAGTGCTCTAGCTACTGAACAGTGGCGGGCAACCGAGATGAGGTGCTCGCGTAATTTTCATCTGGTCCCTGTGAAATTTCTGTGGCTACTGACGGCCTCCCACTATCTACAATAAAGGCTCTCGCGCATAAATTGCATACGAAGAAAGGACGAGAGAACACAGAAGTGCTCACTTCAACTGAAGTTTGTTGATATCGAACGTCCTCATTGTTAATCTGGCGGGCTTTTGTGTTGCTCTGCGGTCGTGTGACTTTTGCATGATAAACCACGGAGAGTTCAGCACGTGGAGGTTAGGCTGCCGCCGGTAGCTCACAGTGCACAGGCCCCGGCCGTCGGTAGAAGCGTTTTTCCTTCAGCACCTTCTGGCAGCATGGGGGCCGTGGGACATATCCACAGTCTCTGAGGCGGAGAGTTGCCACTGAGTGTTGCAGCAGGTCTCTCGTGAAGCTTCGACAGCCGCTTAACGAGTGAACACCAGCCGTAGCAATGTCGAGGGCATCGGTGCTTTTGCGCCGCCTGGGACGACCGGCGGGTGTCTGGTCACTTCCCGTTCTTTCTGTCCTATGTCGCAGGCTATTTCCGTGTTCTGCTTTCTCTCCGCGAGCTGTATCTAAGCAGGCATCCCCTGGTGACACGCACGAGGCTCGTGAAAAATTCACAGTGCCTCTGTTGAGCGCGCACTAACCTTCCGTCGCCAGCGACACGTGTCTCACGTAGAACACGCGCAGCTCTTCAAGTTCACTCATGCTTGCGAACAACCAGTCAACAGAAGAAGCTTGGTTTCGAAGAGAGGAAAGCAGCATAAAGCGTCTCACATCTCCGCACTTGGAAACAAGAACCCCGACACGCTTGTCGTCTGCGGGGACTGAGTGGTTAGATACAGGCGGAACGCAAAAAGGGCCCTATGCTTTGCGACGTCAGTGCACGTTAAAAATCCTAGACCGATTCTTGAAAACTAGACGGATTCTAGACTGATGTCTGGTCAATTATTCTAAAATGCGCGCCCTTCGTCCTTACAAGAGAGAGAATATATGTTGAAAGCTCTCACTAGTGCACCTAGAGATGAGGTTGAACTTTCTTGCTTTCCCTGCCAGCATTACGTCTACCGTCGTCCGAAAACCTTGACTGGGTTTGCACTCCGAGAGTTGACGCTGGAATAGCCCTTCACTTTTGCTGATTGCACTTTAGTTCGTTCATCTCATACGTTACTCCCCTTCTGTTCATTCAGCGCACACTAGCTGAGTGCTCAAGAAAGCTTTCATTGTAAACAATGGCAATAAACCACACACAAAATTCATCGTGAGTCGACAGGCTTTCTCGAATATTGCAACGGATCTCTACTACGGGTCAATACCTTGTACTCCAGGCCAGGCTTGCTGCGACATCCTTCTACGGCCTAGTGCAATTAGGTTAGGCGTTGTGTGTCGCATCCAATAACGATTACTACCACGATGGTGTGATGTGATTTCAATACAGAAACGCATTTTTAATGCTCGCGCTTCATATTTTGGAGGGGTTAGTTTTGCATTCGCGAACGCGTAGGCTGTAAGTTTAGGCCAATCGGCTAATGATCCGGTGTTCAAGGGTTGAAACCCGACCGCGGCGGCTGCGTTTTTATGCAGGCAAAACGCTAAGGCGCCCGTGTGCTTTGCCATGTCAGTGCACGTTAAAGATCCCCAGGTGGTCGAAATTATTCCGGAGCCCTCCAGTACGGCACCTCTTTCTCTCTTTCTTCTTTTACTCCCTCCTTTATCTTTTCCCTTACGGCGCGGTTCAGGTGTCCAACTATATATGAGACAGATACTGCGCCATTTAATTTCCCCAAAAAGCAATTATTCTAATTATTATTATAACCACGATAAAAATTCATGTGCAAGCACACCAGCGTAGCAAGAGAAACCATGCCTTGAAAGGGAAGCTGAGTATAAATTATAAGTTCTCCTGTATTGGTATATAATCACGCGTTTGGAAGTCGCGTTTGCTGTCGGCAGCTTACCTTTGGTGGTTGCGCGAGAACTATGAAATGCGAAATCCTCTGCTGACGTCCCATCGGCGCAGGACTTCTCACTGCACAAGCAAGCCTGTCTTTAGAGCTTAGTTTGACAGCAGGACTTCTCACAGCACAAGCAAGCCTTTCTTTAAAGCTAAGTTTGTGAGCTTGTCAAACTCGCTCCCACAGCACGAGGGGTGAGCTAATCCTCGACACGTGTCTGGATTAATTCACGTATTTCCTAAAATAGCTTAATTGCCAAGGTTAATCGAGAATTGTTAATTGCCTATGCTTTGATGGCTTTCACATGGTCGGCTGCAGATTCTCTTTGACTTTCGGAACACTTTTTTGTAATGCAACTTGGATAACAGGGGCCTCTTCTATTTTGGCTTTACTACATGTTTAATGGCAACGGTGAAATCTGCTGCTTTGAGTGAACATATTGCACAGATGATTTGATGGGGTTAGCACTGTCAGCTGTAGTGCCTATTGAACCAACGGTACCGCAATCAATGACCCTACGTCGTATTTCCGAGACACCTCTGCGGCTAATTGAAAGGTACGGCTGTATCACAGCTGTTCATTGACCGTTGGTTGTACTGTCCTCTTTGTTGCTTCCGCTCTTTTTACTCTATCTCTGCTTATTCAACCAACACGTGCGTGTCTACTTTAGCTTGGGTAGTTAGCCCCTATCTTATCTCAACTATACGCGTTTTAGTTCAGAGAGGAGTACATTATCGTTAATGGTCCATGGTCCATAGCGTCGTACATGGATGTGGTAAATTGATTTACGGGCCGCTTCCGCAAGTTTCCTTGACGAAACTTCCCAACCGCAAAGGTGCTACTCAGTAACACTGTTGAGAAACGCTTAGAGAAGCAGTTTGAAGGCCATGCTGAGATCTTAAATTTAGTTACGGACTTTTCTTTGCGGCGTCAGTACAGACGGTACGATCCAGCATAGGTTTACATTCCATCGCTTGTGAACATATCAATAGGGTACTGTGCTTAGTTTTTAAATCCTTTTCTCCTAGTAGCCGTCGCGGTGGCTGAGTTGTTATGGCGCTCGGCTGCTGGCCCGAAAGACGCGGGTTCGATCCCAGCCGCGGCGGTCGAATTTCGATGAAGGCGAAATTCTAGACGCCCGTGTGCTGTGCGATGTCAGTGCACGTTAAAGAACCCCAGGTGGTCGAAATTTCTGGAGCCCTTCTCTCATAGCCTGAGTCGCTTTGGGACGTTAAACCCCCATAAACCAAACCAATTTTCCTCCTAGCAAGGCAGTTATAATTGCAACCAGCTTGCATCACGTCATTAAGCAATAAATGTCCAACCTGCTAACCACTATATTTATTATGTTGTTATTATTGTTATTATTTTTTCTCTCCTCTGTTTTGTTTTTTTTCGATATCGCAACTATTCCTTTACAATAATTTCTCTGCCTTAATATCGTGATCTGGGATTCGATTCTCGCATTCTTCTGTAACTTCTATCTGGTATTTCCCCAGTTTATTATTGGCATTGTAGTGTATCTATATGTGTTGTTTCGGCGTGGTATTTTTCTTGAGTATTGTCCCCTCTGAAAAGACGCCTGCACAAAGCCTATCGCCATCCCTGGGTAGAGTAAACACAATTATTACTAGAATAAATCTTATCCGAAAATATTGGCCTTTAGCTTCTATTAAGGAAGCGCTAGAGGCAAGTACTGTTGATGAATGCTAACAGAACACCATGCTCAGGCCTGTCTGTCTGCATAATATCTAATTGATTCATTGGTTATTATTGTGAGCGAAAAGGGTTTACACCTTAAATTTTTGCTGGAATTTTTCATAAATCTTGGTATCCAGATCAGTCGCACACCTGCCTTTGCCTGGTAGTTGGAATCATGCAAGTCGGTTGCATATCGCGGCTTCCGATGTATAAGCGTGTCATATGTAGACAAATGTTTAGTGTTCCGTAAAGCTTGCGGCTGACTGGAGAGATGGCATCCAGTACTAAGCAACTCTGACGTTTATATCTAGACCCAGATGTGTGAACAATAATTTTAGCTTCCAGCGTGCACACCTAATTTTCGGCAGGCTCTATACTTTAGAATGCTTCGGCAACCATTGATCTTAAGGATAGAGCTTCTGAGGCACACGGTGGTAAAGTAATTAACTACATCTTTTCACTTGGACATTTATAGGTGGTCCTCATTTTGCGAGGGGACGCCGCACAAAACTCTTCTCTCCACGCTCATTCATCAAGATTCTATTCTGTACTTCCCCGTTCAGAGAAAATGAACGCTCCACTTGAGCTGGCGTCTCGACAGATGGCGCTTTGTCTCTACGGAAAATTAGAGCAAGGAAAAAGTAAACGAGATTGATGGCACCCGCCGTCACCTCATTTCAAAGCGAATGCTTATATCATTCATATACGTTGTAGGAGGTTGTGGTAGGGCAAGCTGGCAATGCGTGCGCGCATTTCTACCCACGGACGTCATATATCAGCGGTATGGCTTTCGCAGTGAGCAGGAAGGGCGGTGCGATGGCTGCTCATCTATTAAAGGCGCCGGTCTTTTGGAAGGGTTTTTATTGCTGTTCACCGAAAACAAAGCCAGCTCCATTTGTCGGCAGAGGTCCTGCGATGTCGGCGATTCTTTGCGATATGAAACGAAAACACAAACTTTTGTTGCTGAAGGAGGACAACTCTGAAATGGTTGGTCGATTGATGATAGCGTGTCCTGGTGCTGTTGACATGGTAAAGGAGTGCCTCAATTTATAGAGAGAGGAAATAAAGCCAACGTGAAGAAGCCGTTTCCACAGGTTGATTGCAGGAGACATCACTATGCAGCAACTGCTGACGTCACTGTTTTAGGACCACTCAGAGTGATGCATTGCAGTGACGTCATCATTGATGTCACTGCATATTGACCAGGCAGTAAAGCGTGGTGTTATAACGACGGTAACGCCACCACCCATTCCACAGAACTGGGAAGTACTTCACACTATCTGTATAGAAGTGAGTAGATGCCTGACTGAGCCAATGGCGGTTTGTATTCAAGTTTGAGAGTGGTTGGGAGCGCCAGTTTCTTAAGTGTCTTCGTTCAGAATTCTTTTTTTCATTACGAGCAATTATATTAAGGGCGGATGAGGGTCTTGAAAACTTGTTTTTTTTTTACATAACCAGTTGAAACTTTGCACACAGATGTATCACTGAATGCCGATTTCAAATGCGCATTTAAATTTGAAGTATCTCACTAGGAAAAAAATTTATGAGAAAATAACATCCAAATTGGGTCATTTCTTAAGGGCATTTATGGAAGTTTCTCAGCTAAAACAAGGTTTTTAAAGAATATGTACACATTTCCAAAGGTCCACCGCACATCCTAAAGCTTTTCTTTTTCGTTTAAGGATGACAGGCTAGCAATGAGGCCAAGTGTGGGCTAATTACTGCCGCATTGGTTTTTCTTTCCAAATTTGTTATTCATTTATGAACAACAAAACAAATTGCTAGACATTTTATTAGCTTTAGGATGTGCAGCGGGCCTTTGAAAATGTCTACTTATCCTTAAAAAAGCTTTCTCTAACTGATAAATTTCTATAAAAGTCCGTAAGAAATGACCAAATTAGGATATGTCAATTTACCATATATTTCCTTCCATGTGAGATATTTGAAATCTTAATGCATATTCAAAGTCAGCATCCTACGATATACTTGCATGCGAAGTTTCAGCAAGATATGTTAACAAATAAGAAAACAAATTTTAAGACCCTCATACCCCCTTAAACTGGTTTTTACTCAATCAAAATAATGCCACATATCTGGCTGTATCTGAGACGAGGAAGGTAAAAAAGAGACTTGTTTTTGTGGGCCCGAATGACCTCAGTTACAGTTGTCACTTATAATGACACTCGAAAAGCGTTGCTTTCAACCGTACAACAGAAGATGGCAAGGATAGGGAAGAAGAGGGAGCAGTTGAGCACCTTGGTTGGCGTAGAGTACGAGAAGTACAACTACGACGACACATGAATGAGGCATAGTAGATTGGCGTAGGATGGAAAGAGGTTCTTTGCGAATCTATACAAGACGTCCTCACGAATCAGTCGCTATTCGTGGATCCTCGTCCCCGGTGACATGCCGTCCGGCCATCAGACCGTATACAAAGCCCACGCACCATCCCACGTGGCACCTGAACATCGAAGAAAAAAAAGTAGCTTCCCTTTGAATACATGCATGCTTAACACAAGCTGCCTTGTCACTGTTTCTCTTCTCGCGCTTCGGAAAGCTCTCAATGCACAAGAAACACGAGGGAAGAGATGGAAATGCCTAGCGCCAAGCAAACGCACAAGAACTGCCTGCAGTAGAGCAGGAAAGCAAGTGATTCCCTTCGGGGTACCTTCTGGAGCGTGAATAATGCAACAAACAGATTCACCGCTTGTGACGATGCTGCCATATATCCTCTTCCTTCATGAGAAGGCAGTGAATCAACGAGGCCCCCTATGAGACGGTAGCAAAATAGTGGTGCTGTCGCTGCAATCTCTACCTCCCACTCACGATACTAGCCCAGGGAATTGGCGAAGTCTCCAGTATAATACATGTTCGGCCCAATATTCCCACGGGATTGACGGGACCAATACTTCAGCAGGAAATGTGCTTCTGACGCACACAGGCGGCTCCACCTTGCGAAAGCGAGCTGAGTTAAGAGTAAATCATGCCAATCTGTACTAAATCCATTCCTAATTCTATTGCTTTCTGAGATTTCTTAATTCAACTATTTTAGTGCCTTCGAACATGAAAATCCTGTCATTGAAACCGATCTTTCTTCAATGTACGTGTCCGAAATCATAATATTATGCTTATTGCAGTGACGGTTGTCATCTAGAATAAGAACGACTTCATTGAAAAGAAAAAAAGTTAGTTAAATTGAATTTCACGACCTGCAGCGATATGACGCTAAACGTTAGAGGCTGAGAAACAGTATGAAGCCGAAATAAATTCTGTCCACCCTTCATACCTTAGAATTTTTATATAACAAGAGCGCAATGGTAAAACCGCTCATCAAAAACTCTTAGAAAGTGCGCACACGGATTTAAAAGGAAACATAAGGTGCGAATACACAAGGAAACAAGAACTCAGAATTCAATATAGCAGCTCATTATGCTTTACCAATTAAGGAGTATATTCTATCACTGATCTTATTCTGTAAACAAGATGGGAATCAGAAAAAAAATTTAAACGACAGACGTCAGTGCTATTGACGCATTCAGCATTTTCTCTCAAGACGGTTTCTTGCCTTTCCTTGCAAAAGGGTCACGTCTCCTTATCTGAATTACATATTTATCCAACTAACTCCTTCCGCCTACGGCGCAATATACTCTGTATCTTTAATGAGCTTTCGAAGCACTGAACGGATGTTTGGACTTTCAGCAGAGCTCAGTGCTTTAGTGATGGTGTTCCCTTCTTAATTATTAGTTTTCACCGTGTCCAAGAAAACCACTGAGTGGTGAAAATACTCGAAAAGAAACAAAACTTGTATGGAGAGCACATATGCAGGTAGGAAGATTACAAGGATGACAAAACGAAAACACACCAGTGGCGGTTTTAAGACAGAAAGTAAAAATTTTCAGAAAATAAATTGCTTTTTAAGGGCAAATAGTAAACTCAAGAGGAACGAGATGTCCGAGCAACAGAATAAATCCGCTTCGTCCACAACTTCTCTACTCCTGGAGAGAACATTGATGAAATAGAAATGCATCGGCTGGTTTTGAGCAGCCACTGCTCCATACTTAGGAAGCTTCATAAGAAATTTACGCTTTGAAGCAATAAATACTTAGTTGAGCCCTGGCTAAGCTGTTGACGAAAGGGGAATTTTTCTCAGAATTTGTTGCGTTCGGTTTTCACTCGATATTATGCCCAGTTTTTAGTGCAAAGAGACCACGAGGTCTCCGAAGATTCGCTCATCAATAAATTATTGATATGAAGCTGAAGACGACCAGAAATCTCAGATAAACGCACAGTTATTGGGAACAAAGGTGCAGAGCCTAGGAAAGGTAACTGGGAAAATGAATGGAATCAATGCCACTTAGATCTTCAAAAGATCTTTAAAACACAAAATACGGCCCAAAAATTCCTTCTTTAGTGCTTTTTTCGTTTTGTATGTGTAGAGTTTAACAACTGAAGACGTTAACCAGTTGTGTGCTTAGCACAAGCATAGGCATAGTTTTGCCGATCCTCATAACATGCAATCGAGTTATTGTCAGATTCGTGCACGTTTGCAACTTACCGACAAGATTATGACAGCAGTTGAGGACCGTCGTTGTGAACAGCGTTGCAAGTTCAATTACAGTAGGACACGATACCGCGGTTAATTTGTGATGCATTTGTTGAGTTATTTATAAAGCGCTGATAAGATAGCCGCTGTATGTATCTGGACGACAAGAAGGAGGCCTAATGTTCCACCCACATGCAATTTATCGAGTTTATGCTGCGACAAAACCCACCAAGTATTGGTGATTTTTTTCGCATCACCGCCTAAACATAGAAGCGATGTTCGCAAGCTTGTCTGAACGGGTGATCACTTCTGAGACACCTGAGTGTTTCATATAAAAAGAAGAAAGAAAAGCACCGCTATCTTAGCTCAAAGACAGAAAAAAACAAAGAAATATGGCTCATATACAGACAGAACTCTGTGCAGAATGTGACTCCATTCTATTGCTCACAAAATCTTACGTTGTTTCTATTCTCCTAGTGGGATTATCGGTCGCCTACTCTATCGCGGTTACCCTTTCCATTCAGTACGCATTTAATTTCTTTTCTTCTCTGTCCGCTCTGTATTAGATAACGTATAAAACTTATTGTGCACAGTGTTGGTGATGATAATAATATTTGGTTTGGGGGGAAAGGAAATGGCGCAGTATCTGTCTCATATATCAGCGGACACCTGAACCGCGCCGTAAGGGAAGGAATAAAGGAGGGAATTGAAGAAGAAAGCAAGAAAGAGGTGCCGTAGTGGAGGGCTCCGGAATAGTTTCGACCACCTGGGGATCTTTAACGTGCACTAACAGCGCACAGCACACGGGCGCCTGTGTGTTGGTGCAAAGTTTGCTTTACCGAGGGCGGACACGCAATTATGGTCGCATAGATAATGTGCAAAAGCCCTATAATGCACTAAAACTTAAAAACCCAGCTTTTCATGGCAAGTTACGTTAGCAGTGAGAAAACCTTCATTTTGTTCTAATCAACATATTAATATGCCACTTCCTAACTAGGGTTCGCTCCAATCTTTATCTTGCTACTTTTCGCCTCGCCAGGATATCCACACAAATCACAGTAAACCGAAGCCTACATAATGCTTTGCGGGTTGAGACCGATGCTGCTTCCTTAAGGTCCCGAATGACAGGTGAAATATAACGGCGCTTACGAGGCTCCTTCTGATGAGCCGCTCGAAAATGGAGCTGCGGAGCTAGTTCACACACGTGCCATGAATTCCAGAGCTCCCTGTGCCCGCATAGGCATTTGATGAAATCACGCGGCGCCATCAAGCTCATTTTAATCGACGACATAAAAAAAGAACATACGCGTACCTAAAGCCTGCTGTAAACTTCAGCCCTGTCAATAACGGTCTTCCTTTTCTTCTCCACTTTATCTCTGCCTATCTTCTCTTCAAATTTCTTCTAGCCAGCACAGTATAAAGAAAGGAAGAGTGTAGAAGCGAAGATTGAAAACAGCAGAGGTAAATGATGTGCATATGTGGAAATATTACACTATTAAGAGTAGACAGCTGGTCTAGTTGGTTTGCCTTATTATGGAACATGGTACCAGCGCAAGAAACAAGGACAAAGGGAAAAGAAAGACAACACGAACGCCGGTTCGTGTTGTCTTTCTTCTCCCTTCGTCCTTGTTTCTTGCACTGGTACCATGTTCCATTACACTGTTGCGGCGTTTCTCTGCCTCCATCGGGAAAATTGAAAAATTGGTTTTTGGGGAAAGGAAGTGGCGCAGTATCTGTCTCACATCTCGGCGAACACCTGAACCGCGCCGTAAGGGAAGGGATAAAGGAGGGACTAAGAGAAGAAAGGAAGTAATAGGTGCCGTAGTGGAGGGCTCCGGAATAATTTCGAAATAACCGTCATGTGTAGTAAAAGACCTTACTTTCGAATAAAAAGTGAAGTTCTGAGTCAAGCTCTGGCTGCTTCTGGATTCTTTGTATTTGCGTGTTTTCAAGTTTTTGGTTCTGCAACTTTTTCATTGTAATTCACGAGTAAATGTCATAAGTACTGAAGCTGGGCAGAATGGTGGGCCTGTTGGTATGGTATGTTAAAGAAGAAAATACCAACCAAAAAAAGACGAATACACCAGGAGAGAACAACACAGGACAACGGATGTCATAAGAGCTGTCATTTCTGGCTCGCCTGATCTCAAACTACCATCAGTGAAAAATACCGTCGTGCATTTAAAACCAGAGGAATTTATTCACGCCAAAAGGAGTTCAATTCAACTCAATTTTATTTACTTTGTAACATACAGATATACAAGAACGGGTGGCAAAGACATCTGGGCCTTTAGCAAGTTTCTAGTTTGGGCTTATGCAATGAGCGCACAAAATAGCGTACCCGGGCGCTAGTTACAAGCAAGTGTAAAACGTGTATAATTTTACATGTTCAGAGGTGTGACTAAACTTGTAACAGGCACTTAGTTGTGGTTTTCTGCTACGAGAGATGAACTACAACTGTCTTTGCTTAGAACTGTTACATAGCCGGAAAAATAGCTGAAAATCCCTTATGTGTCTTCATTGTTCTAGGAAGCTTTTCCAGTCAAAAATGCTCCAGTTACTCCACTAAGCTTGTTGGAAGGCCAGGTAAGGTAGCAGACGCCACGTCATCGATGCATTCGTCAAGATTATACGATAAAGACAAAGTGACAGAACTGTATTTCTGTACAGTTTGTGCAATTCCTTTTATGGGTGGTGGCCTGTTCATTCCCGCAACCCTAAAATGTGAAAAGTTAACAAGGATGTACAAAGAAATCTCATGCTATCAGCAGGAATAATTAAGAACTCCTCAGGTCTTTATAGCCGTCTGTCCCCATTCTCTACAAGTTGTTCTCATCAGCACGGCAAGCTACACCGCTTCTAAGACAGTTAAATCGGCACCAAGAACATGAACAAAAACTGCAAAAATCAACCTTATTATTTGTCATTTTTAGAGAAATCTTAAATCCAGGTCTTCTAACGATCAACCCAAGGCGCCTCCTCAGTCTTTCCCTGTTAGTTCGTAATGAAGCAGAGGAAACCATTTAAGCTTGCCGCCTCACAAACTCTCGGCGTCTGCTGTCGATTCGAAGCTTCAACCTTTCTGCCCCAAAATATTCACACACCAGTAGCGCTGCAATTATTCCCATTGCCTCCTTGTAATAGAAACGAAGTCTTGACTCCTTTCCGGACAGAGAACCCAATAGCCGAGAACACCCTAAAGAGGCTATCAAGTCTCCAAAGTTCCCGACACTGCTATTGTCGCAGACACCTGCGAAGGCATTTAAAAGAAAAAAAAGCATACTTGTAGAGAAGCAAAAGGGCAGAATGACAGCAAAATTTCAGCAAAACTCAAGTGCGTTGTCCGGAGTCTATTTTCAGCCCCTTGCTGAGGGTGCGGCGTCTGTGTAAATGGCGGAAAGCTCTGTCGTTGTCGTCGTCTCTGGTGCACCGCGATAAAGGAAATTGTGGACGCATGGCGGCAGCAGGCGACGTTTGAGCGAAACAACGCAGAGTATGCTGCAAGTGGCGAGCGTGTTCCATGGCACTCCACGACGGTGCACCGTTCACAGCAAATTTCCCCGAGACGGTTTAAAGGCGTGACAGAACCGCTCGCCTGAAGTGTGAGAATCAGCGCTAGGGTTTGTCCATTTTTTTCGTTGCGTTGCCGTCGTTCCTTCTAGACATGAACCAACTACCCCTAATCACCATTCTACATAAGCGTGCGAGGGCGTCAGCAATGTGTAGTGCGGGTTCTGTGACAAGCGAGAAAAAGAAGACGCGGTATAAACTCGAAATTAAAGCGTTATTCCTTCCCTGTTCATGGCCTTCTTGAGGTCGACTTCACTGGTGTTGCTTTCCGGCGTGCTTTTCTTATGCCTTTACTGAGCACAGGTGAAGAGCAACCTCTGCCTCCCGATTCTCGACCGATCCCCCAGTGTGGGCAAGTGCCATCTTTTGAAAGGCCAACAATAACAACCACTATCTCTCTGCGGATCAAGCAGTGCTACATGTGATAGGAGATGTTTGGTCGGCGTCTGTAAATACGATAATGAGACAGCTCTCACAGCGTTTGATCTGTACTCTGAGGCGTTGTTTATGCTGGTGGTATCAGGTCAATGACCCGTACAACTTCAAATGGAGCAGAAAGCTCGTCTGGTTAACCGGTACACTTTGAGTGCTCTTTCTGCAGTCGTGTTTTTCGTGCCTCCCCAAAATGAGCTAGTGCAGTTACATGCAATGCTGTGTGGTGTAGCTTTGTTTCAAACTCGGACGCAATACAACTGAAACTTTCTTAATACTTCAAAAACCCTACGGGGAGTTTGCTCTGAAAATGGCACAAAGTTTGATGGTTCATACCATTTTCAAAAGGCAGAGGATACGTTCTAGATGATCCGCGATCTGTAAGGTCGTTAAAGTCAAGAACTGACGAAAATTTGGAGTAAACCAGAGACCTCCTGCAATATGGCATTCAAAGACATTCAAAGCATGTTCGCAATGCACATCACAGACCATACTTTGAAATATAACTCGCACATGAACCGCGAGACGAGCACCCCCCGCTACTCAAGGAAACATAGGATCGGGAGCAAAGAACGGAAGAACATCAGACTTCTCATATTTTATCATAGCTCTGACGGAGGGGCTGCAACCTTGAATGCAGCATGAAAATCACTCATGCACGCAAGCATATAATAAGCGAAGATATTTTTATTTTGCTTTGCATGACACTGCTATTCTTAAAATCATCTGAAAGCACCCGTGTAAACGCACTTTCCGCAGTATGAAGGTGAGCAGTGATTAAATCAATATTTCGTACCACATTGGCTACATGTCAGTCCTATTGCGTGCTAATCATACCCAAAGGTAGGGCTTTGTTAGCATGATAGCTTTGAAGTGTATGCTAGCTTGTGGTAATTAATCGAGGGAGTAATAAACTGACTACAAAAACAATAGAAGCTTTCAGGCAGCAAAGTATTCCTCAAGCTCGTACCCTAATTACGAAGTATTTCTGTTACAACTCTATTAATTTCTGCATTTAATTGCCCCTCACCTTAGGCTCTGATGTTTTCTTCGTAATCGATCCTTGTCAATGAGAAAACAATAGAATGTAATAAAAAAAATTCTATCATACCAAGCGATGACTATGCATTAACTGAAGGCTTAGAATTAATAGCTACGTCATTTTTATTCGTCAGTTTTTGCCGACTGACACTGGTGTCCTGAGCTAAGGATTGTGCAATGGCAATTTATTCTTGTTGTTTTTACAAAATGCGTCCGAACACCAAGACTCATGAAACACGCCTCACCCAAATATCTATTTTGCTCTTCAAGCCCACGTGCTCTCACAAAAAAAATAAATATCCTTATACGGTAGCTGAACACCTCCTTGCACGTGACCTACATTTTTTGCCGGTTAAAAGCTCTGTATATTGGCTTGAGGTGACTGACAGGAAAATTTTCATTTCAAAAAGCATTTTATCGAGGTAGCTCCGTAAACGTCTTTTGTACCAGAGATTGGCTTTCGCTTCAAATCGAAGTTTCGCTTCGAATCGTCCTTTTTAGCTCAGCGAATCTTGCCTCATAAAAACTGTGAATGCCTGTGGGACCGCATTCTTCAGTACAGCGGCACAAATGTTGCGACGAGCGACGGTTTAAACCCTCACAACAAGGGGAGCGCATCAAGCAATCCGCAGACAGCATTCGTCGCTACTTCTTGTGCGATGCAGTCAGCAATGTGGAGGGGCATACGGATGTTTTATTCATAGCAAAGAAAAAAAAAGAAATGCACCATAAGTGTTTTTACGACAGGAACTGCTAAGAACATCGCGAAAAAGATGCTGCTGCATGAAAGCCGTACAAAAGAATCATTACTCTCTACATGTGCCGATTCTCTTAGTAGGCATATAAATACGGTGGTATCCAGTGTCCCAAGTAGTGTAGTGAATGACCTTAGGAAGGAAACAGACGCATATTCTATGTAGCTTCCGTGCTCTAAGAAAAATGGAAAGCGCTTCGGTGGAAGCTCTGGTGAAAATGCACTCATGACCAAAAAAAAAATAAACTGACGTGTGAGCAGTTGCGCTGAAATAAAGATGAAGGGTGCCGAGCCCTTCAGCTTTCGAGGAAACAGCAGAAGAAACAGCAGCCCATCGTACTGAGCAGATATGCCGTAGTGTGCAAGATGTGCAGATGGCCCTTGCTTCTACTACTAAACAGCGAAGCTTAGGTGCAAAATGGCTTGAAGAAGAGAGTCCAATAATGAACTACAAATTTTTTTTATTTTTTTGCATCCAGCAAACTGCCCATCATCATCATCATCATTATAATCAGCCCACTATGTCCACTGCAGGAGGAAGGCTTTTCCCAATGACTTCAATATAGCCATGCATTGTGCCTTCTTCTTTTGTTGTTGCCAAGAAGAAAGAAAAGGAAAGTGGACAGGCCTGCCCACTGGCTCAAGCTGAGCCACAATCGCTACCACGTGCTGAAAGTAGGAGAGTTTAAAAATAGGACAGAAAGATAGGATAGAAAAGACGAGCGCTGTAATGTCCCAGGCCGATCCCGGAGGCAGTGCAGTACCGGGCCAGCCGGTGGCGGAAGTGAAGCAACCTTAAAGCACTCCGCCACATTTCCAAAAACAAGTTTAATATGTTGGGTTCAAATGGGACCCGTATAAAATATTCTATGGGACCCGATACCACCTGCATTGTACCAGCGACAGTGACAGCTAACCTATACCAGAAAACATCGTAATCTTATCTACCCGCTTGACTCTGCATCCATTCGAATCCACTCACCTACCTTAAATGTCCATTGGCAATCTCTAATGGACATTGCAAGCCCTGCCCTTTTTTGCTGCGGGATTTTAGGCAAAATTCCTTCAATTGCTTTCCCGAGTACGACAGTGCTCTGGTATGATGAACATTCGAAGAAGGAACAGCGCCATGCGGCGAATGGGGAATGTGAGCTGTGTCCACCGTTTCGACAGTGTGCGATATATAAAGAATGCTATAAAATGCAGAAAAAATTGCAGGATTGCTCTTAATGGTATTTAAGAGCGGAAATGCGAAAGCCTTTTCCTTTCCGGACTTTCTTCCTCCATATCTCGTTTTTCATGTGAAATTTTCTTTGTTTTTTATTTAGTGTATATTTTCATCATTGTGTTCTTATTTTATTTTATTGTTATGCTAAGTAAGCCTTCAAACGCATTTACATTGTTTTCCATCGAAATAATCACACAACCGGCTTCAAACATAACATCCAGTTTCATTAATTCAATTTCATTAATTAAGAAATTAAAATTTATACACTAATCTTTTCCCATTTCAAGATCATTTCACGCACTACCTAACACAATAAAACTTTCGCACATTTATTTCCACAGAACGGCATAATCGCGCAGACAAAATTTACGGACACATTTTGCTGACGCGACATAACCGTATAATGCTTTCGTATTAATATGTATGAAGTGGTGACAGGGGTCTCGCATTTGATGGAAGGTTCACAAATATGGATATCTGTTTTCCTTGCATCGAGGGCGCTGGAGCTCATCGTAGAAACGGCATGCAGCCAAAAGGGCTTTCGAGGGGGCATTGATCATCCGGAGCGAATTTGGAATTTCGCCAAAAGCGAAACCGCATTTGCCTGCTACGTAGACGTCAAACATGAAATACACCGTCGCTCTTCCTGAGGGTCGCTACTGTTTTCTTAACGGTGGTGCTTAGCATTCTTGAGTACAAGGACAGCAGGTGTTTACCAGCATTTGATGAAGTGGCTGCATGTTCTTTCAACTTATTTCTGTTTGCAGGTTTTGGGGCGGCTGTTCTCCTTCGAAAGGAGGCGGTAGTGCCTTTATTGCCAACGCTGAGGACACCTGTGTGCGTTTTTATTTCTAGTGAAAATTGATTAGCTGCATCTTCCTAGTTCTGTTTCTATTTCCTCTATTTCGAGATACCCAGTGCTTCAATGCTACATATTGCCCCTGCTGCAACATGCCCCGAGATACCCAAACCAACTGCTTCCCTCTCTGCATTCATACTGGTGACGTCAAGACCGAAAACAAAAAGGACTCCGCGATCAGAATTAGGAGGTGAATGGCATTCTAATCTAGCCTCAGGGACCGACACAAAAAATGAAACTATCCTGACGTCATCGCTTGTTCTATCCGGGACACGGCGGCCGCATTTCGATGCAGGCGAAATGCTAGAGGCCCGTGTTCTGTGCGATATCAGCGCATGTTAAAGAACCCCCGGTAGTCGAAATTTCCGGAGCCCTTCACTACGGTATCCCTGAGAGGCTGAGTCGCTTTGGGACGTTAAACTCCAATAAACCATAAACCAAACCTGTTTTCTTGTGAACACGCTGGCGATTGATTTCCCTCTATTTCACTTGCGAACGTTTTCCAGGCTAGAAAAGTTTCGTTCTCAGTGAAAGTACCCTCTTTGTCGTTAGAAACCTGGGTTGTATCGATTGAGGCCAATTTGAATTTATGCTCACAGTCCATTACAGTAAACTTTCACGTTTTGGCTCAAGAGAGAAAATGAAAAAAATATATTAAAATTGGTTCTTGAGCAAAGGAAATGGCGCAGTATCTGTTTCACATCACGGTGGACACGCGAACAGCACCGTAAGGGATGGAATAACGGAGAATTGAGAGACGAAAGGAAGAAAGAGGTGCCATAGTGGAGGGCTCCGGAACAATTTAGACCACGTGGGGTCTCTAACGCGCACTGACAGCGCACAGCACACCGGTGCCTTTACGTATCACTTCCATCGAAACGCGGCCGCCGCGGTCGGGTTCGCACTCGGCTACTCCGGCTCAGTTCAAGAGCGCCTTAACCACTGAGCCACCACGGCGGGCAGAACTTTGAGATGTTATGAAAGATGTCGTCCGAAACGCGCGTGCGCGGTCCACACAGCTGCCTAAAGGCGGTCTTAAGCCTTCAAACTTCGTTGATTTATCTATTTTTCTAATATTTATTTTGTTTTATGCATTGCCTGTATGTCTTTCACAACAATCCTCAGAGAACAAGCATTCGCATACTGTTAGCAGCATCATTTAATACATCGTTTTTTGGTAAAAAAAAATTGTCTGCAAGTTTCTGTGCGACGACGTCAGTGCATGTTAAACATACCCAGGAGGTCGAAATTATTCCGGAGCTCTCCAGTACGCCACCTCTTTATTCCTTTCTTCTCTTAGTTCCACCTTTATCCCTTCCCTTACGGCGCGGCTCAGGTGTCCGGCTATAAATGAGACAGATACTGCACCATTTCCTTTCCCCCAAAACCAATTTTCAATTTTCAATTTTTTCTCAGGGACATAGATTTTACAGAAAACACCGATTCAGGCGTTGCGGTTATGAGTGTGTAATGCGCTTACACGTGTGCTGCAAAGCAGCTAATAATTAATAATAATAATAATAATAATAATTGGTTTTTGGGGAAAGGAAATGGCGCAGTATCTGTCTCATATATCTTTGGACACATGAACCGCGCCGTAAGGGAAGGGATAAAGGAGGAAGTGAAAGAAGAAAGGAAGAATAGGTGCCGTAGTGGAGGGCTCCGGAATAATTTCGACCACCTGGGGATCTTTAACGTGCACTGACATCGCACAGCACACGGGCGCCTTAGCGTTTTTCCTCCATAAAAACGCCGCCACCGCGGTCGGGTTCGAACCCGGGAACTCCGGATCAGTAGTAATAATAATAATAATTAACCAAATTTTACAATTTTGCCGCAGTGGTAGCGTGGGAGTTGGCTCAAAAGCACCGAAGATATGAAAAGTGCAAGGCCAGACAAGCGGCTGAAACGCCAGAATACTGCGTAGTAGCCACAAGTACAGCTGCTTGCTACTACTCTGGTCTGTCTCTCTGTCTGTTGCTGCCAGGAAAAAAGAAAGTGCACAGGCCTGCTCACTGGCTCAAGCCGAGCCACAATCGCTACCACGTGCAGATAGAAGGAGAGTTGAAAGATCAGATAGAAAGACAGGATAGTAAAGACGCGCTAAAGACAAGGCCGATCCCGGAGGCAGTGCAATACCGGGCCGACAGGTGGCGGGAGTGAAGCATCCTTCAAACTCTCCGCCCCGTTTCCAAAAATAAGTCCAACTTGGACCCGTAACAGATACTCCAGGGGTCCGGACACTACTCTGGTCACCGGGCCATCTTTATGGCTATACAGTGCAAGACATTATGTGCATTGAAGAAGAAATAAAGAGATTTTAGTAGCCTTGGATAACGATTGTACAAGCTTTGTATACCTAAGACAACACGTTTTTGGAAAAGCTAGAAAGGTATACCCAAAATGTAACCCTATGTTTGAAACCTTAAGTTAAACCACGAGCATCGCCACGAAGATTTTCGCTTCTAGATATCCACGCTTAACACTTTAGCTAAGCATCAGCCCAACTTTTTCGCGTTCTCCATAACGACTACAATACACTGAGGCGGAGAGCATATATATATATATATATATATATATATATATATATATATATATATATATATATATATATATATATATATATATATATATATATATATATATATATATATATATATATATATATATATATATATACCCTCCGCGAGGCGACACCTCCTCTCCCTCTATCCCAGCGGAGCACATCTGGTTGAGCGAGCGGCGCCGACGGCGGCGCCATCTGTTGGAGCGTGACTGCGGCGTTGCTAGGAAACGGTGGCTGAAGGTCGGCCATGGCATAGGACATATGGCATACGGCGCGACGAGCAGAAATGGCTCGCTGGCTGGCGTAGTAAAGATTTCGCTTTAAAATATGGATTAGCCCAGCTAAACCAGAAAATACAAAGCGAAAGATGGCGTTCACTGTGTTCACTGGCGTTGGCGTTGGCAATGTTCTAGTTGGCGATGGCTTTGAGGAAAGGAAGGGCGCATAACTGGCTCCCTGAATGTGCAGACGCCTCATTCAAGCTCTGATACATGTGGCGGTGGTGAGATAGGCATATGGCCTGAATGCATTTGCGCTGACAGCGTTGTGGCTGACATGTCGCACTGCAGCAATAGCTAGGCCGCAGCGTTCATTTGGTGATGAATCTCGCGATCAACCATTAACTGTAATGCCACCTCCCAGGGTGGCAGGAGGGCGCGCTGCCTATCCACTATGCTGAACGCAATCAAAGCAAGCTTTTGCAGTTGGACACCAACGCCACACACATGAAAGGGAAATTGAGGTCTCCACTGCCCCACGGAGCCGGTTGTGCGCCTTTCCTTTCGTGAAAATGAATGGCATTTGCGAAGTAGTCAACTCCTATGAACTCTATGAACGCCGTCGGCTCACTTGTTTTGTTCGGTTTTTCAGGAAAGGAAATGGCACAGTAACTGTCTCACATATCTCGGTGGACACCCGAAGTGCGCCTTAAAGGAAAAGATAAAGGAGGGAGGGAAAGAAGAGAAAACTGGAACTTTAAAATGGGATTCCGAGGAAAGGTGCGGCGCTGCGCAGCGGCGGAACACCTGTAGCTCGGTGCTACTAGTGGCGGATGCGCAGTAGTGACTAGGGAGCGTGAGGGAGAGAAATATCCTCGGCGAGGCTAGCGTTTTGACGTCATGTGCTTTCTCGGAGCCCCGCCACGGCAAAATCGCAAGTTCGCGGCCAGTGAAGCTTTCACTTTAAAATCAATTTAAATTTAAAGCCCGTTATGTGGATAAAAAGTCTCATAGCAAAACTGTCGTTTCTGTGCAGCCTGTTCTGCTCCTTCGAGAGCGAAAGAAGAGTTACTCCGACATGGCTGGAAAAGTGGCACTTGCATCGTCTGAAGCTGAGTAGAACTGTGCGTTTATATGATTATCTTGTGGGTGTTTTTGGTTGGTTTTCAGCTCCCCTTTCACTTTCAAGCTTTCCCATCATCGGAGTTCTCAGCCTCTCTGATTTAGGTGGCAGTTTTGGGCATGTTATTTAAGACATCTTTATTGTTCCTCTTCACGAGGCGAGCATCTGGTGCATGTAATCAGTAGTACGTGAGGCAGACCGGCGTTATATTCGCTTAGTATTTTTAATCTTCGTTTTATAATGCTGCATCTAAAATATAGTGCTCGCTATATGATTATCCTTGGTTACGAGGAAAGTTCGTGATTGATTTGCGTCTATAGGCAAAAATATCACCCTAATATGGTGGACATCACAATGCGCGACACACAACTAACGTGTTGGTTGGTCGGATTTTGAGGTAAGGAAATATTGCAGTAACTCTCACATATCTCGGTGCACACCCGAACCGTGCCGTAAAGGAAGGGATAAAGAAGGCAGTGAAAGAAGAAAAGAAAAAAGAGGTGCAGTGGTGGTCTCCATATAGCTAGGATAGATAGGATAACTTTATTCAGCTCTAGCGCAAGCGCTTTTATGCGGTTCAGATGACTCCATCTCCGCCATGGTCGTTTGCCCCTATTCCAGGGCTCCGCTGGATGCTGACGTCCGCTGAGCTCTCTGTATTAGACCGATCTGGTGGTCTCAAAAGAATATCCACCAGCTGGGGATCTTTAATGTGCACCGCCATCGAAACACAGCCGCTGCGATCGAGTTCGAACTAAGGCGGAGTTCCAGGTTTCGAATCAGACCGCGGCGGCTGCGTTTCGATGAAAAATGAAATAAAAATTGGCTTTAGGGAAAAAAAGAAGGCGCAGTATCTGCCTCATATCAGCGGACACTGAACCGCGCCGTAAGAGAAGGGATAAAGGAGGGAACAGAAATCGCACCCATGTGCTCTCCGATGTCAGTGCACGCTAAAGTTGTTGCGACTGCTGGAAGAATAAATAGAAATAGCACAGCCCTGCCCACTTGCTCAAGCTGTGTCACAATTGCTGCCACGTACAGACAGTAGGTGATTTCAAAGAGATGTGAGAGGAAAGATTGAAAGGATGCGCGTTGCAACAATCGCGTCATCTGAAGCCACAACGGTTTAGCAACAGATACACCCGCTGACAAGGAGGCGTCACCATATCTGCGAGAGCCCCTAGATCCCAGCCATATGTGACCAGGAAATCCCCAGGTGGTCGAACATATTCCGGAGCCCTCCACTACTGCACCGGTTCCTTCCTGTCTTCTCCCAACCCCTCCTTTATCCCTTCCCTTGCGGCGCGGTTCAGGTGCCCGCCATGATGTAATAGATACTGCGCCATTTCGTGTCCCCAACAACCAATTTATATAATTATTATATGGTGAAGCTTATGCTGAGTGATTAAGCTTTTGTACTGCATAAGCTAAATTTTGTTTGGTTTGAATTCTTGTTTTATTTATGGTTTGATGTATGGAATTTATGGGCTCGGGGTAATTTCTATCGCCGGAGGTTGTTAAGCGTGCAATGAAATTTCACTGCGCGGGGGATTCTTGCATTTCGCTAGCATTTCGCCTCCATCGAAATGCTACCGCTGCGACGGGTATTGAACGCGTCTGTTTGGAGTCAGCAGCCAAGCACCATAGCAATTAAGCCATCGCAGCGGTCATATGCTAATTTTAACATCCCGACAGCATACTATATTTGTATTGATTAATAATAATTGGTTTTTGGGGAAAGGAAATGGCGCAGCATCTGTCTCATATATCGTTGGACACCTGAACCGCGCCGTAAGAGAAGGAATAAGGAAGTGAGTGAAAGAAGAAAGGAAGAAAGCGGTGCCGTAGTGGAGGGCTCCGGAATAATTTCGACCACCTGGGGATCTTTAACGTGCACTGACATCGCACAGCACACTGGCGCCTTAGCATTTTTCCTCCAGAAAAACGCCGCCGCCGCGGTAGGGTTCGAACCCGGGAACTCCGGATCAGTAGTCAAGCGCCCTAACCACTGAGCCACCGCGGCGGGTATATTTGTATTGCAAATTTCGCATTGATGGTGAAATATGGCTTTAGTGAGGCATTTGTCAATATTGTAGGCGCACTCTGCTGGATGAAATTTGATGTAGAACGCTCCTTTGCGGAGTGTTTTACATATTTCCGGTTGGAGCTCTTAAATCGCATCACCGTCTTCATTGAAACTAATGCTGCTGTTTCCTACGCATGTCATTGTATACAAGTATCACTGCTAGTTTGTGCATAGTTCGATCGCACAACGATCCTAAAGTGGTAGAAAAAAATTAGCGGTGGCTTAGCTAAGCTATGCCTAGTGTACATAGAAAAAGGTGCCGCAACGAGCAAGGCTTCTGTTCTGACAAGTTCTTCGAGAGCCGTTGAACTACAACCATAAAAAAGTGTTTGGCCTAAAGCTTTAACCTGGAGACGCCTGTGTGCCGGGCGATGTCAGTGCAGGTTAAAAATCGCCAGGTGATCGAAATTATTCCGGAGATCTCCACTATAGTACCCCTTTCTTCCTTTCTTCTTTCACTCTCACCTTCCATTCCTTACGGCGCGGTTCAGGTGTCCGCTAAAATGTCAAGCAGATACAGCCCCCATTTCCTTTGCCCAACAGCCAATTTTCCAATTTATGTCCCCTTATCGACGCCTCTGCAGCTAGTCCACACTGTGAGGCCTCGACACATTAATGTTTCGGACTCTCAACATTACGGAGGTTCGCTTTCTCGGTGGACACCTCAAGTGCGCCATGACCGCCGATTAAAAGCTTGGGTTGCAGAGGGCGTTCTTGACGCGCTTCAGGTGTCCACCGACAAAGGCATCCAGCTATGCTCTTTTCCTTTTCTCAAAACAGAGAGAGGTTTCAGACTGCGAATAAAATTACACTGGGAACTAGACAGTGTTATTTGCTTTGTACAAGTCACCCCTGGCATAATACTCCAGCATGAACTTGGTAGTAATAGGTGGTCGTCGTTTCAGTAAATACCACTTTTAATCAGACATTTAGCTGGTCGTAAGAGTTCCTGCTTTCCGAGTCTAGAGAGACATTTCCCAAGTGCCGACAACGGCACTATATATGGACTGTCAACATCTACGCCACCTGCAGTTAAAACGGTGCCGTGAAATGTAAACAAAGACGTCGTGGTCCTTCCGCACAAATGGTGGGGAGTTTCCTCAAATGCTGATTTGAACCCCGTTGCAGCTGTTGCTGAAGAAGTTTTTTGTTTTGCCCGCCGCGGTGGCTCATCGGTTAAGGCACTCGTCTACTGAGCCGGAGCACCTGGGTTCGATCCCGAGCACAGCGGGTGTGTTTCGATGGAGACGAAACTCAAAGGCGCCCGTGTGCTGTGTGATGTTTTTTTTTAGCTTTAGTGAATGCTTTTTACTTTTTATATCAAGAATCAAGAATGCTTTTTAGCTTTTATAGCGTTGACGTCACAAAGCAATTGGCTATGAAAAATTCTGTAGTAGAGAACTGTGGGTAATTTCGACCACCCGGGGTTATTTAACATACACTGACATCGCATAGTAGACGGGCCTCTAGCATTTCGTCTCCGTCCTAAGGCGACCGAGCCAGCCGGGATCAAACACGCCTATTGCTCGTCAGCAGCCGAGCGCCCATAACCACTTAGCCACCGAGGCAGCCATTCAAGAAAGTTTGGCTCTTGCCACAATTATTTATTTCCTATGAAATGAAGGACAAGTTGCTGACAATAGTCGAAAAAAAGAAGTTTCGAAACACGTACAAGTTTCTCGTTCACAATGAATAGGGAGGAGAGGTGGCAATGTTATATGCATAGAATAAAATGGGGCATCAGATGTAGATGCAAAACATGTAACCTGTGTTCCTGCTTAAAGGTTCTTGCGCGGTCTGGAGGATGACATTACAGCAGTTCTCAGGTTCCTCTCATTGGACGAGAATCCCACACAGGTTTCAAAACTTTTCTTTTTTTAACAATTATCAGTGGCTGCTTCATGATCTGAGCACATCATCATGCTTGACCAGGCGGACGTCCATTGAGCTCTCGAGCACAATAATAATAATAATTGGTTTTTGGGGAAAGGAAATGGCGCAGTATCTGGCTCGTATATCGTTGGACACCTGAACCGCGCCGTAAGGGAAGGGACAAGGGAGGGAGTGAAAGAAGAAGGGAAGAAGGAGGTGCCGTAGGGGAGGGCTCCGAAATAATTTCGACCACCTGGGGATCTTTAACGTGCACTGACATCGCACAGCACATGGGCGCCTTAGCATTTTTCCTCCATAAAAACGCATCTTGAGTACACAAATATAGATTTCACGCGTGAGTTTACGGAGTACTTGGTATCGATTGATCTCGCCGCCAGCCGACCGTGTGCAAAAGTACGCTGTTCATCTTTGAAAGTGCTCGATAAAAGGCGCCAAAAATGAACAAAGGAGAGCGAAATCGAAAGATTTTTGCCCCAGCCGCTCTGTCATTACCGCTGCCGCCGCGGCGAGGCGATAGAAGATGCGGTGAGCCGCGAAGCGATGACGGTAATGAGAAAAGTTATTTCCGCTTCATCGGCGCCAGTCGCCCTTTCTACTCTCCTGGCCGAGTGCTGCGGAGCGAATAACTGGTGCTTTGCCGTCGGAGGGTCATTAGCTTCAGTCATTGTCGTAATCGCCGCGAAATCACTAATGTCACTGCAGTTTTCGCCCAGGCGTGCCTGGTGCTAAAATTTACAGAAGTGTTGGCGTCTCTCCTTGCTTATCTTGCTTCCTTTGTCAGTTTTTGCTTACCTTTTTTTCTGACTCTTTTGGAAGCAGATATTGCAGCGGCATATTAGGAAGTACATTTCATCGCACCTCGGCTTCACTACTTTACAAGAATATGGGAAGCTATTTAAGAACTAATATGTTTGGTCCTGGTTATTTTTAATGACCACAAAACATCTGCATTATAGAAATGCGTCAATGTTTGGCATACTCAACCAATTATTTTGGCATTCATTCTTCAGCCTATTTGCATTGTTCAACTCCCGCCTAGAGTTTTTGTGGAAACCTTCATTAGCCGTTGAAAAAAGGGAGTTTAGAGAGTACGCGTGACCCGCTGCGAGCGCTTTGTCGTGTCAATTTTTTCTCGCCAGTCCCAAATTGGATGTGCTGTGGTCCCGTGGAGGCCTGGTTCACAGTTTTTCTGACACGTCTTTGGAAGTGCCACGACATCGTAGCTCAAACCGCGTCTACGCCTGTGTTCAAGTCACTTCTAATAAGCAGTGGTTCCCGGTGTGATCCTTTCCCTTACGGCGCAGTTCAGGTGTCCAACGATATATGACACAGATACTGCGCCATTTCCTTTCCCCAAAAACCAATTATTATTATTATTATTAAAATGACAGGCACACTATAACCTCATTTCTTGGTGGTCACCTCAAACACGCCGTGAGGAAAGAGAGGAAGGTAGCCGCGGTGCCTCAGTGGTTCAGCCGCTCGGCTACTGATCCGGTGTACCCGGGTTCGAACCTGACCGCAAAAAATTAAAAGTGGATTCTGGGGAAAGAAAATGGCACGGTATTTATCTCACATACCGGAGGGCACCTGAACCGCGCCGTAAGGAAAGGGATAAAGGAGGGAGTGAAAGAAGAAAGCGAGAAAGAGGTGCCGTATTGAAGGGCTCTGGAAAAATGTCGACCACTTGGGGATCTTTCACGTGCACTAACATTGCGCAGCCCACCGGCGCCTTAGCGCTTCGCCTCCATCGAAACGCGGCCGCCGCGGTCGGGTTTGTACCCGGGAAGTCCGGATCAGTAGCCCAGCGCGCTGATCACTGAGACACCGCGGCGGGTCGAACCTGACAGCGGCTGCAGCGTTTCGATGGAGGCGAGACGCAAAGGCACCCGTGTGCTGTGCGATGTCGGCGCACGTTAAAGATACCCAGGTGGTCGAAATTATTCCGGTGCTTTTCACTACGGTTCGACGACGAATGTTTGCGACGACGAATGTTTGCCCCGTTAAGGAGCAATGTCGTGGCGCCTGACATTTTCTTTTGGTGCGTTGGTACCGACAAATGCTGCGCATTTTCCAACCTATATGGTATCTTAACTGCTGCAGGAATTGATGGAAATTGTCTTTTTATTTCAATTTATATATTTACATTTTCTCATTCTTCTATTTATTTCTATTTATTTTTTACTTCTGGTAGCAGAACTACACAAATTGTCAAAATAATTATATAAACGGCCATTCTCCGACATATATGTCAACAAACGATGAAAATGTTAGTTGCCGAAAGGCAAGAAGTCCTTTGAAACAACAATTCAAGCTAAAGGTAACTCGAACGGCAGAACAACCGCATTTTTGTCGCCTTTATTTATTGAAAATCATCAACATTAGATGTATTCAATTGCATGTGATCACCTCTTTCCTAAGAAGTTGCCACATTTCTGCAATGAAGTTAGCTACCATTGGCGATGAAATCCTAGAAGTTCAAGAGTTTTTTTTCATGCTTTGAATGCCTGGCCATTAGTTTTTCCCATGCTTTGAATGTATGGGCATTACAGGATCAACTGCAAAAGATAAACAGACCGAAAATATTTAGTCTTAACAGCCGAAGACCAAGTTCTTCGACAAGAAAAGATAGCACCGTTAAATTCATGATGTATGGCATGTAATAGAAGCTGGCAACCATGTGCAGCAATTATATACTACTGCAGAGTTAAAAATCACTGTGGACAGACGTCTAGACGTCTAGGAATACTTACAAGAGGCCGCTCTGATTTTGGCAACTTCTTTCAGTTGGCCGGTACGTACGATCGAAGTGGCTGCGTAAGTCGCCGGAAATGAAGGCGCCTTTCATTAATGGCCTCTGGCACTTAGCTGGCAAGAAAGAAAAGGCAGACATCTTTTGTTCTATTATGCACTAAGCCCTGTTCAAACCAAAAGCACTAAATGCAGCGAGGGAAAATCACCACCCATTCAAGTCCCCACGGCCTGCTTCTTCTGCGGAATAAATTTAGACTGTTCTTTTAAACACCTAGTCACTCCGCATTCTTGAGGACCAGTGTGCTGCCTTATCTTTATGCCGACTTTTTATCTTCCTTCTTCGCTTACTTGCCCCCTTCGGGCTCTAACGCTGGAGTTTTTTTTTTCCATACTGGACTTGAAAAGGAAAAAAAAAACCTCTCGTTTAAGAAAATGAAGCGCGAAATTTGGGGTAACATCATTTGAACTAGATGAATTTTACAAGGTTCTTTTTTTACTTCGAGAATATTTCTCTTTGTTTTATTTCTTTTCATGACAAGGGATTCACGAAGAAAGCCTCCTCGTATATGAGTTTTCAAGACGTGCTTTCGTGAGTGCGAAGTTGTCGCTAAAGGGCAGTGCTTGGGAATGCGAAGAACGTAGTGCATAAGGCAGCTAGGAATGGCATTTTAGTTCAAGAGACCCCAGAGGTCGAGGCATTGTAGATTATTACATCAGAACATTAAGGTTGTACGCTGCATCCTCAGAAGATCTTGATGCTAGGACGAAGAACCTGATAAAAATGCCTTCTGGGTTTTCGTTTGCCCTGAGGTGCGGGAAAAAATGGGGCGAATCAGCTGGCTCTCCTGAATAGATGGTTTATGGGCTATGGGGATTTGTCGTCCCAAAGCGACTGAGGCTATAAGGGACGCCGTAGTGAACGGCTCCGGAAATTTCGACCACCTGGTGTTCTTTAACGTGCACTAACATCGCATAGTACACGTTGAAGATCCCCATGTGGTTAAAATTTCCAGAACCCTTCACTAGGAGTCCTTCAAAGCCTGAGCCGCTTTGGGACGTTAAACCCCGATAAACTATAAACCATCTTTTCAGGAGAGTCAACTGAAAATAAACCTGTGATGCTATAGGACTGAAAATTTTCTGTGAAATTGTACGTGCACTTATACTCGTTTAAACGGGCATTTCCTTAATATGGCTAGAATTAACTTCCGGTTTCGTGCATGCTATAAGGTTACATTGCTGTGCGCGAGTACGTACAGCAATTGTCGCAGACATCTTAAGCTGAACCTGCAGGCATAGTCTGTGAGCGTCGTTTTCAGGTTATCTTGAAGTTTCGGCGTGTAGTCTGGATGGCAGTTAAAATGAAGATTGCAAATTGTGCGGCTTGAAAGCCACCGCGGTGCTCAGGGGTTGTGGTGCTCGGCAGCTGACCCGAAAGATGCGTGTTTGATCCTGGCCGCGGTGGTCAGATTACGTTGGAGGCGAAATGCTAGTGCCCTTGCATTGTAAAATGTCAGTGCACGTTTAAGAACCTCAGGAGGTTGAAATTACCTGGAGCCCTCTACTACGGCATCCCTCATAGTCTAAATCGCTTTGGGATGCTGAACTCTATGTAACAAACTCAAACCTTATTGTGGAGTTTGAGGGCTTCAGGCGACGGATGGGCTATGCGGGATGCCACAGGCGAGGCTTCAAAATTAATTTGTATGGCCTGCAGTTCTCTAAAGTGCTATGTTATTGTCTAACATTCAGGCGATTTTGTATTTAATCTCCATGAAAATATAGCCTCCTCGGCTAAGATCGAACCAGCGACGTTGGAATGAGCTGCCTAACGCCAAAGCCACAGAACCACTATTGGGTAAGGCGTCACGTGCGTTTGATTATTTTTAGTTCAGAAATCGTGAATTGATGATACAAAATAGGCTTCAGAAGTTTATTGCCAGTTTGGTATTCTGATTTCATTACATTGGAAAACAGTAGGATAGGACCGAAGCGTCTTCATAAGTAATGTATTGTTCCTTTTTCTTGTTCTGTTTTTCAGTCCCATTATTTTCTTGTTTCTTGGGTGTTTCAAATCGCAGTGACTTAGACCATCATAAGATTTTCATGCGTGCAAGCCAGCATATTTCACGCGCATTGTGCTCGGGGCATTTCGTTGGCGGTCTCTGTCTGCCGGTGCAAGGAAGTCGTAGTGAATCTCTGCTGCCGACCTAGCAATCTCAGGCAAGCGCTGCCTATCCAGCTGGATGTATACTGAGAGGTTGTAGCTTTTTTGTCGTTTTTTGGTTTTCCCCCTCCGCAAACATGCGTTTCAATTTTTTAATTGGTTACGCTTAGTTCGGAGCATGGTGTTGAAAAATATGGGCTTGATTGGCGAATACTTAAACCGTCCTAATCCTTGCATTCGCAAAAAAGTGAAGAAGCTCAGGTTTCGAAACGAGTAAGATGATTTGCCCACTTCGCATGTTTCTGTACCATTACGAAGATTTGGAGTACTTCAAAATACGCTGCAGTTTCTAAAAGGTTGAAGGGAATTCTTTGGGACGTGGTTTTAATACTAGAAAATGACCCTGAAAAAGAACCTGATTATTGTTTTTGCTTTACCTTAGACGTGCAACAGAGCGCTGACGCGGCTTCTTTTTGTTTGTTGCTTTCTTACTGCTTATCTTTCTCTTCATGCATGTGTTGGCAGGTAAAGAAGATATAAAGAACAACTGCAGACGAGAAAAAACTCTCTTATCGCAGATATACAAATCCTTTCAATTGGAACAAAATAAGAGAAATGCAGATATATTCAGTATCTTTTTTTTACTATTATCGAACACACAGATTGTTTTCAGTTTTATTTCGATGAAAAATCGACCGTGACTACCGCAGTATAACTTCATTATCTTGCAATTTTCTTTCTCTTCTGTTTGTGAACAAAATATAGCGAATGAAAATTCTTCATATCGATCTGAAAACTGCCTGAAGGGAACATGTTTTTGCCGTATGTCGGGTTAGGTTAGAACCATTACTTCTGTCGAGTTCCTGAATGCAAAAATAGGGCACTGTTCGGAGAGGCAGCAGCTGATTGATGATGCTTTGCCGGCTGTTATTATTACGCTCGCCGAGACCACATTTTTAAATCGTCTCTGTACTTCTTTATTATAGTGCCGAATTTAGTTATTGCCTGATTCTTGACTTAGTTGTGTTTCATATTTTACCTTGAAACTTATATGCGCAACACTTTGGTCCAGTTCACAAATATTCTAAATCTTGACAATGCTTTCCTATTTATATGGTTCTAGTTACATAAAGAAGGGACCCAAGAGAGCTCGATGTATTCACAATCTACGTATTTGTTAACATAGGGAACTTGCTTCTTTTTTTAGAAACGTGCTATGCCTTAGACTTTCTTTTTGTCCTAAATAATTTTGCGTCGTTCACTTCAGAACCGTAATGTTTAATTTAAGCTAATGAATCCCGGAGACATTTCTGAAGACATTGAACTTGACAATCGATCATCCAACAAGGTCAAGCAGGGAGACAAAAGTTTGAACATGTATTATTTTCTGCTTTATTTCAAGCATCGTGCCGCTTGACAAGAAAAATGTAAAAGTTTGTGTATGATTTTTCGGTGGTTTCTTCCTTTAGAAAGCAGTGACATAGCGAACTCGGAACCAAATGAATTTTGTGCGAAGAATTTATGTCCATGACGCCTTAACACGAACGGCCATTTTTTGCAGAGGTTTTCTTGTTCGGTAATTGATTCGGGGTTCACCATACTGCCTTTCTCGCCTGTGATTGTCCTTTTATTGAAATAAATAAATTTTGTGCCAGAAACGTACAGACCAACACACGGATACTTGTGATACGCTGACGCTGTTATGAACTCAGCTGCTGGGGAGCTACGACCATCTCGCGAAGCTTACCAATCCGCCAGGAACATTAACACAATGCATTGAGGTATTTCCTGTCCTGTTGTGGTGCCGTCGATGAAGATTCTGCATTTTTAGTGCACACAAGCAGAAGCTGAGACTTTCAGGTGTTACTTTTTCTACAACCTGATGACTCAATCACGTTGGTGTACACGGCCTAACGAGCCGTGCAGTCTTGTAGTGTTAGGGTTACTTCAACCATCCTGATTTTTTTGCAGTTGCCTGCTTCTAGTGGAGTGTTTTCCTTTTCCCTGCTCCATTAATGTTACGCAGTCAATTTCGTTTATTTTGTATCACCGCTGACAACATAGTATAGGATTACCGAACAGCCTCAATAGAAGCGATAGACGTGAAGCTCAACTCAACCGTTCTCATATTGTATATTAATATTGTCACCGAGAGCAGGTACAGCGTTTGTGTAACGGAACACAACCATTATCATGGCAGGCACGGCTCAGCCAACCAAAGCTAGAGTGGCGGAAGGCGAGGAAGGCAGGCCGGAGGCAACGAAAGTTTTCGGACCGAAGGCAGTGCCAGTAAGTGGCCAACAGTGTGGCAATATGCAACGCGCAAATGCGTGATGGTGTACCTTTAATTGAACCCTTTTTAGACATATTTGCATCACTGCTGCGCCAACTTGAAACGTGAGCTGCAAGGCTGGTCTGAATTATGTTAAAGAAGAGCCAACCAGCCATCACCTCCCATTAATCTGAAATGCACCCCTGAATATAATACTGCGAGGTGTCATTACGAAGGGAGCAATCTCGTTACCTCTTAATGTCAGATTATGTGTTGTCTCGTAAACAAACTGATGGCTTTCGTTTATGGCTGATAATTACGTTGCTGGCTAAACACAGAGAAGTTCTTGTACTCATACCTTACCCTTTTAACTTTATGTTTACTATTTTCAAATCGCGATCAGTTGCTCTTTCCTCTTGCCGAAATAAAAACTTGTTTCAGAAGCCAGTTTAATAGCGAAGTGCTCAGGGCTCGTAATATAACGGGGGGGGGGGGGACTGCTAAGCTCGGCCCAGTCTACAAACGTAACTCTTCACGGGGAATCACACCCAGCGCTCAATGACGACGAGTAACTGAGTGTTTTCTTGCACCTTAACTTCGCACTGTATTCATACTGTCCCAGTAGTAAGGTTTCGAGTTTTATTTGACTGCCTCGGGGAGTAATGCGTTTCTGGCTAATTAACGATTAAGTAACCTATTTCGTACCTGTGACTCCGCCTAGGAAAAATGCAACGACAGAAATTGCGGGGACTCAATGTGTGAGATGATGACGTCACAAGAAAATAAACTACACATGGGACGTACAAAGCAGAGCAAATAACGTTACAAATGCATCCCTCATAGCGTTCATAGACGTTGCAGAGAGAGGTCTTACCACAACCGTCTCTGTTACGCAGACTTAAGCAATATAATGCATATCATAAATAACGAAAAGATACGAGCATGATTGTTTAAAAGTTTTACATACACGACAGGTACTGTAAACGTCCACTTCGTTTCAGAACTTAGCGTTGATGCCAGGATGATCTTTCCACGCAATACCTGGAATACATTGAAATACCTCGTAATAAACGACGTTCTGAACAACCCCTGAAGAAGTAATTCTCTTGAACATGCTGCGATCTTACCTAATAAATGGCTCTGCGCCCGATGTTCTTGTATCACTTCTGACTCGAAAAACGCGGGCTCGACCCCAGCCGCAACGGTTGAATTTCGATGGAGGCGAAATTCTAGAGGCCCATGTACTGTGCGATGTCAGTGTACGTTCAAGAACCCGAGGTGGTCAAAATTTCCGGAGCCCTTCAGTACATTGTCTCTCATAGCCTAAGTCGCTTTGGGACAGTCAAACCGCCATAAAACATGACCCATAAACCATTTCTTCTGTGGACCACTACATTGGCGTTCCTTTTAATTATTCTAGGCTTATCAACTAGGTTCTTTTTGTGAAATGCAGCGGCATTCGATTAGCCAATAATGGAGCCCTCTACTGAGAACTAGAGAACCTAAAAGCTCCAAAGACAACGCGAGTGGCTCGATCCATGTGCAAAATAGCGAGAAGCTGGAAGATGTGCCCTCTGACGACACAAATGGGCAGTCTAACTGTTCCCTTTTAGGACTTGCCGCCTAATATAGCTCAGCGGACCACTGCGATGGCCTCGTTTTATTTCGCCGAAAAAGGGCTCCAGTCGAAGACAATTCCTGCTGTCACTTTAGTGTGCTATCAAGTCGTATAGCTGTCACATGAATAAAGAAGGGAGACTGCTCTGTCTCCTCATTAGATGAGATCCACTTCATTGTGACCGTTAACTTAAAGCCGGCATGAAACATCCCTAACTAGAGCACTGACGCTTCGAGATTTGTATCGCAATGTATTTAAGGCTTGCATTTTTTTCACTCGTCATGAAATGTTTTATTAATCGTTTTATCAACAAATATTCACGAACCGGCGAGCTTCAGAAATGAAGCGTCTATAAATTTTATTTCTTGAGGGATAAATTCTCTCATTTTTGTATTTATCGCTGACTTAGCTGCGCTTCAAGGAAACAACTTCGAAAAAAAAAATTATTGAATATGCCGGGATGTTCAGAGGATGCTTGATTTTACCCGTAATACTAGAATATACCCTAAGAATATACGTTGCTTATGTGTCTCTACTCCGCACGTGCCGGGTCGTGGTAGCCGGGAATCAAGCTAAGTCTAAAACAAACTAAACTAGTGCCCCGTCAAAAACAAACACTTCGCGCAATGAACTTTCACCGGATTCCGGGAAATCTAAGCCTTCTCTTGCGACGCAGCATGCCTTTGCACTTTTTGAGTTGCCGCCACGCTCGGTAGGGGCCACTGCTTCCCTTGGACATGTCAAATGGAACACGATAAGTGCCCTTGCGACTGCTCTTGACATAAGCTGGGCTCGCTTGCAAAGCACTTTGCGTAAGCACTGGGCCCAAGCGTTAAAAGTGAATGTCAAGCTTTCTGGCTTCATCGGGTTCTCGCCTTGAAGTTAGACAACTGTCACGCAGAACCATCGCAGTGCGGTGTTTGGCTTCACTGACTGAACTGGCAAGTGTTTTTCCTTGGCACTTTTATTTCATACTTTTCAATCGCTGTTGCTAAAAGGAAATGTATTCGCCGTTACTGATAGACTTTTATTCTCTGGACAATTTTATGAGACATGTGGTCGGGAGTAATGGTTAGCTTATTCAGGCTATGATGCATGATGGAGAGAGAAAAAAAGAAAGCAAAGAAAGGAGGTTTACCAGGCAGGTCCCTGTTGGCAACCGTATGTGTCGGGAGGGAGAGAGTGAGCGAAATAAAAAGAAAGTTGCGTTAATCTGTGTGAATGAAACGTGTCCGCAAACTCCTTTATGGGCAAATAAAATAAAAGATACCCGCAATACTTCAATACATAATCAAAACTGGTCTAAGGTTTGGAACACAATAAACACGCACTTAACAAAAGCATTGTTTTTGAAATAGAGCCCCATGTAAATGAAAGAAGGTCTAGGCGAATCGTTAGCAGGATGAAAAGAAGATTCTCGGTGCAAAACAACTTTTGCAGTCTGCTTTCCCCGCCGCGGTGGCTCAGTGGTTAGGGCGCTCGACTACTGATCCGGAGTTCCCGGGTTCGAACCCGACCGCGGCGGCTGCGTTTTTATGGAGGAAAAACGCTAAGGTGCCCGTGCGCTGTGCGATGTCAGCGCACGTTAAAGATCCCCAGGTGGTCGAAATTATTCCGGAGCCCTCCACTACGGCACCTATTCTTCCTTTCTTCTTTCACTCCCTCCTTTATCCCTTCCCTTACGGCGCGGTTCAGGTGTCCAAAGATATATGAGACAGATACTACGCGATTTCCTTTCCCCAAAAACCAATTATTATTATTAGTCTGCTTCGCTTTGCCCCTGTCTGTTCCGCAGTTTCTCGCCGCCTCTTAAAATAGAGCCTGTATTTTGCTTGCATGAATAATAAAACAACTTTTTAAATCATGAAGTTAGGTTGGGTACTTTCACGAAATTGAACGGCGTCACCGTCGTTGTAGAATATAATAACTGAGAACACCTGCATTTACCTGATGCCCAACGAAAGTCTTATCACGATGAAACGGGAAATAATGGCTGTTATCCGGATTGTACAGGTTGGCGAGCAGTTCATGTGCTAGGATTAAAAAAGCACCATTTATGCATTATCAACACTGCTAATAGTACCGAGGTCGGCTACAAGCATACCGAGTGTCAAGCACTTCTTAAGAAGGGTGTTAAGTATTTTTGTGCCCGAGGCTTCAGGAAATACTCAGGCTTAGTGGTGAACATAATCGGTGCCTGTATTGCCTATAGGTGCGTTAGAGTGGAAGAGCGTAAAATATTTCTAGTGGTTTTCTAGTTTTTTTTCTAGTAGTAGGGGAGGCAGCCTGTTGTCAGTTCTTTTCGTGGTCTACTATTGGCGTCTGGTTCCGATGATGTAGGCTGTGGGGAATGAAGTCACTCTGTTCAGGCCAGGCAAATGTTCATGGTACCTTATAAAATCCATACCGGCCCCACGCTCAGGCCGCACTGTCGGATCAGCGTTGCCGCCGACGGATGACAGAATAAAGCAAGGCGTTTTACATACCCGACGAGCATTTTTGGCGTTACTTCTGTCTTGGAGAAGTAACTGGAAACGTGGGGTGTGACTTCAAAAATGGCTTTAAAAAGTTGGCTGTGGAGATAGGTAGATAAAGAGGGGAAAGACAGGGATGTTAACCGGAAAGATTTTCGGTTGGCGACCTTGCATTAGGGAAGCGAATAAAGGTAATAAAAAGGGAAGAGAGAAGGAACGGGAACCACAGTCGCAATCTCTCAATCAAGGCAGTCGGTCGTAGAAAACAAAACAGTGCCTTGTAAGCATTGATTGCAGTCTACTGTTGTGGCCACGGACCGAGGATCTTGTCCTGTTTGAAAGGGCGAGGATCAAAGCGGTCCAGAGCAGAAAGCAGCTTACATCTTTCGTTCACAAAGGCAGGGCACTCACACAGGAGATGACTGATTGTCTTTTCGCAGACACAGTTTACACAAGAAAGGCTGTCGGCCATTTCGATCCCGAAAGCATATTTATTTGTGAAGGCAACGCCGAGCCATAGACGGAACAGTAATGTTTCTTTACAACACGCTATGTCACATAGAAGACGGAGGCACAGTCTAGGGTCTAATGCCCTGAGGCGACGGTTGCAGAACTCTCCCGTGTTCCACGCTGAAAGTGTAAGCGCCAGCCTCAAAGAACGAAGCTCACACGCTGCGTCAGCTCTCGTTACAGGAATATTGACAGAGATCCCATCGTTGTGAGCAGAACGGGAAGCTTCGTCTGCCAGGTGATTTCTATTAATACCACAGTGTCCTGGCAGCCACTGGAAAATTATGTCATGTCCTTTCAATGCGGCGTCGTGGTGCAGCTTGCGGATTTCTGCAACGAGTTGTTCGTGTGACCAGTGGTGTAGTTCAGCTTGCAGGCCTTGAAGAGTAGCTTTAGACTCGGTGAAAACTGTCCAGTCATGTGGAGATCTCTGACTGATGAAATGAACTGCACCCCGCAGGGCAGCTAGTTCCGCACCAGTTGAAGACGTGAGATACGTAGTCGTCACCTTCATTAAGATACACCTTACCGGTATCACCACACACCCAGCAGAGCTTGTTGAAGTCAGTGAGCCATCTGTGTAGATATGTATGCGGTGATTATGGCTAAAATACAGATGATCTAATGTCATTTGTTTGAGAGCAGGCAATAATAACCCAGATTCATGAGTATTTCCCGGAATAGAGAGGTGTACCCGAGGTTCATGAAGACTCTGTATGGGAGGGCACGGTCGTGAAGCAGGGCGAACTGCGAATGAAGATAGGCACGATGAGCTTCAATTACTTTTGCAAATGCAGTATGCGGTCCGAGTACTGGAAGAGCTTCAAGATGGTGACTCCAAACTCGTGTGAGGTGCTGAATGTGTGTTCTCGTGGTTTCAACAGCAATGTATGCAGTAACATGATGCTCCTCCGTAAAAAGAACAGTGGCTGCTGTAGAGGCACGTTTAGGCAGTCAAAGGCATATTGGCAGAGCTTGCGCTTGAACATTTTCAAGGGTCTGGATGTTTGTCTTGCTAATATTGCATAAAATGGGAAAGCTGTACCGCATGTAGCCCAGGAACAGCGAACGGTACAGTTGAAGCATCGAGTGCCCAGATGCGCCCCAGGAGATTCCCCCGATGAAGGAGACGATATGAACAATCGCTGTCAGTCTCTTTCTCATGTCGTAGAGATGAGGACTCCACGAGAGGTTCCTATCAATAACAATGCCAAGGAAGCGGTGGCTTCACTAATAAGGAATGGTGTTGCCATTAATATATATGGAGTAACTTGTCATTTCTTTGCGTGTGAATGCCACGAGGGAAGATTTCTAGGTCAAAATATTTAGGCCCTGCTGACTTCAGTATCGTTGCCGCCTTCTGAAGTCTCGCACGAACTTGGGCACGGGTCAAGCTCGATGCCCACACACAGTAATCGTCGGCATACACTGAGACCTGAACAAATTGTGGCAATTAGTCAACTAGGCCGATGAGAGCAATGTTGAAGAGAGTTGGGCTCAGCACTCCACCCTGTGGGACTCCGCGCGAATTTAGACGTAAAGACGTCTGTCCTCTGTCTGGACAAAACACGACCTCTCTGCCAAATAGCTGCGTACCCAGCTGAACATGTGGCCTCTAATCTCAGCAGCTTCTAATGCGTCCAAAATGGCCTGATGTGTTATGTTGTCGTAGGCGCCCTTGATAACCGACAACAGCGCCACGGTCAATAAAAGTTATGGTTACAAAATTCGCAAAGATTCCTAAAGGTGGGCGCATCTTGTACTAAACCTCAAAACTAGATAGAAATCGGGTCTAGTAGCTTAAAATTTGTTTATTTATCTATTGAAGAACCTTTTTTCTTAAACTGTGTAATCTGCAGAGTGTTGACGTTTTGTGGGAGATAATTGGTTTTTAATAATTGTTTTTTGGGGGGAAAGGAAATGGCGCAGTATCTGTCTCATATATCTTTGGACACCTGAACCGCGCCGTAAGGGAAGAGATAAAGGAGGGAGTGAAAGAAGAAAGGAATAATAGGTGCCGTAGTGGAGGGCTCCGGAATAATTTCGACCACCTGGGGATCTTTAACGTGCACTGACATCGCACAGCACACGGGCGCCTTAGCGTTTTTCCTCCATAAAAACGCAGCAGCCGCGGTCGGGTTCGAACCCGGGAACTCCGGATCAGTAGTCGAGCGGGGTTCCCGGGGAGAGTAAAAACTGATGCTTTACACAACCGGTACAAAGATTATGGTATCAGAGCAAAAACTAGATTTATTATGTTTTTCTTTGTCGATGCAAAGAAATTCCCACTCATGGATTTTTCAGTCACAGAAGTAAAATTGAGCTTACGCTATTTTTTTCAGGCACTAGTCATATAAATGGAAATAATTAACATCTGGGAAAATTCCTTTTCTTATTGCCTAATAATTCCCGACAAAAAGGCACATAAACAGAAAGAAAAGTTTCAGTAAAGCATCTCCAAATCGCTTTATTTGTCAAAAGTTCTCTTGGCCAAAGAGTTACAGGTGGAGCCCTAGTGGCTGAAAAATGCACTACGAACAAGGCCAAATTCCGAACCGAAAACTTCAGAACAGTGTATATTTGCAAGTATCCGAAATAAAGACACCACGTCGAGGCGTGCCAACTATTCTCGTCAGTGTGACGTCCAAAACAAACCAAAATCTCATTTTCAAAATCGTGTGCCGCCGAGTGTAATATATTTTCTGAAAGATAAAGTCTCAACCAGGTGATTACAAAATCTCAAAATGGAATTTTTCGATAAATGAAAGTCTCACCATACCGGGTGTTTGCGCGACGAATTGGCGCCGCACTATTCTTGTGACTGGACCCATCTGGAAACGGCGCTGTTACCGTTGGTAGTGGCAGCGCTGTGTCGAGACCGGCCATGCTTGTGATTTATCGTGAACGTCCTCACTCATGACGTTTTTGTGACGCTTGATGTCGCGACAACCGGAATCAATACACACACACAGATAGGCCAAGAAATACGGGCCCAGAGCACAGCGCTACAAAATGTGCCTGTAAAGCGTGCTTTTTCTCGTAAACACCTTGAGTGCAACGGAGCCAACTTTTGTGCGAAAACGAGAAAAGAATGTTAACATTCGAGCGTGAACGTCTGGATAGCGAAACTATGGACAGAGCTTGCGATAATGTTTAGGAATGGGTTCCACTTCGACGGGCGGCACCAATGGCTTCTAAAAACTTTATATTGTAGTTTTTGGTAGGTGCTCCCTGCATAGGCTAGTAACACAGTAAAGAGCAACGAAATATCTTCTTCCCAGGTAACGTAGTCGAAACGGAGAGTTAATGATGAGGGTGATGACTACTTTAATGGTGCAAAAGAAACTTTACGAAACAAACTCTATTACGAGGGAGGATTATTAATCTCAAACTTGGGTGGTAGATTTTTTTTTCCAAATCATTCCGCGCCATAAAAAACCAAGTCGCCGGCCAGAGAGAATTTTTCAGTTATTGCGAAACAGGTTAGTACAGGGCGGGACTTGGAATCAAACCGCGCCCATTCTGCGGATGTGGCAGATTTTCAAACCACTAGCCCACTGCTGCTTTCAAGGATGTCTTTGTGAGTTACTGCAACTCGTCGTTTCCAGAGGCTAAGTCTGCTTCGTCTGAACTGCTTGGTAGGAAGTGAGGAATTCGCAAGAAAGTAAAGCGCCTGGGAAGAAAACAACAAATATGCAAGTTTAGATTGTATGGAATACATTTAAACTCCATCCCTTAGCGAAAAATGTTAAGTCCTGCAACTCAAACACAAATACTGTTCACCCCTTGTAGATTAAGGCCAGAGTCTACTCGTCGTTAGCTTAGGACCGCAAATACTAGTACGCGGCAAACTGAATGCATTGCATTATGTCGGCCATGAAGCTCTCTTAAAGGAATCATTTACAAGCGAATGCATATCCGCAAGTCGTCATATTGTTAAATGTCAGAATTTTAATACTGCAGCGCTACAAAAAATATGGGCATTAGCGAATTTTTAAAAGTAAAAATATTTTCCTTTCACGCGTTCGACACTGATAAATAAGCCGTATCGCTTGCTCAGGTCGAGCATCAGAAATAAGGCGGAGAATAATTTCTCAAAGTTCTTGCCAGTGCTTGACGATATCGCGAGCTGTTCTCACGGGAACGAAGGCACTTTCTAACGTGTTATAATTTAATAAGTGGGGGCGGAGCATGGGGTCTGCTATTTTTAACCCTGCCTCATATTCGCATCGGTGTGAAGAAAAATTCGAAATTTGTATGATTTTTTTTAATTTTTTCAATTTCCAGTGAGATCAAGCAGTTACAAAATACTTAACTTGAGAGCTCGTAAAAAGAAGCGATAATAACTTATCCAGGCCAGAATTATGATCCAGTGGAGAAAATACTTTTATTATTGATGAGTCCACGCACAAACCTTTGGGAAATGTCACGTACATTCGCGCCGACGCAGGTCGCTTAGCATGACTACCGTATGAGTGCCATTACTGCGACCTTAGAAGTACTTCTGAGTCAGGAGCCTCGATTTGAATTAAAAATCTGCAAGCAAGCTTGAGTAAGTCTACATGAGAGAGTTGAATTGGCTTGGAAAATGGATATGGAAAGCATGTGAGGCAGTGCCAATGCCATCGCAACAACAGACATGTAAAGCTCCGTAACGCGTGTATCGTCTGCAGGAAGGGGGGGGGGGGGCGGAGGCGCTTTCCACAGCTGACAGTCGGGCGAGGTCTGGGAAACTTTTATCGTCGATTCTACTCTTTGAGGGCACCACAAAAAATGAGAAGTTACTCTCGTACATCACAATTTTAATCAGTTCTTAACATCCTTGTCACGCGGTCGTGTAGGCGTCATCTATTTACTGAAAGAACCAACAGACCAAGCCTAGCCAGCACCGCAGGACGCGTCCGCAAGTGACACGAGATGATACTCAGAAACAACAGTAACGCGAAAGAGTTTGGAATCCGCTCAGAAACTCGTTCCGATTGTTTCGTGCTGCGTACTTATCCTGGCTCATTATATATACACCATCCGGATGAAAGCAGGCCCGTTAGAATCAATGAAGCACTCGGAGTTTGAAAAGAAAAAAATGGAGGTTGTTGGAACTGAGTCAAGCAATTCATTCGGCTTCTAGCTCGATACCAGGCGCCAGCTGAATGAGAGTGAAGTTTTCGTAAGCTCTTTGATGAAGGACACACTTCGTGCTTTTTTATATGCATAAATTGATTCCAGAAGGACGCTTCTCTGCATCCACTTATATAGACTTCATATAGACTCTATTGCCTTTCTATAGATATTTCCTTTTATCTATTCATAGTCTATAGACAACTTTCTACTAAAGGTGGATGGCCATCAATATATAGATTTTAGTATCTATAGACTGTCTAAAGCATTTGTAGTGCCTATAGACTTTTCTCTAGGGTTTGTCTTTAGAGAGTCAGCATCAGCATGACTAGACCCACTGCAAGGCAAATGCCTCCACCATGTCTCTCCAATTAACCTTTTCCTTTGCCAGTTGCGCCCACACTATGCCAGCAAACTTCTTAGTCTCATCCGCCCACCTAATCTTCTGCCACACCCTGCTATGCTTGCCTTCTCTTGGAATCCACACCGTTACCCATAAAACCAGAAATTATCTTGCCTTCGCATTACACACTTTGCCCAGAGAGTTAGTCTATATACATTATAGACAAAAGTCTATAGACACTCTATAGACTTTAAAATATTTTGTATGTCTATACCTTTAACTTTCTATGGTCGCCTGTCAGAAAATTTATGCGAGCTTCAATGAAGTGCGATGGCGTAAAGAGCACTGTACAAAATTTGTGTTTAAAAATCTGTCGGAATTGCTTTGCGGTTTATGCTTACATATTTTGTTCCTGTTAAGATTGGAACACAATATTTATAGAGATCGCAGCGCTACACAAGTGAAAACTTTGTGATTTGTGCCAACTTTAGTATTAGTCGTCAAGCTCAAAATATTTTACAAGCCTGTTGTGGTAGAAAAATAAACTTCGTAAAAAAATTCCTAATTGGCTGGAAGCCGAGACGACATTTTCTGTTCGAATGTAAGCAAGTCTATTTTTAATGACGGCAAACAATTTGAACAAGGTGTCTACAGAGTCATTTTTCAATGCGCTTTTCTAAAATGGATTCAAAAGAAATTCTCAGCCTGCCTTCAGCCTCCGCGTTCGCACCTGCTAGTCGTTTAGTGTAACCCTCTTAATAGAGTTCTTTACGTGGCACCACCTCTCAACTATGCTTGGTGCTTTCAACGTTATCAATGTGTATTTAAATTCACGTAAATCTGCAGTCACAAAAATATCCATGTCACCAGGAGCAAACGTATATTTAACCACCTGATAAGAGTAATTTTAGTTTCAGAGATTCTGAAAGGTGTGGATATAAGCTGTCGGGTGTTTCGTCTTCTTCATTTCAAGAAAAATGTTGGACCAGTAATCAGGGGTTGCCTTACAAGCAATGCTTTTGAGTAAATGGACACATTCAAACGATCAAACCGCATTATCCCTCTCCTGAAATTTAGATAGCCACAGGAACAGTCACAGCAATAAATAAATAAATTATTATTAGCATTATGTACTTGAACCCAGCCGCGCAACCCTCGAGGTTTGTTTTTTTGTCACATATGCCGAGGCAACCTTAGTTTTATATGCTTGCTTATAGGCAATGTAAACTTCACTAAAGGGTAAAGAGGATTGGTGCGTACGAAGGTACTCTAGAACTTTCGGGATCAATTGTAAAACTGCTGTGTTCAATCATGTAGTGTCTCCGTATCCCGTAATCGCGTAAGAACAGCGCCTGGTTTCCATTCTTTCATCTTTTCGCTTTAAGGCCGCCTCTAACTGCGTTTCCCGTTGTGCATCGAAAGAAATCTCTTTAATGTGTTTCGTTGGCGTGTATTCGAACCGGAGGTCTAGAAATGCAATATCTGAGATGCAAAGTGCCATAAAGGATCACCTGTTTGCTTTCTACTCAACCCTTTCGTTCAGATTGATTCACTGAACACTATGCTAGATTTAATTTTTAGAAGGCTGTGTTGCCTGGTGCATACATTTTGCCATTGTCATGCCTTTCCTAAGTTACAGTTCAAATTGTATTACTGAGGCATGCGGGGACTGCCTGTTTACGCTTTGCAAACGAATTCCAACAAAAGTTTACAATATCAAACACTTGCCTTTCTGTTCTCGCCCTCACAGCGACACGGTCACTTTTGTGACATCCTTATATCGAGGTTTTATCCTTGCGGAACATTCAGACGTACCAACTCATCTGATCTTTAACTGCGAGATTGTGTGCCTAGGGCGTTACGAATGAGTTCTCAACATCAAAGAGTAATCTTATCAGCTTTGAATTTATGTAAAAGATCCCGAAATATGAACCGACTAAACTTCAGTTAAGAGTAAAACAATAAAGCTAGTAGTGCGCGCTTAACAGGAACCGGATCTGTTTCCTGGTACCGTTCTTGTTCTCTTAGTAGGCATTTCTCCTTTCAACGAGCGCTTTCGCACAGTCATTGTTGAAAACTAGGCCGATACTTCTGAACGTGCACGTGCTGTAAAATATTGACGCAAATAGTTATCAGACAGCATGTCCTGCTATTTTCAGATTTTTCATCGGTACGGCTCCAGACAGCGTCTGTCAACAGTAACAAAGTTGCCCAAACCATTCATGAATTTTGATGCGATTTTACCTAAGAAGCCAGGATCCATTTTCTCTAGGGATCTGTTTTCTTTCCAATACATTCCTATATCTGTCATAAGAAGGTTTTCCTCTTGATTAGGAGATCAAATGCGTTACGCCGGTTGTGACAGAAACGCGCCCTTCACGCCGTTTACGTGCATAAACTCGTCTCGAGTCCGTGTCGCACTGGCGGACTGGCGCCGACGCCCATGAATGAGGGAGCACGTTTATTGCCGCTAAATTAGTCTCGGCAATGACAGTGGACGTCGTATGCGTGACTAATTGCCACAATGTCCTGCATGTGTGACTCTGCCGGAAGAAATGCAGCTGTGTCACTGACTGGCCGCATGCCTTCCAACTTACTTTTGCATTCGTCATATCGAAATCGCATCAGAATGAAACAAAAAGTGAAACAGGTTGTTAAAGAATACGGCCACAGGTTGACACTATTTGAATAAACTTTACCAAATGAAATAACTAGAAGGATAAGAACGGGGTGGAGCGCAAATGGCAGGTTCTATCAGATTATGAATGGTAGTTTACCAATTTCCCTCAAGAGAAAAGTGTACAACAGCTGTATCTTACCGGTACTCACCTACGGGGAAGAAATGTGGAGGCTAACGAAAAGAGTTCAGCTTAAGTTAAGGACAGCGCAGCGAGCCACGGAAAGAAAAATGATAGGTGTATCGTTAAGTGACCGGAAGCGGACAGGGTGGGTGAGGGAACAAACGCGGGTTAATGACATCCTAGTCGAAATCAAGAGGAAGAAATGGGCTTGGGCAGGACATGCATTGGGAAGGCAAGATAGCCGCTGGTCCTTAAGAGTAACGGATTGGATTTCAAGAGAAAGTGAGCGTAGCAGGGGACGGAAGAAGGTTAGGTGGGAGGATGAGATTAAGAAGTTTGCAGGCAAAATGTGGATGACGCTGGCAAAAGACAGGGTTAATTGGAGAGACATCGGAGACGCCTTTGCCCTGCGGTTGGTGTAATAAGGCTGATGATGATGCTGAACCAAATGTTTCAGCGGGTTCCGCATTCAAAGCGGCTCACAAAACATGAAAACTGTGATGTAGATTCACTCTTAACTGGCATGGCAGGATGCAGTTTATTGAAATACGAGGCGTCGCCAACAATCTCAGGAGTTCTTCGGGGCCTAGTCTCAGTTTTGAGTTACAACAGCCATTACTAAATTTGTGCATTCCAATATTATGTCTGCTCTATCGGCTGATGATTGCCTATTTCAAAAGTTTCAAGTCGTGAAGATCAGATCTTGTTAAATGCCGCCACGGCCTGTGTTTGAAGCCGGGTTCAGCAGCTCAATATACTGGGCAGAGAGAAAAGGCTCTTAACAGAAAATGGCACTTTTTAGTTTTCTTTTATTTCTCCTGTCCTCGTTCTTTTCTGCACATTCCGGATATTTCTTGATCTATACGTTACTCATGGTGCGGCGCTATACTCTTCGTCAGTGCTTGAAGTTTCGGACAAATATAAAAAAACTAAGTACCACTTCAAAATTCTCGAGCTCCTCAAAGATGCATCGACCCAAAGACTGTTCGGTGAAAACAAAATACACTAAGAGGCTAATTTCTCTGAGCTGAATAATAAGGGTCCTTCATTATTTATGAACGAGCAGCAGTGGCCGTAAATTGTTCATTCTTTTTTTTTCTTTGAGCGCAGTTTTCATGAAGTTTTTTAACACATAACACCTGCTTCCAAATGCATAGAACAAATACATTCTAAGGTTCTGCACTCGTGACCGCAAGAAATGCAAGCAAAATCCTCAAACGGTGCAAAAACGTGCGAAAATCTGAAGCGCCTTCACTGTACTGATTATTGATTTCTAGCGACCGAAATCCACTTAGTGCTGTAAAGCCCATTAAGGCCCTTTTTGCGTTAGAGCGCCATGGCATGATGTGTTTCCGTCTAGACGACGTGGGGTCAAACACCCAGTTTTCAAGCATGATCAGGAAAAAAAAGCCTTTTTTGCTTCAACCAACCGAATTAAAATTTACAGTTTTGTTCGGAAATTTAACCACACGGATAAACAATCTGTGAAGTTTAGACCCCAAAGAGCCCTTTCGTTCTTGAGTTTTTATTAGGCACAACCAGAGATCACAAGTCCATAAACCGTAGCGTCAACACGGTGTAAGGTTTGGAAGGCTGTAATATATCATACGTTTATCTGGAGAGGTTCTGTGCAGACTTGTATATTTATATACTGAACGAGGACAACAAATTATTTTCAAGCCAGAAGTTATTGGCCGGTTTCTTGAAAAACTATAGACACCAAATTTTTGCTTCCGTATTTACTTCTTTTAAACGATGCGTTAGACATTCGTTACATGGAGCAACCTTTGGCATATGTGTACGGCCACTAAATGTTTTATTGTTGAATTTCATCTTGACGCTGCTTCGGTTTCGGTTTCATCGACCGAACGACAACTGTGACGTCAAGTTGACGTTTTGGTCACGTGCTCCACTATAAACATTATTATTTTCGCTGACAGGTCATTTTTTGTCACTCACGGTCTTACAAGAGGCTGCATTAAATGTTGGAGTTAATTAAAACTACATATCAGCGATTATATTACAGTTTTTTCTACGAGATCACGTGGCCAAAACATCAACTTGACGTCACAGTCGTCATTCGGTCGATGAAACAGAAACCGAAGCAGCATGAGAAAAAATTGAGATATAAATTATTTAGCGGGTGTAGGCAAATACTACCTGGTGATCCACGTATTCTAATGTCTAACGCATCGTTTGACAGTAGAAAGCGCGCAATAAAATTAGGTGCCTATAGTCCTTTAAACACACCAATTAAATTCGACTGGTAACTGCTACAGTGCCTTCAAATTGAACAATTATCCATCCAATAAATCTCTTCATGCCATTATCATAGTTAGTCATCATTGTTGGTCATAATCAACCTCATCACCGCCGACCCGCCTAAACGAATACCGGCTCCGACTGTAGTATTTCATTTGAGATATCTTTTGCTAAAAAATGTTTGTCGTCCACACGCTCCAATACTCCACTGATCTCAGGGTTTACTGACCTCACGACACACGTTCTGATGAAAAGCTTCGAGCGATCTCTTTCGGGGAATTCTCTTTCCCAAGAAACGCGGCGTGTGTGGTTTACTCTTGAGTGTCAGGTCTGCGCACACCTATAAGAAACATGAAAGAATGGTTGCAGACCATCGGGCTTCATGTTCGGCGTCGGCAGATCAACTTCTTCGCTTTGCTGGTCACACTTTTTTTTTTGAACCACACCCATCGCCGGTGCCCTGCGTCATTCAACTACTTCATGGTGACACGACAATTGAAACTGAATTCTTGGTGGGCCATTCCTGTTTTTTAGGCTTTGCTAAACTGTCATCTTCCCAATTTTGGTGTCTCCTGATGTAACGCTGGTCGTTGTTGTTGCCTCTGAAGCAATTGCACGTACCCACGGTGTAGGATTGGCCAGAGTTTGGTGCAGATCTAAACTAGAGAAATATTTGTCAGATTTCCACCCTTCGATGATTCTCCGATGGCTCACCTCTGTTTTTTTTTGTTTTTTTTTCCTTCAAAGGGGACCATCAAATATTGCAACAGCCGCAACTAAGAGCTAGCTTGCTTTGTTGAAATCGGAGTTTGGCGCAACGGTCTTTCATCTTTCGATTCTGCACTGATGGATGGATGGATGGATGTATTATTTCATAACTGAACATTCCTGCATCGATTCTTTAATTCGTTATTGTTTTCTCTCTCATTCTATACCTAGCGACGAGGTATGACTCAAACAAGAAACTTTAGCCTTGATTTCGTAGGCTCATTCATTCGCACTCGCCGTTATGACTACTTCACCAACGGTGCACAAAACCCTTCTTCCTTTTAGAACAGGAATGATGCAAAATCTCAAAGGAAACTGGTGTTCCCCGCTCACTACAGGCGCTCCTGTTATTGCTATGACTTTAATTATAGGCCGGGGCAGGGAGGGGGGAGGGTGAGAATTGCTGATGAAAGAAGGCATATCTCAGTTATGAGGTCTATTTGCGCACTGATGGCTTTGACAACATATCGAGGTACTCCATAACTAGTTCTTTATTCTTCTCTTCCTTTCACACATAAAGATTTTGCTCCTTCATGAACTAAGTCCAGATTGCGATATGCCATGAACTAGCGTCTTTTGTGAGCTGGCAATAGCGAACACTGTTTAATTTAGAAGGGTTGTTTTCACTATTCTTAACGGCAAATATCATGTGGTGGCAGCCGCGCAAACTGAAAGGATTTGTCCTGATTTTGTGGATGCCACTGTGACCTTCAATGGAAATGCAACTTCCATGGTGTCCACTCCGGAACTATAGAACACACCTCTCATATATCACCTCTGTTGTATATCCTGTGGTATAGCTTGCAAGCCAGAAGATGATTTCGAGTTCGAACTATTAACTGCATTTGTGCCTTCCTCTCGAAATAGTGCAATTAGATTTCATTTTTAATCATCTTACTCGTAACATGACTTGCTGCATTTTAAGACAATGAGTTGCAACGTTCATGCAACAATATATGGTTGCAAAGTTGTCCCTCTAGGTCATACACCGGTTCCGCTAATTTTCTAAGCAGGATGTTATTCTTCAAACGGGCTACAGCATAGGTGGCCTCTTTGTCTAATAAAAGGTGTATTCCAATCGTAGCATATTTTAGCGCTTTTAAACTGAAGCAACTAACTTTTCCGCCGCGTGCGAAACATGGAGAGGTGGCTCACGGCAAGACGTGCGATGCGTTCCCCAGGTACTGTTTTGCTTTCAGAACTGCATTCCTTCCGGTGTAGCGCCGAATTTCACGGCTAAAAGATGTTCCCAATGGACATAAGATTCTACAATATGACTGAAGAAATAGCGGGGCGGTTCTAACTAACAGCATTCTACGTATCGTGCGGTTCTTTTGCCGTAGCAAATAGGAGCCTCTCAAACATTTCTAACAACGTCCTGCCTTCTTGTTTCGGCTCACAGTGAGTTATTCTAGTTGGCGTCAAACGCATGTAGTGCAATAAAAAGCGTGCAGACTCACGTCATGATTTCATTATGCAACACGGAAGAAAGCTGCACTGACCACCGAAGATTGGAAACAGCACAACGCTTCCACGTTGTCTATAAAATGTTCTAATCACCAAATAAAAGCGTCGATTTGAAATAAATGCCTACTATTTAGTCAAACGTGAGTGCTGATTAAAGTTAGCTTTTTAATTAACTCTCGGAAGGAAGTCGGGAGAGATCTAAGATGGAACGAACTTTGAGAAGTAAAATTTAAAGAAATGTGCGAGCTAAGAGTGTGCAGTGTGCCTAACTGAAAAGTGCTCTTCTATTAGGGCACCTTTGTGGGTACAAAAAAAAATGTAGTCAAAGTGCGCTATAAGACATATAGGTTGACGAGATTATAAAATCTGCCACAGTAGCGTCTCCATGCCTAGTGCAAAAAGTGTTGACTAATAGAAAGCCATTCCTACAGGTTTTTGTTGTCAAGTAAGCTCATTGCATCCATAGGGTCGTGAAGATTATGGTGACCTTTAGGCCACTCGTCCAATGTTTTATCAGCCATGAGAACAACCTAGTCCATAATATGAAGTATTGTCTTCTATATGTTGTTTGCTTTCTATGCCATTGCTTAGGAATTTGGTCATGCTTTAGTTCCATGCCGTAGCAACCTAACAGAAAAAACAGCGGCATGGTTAATGCGAAACAAGGAAAGTAAAAAAAAGACCGCAATTAGGCTTAAGGAAAATGGCCATTCTTAATTTTTGCTAGCAGTGCTACCTCTCTGAGATGTTTTGGCACTATGCGAAAGGCTAGATTTCTTTCACTTGGAACGATAAGCTAATTGCGTTCACGTCATAGAAATTAGTATTTTTGGTTTTTGTAGAGGAGCGGAAAAATTAATCTGTGAGGAATGCTCTATAGAGGAGAATGCAGGCATCGCCTACTAGACGTCATTAGACCGTTAATAATGAACTAAAGAAAAAATGAGAAATGACTTTTTTATTACTGGTGCGTTATTGAACAGCATTAATTAATTTGAGAGATTGGACCGAGTTGATCGTGGCACACTGTGCGATGGAAATTGGTTAATCTTCGTTATATGAGCGAGCACTTATCTCAAAAGTTTTCCGGCCACGCACAGCAAAAGTAAAACTTCAAACCTCAGGCGAGCGTTCGACCTCTGTGGGAATAATCGTGATACGTTAACACCACCATTTCAAATATAGCAGCTTGGGATGCACTTAGCAACTTAACTATCATTCAGGTAACAACTACATTTTGTTGGTTTTTGTGTGTTCATCTCATCTCTGCTTTTGTTGCGAGTAACGAGATAGATTAGGATATATCCCGTTCTGTGGCAAGAAGCATGCTCTGCACTCAACAAGGGTCGGATAGCAGTTTTATGCCAGCAGCCCGCGAGAACTCTGCGCAGAGAATTTGTACCTAACAGGATGGCGGTGCCGAAATTTCACATTCCGAGTGCCCAATAGGTGAGCTGGCAATATTAAACTGTAAATCACTTTGGGTAATTGTTAATCAAGGATCTCATGCCTTCTCACACATAGCATCCTTCTTTTATTTAGCGCCGCCGCGTCGTAGGCTATCGGTAGTAATCGCAGCCAATAGTCACGTTGAGTGCAGCATCTTTCTGAGAAACATCGTTAACTGCTAATGGCGCGCCATATACATTTGCCGAATTTGTCAGAACAGAAAACTCTGCGCTGGAATTCCGGCTGCGGAGAAGACACGTTAAAGTTATCGGTGAAGAAAGCAGCAGCAGCAGCAGCTAACCTGCATCCCATCCACTACAACGGTGACTCTTCCAGTGACAACCAAGAACAATTTATCTGTGGTGAAATCACGACCCTGCATTAATTCCCTTCCGCTGAGCGAAAAAGAAAGCCAAATTTTAGTCCTGACCTCGCTCTTCGAGGGTGTAGTGGCTATGCCATAGTCTGTGCCTATGCCATACGCTACATTTTTAGCTCGGGCTTTCCGCTTCCTGTCCCTTCGTCCCTTTCTCCCAGTCCGAGGTAACAAATCGTTCTCTTTTCCCGGTTCAACTCCCCGCCTTTTCTTTTCCTACTTTCCTTTTCTCGTGAGTTCACTGTCCGCGGGCACTTGATTCACATAAGCCTGCAATTTGAAGGCCATATGAGGGAGTGCATTTGTGGAATTAATAGAATGTACTCAGTCCTTGCGGAAAGGTGAAAAGGTTACAAGATTTTGAAGCTAAAAGCTTCACTACGCTAGGGAAAGCAGTCGTCGCGTAGGCCGGAGAATGACCTTGAACGACCTTCAGCCCAACTACGTTCGCCATATATTACCATATGTGGGGCAGTTATGGTGTCGAATGCTTGGCCGCTGATCCTGACAATTGACCTTTAGTTGGCTTTTGACCTCTGACATTTGACCTTTGACGTTGGGTCACCTTTCGGTTGTCCTTCGACCTTAAGAACATAAGATGGGGTGATGTGAATCTATGTGATGGCTTCCGATGGGTGTCCTAATACCATGTGATTCGACGTCATATCCACGTGGTCGTGTGGGTATTATAAAAGGGCTGTCGCGAGCGTGTAGCGGAACTGCCATGGACGAGCCATGTATGAGCCAGTGTCCTTGCTTTAAAGGGCAGTAGCCGTCTGTCAAAGGGGACACCTGCGCTCTCCTGTGAGGGATGGGGTGAGGTATAGGATGAGTGAATGAAGAAAGAGATACCAGTATCAGCAGTGTAAGGCGCAGCATAATTCAGAGTGATACAAGTCATGAAGATTTGCACAAGCGCAGCTCGACATAAACGTTGGGGTAGCGTTCATGCCAATTCCACAACCATATTTTCTCTATACTGAGTATGAACGGAAGTATAGGTTTCGCCAGGTTGTAACTTATTCTTTTTCTTTTTGCAAGTTTGTTATGAAACTTGGTTCATGTGAACAGAATTTTAAACACATATCTGCAACCAGCTAAGTCGAAGAAAAAAAGAAACATCTTCAATTGCCCCGGAATGACTCGTTACGGTTCCTACCACTAATGACATTTAGAAAGCCTAGCTTTGAACCGACCTAAAAGAGGACAGCAAACATTAAGTAGAAGCGGCGATGTTAGATGACCTTGTTTGGCGATTGGTACAGGAAATACCACTTCGACGAGACGCCCATTAAGGGTACTACCGCGTTCGAAAAGCGAAAATGGCTTCTCTAAGCGAACAAATCGGTGTGCGATGGACCGAGGCAGAAGTGAGTCAATAAGACGTCGGCACGCATAAACTCCTACTCGTAGACCGTCAACAGTTCCAGGAGACTTGCAGCCAGGCTATCAGAGTGCAACAAGGTCCCACATATTCCCACCCACGTGGACGTAAAAGGTACAGACAGCTTCTCTTTCAGTACATGCCTTTCTAACACAAGATATGCCGCCAACATTTTCCTTCTTGCGTTTCGAGGAGAAGGAAACGCAGCTAGAAATACAAGAAAGGCTGAAAGCACCCAGCGGTGGCCACAAGAAAAAAACTGCCGACCAAAGAACAGAAACGCAACTAAGTCCTTTACTTTGGGCAACCTTCTTAGTGAATAATGCAGCATACAGATGCTGAGCTTGTTCTTAAGCCGTCGTATTTGCTGCACCTAATGCATCAGGGAATAGGGGAAAACTGGACTTAAAATGAGACGCTATAAATAGCGATGCTCACTCTGCAACCACTGTGCCTCAATGGCGATGCCAGGGCAGAAACTTCTGGTACAGCTTAGGGAATTCAGGAAGCCCCAGTCCAATACGGGATCGTCCTAGTATTCCCGCGGGAGTGATGAGGCCGATGTAGTCGATTGAGAAAACTAGCGCTAATGCTGCGTATTGACGTCACTAACTTGACAAAACGGACTCCTGGGGGAGTACATAAATGCGTTTTGAGCGAAGAGAATCATAATATTTTTTTTCCTGGCCTTTACTTTAGGAGGATTAGCAAAATGTCGCCGTGAATTAAAATCTTAAGGCCGCTAACATCGATGTTTCTGCAACATGTCCCGAAAACTGAAAAAAATCTTTATGAGAGACGACAGCTTGTGCACAAAAGCAATGCTTCAAAAGCAAAGAAATTAGTCTTTGTTGTAGAGAATCTGATCCGGTAACGTAACACGAACCTGATGGATTGAGGCGGGAAAAAAATCACAGCCGATTTGCGTAGTTAATCAAATGCGAAATAGGTACGCAGCACTGCTTACCCCTGCTATACATTTATAAGCACTTCTACAATTGTTTATGATACGGGTTGCTTTGGTAGTGGAGGTTCTCATGCAAATGATTGGCCTTTCTGCACATGGTTGATCACTGTTTATTTTCATTTCTTACATTTTGATGCAGATGAACGAACGCAGTTTTCTGTGTAGTAGTTGGATATGCAGCTTAAGCTAGAAACGACAGGTCTATTTTAAAGCACCAGTTCTAGAATCCTGCTCCACTGCGTGGTAATCATATCTTTAGACATTGCCAATCTTATATTGTTCTTCCAAATGCTTGACATAGTTAGGATGCTTGTTAAATTCACCAATCAGAAGTAAAGTCTCATTATTAACTATGACTGGCAGCACCGTCTACACAGTTTGTATAGCGGTCGTTTCGCTTGCATTGGGTGAAATATGTGCTGCATTTCAAAATTTAACATGTTTTTTCTCTCTTACTGGATTCGAGCTTCTGACTTCGAGATCCGAAGTTACCCCAAGAATACAATTTATAATAGAGTCTAGATGTGGCCGCTGTTTACAAGAACGGCCGGTGGGGACATTGCCTGTGTGCTAATTGGTGACGTTCTAGAGATTATAAAAATGTCGTTTCCAGAAAACAGCCTCTTCATCGTGAGAATACTGAATCCTAACTCTACACATCAATATTAATTTGTCGCCAGTGCACTTTCAAAAGAAGAACATCACGGGATGGCGGAAAAAAGGCAAAACAGCCATTTTGACAATGTGCAGAGGATTTGGCGGAGAGACTCGTGTGGTGTACGCAACGACCTCGGGGCTGGCTCGAACCCGGAAATTGAGTTCAATTTTTGAGTTAGCTGCGCACTCCTCTTTCGACGAAAAAGCCGTGGTCTCTGCGCATCTTTGCGTAAAACCTTCACCTCCTGGGCATTCGCCCTGCCCGGAAAATGCCATCTCTGGAGCGCCCTGGGGTGGGTGCATCACGAGAACCTTGCCCCCCCCCCCCCCCTTCTTTAAAAATGCATTTCGCTCCTAGAAGCCTCCGTCCACCCATCTCTACCCTCCAAAAGCCTTCACCCACCAGACGTCTACACGGAAGAGGAGCGAGAAAGTGCGGAGAAATCAAACTCGAAGACGCAATGGGAACCCGCCGCGGTGGCTCAGTGGTTAGGGCGCTCGACTACTGATCCGGAGTTCCCGGGTTCGAACCCGACCGCGGCGGCTGCGTTTTTATGGAGGAAAAACGCTAAGGCGCCCGTGTGCTGTGCGATGTCAGTGCACGTTAAAGATCCCCAGGTGGTCGAATGAATGAATGAAAAACTTTATTGGTTCCTTTAGGAAGTAGTAGCGGTAGACGACGAAGTCTTCGTCTTGAAGCTTGGGTCCTCCTTGGCAGTCGGTGGGCCCCTAGTCCAGGGCTCCACTGAGTCGGGCCACCTCGCTTGCGTGTGCTATGAGAGCCCTTTGAACCCCTAGCTCGCAGCTGGTGAGCCGGCTCTCCCATTTCTCCGCACTTGGTGTTTTGTGTTTGTGGAATGCTTGATTTCTTCCGCTCTCCCATGTGACATGATATAGTGTTGGTTTTGCTCCGCACCACGGACAGTTGGCGCTATACTGTGTGGGGAACATCTTGTTTAATATGTATAAGTTTGGGAAGGAGCCTGTTTGCAGTCTTCGCCATCCTGTGGCTTCCTCCTTGGATAATACTTTATGTGGTGGGAGGTATTGGAATCTTAGCCCCTTATATAGGTTTAATAATTCCGAATAGCTGTCCACGCAATTAATCTGGGGCCCCTCCGGGGTTAATGACGTTCCTGCTCGGCTGGTCATTCCTCGAGCTAGGTTGTCTGCCCCTTCGTTGCCCCTGATCCCTGCGTGACTCGGTATCCAGATTATGTTGTGTATTGGTCGTCCCTCAGGGAGCAGAGCTCTACTGAGGATCTTGAGTGCCGTGCTGCTAATTATTCCGGAGCCCTCCACTACGGCACCTTTCTCTTCCTTTCTTCTTTCACTCCCCCCTTTATCTCTTATCTTACGGCGCGGTTCAGGTGTACAACGATATATGAGACAGATACTGCGCCATTTCCTTTCCCCAAAACAAATTATAATATAATTATAATACAATAAGACGCAATGGGACGGCGATCTATGCAGACGCGAAATGTTTAACCAATGCTCCTAACGTAGACTTGTCTCTCCACATCGTGTGACTGCATGCTCATTTTTTTACTTTTTAATACATCAACAATAGCTCCTTTTCCTGGTCACAAAACTTCCCCCGATGTTTCGCATCGAGACAGAGCCAGTCAATGAGAGAGCGCACGAGTCGGCAATAGAGGGCCGCCGTTCATCCGGCTCCCTCATGAAAACTAAACATTTCAGTAAAACATAGCTAGAGTTCAGGTAGTTCGCGCATTATCGAGGCAGAAATTATTACTGTGACAAAAAACAAGAAGACAGGACCGGCCCTCCTCATTCGCACAGCGCTGTTTTTTGCATTCAGGAACTAAACTTTGTGAGGACAATTGTTTTGCTTGCAGGGCCTTGAAACATAAAGTTCGCCTACAAAAGTTAATAAAATAATAGTCGTCATCATCAATAGTGAGGCAAAGTTGTTTATTTGTTTAATTTTACATTTAGGTTTAATTTTACATTGACGATATGACGCTGATACACATGCAGCGGCTACGTCTTGGCAGCTAGTTCGGAGGTAATCTGCCGAATAGCAAATAAGTGTTTAACTTTTGCACTTGTACATTTGGTCGCATTAACTGGGCCGCGCCTACAAATCTTTGTTTCAGATTCATGACGGCTTCCTTCTGAAAGTTCTCTTTGTCTATTTATTTTACGACCCAAGTCCAATGTTCAGTTCTTGTCGAAACCTTCCTACTTTCTCTTCGTAAGGCACTCTTATCACGTTCATTAAGTCATGTACTACCTTACGGAATATAATCTTGGTGTTTAGTTCATTACTAAGCAAGCCTTTTTCTTTTAGTTACAGTCTTACTAAACATATTTCAGCATCTGGACGTGGCCGCCCTATTCTTGATTAATCGCCTGGATTGGGTATGTTCTGCTTTCAAATGAGGAAAACAGCAGTGACTGGAAACACCACTGTGTGCCACGTATGCATGAACAGCGCCTAACGCGCATCGTATAAAAGCCTTGATGTACAATGTCAGTGAAGTGGTCACTATAACTGCCTTGCAAAAGTCCTGCACCACGTTAAGGAGAAGCTTCCCTACGTACACAAAACTGCCACAAGGCTCCGGCACTACTTCGTGTTGAGTAATTCCTGCTGTCTTCTCATACATTCAGTAACTGTAAGTCTCGGACCGTATAACCGTGTCACAGCACCGCAACTGACTAGTTCCACTAAAGTCTAGAAGTAACGGCGAAACCGTGGAGCAGGCTAGGCTTACGGTCCGTCCAGAGCGGGCTGGCTTACCTCACACGAGACTTCCATGAATATGTGAGGGCTACATTTACTGCCAACATGTTCGGCGAGCAGAGAGAGCCAGCCACGAAGCGAGGCTTGCGTATCCTAGGATTCATCTACTAAATGTGCCTTGTAGGTAGAAAGCTTCGTGAAAAAACTGTCGTGCCATGTCGTGTTGAGCGAACAACGAAGCTAAGAATTACCCCGACCAGGCCGTAAGAATCCTCGCTGCCTAGAGCTGAGAACTTCTTGCGTGAATGGTGCTGCCGTGCGCACGTTATGGTTGGTTCTTAGGTTTCCTTTGATTCCTCAGCTCGAGCGTTTTCGACGAGAGAGTCCGACGTGCTTTGAAAGGCAATGTCTTGGTCTCCTCAGGATTTAGAAAACTAGTTTTCGCTGCGCACCTGAAGGCGTCTTTTTCGCACCTCCTTCTAAGATGAACTTCTTTAATAATTAATGCGCAGTACCATAGCAAAACTGCTGTTATGCTTTGGTCACCTCTCAACCTTTCTTTAATTCTGAATATCCCTTTCTTTCTTCCCAAAGGAATTTAAAAATCACTCCTTCATCTACTTACTAAACTATGCTGTCTGTGATAATACAGCGTCCGCTTCAAGGTTAGGGTTGTTTCTGACAAAAGTTCATGATGGCTGCGCTGCAAAAGAAGTAAAGACCACTTTAAAAAGATAGACGGGATACTGTGGCCCCCATAACTATCGTCTTTAATTGTTTCATATCTTTCTTTCAGGTGCTCAACACCAATCACCAACTATCACCGACAAGCCCAGCAACACTTACCTTTAGTACATGGCAAATGTTGTTTCTAAGCTATAGAGATGTCGTGAATATGTAAATTTTTATATCTGGCACAATTTGTTTCTTCAAAGTAGACATGTGGGGAGTGTGGGATGAAGCGTAACGCTATACGAGCTGTAAATCACGAAATTCGCTTCGGCGCAGTGCATTTCCGCTGTTTCCATCCTGCCTCGGTTGAAGCTCCGTAAATCGCATCAGCCTCTGGATATAGACGAATGCGTTGATTCGTCACCATTTTAGCATCAGGGATTCTATGTAAGCCTCACTACTAGTTTGCATATTCTTGACCACGCGGACAGCCTCAAAATTTAAAGGAAACGATAAAACAAAAAAGCAACGATTACAGAACATCGCCATCATACTTGAATAAAATCCTAGATTGTTACCGTTTTATTTTTAGCCTCATTTTTGGTTACATATTCACTGACTGAGACAGTTGTTGCATTGCTTTCGTCGCAACCATTTATTATTAATTACTTAGTTTTTGACGGAATGGGAACCGGTAGTTTTTGAGAAAGGAAAAGCTATGTGGCGTATAAGAGGTAAAAGCACGCCGGCAGGGAAGCGGTGAAAAGGACAAAAGATATGAGGAGTTCAGGTACAGGGTTGTCCACTGTTGAGGTGAACATGCGCTCGCTTGGCCGCGCATCGCGGAGCGCCATTGCATCCAGTGCGGCCACGCATCGAAGGTAAGCATCGCATCCAAGACCTTGTGCGCCAGCGGCCTCCAAGACCTTCGAGAGCGGCCGCGCCGAATGGATTGGCGCCCCGCAGAGCGCGACCACGTGTGTTCACCTCGGGAGTGGACGACTGCTTGTCTGAAGTGCTTATTTTTTCTGCCGCTTTTTTCTCAAACATTCTCAATTCTTCTTGCAGCCCGGCAATCGTCAGTGAAGAACGGGTCGCAGGTCAACCTTTTTAACACCCCAAAGATAGAGTTCGATGCCGAAATGGTGGCGCCCTGTTGACGACGCCCTTTTCGCTAAAACGTCAATAGTAAAGTTAGGGAAGATGGTATTGTGCCTTGACGATGCAGTTTGGCTTAGAGTGTGTTATAGAGTTTTCCAAACATTACGTGTAACATGACGTAGATGTATTTCGGCGCTTTTTAGCCACGTAATGAAGTCCCGTAGCAGCCGAGTGCTCTGTATAGGAGGATCTGAAGGTACCCTTTTCAATTGTACGCGGTTGTTACACTTGAACTGTCCGCAACGGGAAGAGGGAACAGAGGGAAAAAGTCGCCACAAGCCGGTCGCTGCGGCCCGGGAACAATTTACACTGCATCCTGTACAAGTGGATTGCTACTCAACGCAGTGTGATTTTAGATCTTTGCCGTGAATGGGTAGCATTTCATATAGGACAGTTGATATTTCTTAATGGGATGAGAGAGGGGAGTGAGTTCACTTCTTCTTTACTGCGATACACATAGAAAACTATGCCAACTTTAAGTTGTCCAACTGTCTTTCACTCCCTTCGCACCTTTTATATGTCATGGCTTGTGGCCTGGTTCAATCTTTAGGAGGACGTAAGTAGAAATCAGCGGCTGGAACTGAGCGTGTATGCAGTTTTTTGTCGATCAATCATAATCTAAGCGCCTAATTCACTGGGGTTTTTTAGCTGCCTCGCTATTGTATAATTTATTCCGCTTCTCGGGCTATGAAAACACTTGTGACCAAAGACAAATAAAAGCTGTTAGAACTCGCGAAACCAGCAAGCTTGCTGTATTCATTTTCTAGAGGACAGATCCGATCTCTTCCCCCAATGATTTAGTTTTGGCCGCTAGGGTATCAACAAGATCAGAGAACTGACAGGCTCAAATTATAGAACCCGGATTGCCCAACAATGGCGCATCTATCGCTGTTCACATCACACACAATAATGCCCGCGGAAATTATACATAAAGGCAAACTCCACGACCAAGCTATTGCATTTCTTCTTCGGGGTCGAAGATCCTGGCCGGAAGGGCACATAGAAATGAAACGAAAATAATACGTCTCTTCAATATCAAGATAAAGTCAAGTGCGAGCTTTAGCGAGACAATACAAACACTAGGAAACGGTAGAAAAAACGGTCTTTGTTTTGACGCTGGGCTGCCGGAAAATGTCGATAACGGCACCGCTGATGCAGCAACACACATATGAAGGCGATCCCTCGGGCTGTTGTTTCGGGTGCGCTTGCTCACATCTCAGTCCAAGGAACGCATAAGGGCCACTTACTCCAGGCAACTTGAATAAGCTTGCTGCACTAGCATCTGCTATCAGAGGAACGACCCATTGATCGCGTCAGTTCTCCTGTATTTTTGCTGTTGCTTTCATGACTGTTAGCATCGCAGAAAAGCAAATCGTCAGCACAAAAATGGCTGACAGGATATGCTTATTCGCCGTAAACTATCGAGAACATGGACTGACGCGATGACTCTGAGTTCGAGGTAACTTCATATTCTTGGATTCTCTGGGTTATAGATCCAAAAATCGAAGGAAAACACAGGTTGCGTACAAGTCCTGTTTCTAATACGAATGCTTGACGTCAGCTTTTTCCGACTGCCGCTGATTACTTCTTTCAACGCATGTGCAGAGTGCCTGCACAGTGTTGCTACAACCTCCGGCAGCCCTGCTTTTCTCAGCATGACAGAGAAGTGCAGAGCATCTGCAGGCTGCATAAGTTTGCTGTTGGGGTACTGCGGCTACTTGAACATTTGGCCTCCACTCACTCACTTACACCTTCTGTCATGCATGACCTTTGAATCTCCCTTTTCTGAGTCCTGTTCCATCACCTATGTCTTTTTCTCGTGTCATTTTCATTTCTCGCTGAACTGAAGAGTGACAACGGAGACACGTATGTTTTCTCTGATTGTTTTGTCTCGGTGCAATCAGCCAGCGCAAAGTTCGCGATATTTAGAAGTTCGCCGTTTCAGTTATCTACCCTCGATTGACACTTCTTGCGTGTTGTGAGAGCTCCTCCCCGACGCACAGCAAACCGTCAGATACAGGCCGTGTGGTGTTCACAACACCGTCGAGAAATGTCAGCAATGAGGCCGCGTACCATCAACAAAAACGTCATGGTCCGTCCAGAACCAACACCATCAGCTTCTAATCCAGCTGATCAGGAAAAAACTTTGTAACATCTTTCTCGAAACAGTAAGCAAGATCATGTCCACCTTTCATGGGGAAAACTTTAAAAAATTGGACAATTTTAAGACACTGTTATATAAATATTGAAGGTAATCACCCATTATTCTGATATGTAGTAAAATCTTTCTTTTAAAGTGTTTGTATCGATTGCATCGAACAGTTAAGACTGCCATAGGAAACCAATAGGGTACGCTTTCGACGACAGGAGAAATGTGAATAGAAAAAAAAATACAAGACTGCCGTCGGTTGATCGTCGGATACATTGATTTTTATAGTGAAATCTTAAATTTTATGAAAAAATTGCGAACCCGACCGCGGCGGCTGCGTTTTTATGGAGGAAAAAAGCTAAGGCGCCCGTGTGCTGTGCGATGTCGGTGCACGTTAAAGATCCCCAGGTGGTCGAAATTATTCCGGAGCCCTCCACTACGGCACCTATTCCTTTCTTTCACTCCCTCCTTTATCCCTTCCCTTACGGCGCGGTTCAGGTGTCCAAAGATATGAGACAAATACGGCGCCATTTCCTTTCCCCAAAAACCAATTATAATATAATATGAAAAAATTGCTTTCATAAACGGTTTCTCGGTCAAAATTGCATCTGTCCAGAATTGCTGGGTGTGCTCGTGGGCAAGATCGAATAATGAACGACCAGCCCAGTAGCCAGTGGACAAGGTAACCACGCTTCAAGGCTAAACAGTCACAATCCCGACATTGCCGAACTGCTCTCACTGACCCGAATCTGCAGGTGTGGTACGCTACCTTTGTTCAGTAACGTATACGCATGCCTATTAACAACAGGAAATGAACTCAGCCGACAGCAAAATACAAACATAGAACAAGCTTTCACACTCCGGTAAATAAGCCGCTGCGAGCCAATCAAGATATTTAGGCGCTCGCCATAGATAAGAATTTCACGCCTGGGGCTCAAGGACCGCTTGACATCGATTGCTCTCGTGGCGTGTCTACCTTGCGCAAAAGGATGTCGTTTATCTCCCACAGTTCGGAACGAATGGCTGCGAAAAATAAGAAAAGTGGCATGTAAATGAAAAGGTTGGGTCCCAGTCCCCCTGCCATTACCGTTGCCGTCAACGCCTAGGCAATAGAAAGCGCGGTGAGCCGTGAGATGACAACCGTAATGACAGAAGTTGTTTCCGCTTGGTCCATCGCATACGCTCTTTTAAACCCATGACCGTGTCCAGCTGGGTCGATATTGGTGTACCTTTTTTGCGTTTGAGGTGTCATTAGATTTCGTCATTCTCGCTATTGCTGCGCTATCATTGGTTTCACTACACTCCTCGCCTACGCGTGGACATTTTATGAAGTTTGGAGATGTATGCGCCTCACGCACACTGCTGGCTATGTAAGTTATCTTTTAATTTTTGCTTTTCTCAAACGCTCATAAATAACTAATTGCAACGACATGCTGCCTGAATAACATAGTACTCACGTCATTTTTAACGCTGCCGAGGCAGCAATGAGGTAGTTGTAGGAAGTATCGTGTCATGCCGTTGTTATTTTGAATAAACATAAAACATCAGCAATATGAAAATGCTTCCCAGCTGTTAACCAGACCGTATGAATTATTTCTTTATTCTTTCTTCAGCCTAACTGCATCGCTGAAAGCCATCTTTCTTATCGGAGCCGGTAACCAGCATTTTAGTGAGTTTTTAAATCAATGAAAATAAGAGTTGTGGATTTTGTGTTCTAAATTTAGATGTTAGACATTTTTCGTTAAATTCATAAAAGCGTGTTACGAAGACAAAGAAGAGGGCAGTGGCGCGGGACGGAGAGCTCGTGCTGAGCCCGCAACATTTATATCATATTTTCATCTTTCATCACGGTGTCCTGTTCCTTGGCTTACCACCTCGTTTCAATATTTACTGCAACGAGAAGGATACCACATTTCAAAGGGTATTCTGCAGAAAAACAGAGGAAAACATTTCCTCCAGCTCAAGTTTCAAGTCTTCGGTGGCCCTAGTTCTTCAGGCAAGCTGACATAGCCATGAAAGCATAAAACTCCAAGTCGGGAGTATAGCATGCGTATCGTAAAAGTAAGCTTTACCAAGCGTGCCATCGCCCGAGCGTCGAAGCGTCGACCCTACGTGACTGTGCATGCGGAATTTATTTTGGCTCGGTTATCATGAGCAAAGATGGCTTCTTTTTTATTACTGTTTTTTTTATGTCCCTGATCGTTTGTCAAAAGGAACTCGCGGGAACAATAGATGATAGCGCTGTGTTAGCCAGTATTGCACAAGCTCGAAAAACAGAGTTCATTTTCCCGATGCAACTAATTCAAACAAGTCACTTTGTTGGGAAAGTGTAGTAACAATATTAACAGGAGCACTATCCCATCAATTCAGGAAAAGAAGTAAGGAGGATAGCCAGCTCGCTGTCGTGATGCGAGAGCAAACATGTCGTTGCACTAATGGCGTGCATAGGCCCCACCTACCCTCACAACGCTTTGAAGGCGCTCAGGGAAGGAGTCATACAGGCTGCTTGCAAGGTCAGGAAGAACCTGTAGCCTGCTAAATTCCTCTTGAACAGCCACCCAAAGGATATCTGGCTATGACTCGTGCAGCTGCTTTTTAGCTAGTCGCTTTTTCATTAACGCCTATATATTTTCAATTATATTCAAATCTACTCCCTTGGGAGGTCATGGCAGCTCCTGGATGCAGAACTGCTCAAGCAGTTACCATGTGCAGCGCGGCTGAGGCTGCTCGCGAAAATAACTGCAAAACAAGAAAAAAAACTATCCTATTCTTCACCAGTTGCCTGCGGGAACAAGGCTGTGTTAAAAAAAGAGAGGGGGCGAGACAGAAAAATAAATTTTCCTGGGCCGTTACAGTTCGCTGAACCCTCCTAATACTGTAGAATGGGAACGGCCCGGCACTATCGTTATCAACCTCTTCGTCACCAGCAGCGCCACGCGTTGTCATTCCGGCGCTCTGGTGTGCCGTCATGTGTGGTAATCTTTTTTACTCGCGACTGTACGCGCTGCCAGCCTTCACGACTAAAAGGGCCAGCGTAATTTCTCGCTCCAGCTTGTCTCTCGCTCTGTTCACGAACTCCGGTTCTTTTGAGGCACTTGCAAGTGCTTAGTGTGGCGCCTCCTGCAGCGTTCAGCCAGGCTTTCTACAAACCTGGATAAAGCGTGCTAAATACCCACTCGTAATGCTTTCCAAAGCTGGAAGATCTGTCAGTTGATAAATTCGGAAGTGCATTCGCTTTGGACAGCACATGTCTCCGGTGCATTGATTGGTCATGCGTGTTCAGGAATAATTATCAGGATGATTTGCAATTCTCAGTAAGGAATAAAACAACCAATAGGAACTTGATGATTTTGCGCAAATATGTACATAAGGCTTCTGATATGAATCGGTTCCAAGCCGATAAATATGAGCATCACCTCAACAAACAAAAATGCAACATCAATGTATATACCAGCAAGAGACAGAAGGATTCGATAGATAACCCGTATCTTTTCGCGGTAAAGAGAGGGCAAGTAGATGGATTTCTTGACAACAGAATGTTAGCAGTGGAGGGTGAAGCCTTAGTTTGCGAGTCGTCTTTCGGTGTCCTTTGTGCAGGACTTTTTTTATTCAAAAGTTAGAAACAAAAGTTCACCAGGAATTGTAGTGGCAGCCTTAGCAGATTTAAAGATGATTAAGAATTTACGACATTCCTTCAGGCTTCTGCGGCTGCTCATTGAATATTTAAATGCGTTAGTATCGCCACTGAGAGCGCTGTTTTGGCCGCATGTTCTTTCGTAGCCCTATCTTGATTCCAACAGGTTAAATGTGCAGCTCCGTTACTCTCGGAACTCAACATACAAAAAAGCAGGCATGTGCATATAATTAGGATCAATGGGTGCGCACTGAGAAAACCAAATAATGAAGGGGTCTATTGTCAAGTAACAACAATGAATACCGCATTACAGTGTCTTTATTGAAATGGCTACTGCAAAACTACATTTGTTACAAAAAAGGAATATTTAAGCCAATTATCTTTGCCAAGCAAAGGTCTTCTGGGCGCAGAGAGTCGTAGCCAAGGAGCTTAACAATATTAAAGGGTAAAAGCGCTTTGTTGCGTTTTACTGCTCAGTATAATGTTAAATTGTTGTCCTATTACTGATATTCTAATGTATTGTTCTTGACTACAAGCACTTATTCTGGTGTAGTACTGATGTGCCCTGGCGGACTGTTTTCCATTCGATCTGCGACATCGTGGCTCAATTACGGACTAGAAACTTCGCTGATCCATTGAGCAGCGATGTCTCTAAAAAGAGCAAAAATAACCACAGAGCATTGGAATCTATACTTCTTTTTCAAACTAACGTAGCGAAGCTTCGACTTAAATTTATGGCCAGAGAGCCAAGCGCGCAGTGCCAGTTTAATTTTTATGATTGCGCATGCTTACTCTGCTCTGTTCAGTCCAGAATACCTGAAAGTTAACATTGCAAGAGAAAAGAGAGTTGTTCTTTGATGATACAGACATGCGGCAGCATTGCCTGCTCTGCGTGCAAATATAGATAGAAAGATAAATTTAATTAAAAGAAGGCAAATTGGTCAGGCAGAAAGATTGATAACTGGCCAGCTACTCTGCAGTGGGGAAGGAGAGAAGGAAAAGAATAAGGAACCTGATGAGTGACGTTGTGGTGAAAAGAGAGATGAGTTTATGTGCACGAACATGTGCTGGCATCACAACCATGAATCGACGCCTGTGTCACTAAAACACGTGAATGACAAGTACATCGTAGAAGCGAAAAGTGTTAATTTTCAAGTCTTAATAATTAAGGTCTCGACTTTTTTTGCTCCTTTATTGTTGCTCCGTTCCCACGTAACATATGGACGTCGCCAGCCACTTCTCCACACTTTCTTTCAAATGGCACACAAGTTAGAAACCTGCAGTCCAGTCATAGCTTCATTTCTTGCCTTTAGGCACCATGGCTGGTATGTTTTCAGATCATAAATAGTTCCGCCCCTAGCTTTGCGTGCCTTTGCGTGATTTATCGTGCAATCTCTAACATGCACTTGGAGCGTCACCATGGAAACCACACAACGCAATTCGATCCACTCTCATTGCTTTTTTCGCCCGTTTATTTCTTTGTCAGCACTGTTCCTGGAGGGTTTTTGCATTGGTAGAGCAATGTGCTTCCCGAAATAGAGTAGATTACAAATTAAGAGATAACAGGTGGGAAAGGATCCAGATGGAAGCATTTTCCAAGGAGGCGCCGACAAACTTCCTGCTGCGCAAAAGCCGGCAAAGAAACTTTACAGACGTTTAGACTCTTTTTCACCTATCATTTTACACGATTTTTAAAAACAAACTTTTTTAGTTAATAACTCGCTTTTTTTCGGCATAGCATCATCAGCGGTGCAGTACATCAGAATACAGCTTAGTGGTGTTAACTAGCTGGCTTGAAAACTAATACTGAATAGTTAACTTAATTTTTAACTGTGAGCATTAGGCTCCTTAACTACTGGGGGGGGGGGGGGGGTCGTGTTAACTAGCGTAAATACTATCCATGTAAGTTTATAGAATTTCGTAAACGCGGTTACCGTCGTTGCTGTGACCCAACAAATTTTCACATCGCACCAAAATGCCTGCGCTCTCGAGAAGCTTGCAGGCAAAGCAACCTCTCCAGTGCACGTAACTCGTCGAAAAATCCAGAATTTGTATTGCCACAGCGCCGAGGGTAGCTGCGTTTTCGAAATTCTAAAAACTGATACGGATAATATGCGATTGACTACACGCCTCTCAGCACTTAAGAAGCCTAACGAAAATAGTTCGAGATAACTATTCAGTTATAGTTAGCCAGCAAGCTAGTTAGCACATCTTAGCTGTATTCAGATAGCTTGCATTGCTGACAACGCTTTACCGAAAAAAGCGCTCTTAAAAATTCATATTTCTAAAAAATTGGATAAAGCCTTAGTTGAAACTCTGTGCATACAGCGTAGCCCAACAGTCATACCTGCTTCTCTTGGCGTGTGCGCAAGTAGGGATAGCAGTCCAAATACTCAATAAACGATTACCGGACGTTTAAACCGTGAGCAGTTTCACTTCAGGAGGCTCGACTAACATTTTCATCTCTTTAAGTCCAGACTTTACTCAGGCTTGTTTATTAAGGCGAAAGATTTATGTGGTTTATCACGAATGAAACCCAGCATTGTTGACCGCTAAAGCGATCAAAAAGTTCAGTGTAACGCCACCATAGTCCCGGAAACCGGAAGTTATGTTATCAGACCAGAACTGACGTCAGTTAAACCGAGAGTGTAAGCCGGAATTGACAAGGTGGCTTGGTTAAAGCAACACTTCACATGCACGCGTACTCTCTTTACCGCGTAACCTCTATGTGTACCTTTATCGGCCTTTAACCTTTATCTCCGAGGTATTCACAGCTGTACGTTTTTATGTTTTCATTCCTCTGAAAGCTTTAAACGGTATATACTTGTTCACAGAGATCACAACTAATATTTAGAGGTATACGGCTCTTGTATACCTCAAGAAGTGGCCTCTATATGTCGTGTGGTCTTTACTAAACGCATTCACCCTAAAGTTCATTGAGACATTAGAGCAGATTCCTGAATAGTAAACAAGTATAATTAATTAGTGGCCCACGAGGACACAAATGTGTTCGCATTCAGAGCACGTAAGAAGTCTTCAGTGCCCTCCGTAATTTTCTTTTCACACATCTTCCTTACAAAAACTTCTTTAGACAGTCTATTGACTGTGCATAGACTTTTACCTAAAATGTCTATGGAATTTTTATAGACTAACTCTAGAGAACAGTCTGCAGGCAATAAAAATCATATAGGCAGTCTATAGCCGATCTATATCATTATGGCCATGTACTTTTTAGTGGACTTTTGTCTATAGACAGTCTATAGAGTATGAGTAGAGAAAGAGAAACATCTATAGGAAGGCAATAGAGTCTATGAGAAGTCTATAGACTGCCTATAGACCATTTTTATAGGGGTTATATTCACGAGCAAATAAATATATGTATAGTAGCTTCACCGGCTGTCGCGTGTAACAATGTATTGAGTTCCTTGCACGTTCATCATCAGCAAGGTCACTTTAAATCAGTGCAAACTATCCTCATCCCTCTTATACCAACCTTGTCTTCACCCAGCACTCCGGCGCGACTTTCCATAGTATCCCTTCCTACGTCCGCAGCCACTTCCATTCCAGCCGACGCCGAAAAGCTTTGCTATCAATGCTATGGATATTTCACTTTTTATAGAAAAAGCGACAGCGACCGCATACGTGAAAGTCTGTTTGTTCTAAAGGAATGAAGGATATAAGTAGTATAACAAGAGGAACAGCTTTCATCCTCGTGCAGTTTTCGCTTCCTCAGCCATATTTCCGAGATACATGAAAGGGAACGCCTCATGCAAGTAGCGCATATCTCGTCGTGCTCGAAGAATATATTTGAATAGATTACACGCGGCCACGGAGAGCATGCAGATAGCATGATTCGAGAACAAGCGATCAGCAAGGCCTGTTTTAGTGGAGGCAGTTCTGAAAATATTGCTGACCGCTTGATAAATACTGTGCCCCGGGGTGTGTTTACAGAACACTTCTGAAACGGTGCTCCACCACAGTGGAAGCAGAGAGGGCCTTTGGTCTGTCGGAACACCGGAATACCAGGCTTCGATGAAACGACCGTTACGCTTTTCTCAGCAGTATTTGCCCCTTCTTTATAGCTGGTTCTAAAGTTAAGCCTTCGTGGCCGCGTACATTTATGGCTCTTCTCGGAAGACTTCTAGGGTCGTATCCTCTGATCCTTCGCTGAGAAAACTTGGGAACATGAGATGCACAGTCTACGTTTTATAAACGTAGGAGGGAAAACGAACGGAGATTTAAAATAAAGATCCTTTTGGAAGCCTGCCTACCTCGGCATTTAAACGTTCCGTTTGATGTTACCTCTTAAAACGCATATCAACGAAGCCAGTAATTTGATTTGGTGAACTCGTTGTTAACCCTTTACTGCCAAACTTCTGAGGAAATCACAAAAAAATTCAGAACCTGAATAATAGGAATATTCGCTGTGATTTGAAAGAAAATATAAAAAAGCTTATTAGCGCCGCTAAGCTACGAGGATCGGTTTTTAACCAATTAGCAACATCTAGCGTTCGTTCCATTTTGTGAAGCTTGTCCGTGTGTTGTGATGCACCAACTCGAACGCCGCGAACACACGCGAAGGTCCAGGTTCAGTAGAAAATTATTTTTTTCCATCCAACGTCACCCTGTTTTCCCCCAACACTTGGCACAAAATGAGAGACAAGAATTTGTTGAACTTGATACAGATACTTTCGATCATTTGTATGTGCATACACCAGTGCATCGGCCATAGAATTGGCACCCCCCTTCTGGTACCACCATATGCACAAAATTTGGCGGCCACCCGTTTGACGCAGAACGTTCAAAGTGGTGTCAAATGACGGCATGTTCCTGAGGATGAAATTACTGGGATGAACCCCAAAGTATGTGTGGGATTCTCAACGATCACTATTCCGCTCCCAAAGCGTGCATTCCGAGGGCCTTCAGGCGTCCATTACGGCCGAAACTTTTGTGGCAGGAGGCTCCGGACAGCGTCAAACGCTTCGTCGTGTTGTTATGCACACGTTTATAAAATCTATGAACTGTTAAAACGAGAAAATATACCAGATATAGCGAAGGTGGATGTAGCTCGCAATTGTAATGTTAAGTTCACGAGGTAGATGTCGCTGGCAGTGTTGGCAGAGAATTTTTGTAGCGAGAGCTACACTAAGCTACGAGTCGAGCATTTGGCTGTGAGCCAAGGGAGAGTTTTGCGCATGCGCCGTTACCATGGCAACCGGACAGGAGCAGCAGGTGCGGCGTGTGTTTCGCCATCGCCGCGCCCATGCGCCCGCTCCACCGTCGGAGCCGCGCGTGACGTCATGCGGTTGAGCAGTTGTACGCAAGCGCCGATGCCATGGTAACCAGAGAAACTATGCTATTAACTCGAAACTATGCTATTAGAAAACTATGCTATTAAGTGGCAAGGAACTAAAAGCAAGAGCACTAGCACAATATCTTAACAAACATTTTCTCAATAACATTTCTTTATCTCAAGATCCTACGGGCACTAATATCGCCGGTAATCCTAGTCAGATTAGCGAGACTATATTTTTCGAGCCTACTGATGAAAATGAGGTTTATAATGTGTACATCGGAATGAGTAACAGCAAAGCCTTAGATATCAGCGTCCCTCATAGCCTGAGTCGCTTTGGGACGTTAAATCCCCATAAACTTAGATATCAATACCATGCAGATGAAACCACTGAAATAAGTCTTACCAACAATTTGTCCCTTGCTCTCATCTATAATATTGCACAGGAATTCGGGGTTTTCACCAAAGGAATGAAAACGGCAAAAGTGTCTGTAATTTATAAAGCGGGCGAACGAAATGTACCAGCAAATTACAAGCCCATTTCAGTACTCCTTGTGTTTTCGATTGGACTGGAAAAAGTTATTTCGTCAAGAATAACAAAGTTCTTAGACAAACATAGGGTAATAACAGAGTCACAATTTGGTTTCAGATCAGGTAAATTCACAGAAACAGCCTTACTAACAATGAAAAAAAAAACTATTTTGAACAATATTAATGAGAACTTGTACACGATGTGCCTTTTCCTTGATTTCAGTAAGGCGTTTGATTCCTTAAACCATACTATTCTTGCTAACAAACTTCAAATGTATGGTATTCGTGATAAACCACTCAGTTTCCTTAAAAGCTACCTCCAGAACAGAAGTCATTCGGTGTCTGTAGATAATGAACTTTCTTCCCTTTTGCCTATTAGTTGTGGTGTCCCACAAGGAAAAATACTGGGACCTCTTTTGCTTAATGCAAGCATAAATGATATTGTTAGCATAGATCCTTCCATTGATTTTGTAATTTACGCCGATGATAGCACAATACTTATTTCAGGCCCTAACCTTAACGATTTCATTGTGAAATGTAATGATATGATCAGAAAGTTATTTAGGTGTTCAATGATGAATAACTTAGATAAATCCTGCAAAGTCCAAGGCTATAATATGTCGCGCAAGAAACAAACCGACAACACTCAATTGCATGCTCAACTTTGAAAATCAACAAATAGAAATTGTTGAAGAGCACAAGATCCTTGGACTATATTTTTCGTGTCATTTAAACTGGGGTGCCCATGTCGAACACATCTGCAAAAAACTCCCTTCGGTCTGCGGAGCCCTTTCACGATGGCCTGAAACTTTACCTTTGAAATGTAAATTACAAATTTATTATGCATTATTTTTCTCACTTTAACTACTGTACCTTAGTATGGGCCACAATGACTAATTATAACATAAATAAACTTCTAGTATTGCAAAAGAAAATTGTTCGAATACTCGCCAAGATTGATAACATGACTACCACCAAATACGCCTTCCAAGCACATAAAATTGCCCGCGTTGATCTTTTGCGTAAATTTAAATTATTGCAAAAAATGTATTTTTCCACGGCATCAACTGTCAATGTTTACTCTACCTTACCATCTTTGGACACGCGTCGTGATAACATACATACAGGAAGTGCTAACTCATGGAATACACCCCGTTTTCACACCGATTATAAATTACAAATGTTGTCTTATAATCTGCCCATGCTAAACGCATATCAACATACAACCGGATATACAAAAGTTGAGCTGCGGAAATACTTTGTTCAAATGCCTTTCTAGGTCTCCACTTGTTGATTGTTGAATGTTTGCTTGAGTGTTAATGTATTTTTCTTTCAACATATGTATCACCATTTCAGTGTTCTCATTTTTAAACATTATTCGAGTCAGTGTATATATAGGTCGAGTGTTTTCTTTATTTAATCTACTACTGTATGTCTGACTGGTGTTGCAAAATATCCTATACCGCTCGTGTGCTACTACTTGTAGGGGTTTGCTGGACACAGTCAATCTGAGGCAGCTTTTAGCCAGGAAACCCTCCAGTTGAACTTGGAAAACAAACTTATTGTCTATGGACTATTGACACCACACATGCGCCGCGCGCTTCGTCGCCACCTCGCCACTCTATCACCCAAAACCGCGCGTGGCGGCTGTATCGCATCACAACTTTTGACACGGATGCAGAGAAGGAGAGTCCAGCCGCTGCCAAACGGCGGTATAGACAAGAGAATATTAACACTTCCGATCCTGAGGTTGTCGCCTGGCAGTTGGCTGCTCAACAAAGAAAGAATGAGCGTAAGAAGGCGAAGAAAGCAGCGGAGACGCACGAACAGAGAGAGGAACGCCTTGCCAAACGGAGATGCCAGAGTGCCGAGAGTAATAGACGGCGCATAGTCGCCGAGATGGAGCCCAATGTCTCTCGTTGCTAAGCATAGTGACAACAAGCTCGGCCAGGGAAACGTAGTACATTTCTGTTTAATGTGGCCATGTCGGTGGTGCCGGCCTCCCTCCCCACGAGCGGCCGACACCACGTGTACATGTCCATATATGCAGACGACATAGCTCTGTGGTGCTGGGGACCACCGGGCGAGGCGTTCCGCTTGCGGGGGTGCCTTCAGGGAGCCCTGACCGCAATCGATGCCAGCTTGCGCGGCCTTTGTCGGTCGCTGAGTGCGGACAAATCGGTGGTCATGGCCTGCGTTTCGCGCTCGCGCGCGCACCTTACGCCACTGTCACTGGACGGGACTCCGATTCCTTGGCGTAATTCGGTGCGGTATCTTGGTCTGGACATCGACTGGCGTCTTTCCTTCCGCCCTGCGGCGACCAAGGCCTGTCTGCAGATGAAGAGGATCACCGCCGCCGTGCACAAGCTCACCGCTCGCGGCCAGGGCATCTCTCAGCAAGCCACGCTGCGGCTATACAATGCCGCAGCTCTGGGGGCGGTGCTCTATGCGCTGCCGCTCGTCACGGTGCGCAAGCCGTGCTGGAAGAAACTCGAGCTTCAGCACCGCAATTCCCTGCGCGTGTGCCTAGACCTGCCCAAAAACTCGCAGAGCGCCGCAACGTTGGCCGAGGCAGGAGCGTGGCCCCTTGAGCTCCAAGCAGCGCGCAGGGCATTGAATCACATCGACCGGCTTCACCGCGCACCGGACGGCGGCTCGCTGCTGCAGCGTATGCACTCGCACCCGCGCTCACGAATGGGCGCGGCGCTGCTCGAGTATGAGCAATTCACACAAGGCCCACCCCCCTACGGCTCCTGCGCGCCCTGGCCTGCTGCCTCGGAGGTACAGCGAGAGATCATCGGCACTGCGGGAAAGCGGAGCACACCCCTCTCTGCTGTGCAGCAGCTGGCCAGAGCCGTCATACACGAGGAGCTCCAGGACCATCTCGTCGTGTACACCGACGGCTCAGTGGCCCGCGACAGCTGCTCCCTTGCTGCGGCGGCCACCATCCCCGCCCTGCGACTGCACAGCCAGCAACATGCAGCCTTACTGGGCTCCCCACCACGCGGAGCTGATGGGGATCCGGCTCGGGCTGGACCTGCTGCTCACCCTCGGCCCTCCGCCGCCCAGGAGTGCTCTGCTGTGCGACTACCGCGACGCCCTCAGCCGCCTGCAATCTAACGGCCGCGGTACCCCACTAGTGCGGGAAATTCACTCGCCCATCGAGCGCATCGCTCGGAGAGGTTGTGCCGTGCGTGCGCAGTGGGTGCCCGGTCACTACGACATCGCAGGCAACGAAGAAGCTGACGACATCGCGACCGCTGCACACCAACTACCTGCCAGCGATCTGCCCCTTGCGCTGGAGGACGTGCGTGCGGCCATCCACGACCATCTCCGAAAGCAGCACCCCGACCCACGCATCGCGGGAGGTGAGCGCATCGACAGTGTCACCGGCTGTCGCGCACTTACACGGTCACAACGTGCAATGATCCTCCGAGCGCGCATTGGCTGCGTGTGGCCCGGGGAACGACGGGTGCGTCACGGAATCGCGACGAGTGATGTGTGTGACAGATTCGGTGCAGTGGAAACACTAGAACACCTGCTCCTTCACTGTGCCGCGTTCGCCGATGCTCGTCTTGATATGCTCGTGGCCTATAGCGCGGAGGGCGTACTACCAGACTCCATCAAGGCGCTATTGCGGCCGCAGGGCAGTGCGCGCACTCGTGAGCGAACTTTGGTGAGCCTCTGTGCATTCCTCGAACACATGGGCTTGACGTCCCGTCTGTTCTCCGTCAGGTAGTTACACGCAGTGACCGAACGCTTCGCGAGTTCTACCTTGAACGATTAATAACTGGACGCCCCACTCCAGTTGTAACCAACACAGTGCTGTGCGCGTGTGTAATTTAATTCCTCTAAAATGAACTAATCACGCGCACAGCCTGGACACATTTCTTATTGTGTAAATAGTTTGTACATATTACTTCTCCACCTATCCTCTCTTCCTGTCCCCTCACCTCTTTCATTTCATTTCTCCATTCTGCCTGCTATCCTTTATTTCCGCTGCCCCAGCTCAGGTGCTTCAGTATCGATGGCAGATGCCGGGGCTAGCAAAAATCTTTTCCTTCCTTTTTACTATTATTTTTAATAAAACCACTACCACCACCACCAAACGTAGTACCTCTCGCTCCATATATCGTGGCATAGCCAAGCTAAGCCACTGCCAAATTTTTTTCGGGATTAGCGAGTCCCAGGGATCACAGAGCACTCATCATAGGTGGTGAACAACAACGCTTTCAAAGCCCTCAAAACATCAGGTCACTATACGTACGCAACCATAGGTGCTTATACCTCCCAACTAAGTGTACAAGCGGAGACCACATGATGTTACGCTAATCAAACGCGGCTGCTGTGTTACAACGGAGCAATATTTCTGCGATGATATTCAGTAAAGGCACCTTTCATCGCGTTCCAGTAACTGCGACTGATTCACTGCGTCCTGCGAGATTTCTGCTCTCCGCAAGGATGAAGTCCGCTTAACTCTTGGTTTTAGCAATGGAAACGCGCTGTAAGTGTGCGATGGCTCAGGTGACACCTCAACCGCGCCGTGATGGAAGAAGAAAGTATGACTTAAGTTGACTGCGATTTTTCCAACGGGCAAGGCGTCGAGCCGAACGGGCGATGCCTTTGCGTGGCAGAGCTGCAACACGCGTTCGCGTTCCACTCTTAAAAATACGAAGCTTAGGCGTCCTTCAATATTTTTAATGCGAACACTTTATATAGCTATATTGTCTGTGGGGATTTAATATCCCAAAGCGACTCAAGCTATGATGGACGCCGTAACTGCCGTAACAAGCGTGGTCGCTTCAGCGCACGCACTTCTGTTTGCCACGCCTCTTTTACCATCAATCTTCTTCTCCCCTGCGATGTCAGTGCACGTTAAAGATCTCCAGGTGGTCGAAATTATTCCGGAGCACACCACTACGACACCTCTCTCTTCCTTTCTTCTTTCACTCCCTCCATTACCCTTCCCTTACGGCGCGGTTCAGGTGTCCAACGATATATGAGACAGATACTGCGCCATTTCCTTTCCACTAAAACCAATTATTATTATTATTATTATGTCTGCTCGTGGCAGCGATTACGACTCAGCTCAGGTGTTACGTCATCACTATATAAATTTCTGTAACGTGAATTTGGAGTGACGTTATCACTGTAAATTTCCCGTCGTCATGTGACGGCGCTGTGACGTCATTACCTTGACAGGTAATTAATTTTTTGCAAGTCATCATGTCATTTGGCTTTTCTTGAAATTTCATCAGCTTGACACCTGACACATTTTAGGAAAGTGATCTATTAACTTGACCCACTGATTACTTCTCTTAATTAGTCATGCTAATTAGTGGTAATCGCTTTTTGTTTTGTTGAAAATTGAAAATTAGTTTTGGGGGAAATTAAATGGCACAGTATCTGTTTCACATATCAGCTGTCATCTGAACCTCGCCGTAAGGGAAATGATAAAGGAGGGAGTGAAAGAAGACAGGAAGAAAGTGGTGCCGTAGTGGAGGTGGAGGGCTCCGGAATAATTTCGACCACCTAGAGATCTTTAACGTGCAATGACATCGGACAGCACACAGGTGCCTTCGCGTTTCGCCTTCATCGAAACGCGGCCGCCGCGGTCGGGTTCGAACCCGGGAACTCCGGAGTAGTAGCCGAGCGCCCTAATCACCGACCCACCACTTATTTTCAACTTTACTGATTAGCTCATTTTTAAAGCGAAAACTTTACTGTCCGCGAAAATTCGATTTCGCCATGGCGATGCTCTGAGGAGGCACATCACCTCACAACGCACGCCGCCCCGCGGAGCCGAACCGATCTGGCCGGGGGGGCGGCTCTCGCATTCGGCGCGAAATAGACATGCTTCAAGTCTCCACCAGTGCGGTCAGAGCGCCGAAGCCGCCGAACACGTCGACGGTCAAGCGCAGTTGGAGTATAGAGGGTCTCGCTTTGGCCGGCCTGACGTCGCCGTGCAGAGCGCGTGCGCACGTTACGCCGGGGTATAAACGCGCCTTAACAGAGCCTGCGCTTAACCGGTAACCAAGGTGTTCGGTGACGGCATCTATGGGAGGCACTGAAACCCCCCGCAAACTCATTGAATAAAAATAGGTGGATTAGCTCAGCTAATCCAGGATAAACAAAGCGAAAGATGTCAGCGTTCACTGTGTTCATTGGTGTTGGCGTTGACAATGTTCTAGACGCGATGGCTCTGAGCAAAGGAAGGGCACATAGCTGGCTCCCTGGATATGCGGACGCCTCATTCGTGCTTTGATACATGCGGTGGTGGTGAGAGAGAGAGAAAGAGGTGGCCTGAATGCATTAGCGCTGACAGCGTTGGGGCTGACATGCGGCAGTGCGGCAACAGCTAGGCCGCAGCGTTCATTTGGTGATCAATCTCTCGCGATCAATCATTAACTGCATGTCACCTCCCAGGATGGCAGGGAGGGCCCGCTGCCTATTCAGTGCGCGGAACGCAAAGCAGGGATTTGCAGTTGGACACCAACGCCACGTACATGAAAGCGAGATTAAGATCTTCACTGACCCACAGATCCGGTTGTGCGCCTTCCTTTCGGTAAAATGAACGGCCTTTGCATTGTCCACGCCAATGAACTCTATGAGCGCCGTCGACTCACTTGTTTTGTTTTGCTTTTGAGGAAAGGAAATGGCACAGTAACCGTCTCACACATCGCGGTGGAAACCCGAACCGCGCCATAAAGGAAGGGATAAAGGAGGGCGGGAACGGAGAAAGAGAAAACTGAAAATTTAAACTTGGATTTTGAGGAAAGGCGCGGCGTTGCGCAGCGGCGGGACACATGTGGCTCGGTGCTACTATTGGCGAATTCGCAGTAGTGACCAGGGAGCGAGAGAGATAAACATCCGCGGCGAGGCGCGCGTTGTGACGTCATGTGCCTCCTCGGAGCGCTGCCACGGCGAAATCGCAAGTTCGCGGCCAGTAATGCTTGCGCTTGAAAAATGTGCCGAGGCTCAGAATCGGACCAGGGCCTTTGGCGTTTGAGGCGGAGACGCTACCACTCCACCACGACGGCTAAAGATTTAACCATGAATAAAGACGAATCTAGTGAATGCACTCTACGGATGCAGAAGTCTCCGGCGCTTTCCCTACTATATCCTAGCCTAACACTTCTAGACCATCAGCATTTTTTTCTTAATTTTATAATTACATTTAATAATTAATGGTGTGACAATATTTTTAATCACCGCATATAACATTAGTTTATTACTGATTATTCTTAAGCATTTACACATTCATCTGGAGTGACATCTTCATTGCAAGCACAACTGAGCTATATAATGCTTCCGCATGAATAATGATTCGCATAATGTAAGCCTTGTTTATCGGAACTTTCTATATCCTGCCTTAGTTGAGTTCAAACACCTCTTTTCGCGCCATACAGGCGGCGATCATGTTCACTTCGCGAGGACTGCGCATGGAGCCAACGAGCCATACACCTTCAGCCTTGACGTACAAACGGACAGCGCACGACGCTATACCAGCTCGAAGCGCCGCTTCTGTGTTGAAACGAGTAAATGTCTGTCTGAACAAAGTCATGCTTATGCACCTTTAGGTGCACTTCATGAGCTGCGACTAATTGTATACATTTTTCGACTCCTTTTTTTGCACAATACTGGAAGACTCACAATTCTTGGTTTTAAGAAAAGAAGCACTGTAAGTCTCTAATGGCTCAGCAGACACCTCAACCATGCCGAACGGAAAAGAACGAAGGATGGAGTGAAATCCGCCGCGGTGGCTTCGGATCAGTAGTCGCTCGGCTACTGATCCCCGGAGTTCCCGGGTTCGAACCCGACCGCGGTGGCTGCGTTTTTATGCAGGAAAAACCCTAAGGCGCCCGTGTGCTATGCGATGTCAGTGCCGTTAGATTCCCAGGTGGACGAAATTATTCCGGAGCCCTCCACTACTGCACCTCTCTCTTCCTTTCTTCTTTCACTCCCTCCTTTATCTCTTCCCTTACGGCGCGGTTCAGGTGTCCAACGATATATGAGACAGATAGTGGCCATTTCATTTCTGCAAAAAATTATAATTATAGCATCCTAATAATAATTGGTTTTTGGGGAAAGGAAATGGCGCAGTATCTGTCTCATATATTGGTGGACACCTGGGCCATGCGTAAGAGAAGGGGTAAAGTAGGGTTAAAGAAGAAAGGAAGAAAGAGGTGCCGTAGTGGAGGGCTCCGGAATAATTTCTACCACCTGGTTATCATTAACGTGCACTGACATCGCACAGCACACGGGTGCCTTAGCATTTTGCTCCATAAAAACGCAGCCGCCGCGGTTGGGTTCAACCCCGGGTACTCCGGATCAGTAGCCGAGCGCACTAACCACTGAGCCACCGAGGCGGGTAGAAAGTATAGACAATGGATACGTTTCTAGGTGAAACAAGGAAGGGACTTAAAGGTGCCGAAATGGGGGTCTTCGGACGGCTGGCACGAACAGACACAAAACTCTTTGACATTTCGCGTTCGTCGAAACTCAACCTGCAGCACCAGCATTGAAACTCTGCCATCGGACTCCAGGTTAACTTGCACCTAGAACCCAAGCGCCTTGTGCATGGCGATGACAAGTCCATAAGAGAATATGGAAATGAAAATTGTTTTTTAGGAAATCAAAAACGAAACAACTATCACTTGTCGATGCACACAGCAACCATGCCGAGAGTGAAGGGAGGAGCGTGGAAGTGATAACAAAGTCGGGGGGGGGGGGGGGGGGAAGGAATCTACAGAGGACCACTCCAAATTAATTTCGGCCGCCTGTAGTTGTGTTGTTGCCACTGAAGGAAGAATGAAAAATGAAAGTGCACGGCGGGGGGGAGGGGGGGCTGCCCACTGGTTCAGTCTGAGCCACAATTGCTGTCATGTGAGAACAGTAGGAGAGTTAAGAGATGTAGGAAGAAAGAGTGAAACACAATACGCGCGTCACAACCGCGTCATCTGAAACGACGACTTTGATTGAACAGCTTTAATTTCCCCCATAAAAGACGTTTCTTCCCACCCGGGTTCGAACCCGACCGCGGCGGCTGCGTTTTTATGGAGGAAAAACGCTAAGGCGCCCGTGTACTGTGCGATGTCAGTGCACGTTAAAGATCCCCAGGTGGTCGAAATTATTCCGGAGCCCTGCAATACGGCACCTCTCCCTTTCTTCTTTCACTCCTTCCTTTATCCCTTCTCTTATGGCGCGGTTCAGGTGTCCAACGATATATGAGACAGATACTGCGCCATTCCCTTTCCCTAAAAACCAATTATTATTATTATTCCCGCCACTGGCACGCAGGCCTGGGAGATGGGGAGTTGCGCGTCCGCGGTTAGAGGCTGGCTGGCAGTCCTTGACTAGTAGCGGCCTCTTCCGCCATATGGATGGTGTTTGGCCGGTAGTCAGGGCCCGGGCTTCTTAGCAGGGTCTCCCAGGTTTCTCTACTATCAATATTTTTGCCCGGCCTGGGAGAATATGGGTACTCCCACATTATGTGGTCGAGGGTCCCTCTTGCCCCACAGTGTGTGCATCGATCATGAGACCTCAGTACCTGGTACACGTGGTAAGCCCATACCGGGTTCATAAATGTATTCGTTTGTATCAGCCTCCAAGCGACTGCTTCTGTATTGTTTAATTTTGGGTCTGGTGGGGGTACCAGCCCACGTCCCATTTTGTAATGGTTAATAATTTCCCCGTAATTTTGCAGGCGCACCTCTTTCCCCCAGTGTTCGGGGGACTCTACGGCTACCCGGAAATAGAGCACTCGGGCTAGCTCGTGAGTCGCCTCGTTAGCGGGGACGGCGGCGTTCGCTAGTGTCCAAGTTAAATGAATTTTCTTATCCAGCTGTTGTTGCCTAAGGATCTTGGCCGCTTCCGGTGAAATACTGCCTCGTCAAAAATTTTCAGTGGCATCTTTATTGCCGTGTACTACAAATTTTGCTTTTGTTCCAACGCAGGCGAGCGCTATAGCAACTTCCTGCACAGTCTCTATGTTGCGCCCTCTGATGGCTGCCGCGGAGACTGGAGCCCCTTGGCCGTTGACGACCGAAGCTACAGCCGCTCCCGTTTAGCCACACGCCGCATCAACATACTCTACATACGCTTTTTTCATATTGCAGAACCTCAGCTCTAGAGCCTCGGCTCTCTTGGCCCTGCGTTCTACGTCGAACTCCGGGTGCATATTGTTCGGAAAGTGGGAGACTACCAAGGCATTCCTCCGTTCCCTGTCGATTTAAACTTTCATTATAATACCTCTTTCGAGATTTATTCCAACTGTCGTTAGGATTACCCTGCCTGTTTCTGTAGTGCCGAGTCTCTCAATTTGAGAGGCGCGCACCGCTTCCACTAGTTCTATCCATGTGTTATGTACCCCTAACCCAAGCAGTCTCTCCGTCGAGGTACCCATGGGTAGCCCTAGTGTATTTTTAGCACATTTCCGAATGAGTGCATCTATTTTCTTTCTCTATCCGCGCTTTTGTATCCAAGTAGGACGTCGCGTAAGTAAAGGTAGCGGTTAAAATGCACGAGTTTCAAAGAGAGGAACTTGCAGAGACTAATAAAGGCGTACGTATTTAGTAAAAACGACGACGATGGTTTAACAACAGATACACCCGGTGACAAGGAGCGCTCACCACATTGGTGAGAGCTCCTAGGTCGCAGCCCCGTCGAGCCAGGAAGCCACCCCGCCGCCCGGAGATCTTAACGTGCAATTATATCGCACATCACACGGGCACTTTTGTGCATCGCCCCCACGACGTCAAATGAAAGTTGTTTTTTGGCGGAAGGCAGGAAATGGCGCAGTATCTGTCTCACATATTGACGGACACCTCAACCGCGCCGTAAGAGAAGGGATAAAAGAGGGAGTGAAAGAAGAAAGGAAGAGAGGTGCCGTAGTGCGGGGCTCCGGAATAAATCCGACCACCTGGGGATCTTTAACGTACACTGACATCGCACATCACACGAGCGCCTTAGCGTTTTGCCTCCATAAAAAGCAGTGCGTCCAGTTTAATGTTTAATAATAATAATAATAGGTTTTTGGGGAAAGGAAATGGCGCAGTATCTGTCTCATATATCGTTGGACACCTGAACCGCGCCGTAAGGGAAGGGATAAAGAAGGGAGCGAAAGAAGAAAGGAAGAAGCAGGTGCCGTAGGGGAGGGCTCCGGAATAATTTCGACCACCTGGGGGTCTTTAACGTGCACTGACATCGCACAGCACATGGGCGCCTTAGCGTTTTTCCTCCATAAAAACGCAGCCGCCGCGGTCGGGTTCGAACCCGGGAACTCCGGATCAGTAGTCGAGCGCCCTAACCACTGAGCCACCGCGGCGGGGCAACCAGTTTAATGTTTCCAAAATGAAAATTGGACTTTAGGGAAACCCCGCCGCGGTGGCTCAGTGGTTAGGGCGCTCGACTACTGATCCGGAGTTCCCGGGTTCGAACCCGACCGCGGCGGCTGCGTTTTTATGGAGGAAAAACGCTAAGGCGCCCGTGTGCTGTGCGATGTCAGTGCACGTTAAAGATCCCCAGGTGGTCGAAATTATTACGGAGCCCTCCACTACGGCACCTCTTCTTCCTTACTTCTTTCACTCCCTCCTTTATCCCTTCCCTTACGGCGCGGTTCTGGTGTCCAACGATATATGAGACAGATACTGTGCCATTTCCTTTCCCCCAAAACCAATTATTATTATTATCATTATTTGGGGAAAGGAAATGGCGGCGGCCGCGTTTCGCCTCCATCGAAACGGGGCCGCCGCGGTCGGGTTCGAACCCGGGTACTCGGGATCAGTAGCCGAGCGCTCTAACCACTGAGCCACTGTGGCGGAATTACGGAGAGGGCGCTATCACGTCTACTCTCAAGGCGAAGCAGTGACATTTAAGATCCCCAGGTGGTCGAAATTATTCTGGAGCCCTCCACTACGCTACCTCTTTCTTCCTTTGTTCTGTTAGTCCCTCCTTTATTCCTTCCCTTACGGCGCGGTTCAGGTGTCCGCCGAGATGCGAGACAGATACTGAGCCATTTCCTTTCCCCAACAACCAATTTTTCAGAAGGGTACAAGCTCAGCCATGATGTCGTTCCGTAGGGGCTACCGCAGGCGGCGCGGCTCTCGCTGCTCATATGGCGTGTACCCTATCCAAGGTTAACCAGTAATTAAAAAATAAATGGTAACATAATGCATTATTTTACGTTGGCACATACCTTAACATTTGTTTTTAAAGCTCAGTGATTGACTTTAAATCATTCGTCGAATTTAAATACTACTCAACAGTTACGAGCATGCGACTGCTGGTCACCTTTCTCATACCACAAGTTATAAAATACCGTTTAAAACGTCTTTTCAGATCTCCTGGAGCTGATGTCACGCACGCTTTTCTACTGCCCCAACAAAAATTTTCAGTACACCTTTCTGGAGTTACCACTTATACTGATTTTTGCGGTCGGGTAGTATGGTGAATTATTATTTTCATCGTCGAAAAATAAATGAGAACCGGACAGGACTACAGACAAAATACCTCAGAAAAGCTCCTTTTTTTATCGTTCCTCACTTCCCATTGCATTCCTGTTTATAAATTATATTTTTTGTGTGGAGGTTGCAATTGTTTAACCGCTATTTTCTTCGCTCTTTCATTCCTGAAGTTTCTTTCTGCCCTGCAGGTATGCATTTCTTCAGTGCGCACCACAGCTGTACCATTTATAAATGTCCTAACAACAGCTGCAGTATTAATGTGTAACCAAATGAGCTGGAACTCATCTTCACAGGATTGAGTGAAACAACTTTTATTTAATTCAGCAAAAAGGCGCCTCCCTCTCCGCCCCCGGCACGCTGGCCAGGGAAGTAACCCAAACATGCGCCATCGATGCTTAATACATTTACGGAGCCACTTTTGCACTTTCTTAAGCGGTAATAGCAAAGCTTGCCTTTTCGGAGTGCAGCCAGCGAGCGACTCTTCAAGAGAATTGCGAAGTACCATGCGGAGGCCCTGTGATACTAGGTATTGCAAGATTCGCTCGACTGATAATTGAACTCGCCGCTGCGGCGAAGAAATCAGAAGTCAGACGGAGCAGACCTCAGGTACGTGGTCCGAATACTCAGCTTTCAATTGGGCTGAAGCGTTGGCTTATTCTCTTAACCTGAGCAACACTGCCCAATACAGCCTTTTCGCAAGTTAGCGATGCAATAATATAAAAGGGAATGTTGAAAAACAAATGAACTTACACGTAAGAAAAGTATCAATGTTATTGCAGATTTTTTTACGCGAACCTTATCTTTCTGAATACTGTTTTTTCTATTTTACGCTGTGTGCCGATTAGGACTGAGTTGCGGTTATACTGCAGCAAGTGAGAGCAGTAGGTT